>NC_053038.3:329466058-330091058 GCF_002575655.3 Aegilops tauschii subsp. strangulata
CGAGGTTCAGCACACCGAGCGGTGCATTAAGGACATAAGCCTTCTGCGCAGCAATGAGGACAATCCTCAGTTTACGGACCCAGTCCGCATAATTGCTACTATCAACTTTCAACTAAATTTTCTCTAGGAACATATCTTAGTAGAACTAAAGCGTAAGCTACGACATAATTTGCAAAGACCTTTTGACTATGTTCATGATAATTAAGTTCATCCAATCAAATTATTTAATGAACTCCCACTCAGATAGACATCCCTCTCGTCATCTAAGTGATACATGATCCGAGTCAACTAGGCCGTGTCCGATCATCACGTGAGACGGACTAGTCATCATCGGTGAACATCTTCATGTTGATCGTATCTTCTATACGACTCATGTTCGACCTTTCGGTCTCTTGTGTTCCGAGGCCATGTCTGTACATGCTAGGCTCGTCAAGTCAACCTAAGTGTTTCGCATGTGTAAATCTGGCTTACACCCGTTGTATGCGAACGTTAGAATCTATCACACCCGATCATCACGTGGTGCTTGGAAACAACGATCCTTCGCAACGGTGCACAGTTAGGGGGAACACATTCTTGAAATTTTAGAGAGGGATCATCTTATTTATGCTACCGTCGTTCTAAGCAAATAAGATGTAAACATGACAAACATCACATGCAAATCATAAAGTGACATGATATGGCCAATATCATCTTGCGCCTTTTGATCTCCATCTTCGAGGCGCGACATGATCACCTTCGTCACCGGCATGACACCATGATCTCCATCATCATGATCTCCATCATCGTGTCTTCATGAAGTTGTCTCGCCAACTATTACTTCTACTACTATGGCTAACGGTTAGCAATAAAGTAAAGTAATTACATGACATTTTTCATTGACACGCAGGTCATACAATAAATTAAGACAACTCCTATGGCTTGTGCCGGTTGTCATACTCATCGACATGCAAGTCGTGATTCCTATTACAAGAACATGATCAGTCTCATACATCACATATATATAATTCATCACATCCTTTTGGCCATATCACATCACATAGCATACCCTGCAAAAACAAGTTAGACGTCCTCTAATTGTTGTTGCATGTTTTACGTGGCTGCTATGGGTTTCTAGCAAGAACGTTTCTTACCTACGCAGAAGCCACAACGGTGATATGTCAATTGCTATTTACCCTTCATAAGGACCCTCTTCATCGAATCCGATCCAACTAAAGTGGGAGAGACAGACACCCGCTAGCCACCTTATGCATCAAGTGCATGTCAGTCGGTGGAACCTGTCTCACGTAAGAGTACGTGTAAGCTCGGTCCGGGCCGCTTCATCCCACAATGCCGCCGAATCAAGATAAGACTAGTAACGGCAAGCAAATTGAACAAATCATCGCCCACAACTACTTTGTGTTCTACTCGTGCATAGAATCTACGCATAGACCTAGCTCATGATGCCACTGTTGGGGAACGTAGCAATAATTCAAAATTTTCCTACGTGTCACCAAGATCAATCTAGGAGATGCTAGCAACGAGAGAGAGGGAGTGCATCTTCATACCCTTGAAGATCGCTAAGCGGAAGCGTTACAAGAACGCGGTTGATGGAGTCATACTCGCAGCGATTCAAATCGTGGAAGATCCGATCTAGCGCCGAACGGACGGCGCCTCCGCGTTCAACACACATACAGCCTGGGGACGTCTCCTCCTTCTTGATCCAGCAAGGGGAGTGGAGAAGTTGAGGGAGAACTCCAGCAGCACGACGGCGTGGTGGCAATGGAGCCCGTGGTTCTCCAGCAGAGTTTCGCTAAGCACTACGGAGGAGGAGGAGGAGTTGGAGGAGGAGAGGGCTGCACCAGGGATGTGGTTGCCCTCCCACCCCTCCACTATATATAGGGGCAAGGGAGAGGGGGGCCGGCCCCTTAGATCCCATCTGGTGGGAGGGGCGGCGGCCAGGGAGGGTGGCTTGCCCCCCAAGTCAAGGGGGGCGCCCCCTCCAGGGTTTCCCCCAACCCTAGGCGCATGGGCCCTAGGGGGAGGTTGGTGCCCAGCCCCCTTAGGGGATGGTTCCCTTCCACCTACAACCCATAAGGCCCTCCGGGGCAGGTGGACCCTCCCGGTGGACCCCCGGAACCCCTTCGGTGCCCCCGGTACAATACCGGCATACCCCGGAACACTTCCGGTGACCGTATGATGACTTCCCATATATAAATCTTTACCTCCGGACCATTCGGAAACTCCTCGTGACGTCCAGGATCCTATCCGGGACTCCGAACAACCTTCGGTATCCACATACTATTTCCCATAACAACTCTAGCGTCACCGAACCTTAAGTGTGTAGACCCTACGGGTTCGGGAACCATGCAGACATGACCGAGACATCTCTCCGGCCAATAACCAATAGCGGGATCTGGATACCCATATTGGCTCCCACATGTTCCACGATGATCTCATCGGATGAACCACGATGTCGGGGATTCAATCAATCCCGTATACAATTCCCTTTGTCTATCGGCATGTTACTTGCCCGAGATTCGATCGTCGGTATCCCAATACCTCGTTCAATCTTGTTACCGGCAAGTCTCTTTACTCGTTCCGTGATGCATGATCCCGTGGCTAACTCCTTAGTCACATTGAGCTCATTATGATGATGCATTACCGAGTGGGCCCAGAAATACCTCTCCGTCATACGGAGTGACAAATCCCAGTCTCGATTCATGCCAACCCAACAAGCACTTTCGGAGATACCTGTAGTGCACCTTTATAGCCACCCAGTTACGTTGTGACGTTTGTTACACCCAAAGCATTCCTACGGTATCCGGGAGTTGCACAATCTCATGGTCTAAGGAAATGATACTTGACATTAGATAAGCTCTTAGCAAACGAACTACACGATCTTGTGCTATGCTTAGGATTGGGTCTTGTCCATCACATCATTCTCCTAATGATGTGATCCCGTTATCAATGACATCCAATGTCCATGGTCAGGAAACCATAACCATCTATTGATCAACGAGCTAGTCAACTAGAGGCTTACTAGGGACATGTTGTGGTCTATGTATTCACACATGTATTACGGTTTCCAGTTAATACAATTATAGCATGAACAATAGACAATTATCATGAACAAGGAAATACAATAATAACCATTTTATTATTGCCTCTAGGGCATATTTCCAACAGTGTCATCACCTACCATAAGATTAGCATATGATATTTTTGATTTATTTCCTTTCTTTTTATTTATATCCTTTCTTTTTATTCCAACATGAAAGTGAAGAAAGCAAAAACTCAAACTAAATTTTATTATATATCTCACACACGATTGCAAGGGTAGATCACTAAGCAAACTCTCAAAAAGAAAGGATCAAACTAAACTTGTATTCATCTAAAGCAAAAGATCGAACTAAAATAAGTAAAGGCAAAACATAGTGGGGATGATACAATACCGGGGCACCTCCCCCAAGCTTGGCGTTGGCCAAGGAGAGTGCCCATACCCGATACTCAATTTGCTTTTGGTGATGACGAAGGAGGTGGTGGTGATGTAGCAGAGGTCTTGTCCTCGGGTTTCCATGGCAGAGGTCCACCATCATAAGAGGAGGACTGAGTCTAACGGGTCCTGCAACCGGCAGCTAAACTCATACCTTTAAACCTCGCCTCATATTCAAAGACTTGGTTTTGGCGATCGTAAATCTGGCCTTGGAGGAAGTTGATTTGCTCGTTGAGGATGAAGACGATGTGCTTCATGGGCTTGCAATCCACCTTGAGATCACGGGAATGGTCCGTGATCATGAGGCGATTGGCATTGAGTCCACGCTCCACCATCCCCTTGCACCGGAAGACCTCCGGTTCCATAGCTTCAAGCCTGGCCTCCATGGTTCCCGTCCCCTTGGGATCTGGCACATCGCGGAGGTGAAGCACCCCCTCATGCATCTGGACGAACTGAGGGTGCTGCACCACCTCCCGCAAATATGGGTTGATGACGTTCTTGAAGAACGTGTCCCTGGGGGAGCTTGAAGAGGCCATGGTAGATGAGATCTGACAGAAAATAGCAAGGAAAAGAAAACACAGGATTTCTCCGTGATACGGTGGTCAATAGGTTCGGGAGGTATATAAAGATTTTTTTATCTTGGGAAACAGGCGAACGGATGAAAAACGGAGTCCAGAAGGTACCCGTGGTGGGCACAACCCACCTGGGCGTGCCTGGCTTGCCAGGCACGCCCTGGTATCCTGTGCCCACCAGGGTATGCTTCCTGGAAGTTTCTTATTTTCCTAATTTTCTAAATTTTCCAAAACTGACAAAAAATATTTTTGTGGATTTTTCGAAGTCCGTTTACTTACCGTATCACATACCTCCTTATTTTCACGATTCTGGAGTGTTCCGGAAGGACTCTTTTATGTGTTCTTCTTGTGTCAAAGTTTGGATAATATTACTTTCAACATTAATGGGCATACCTGAGATATAATGTTTTATTCGTTGCCCATTAACAACCTTTGGGTTAGTACCTTCGGCATTATTTATTTTGATAGCTCCAGACAGATAAACCTCCTCGATAACATAGGGTCCTTCCCATTTTGAGAGGAGTTTTCTTGCAAAGAATCTGAAACGAGAGTTGTATCAAGGAACATATTCTCCAACTTTAAACTCACGCCATCTTTTAACATTTTCTTTAAATAACTTGACATTTTCATAAGCTTGGGTTCTGCATTCATCTAAAGAGCTAATATCAAATAACCACTTTTCACCGGCAAGTTTGAAACATAGTTGAGTTCTTTGATTGCCCAATATGCTTTATGTTCTAATTCAAGAGGCAAATGACAAGCTTTTTTCATAAACCATTTTATAAGGAGACATACCCATAAGATTTTTATACGTTGTTCTGTAAGCCCAAAGTGCATCATCTAATTTCTTAGACCAATTCTTCCGGGACCTATTGACAGTCTGTTGCAAAATTAATTTTATTTCCCTATTGCTAAGTTCAACTTGACCACTAGATTGAGGATGATAAGGTGATGCAATTCTATGGTTAACATCATACTTGGCAAGCATTTTACGGAAAGCACCATGAATAGAGTGTGAACCACCATCCATCATTAAATATCTAGGGACTCCAAACCTTGGGAAAATAACTTCCTTAAGCATTTTAATAGAGGTGTTGTGATCAGCACTACTGGTTGGAATAGCTTCTACCCATTCAGTAACATAATCAACAGCAACCAAAATATGTGTATACCCATTAGAGGAAGTAAAAGGTCCCATGAAATCAAATCCCCAAACATCAAATGGTTCAACAACAAGTGAATAATTCATAGGCATTTCTTGACGCTTACCGATATTACCTATTCTTTGGCATTCATCACAAGATAAGATGAACTTACGGGCATCCTTGAAGAGAGTAGGCAAAAAAATCCAGATTGCAATACCTTGTGAGCTGTTCTATCTCCAGCATGATGTCCTCCATATGCTTCGGAGTGACATTTCCGTAGGATTTGTGTTGTAGGGTGGAACCCTAGATGGAGATCTTTCACGAATTGGAGGGGAAATCCCCAAGAACACGAAGAACACAAGAGAGGGAAAACACTCAAATTGACTAGATCCAATCACACATATGCTAGATCCAAGAACACACAAGAGTTCACAATGATTCAAGAACAACAAAGGAAAGATAGAAGGTACTATTTCATCCCAATCCTATGAGGATAGAGGTCTTGATGATCCTATGATGGGGATCCTTCCCAAGATGGGGGCTTGATATCCACTGGGGATCTTCTCCTAGGAAGTCTTGATCTCTTAAAGGAGTGGGTACAAGGAGCAAAGCTCACATAATCATCTCGTATACTTTGCTATCCCTCTAAATGAGCTAGGTGGGGGTACTTATAGTCTAGGGGCGAAATAAGAGGGGGAGATGGGATAGAAGGGTGAAAACCCAAAGAGGCACGCAGGCCCTCGGAGTGGTGCGGGCACCCTGGGGTGTGAGGCCCGGGCACCCGGGGTGAGCAGGGGCTGGCGCATAGGGGGGCCCGGGCACCCGGGGCAAAAAGGGCCGGGCACCCGGACCGGGCCGAGGGCTGGCTGGAGGGAGGCCGGGCACCCAGGGTTGAGGGCCCCGGCACCTGGGGCGGCGGCCGGTGGCTGGAGAGGGGGGCCCGGGCACCCGGGGCCAAGTGGCCGGGCACCCGGAGTGCGGAGGCTGGCGGCTCCCGGCGAGGGGCCGGGCACCTGGGGCTAGTTGGCCGGGCACCGAGGTGCTCAGGGGCGCCACCCAGGCAGCGGCTGAAGGCCCGGGCACCCGGGGCATGTAGGGCCAGGCACCCGGGGGGGTCCAGCGCCTCCGTGTCTTCGCGCTTCGGCCGCTCTCCTTCTCGGTTGCTTATGGCTCCCTCCTAGCTTCTTCAGGATCATGTCCTTGGTACCTGAGAATGCACAATGTATCCATTTGAGGTAGAACCCGACTCTCGTGTGAATCCGAATGAAACTCGAAGAGGAAAGAGTTCACCTCGGTTCCGACGGCGCGTGCGCGAGCTCTCGTCGTAGGTCCTCTCTGTGCTTGCGGTGGCGGTATGACGTCCATGGTGATGGTCGAAGGATGCTCCGCATCATCTCCCTCCTTGGGAGAGATCTGTCCACGGATCGTGATCTTCATCACCATGGGAAAGAGAGGGCGTCGCCGTGTAGAAGGGGACGACCACCAAGCACTTGTCATGTGGAAGCTGGAAATGGTCACTCTCCAATGTCGCACAGTCTTGTGATTCCTTCGAAAGGAGCAAGTACAAAAAACACTTGGAAAAACAAATGTGGTTAGCGTTAGTGCAAAACCAAGCATTCAAGAGGTGATTTACCAAACAAGTGTCGTCATCAAGCATAGAATATGGTGTGACAAGGGATTGTGACATGTCATGTAAGCACGTAAATTGAGCACAATCAAGGACATCATGTAAACAATCATGCAAATGGGAGGTAGATATACTAAAACGTTTGACAAGAGAACAAGCATCAACCTCAAGATCATAGCAAGCATGCATAAGACTCTCAATGAATGGTCTATGGTAGGCATAAGAGTCATTCACAACACCAAAAGAAATGCAATGTCTAAACACATGGGGCAAGTGCAAGACAATCCAAGCATAATGTGCATATGGTGTGGTGAAGAAAGTGAGGCACTCAACACAAATGATATAGCAATTTTGCAACATGTGCGAGGCAATCAAGACATGTGAGCAAATAGTAGGCATAGGCATATGTGAAGTAATGACATTTTTGCAACCAAACATGTGATAGGAGCAAGTAATCTGAAAATTGGATGCAACATGAGAAAGCATAGAAATCAAGTCATGCAAACTAGTGGAGCGAAGATGCAACACACTAGAGGAAGCCATGGAAATCATGCCATGTGAGCAAATAATAGATATAGGTAATGCACATGACATATCGCGAGCACGAGCACAAAGCAAGATCATAGTATCATGGTAGGAATGTGGCATAAATGGAACATGGCAATAACAAGCAATATCTCGACCAAGCTTGCAAATACACATACAAGTAGTAGAATCAATCATCATGTGTAATGCAAAGCATGGGTCACAAATGCATGGCAAAGGCATAGGAATGAGCATATCATGCAAAGTGAACATGGCAAGATGGGCATATAATATGTACTGGACGATAACCCATAACCATGTGAGAGCCATGTAGAAGAAATGCGCGAAGTCTTTGCGCGAAGAGAGCGGTGGGAAAGGCAAACCACGGGATCCCAAGTCATCATTGCTCTCTAGAGCTCGTTTTGTCAACTCATGGGATTGTGAGGTTGACAAGTATTCAAGGGTACCTACACAAAAGAGACACAAACCAAAGAAATTGTGTGTGTGGTAAATGTACACATCATCCATCATGATGTGTATGTGCATGTGTGAGTTAGCACAAGATAAGCATTGCTCAAAGAAATTTGATGCATGGTTTAAGAACATGTCATCCATCATGAAAGAATAGGTGTTATGTATGACACGATGGGGACACAAATTGAGAATGCAAGTATATGGCACATCACTAGCATGTTTATTCATGGGGAGCATATGTTGCCCACAAGTAGTGGGATCATGCAATGTATAGGATGAATCAAAATCTCCTAAAATGTATGAGGAAACTATGGGGGTCTCCTCATGAGCATTAACGGAAACATCACATGGAAAATATTGACAACATCCAAAACAATGCATATTTGGAACAATGTGATCATGGCATGGCATAGCAGAAGAATTGCACACAGCATGTAGAGGAAGCATGGCAATATCATCGCATGAAAAACAAATGCCAATAACCATGGGCTTGTCATCTATGCCATATGTGAAAATTGGGTTAATTTTAATGGCATATGCATAGTTACTACGATGAGATTGCAAATATGACATATTGTTGATCTCATGCATAGACTCCACATGTATGATCGAACATGATGTGACCGAGAGAATGATCACAAGAAATCCTATGTAACATGGCACCACAACTAATAGACTCCACATGGCAATCATCAAACTCATCATAAATGGGTAAATCATCGCATGGGGAAGGCGAACTAGCATGAAGCATGACAATAGGTGGATCAACATCATGCAAGCAATCAATGTCACGAATGTCCATTAGTGGGACTAGAGCATCACCTTCACCTATGTTGCCTTGTTCATTCCACTCAAGTGGTGTAGGTGAGGTGGAAAAGACCAAATGGTGGTCATCATTGTCTACTTGATGGAACCATGTGGGGGTGCATCATATTTCACCATGGCCACCGTCTTGTCCAAAGGAAGGACGAAGTCGTCGTGAATCGGCGCGTCATCATAAATGGGACCTAGCACGAAATGAGAAGACACAATAGAGGTAGAGGTTAAGTTGTTAGAAATCATAGTGGCCTCACATGCCCTATCAACTACCTCACTCTCTTGATGTGGTGGTGGCTCACTCACTCCCTCAAGGTAGGTGCACTCAATGGCACATATGGTGGAGTCACTCAAATCACTCAAGTTGTGGTGGTGGTGGCTCTCCTCACATGGGACTTGGGGCAACTCGTCATATATGGGGCTAGTGGTGAAGTCACTCTCTGTCGGTGTGGAACGACACCTATGGGATCACAAGAATCCCTACTACGGTTGCCGGGGCGCCGGGTTGCGAGAAGAGCAGGGCTAGTAGACAGCACAAGGATCGTTTACCCAGGTTCGGGCCGCGAGGATGCGTAAAACCCTAGTCCTGCTTTGGTGGGTGTATTTCAGAGAGTTCTTGAGCTCTCGAACTAGTTGTGGTCAGTGCGTGGTTCGAAAGAGCCGAATCCTTCTCCAGTATGCCATGGGCCTCCTTGTATAGTCGGAAGGGGCTGCCACAGTGGCACACAGGAGGTGGAAAGGCGTACAGTGCCCTGAGCTTATCGCTCGTATTACAGGACAAGACGCATTTAATGCGTAGCTTAGGTGTCCCCTTGCTTTATTGGGGACGGGGGCGAGGCTCGTCCCGTCCGTCGCCGCTCCTCCTTGTTTCGACACGCGCCTTGGACAGCGATGCGTGCGGCGCCATGTAGGCAGGCATGCAGCTGAGGTGGCGTAGTGGCGGAGTCTTCACGAAGATCTGCATGCCGCCACACAAGCGCTCGATGAGTTGGCCTAGGAGCTGCATGTTGCCATGCAGGTGCCCGCCCAGCTGGTTTGGCTGGCAGCTACATGTGAACGGCGGTGGAAGCTTGGTTGGCGTGGGCCTGGCGGTGGCCCTGCTGGCGTCCTTGGTGAGGGCCTTGCCGGGTGGCCCGACAAGGGTCTTGCCGTGTGGCCCGGCAAGGGTCTTGCCATGGCGTGTTGTCGTCCCCGGCAAGGGCCTTGCCGGGGGTCTGGTGGCCTTCCTTGGCAAGGATCTTGCCGAGGATCGTCGTCTTCTAATCCTCATCTGATCTTGAATATGTCTTCACAAAGATCTGCATGCCACCACAGAGGTGCCTTCCCGAGCCCTGGCCCCACGTAGATGATGGCGTTGGGGACCGTGGGCTCAAGGGTGGCTCGCTCTGTTGGTGTGGGGCGGGCTGCCCCGGCAAGGGTCTTGCCGGGGGAGCCTGCTTCGTCCCTCTGCTCTTTCTGGTCTTGGCCTTGGCGTTGCTCTGATTGTCTTGGGCCTCGGTCTTACCTTGGTTCACCTCCCCTATTCTGCTTGGTGTGACCGCGGGCGCGGCTCCGACTGCCCGTGCACAGGTAAAGGGGTACAAAAGTGCGCCCCTCTTTTGGTACACCGACAGGAGCCCCCGGGCCTGGGCCACACATAAGCGTGACACGTTTGTTGGGCCAGGCCCAAAAACGGTGCGCGGGCAGGGAGGGCGGTTTTTACCGCGGTAAAACTTTTCGCGCGTGGCGCTTCCCACGACCCGCGTGCGTGGCGCGGCGTGGAGGGGTGTGCGTGACGTGGGCGGCATGCGTGGGGTGGTTTTCGCACGCATGCGTCACAACGCAGTAAAGAGGCGGCTCGCGCCTTCTCCGTAAGAAGAGGGAGGCGTGGAGGCGCAGCTCATTTACTGGATGGGGCCGGGCCGCGGTCTTCAAGGCGTCCACACCCCCCGATCACGGGGTGGGGAGAGGTCGCTTCACCCATCCCCTCGGTTCTGCACGTTCGCCACGCGTCCTTCATGCATCTGGGGTGGCAGGTGGTGGAGGCGGGAAACCGGGTCGTCGCTGGTTGGGGCACCGGGTCGGTCGGTCTTGATTACCTGCGCCTCTGGTGTCTGGATTGGTCGAGTGGGGCAGCCGAGCCCCGACCCCGCTCCTTTATAAAGAGAGGGAAGGGGATGGCATCCCGCATTCTTCTATCTTCTATCTCCTCCTACTTCTACTTCTTCCTCTCACCCGCCATGGAGAAGGGGAATCCCGGTCCCTCGACGGTGGCGGCGAGGGTCGCCGCTCGACAACGCGTCCCTCCTCCTCCTGAGCCCGCGGTGGTGGAGCCGGCCGCGAGGGGAAGGGGGAGGGGGCGAGGCCGTGGGCGAGGCCGTGGGCGAGGCCGCAGCAGAGGCCGAGGTGCTCGGGGAAGAGGAGGACGGGGCGGTGCACCGGCCTTGCCCCTGCCAATGATGCCTTTCCCGACGGAGGGCCACGTTGAGGACCAGCCCTGTGAGTTCTTCATCAGGCTGCGCCGGCCTCCGCGTCGTCGTCTTCGTCTCCCCGCCCAGTTTGCTCGGGTGATGGAGCGTGACCCGCCCCAGACCCTCAGGTTGCACATGAGGGGCTGTGGGAACGGGGGCACGCGGGTCGATGTCGACTTCCCGGCTCCTCGGGTTATGTACCTCCGCCGTGGATGGAAGACGTTCGCTCGCATCCACAGCCTAACGGCGGGGCTCGTTCTCTACTTCAAATTAATGGAGGACGGCCTGCTCTCCGTCAAGGTATTCGGAGAGTTTGGAACTCTCCTGAAGTGCTGCATGGAGAGCTCCTCCGACGGAGATTCCGACGATGGAAGCTCTTCCTCGAGCGAAAGTGATGAGGAGGACAGCGGGGCAGATGATGGGGACGAGTCCGACTAGGCGTCGGACGCCCCGCGCCTGGGCGGGTGCGGCAGCAGCAGCATCTGCACCTGGCCGCTCCTCCGGCAGAGTTTTGCCGGGGGTGGGTCCAACTCCTTGAACTTCTCGGGGCCGTCTCCTCGGGCGGCTGGCGTCGGGAGGCTGCGGAAGAGGAAGAGGGCGAGCGGCAAGGCCGTCAACTCGGAGTACGCGGGCCCCGACGCCTTCATCGCGTATTGCCGGTCCTGCCGCCTCGTCTTCCAGCTCCTTTCCCGGCACTGTCATCACCGGCCCACCCGTGGGCGGCCACCGAGGTGTTCTCTTGGTGCTTTCTGCTGCTCGTAGCTCGCCTAGGCGCCACTTTTGCCCTCTCGCCTCCTTGACCTGCCTCCTGAGGAGAGGGACAAGAAAGGAATTACGGGCATCTTATCTCTTTTTTAGTTTGTAAGCCTGCGGGCCTTTGTTAAATTTAAAACTTGTAATCCCCTTGCTCATGTTTTTCATTCCGTACGAACTGTACCTGTATGGGATGTTTTTAATGAAAAAGGGATGCTTGCCGGGTTTTTTCATTCATGGGTAAATCCCGCTACAAGGAGCGAATCCTTGTTATTGTTTAAGATAAACGTTTTTCGCCCGGCAACAGGCCTCGCCGTCCCCCCACTCCACTCGACCGTTCTCGCGCTCTTGGCGGAGGCAGGGATGAAGTGGGATTTAGGCTCCTCGTTCTACCTCCTTGCCGCCGCGGCTACAACCAAATCCGGACCCAGGAAATAATCCTTAGGTATAGGAAAAAGGGGAGCACGACAGCCTAGAGATAAAAACGAGGTTCCACATGCCCCAGTCCGGTTCCGAAATGCATGACAAAGGATAAAAGACTTATCTAGATCTGCAGCCCCCAGCAATCTCAACTTGCCGCGGTTGGATCCTTGTGCTCGCAGCCCCCGACAACTCTGGTTTGCCGGGGTCGGGACGCCGGTCCGTTTCCTTCTTTCCAAGTAGCTCAGCAGAAGTGCTCATGTGCCCTGCGAACCAAAGGAAGACAGAAAAGGAACAGATAGACGCGCACTCGACCTCTAGGCTAGGGGTTAGTCGCCGCTAAGCACTATCAACCCTAACCAAGGAAGAGACTCGACCTAGCATGCATGCTATAACTTAGGGCGCCAGCGCTTTATTTATTTATGCTCAGGGTCTGCGCCTAGCTTTGTACAAAGGGTCACATGCCTTGCCGGCAAAGCTTGTACAAAAGGTGGCTTGCCGGGAGGCCCGACAAGCCGCGCCTTATGGGTAAAACTTGCGAAGATGCTCGATGTTCCAGGAGTTGCTCACTGGGACGGCATCTTCGGTCTCCAGGCGGACTGTGCCGGGCTTGGTGACTCGTATTACCCGATAAGGGCCTTCCCACTTCGGCGCCAACTTGTTGGCATTCTTGGCCGACTGAACGCGCCGAAGAACAAGGTCGCCTTCCTCAAAGCTTCGGGCATGAACCTTGTGGCTATGGTAGCGACGCAAGGCTTGCTGGTAGCACGCTGCTCTCACAGCCGCCCGAAGACGATCTTCCTCAAGGAGCGTCGCGTCATCTTGGCGCAACTGCTCTTGCTCAAGCTCATCATAAGCGAGCACTCGAGGTGACCCGTATATGAGTTCCGTGGGGAGAACTGCTTCTGCCCCGTAGACCAGGGCAAAAGGTGTCTGGCTGGTGGCTCGATTTTGCGTCGTCCTGATCGACCAAAGAACCGCCGGCAATTCATCAATCCAGCGCCTTCCGCTCTTGCGCAGCTTGTCAAAAGTCTTTCTCCTTAGGCCTCGCAACACTTCAGCGTTCGCCCTCTCCGCTTGGCCGTTGCTCCGTGGGTGTGCCACGGAAGTGAAACAGACCTTGCTGCCGAGGTCTTGAATGTACTGCATGAAGGTGTGGCTCGTGAACTGCGTGCCGTTGTCGGTGATGACTCTGTTTGGCACACCAAAACGGCAGACCAGTCCCTTGAAAAACTTGACAGCGGATTGAGCAGTCACCTTTCTCACTGCTTCCACCTCCGACCACTTTGTGAACTTGTCGATCGCAACGTACAAGTACTCAAAGCCCCCGACAGCGTGGGGGAAAGGGCCCAGTATATCGAGCCCCCAGACCGAGAATGGCCAGGAGAGAGGGATTGTTTGAAGGGCTTGAGCTGGTTGATGAAGCTTCTTTGAATGGAACTGACACGCTTCACACTTGGTTACTAGTGCCGTCGCATCCTAGAGGGGGTGGGCCAGAAGAAACCTTGCCGGAACGCCTTCTCGGCAAGGGCCCTCGACCCTATCTGGGAGCCACATATGCCTCCATGTATCTCCGCCAACAGCTCCAGTCCTTCCTCCCGGGGGATGCACTTCAATTTCACACCGTTTGGCCTTCTCCTGTACAGGACGTCATCGACAAACTGGTACAGGGCGGACCGACGGGCTACTTTTTCCGCTTCTTCCTGCTCCTCAGGAAGCTCCCCTGTTTGGAGGAATTGGACGGTATGTTGCGCCCATGCCGGAGCCTGGGGCTCGACGGCAAGGGCCAAAGGCATTTCTTCCGCCATGGGAGCGGCTGTCTCTACGGCCAGGGCTTGCCGCCCTACCGGAGTCAGTTGCTCTTGGGCAGGCTCAGCGTCCACGGCAGCACCCTTGCCGGCGGCCCCAGGGGGCTCAGTAGGAAAGTACTTGCCAGGACCTGACTTCCTCCGCTTGTTCTGCCCCGTTGATAGCTCAACGGATGGTTGAGTTAACCGGAGCAAGAAGGTACCTGGTTCCACAGGTAGCTTGAATGCAGCACGCTTTGACAGGTAATCGGCGATGTCGTTCTCCATTCGGGGGACGTGCTCCGCTTGGATACCATCAAAGCGTTCCTCCAGCTTCCTCACCTCATCTACGTAGGCCTCCATCAATGGGCTCTGGTAATCCTTGTTGACCTGCCTAACAACAAGCTGCGAGTCACCCCTGACGATGAGCTTCTTAACCCCGAGGTCTGCCGCGATCCTGAGACCGGCGAGCAATCCCTCGTACTTAGCAGTGTTGTTGGTGGACATCTCCCTGGGGAAGTGCATCTGGATCACGTACTTGAGGTGCTCTTCGGTGGGCGCGACGAGCAGCACACCGGCACTGACGCCTTGCAGCGAGAACGCCCTATCAAAGTACATGATCCAGTCACGGTCTGCTTCCTTGCCGGGGAGAGTGGTCTTCTGGATTTCTTCGTCAGGCATTGAGGTCCATTCTGCAATGAACTCCTCCCAGACTCTGCTCTGGATTGTCGAGGTACTTTCAAACTTCAAACCGAAACTTGATAGCTCCAAGGCCCATTCCACAATCCTTCCAGTCGCATCTGGGTTGTGCAGTATCCGTTGCAATGGGAGGCGGGTGACGACAGTGATCTCGTGGGCTTGGAAGTAATGACGCAGCTTCCTCGAGGCCATAAGGAGGCCGAAGAGCAATTTCTGCACACCGGAGTACCTCGATCTAGCTCCCTGCAAGAGGGAGCTGACAAAGTAAACCGGGTGCTGCATCATCTTCTTCTTCTGCACCACCTCACTTGACTGCGCGGGCACTGCCTCGGTGGCATCAGACTCTGCCGGGGAACCTTGCCGACACCAGGCCCTGCCGGGGGAATCTTGGGCTTGCCATCGGCTAGTTCTGCCGCCGTCACTGCCTCCTCGTTGACCTCCCTCTGTGCCACTAGCGCGGCACTGACCACTTGATTCGTAGCCGCCAGATACAGCAACAACGGCTCTTGTGGTTTAGGCGTAACCAGTATTGGCGTGGAGGAAAGGTATTTCTTCAGATCCTGCAATGCTGCCTTGGCTTCTGGGGTCCATTCCATTGGGCCTGCCTTCTTCAAGATTTTGAAGAAAGGAAGGGCGCGCTCGGCGGACTTGGAGATGAATCGGCTCATGGCGGCAACACAGCCGGTGAGCCGACGCACATCCTTGATCCGCTTGGGCGGCTCAATCTGCTCAATAGCCTTGATTTTGTCTGGGTTTGCCTCGATTCCGCGCTGCGACACAAAGAACGCGAGAAGCTTGCCGGATGGAACACCGAAGACACACTTCTCAGTGTTCAGCTTGAGGTTGATCTTGCGAAGGTTGGCAAATGTCTCTTCTAGATATTGCACAAGAGTTGGCCCGTCCTTGGTTTTGACCACTATGTCATCCATGTAGGCCTCCATATTTCTATGGAGCTGAGGTTCAAAACCAATTTGGACTGCTCTTGCAAATGTTGAGCCAGCGCTCTTCAACCCGAAAGGCATCCATAAAAAGCAATACGTACCACATGGGGTGATGAACGCTGTCTTTTCTTCATCCTCTCTTGTCATGAAGATCTGGTGGTAACCCGAGTTGGCGTCGAGGAATGACAACAGATCACACCCGGCCGTGGAGTCAACAATCTGGTCAATGCGCGGCAATGGGAAGGGGTCCTTAGGACACGCCTTATTGATATCTGTGTAATCAATACACAGCCTCCACTTCCCATTCGCCTTGCGCACCACTACCGGATTGGCCAACCACGTCGGGTGGAGCACTCCCCTCACCAAACCTGCCGCTTCCAACTTCCTGATCTCCTCCGTGATGAACTCCTGCCTCTCCAGAGCCTGCTTTTTGACCTTCTGCTGGACGGGCCGCGCATGGGGGCAGACAGCTAGGCGGTGCTCAATCACCTCCCTGGGAACACCGGGGATGTCGGATGCTTGCCATGCAAACACGTCGACATTCGCCCGCAGGAAGGTGATGAGCGCGCCTTCCTATTTGCTGCTGAGGGTGGAGCCTATGGTGAAGGACCCTCCCGTGCCATCCTCCCTGGCGGACACCTTCTTGGTTTGCGGTGGCTCGGCTCTGGATCTCTTGCTCTTGTCGGTAGAACTCTCTGGCACGTCCTCGACAGCGGCACAACACTCCGAAGAGGTGCGCTTGCCGGAGTGGGTGCGAGAGGTCTTGCCGGGCTTCTTCCTCCCTCCCGGGGCTTCAGCGGCAGGAGCAGATGCCTTGGCGGCAGCTACTGCAACTGCCTCCCGGTAGAGTTGGTCGGCGCAAATCAGTGCGTCCTTCTTGTCAGAGGGGACGGAGATGATGGTCAACGGCCCGGGCATCTTTAGCATGTTGTAGGCGTAGTGTGACGCCACCATGAACTTGGCTAGTGTCGGGCGGCCGAGGATCCCGTTGTAGGGAAAGGGGATCTCGGCCACGTCGAAGACGATCCTCTCCGTCCTGTGGTTCAACTCTCATCCAAATGTCACGGGCAGTGTGACATTTCCCTTCGGCTGGCTCCTCCCCGGATTGACCCCTTGAAACGTGCCCGTTTCCTCGAGGTCTCCATCGGGGATTTGCAACCTTTTGATCACGACGGGCGAGATCAGGTTCAGGCCGGCCCCGCCGTCAACCAACATCTTGTTCATCCTGAGGTTGCGTATCGTTGGTGAGACCAACAATGGCAAACACCTGACCGCGGTAGTGCGGTCAGGGTGGCCCTCGGCGTCAAAGATGAGCGGTGTGCTGGACCACTTCAGCGGCTTCTGAGCGTCGAACGACGGCTCTGCTACTGTAATCTCACGCGCCCACTGCTTAAGCTGGCGGTGAGAGGTATGCAGCGAGGCACCGCCATCGACGCACATGGCCTCCGTAGCCTTCTGGAACCCTTGCTCACCAGACTTGTCGTCCTCGTCGTGGTCATCGTCTTCTTCTTTCTTGTCGCGGCCCCGGGCAGGCCTCTCTTGCTGGCTGTCTTTGCCGGGGCGGCCTCCTTGGCCGCCACACTTCTTGCCGGATCCCTCAACACCGTCTTGGTCCTTCTCCTTGTCCCGCCTCTCGTACTCAGCCTTTTGCTTCTCAGCAAGCAGCTCGACTTGTCGGCAGCTCTGGAGGTCGTGGCCCTTGGTGCGGTGGATCTTGCAGTATTGCTTGCCGGAGCTCCCTGGCTTGTCGGTAGCCGCCAAGGCCCGGCAGGCGGCGCACCCGGCAATCTCCTTGTCGGGAGCGCCTGCCTTGACCTTCTTGCCGGCACCGGTGTCGTCAGATCCCTCAACGGCAAGCACAGCCTTGCCCTTGCGTTTCCTATTGCGACGTCGGCCCTTCTTTGTCGGGGTAGCGGCGTCCTCATCGGTAGAGTCAGTTCCCGCGCCGGGGTACTTCCTTCCCTCTTCAGCCCGGGCGCATCTATCGGCCAGGACGTAGAGCTCGGCCACACCCTTAACCTTGGTCATCGCCAGCTCCTCGTGCATCTTGCAATTGCGCATGTTCTGGTGGAACGCGTTAATCACAGCAGCGGGATGAACGTCAGGGATGTTGTACTGCACCCGGCTGAATCTCTGGATGTACTTGCGCAGGGTCTCCCCTTCCTTCTGGGGAATGATATGCAGATCACTAGCCTGGCCATGAGCTTGGTGGCCTCATGTGAAGGCGCCAACGAACTCATGGCACAGATCCGACCAAGAAGAAATGGAATCCACCGGCAAGTGCATCAACCAAGACATCACATTGGGCTTGAGCGCCAGCGGGAAATAGTTGGCAAGCACCTTGTCGTCGCGAGCTCCGACAGCCTGCATCGCGATGGTGTAGATGCTGAGGAACTCGGACGGATGGGGCTTGCCAGTGTACTTCTTGCAGACGTCGGGCTTGAACGTGCGGTGGGACGACCACTGGAACTGCCGCAGCTCACGGGTAAAGGTCGGGCAGCCCACCTCGTAAGGTAGGCCGCCGGAGCCCCCCGGTGCCGGGTGGTCCATAGCGGGTCCCACCCGCTTGTCCAACTGGCGGCGTGTTTCGTGCCGGCGTTCGACAGTGGTTCGAGCGTCTTCGTGAGCTCGTTCCCGAAGGACCTGGCGCTGGTCGCGGAGGGTCCGCGGGTCGGACGACGCTATGGAAATGTTATCACAAGCGTCGTCACGATGGGCCGACGCCCGCGGCGGCTGGTGAGGAGGAGGAGAGTGCACCGTGGCCGCAACTCCCCCGGTCCTCCCAGCGCCAGCATGCGGTGGCTCGGTGGAGCGCCGACCCGAGGGTCCCACCGGTCGCGGATCGTCTTTGTTGGCGATGGCAACGAGGCTCCGGATGGTGGCCCTCCACTCGTCAAGCTTCTCCGCAGCAGGAGGGAAGTCGAGGAGCAGCTGCGCGCGCCAAAGCTTCTACCGGCGTGGGCGGCGGCGACAGCTGCGTGGATCGCGGCGCGCTTTGACTTCTAACTACGTTAGAAGGAGCTCCATTACGACCTGGCGGCTGCGTGCCATTTTCGCCAGCGCTTCGGCGGGCGTGTTGAACCCCTTCATCCTACGGACAACGCACGGGGCTCTTCCCACGGCGGTGCCCAGGGTCACCAACGTGGTGACGCTGCTCGATGCGCACACCATGGGAAGAGCGCGCAGTGGTCGCCGGTGTGGGCGTCCTGGAGGTCGCTGCACCACCCGGAGGTGGCACAACGACACCCCTGGAGGGCCCCGCACCGCCTGCAGGGGGCCCTTCCGTCTTTGGATCCGACGACGTGTAGCCGGTCATCTGGTGCACGAACAACGCCGCTCGCCAGGCTCTGACTACCAGGGCGATGCTGGTGCTCGCGGACCGCGGCCCGGGTCCTATCTGCGACCGGTCGACTGCCCGCCCGCACCGGCACGGGCCGTTCGGCTCCCAACAAGCCGACCGCCGTGGCTGTCTTCTTCTTAGGAGCCATGGCGACGAAGAACTGCTAGGCTAACTACTAGACCAGATTCTCACAATTGCGCCCCCTACCTGGCGCGCCAAAGATGTCGGTGTGGAACGACACCTATGGGATCACAAGAATCCCTACTACGGTTGCCGGGGCGCGCGGTTGCGAGAAGAGCAGGGCTAGTAGACAGCACAAGGATCGTTTACCCAGGTTCGGGCCGCGAGGATGCGTAAAACCCTAGTCCTGCTTTGGTGGGTGTATTTCAGAGAGTTCTTGAGCTCTCGAACTAGCTGTGGTCAGTGCGTGGTTCGAAAGAGCCGAATCCTTCTCCAGTATGCCATGGGCCTCCTTGTATAGTCGGAAGGGGCTGCCACAGTGGCCCACAGGAGGTGGAAAGGCGTGCAGTGCCCTGAGCTTATCGCTCGTATTACAGGACAATACGCATTTAATGTGTAGCTTAGGTGTCCCCTTGCTTTATCAGGGACGGGGGCGAGGCCCGTCCCGTCCGTCGCCGCTCCTCCTTGTTTCGACATGCGCCTTGGCCAGTGATGCGTGCGGCGCCATGTAGGCAGGCAGGCAGCTGAGGTGGCGTAGTGGCGGAGTCTTCACGAAGATCTGCATGCCGCCACGCAGGCGCTCGATGAGTTGGCCTGGGAGCTGCATGTTGCCACGCAGGTGCCCGCCCAGCTGGTTGGGCTGGCAGCTGCATGTGAACGGCAGTGGAAGCTTGGTTGGCGTGGGCCTAGCGGTGGCCCTGCTGGCGTCCTTGGTGAGGGCCTTGCCGGGTGGCCCGGCAAGGGTCTTGCCGTGTGGCCTGACAAGGGTCTTGCCGTGGCGCGCTGTCATCCCCGGCAAGGGCCTTGCCGGGGGTCTGGTGGCCTTCCTCGGCAAGGATCTTGCCGAGGATCATCGTCTTCTAATCCTCATCTGATCTTGAATATGTCTTCACAAAGATCTGCATGCCACCACAGAGGTGCCTTCCCGAGCACTGGCCCCACGTGGATGATGGCGTTGGGGACCGTGGGCTCAAGGGTGGCTTGCTCTGTTGGTGTGGGGCGGGCTGCCCCAGCAAGGGTCTTGCCGGGGCTGCTGAGGCTGCCCCGGCAAGGGTCTTGCTGGGGGAGCCTGCTTCGTCCCTCTGCTCTTTGTGGTCTTGGCCTTGGCGTTGCTCTGATTGTCTTGGGCTTCGGTCTTACCTTGGTTCACCTCCCCTGTTCTGCTTGGTGTGACCGCGGGCGCGGCTCTGACTGCCCGTGCACATGTAAAGGGGTACAAAAGTGCGCCCCTCTTTTGGTACACCGACACTCTCACTCTCAATATGGTGGCACAAGTCACTCATGTCATCATACATCGTCGTGGTCGAAGGGAAAATCCCATGCTCAACCATCTCGTGGTCGAAGGCCGAAGATGGCACATCATCACTCTCGCCGTGGATGAAGGCCGATGTAGGCGTACTCGTCGTAAGTAGGTGAAGATGTCGTACGTCCAAAGGGGAAGATGCTGAAGTGGTGGTAGTAGTCGTAGCTTGCTCGTGGTGGTGCTCGTCTCTCGGTCTTCTCTTGTGCTCATGTTGGTTTTCTTGATGGCGTCGCGTGGTACTTGCATCTTGTGGCCGTTCCGAAGACCTGCGACTTGAGCGTCTCCGCCTTGAAGATGACGAAGAGGAAGAAGACTTGTAGTTGGCCCACATGTATCGGATGTCATCCAATTGTGCATCCAACTTGGTGTCGATGTAGTCCCTTGTCCGTGCTTCGCTTGGGTGAATGTCGACGGTTAGGCGCTCAATGCCTCGCATTGCTCGTTGTAGTCCGAAGGTGGACGTTTTGGTGATGTAGTTGTTCGCGCCGTCGTTGTCGTGGAAGATCGGAGATGAAATGCCTTGCCTATCCATCACAAGACTCGAGCAAATGTGAGTGGAAGAAAGGAAAGAACTAGACCAATATACCTTATCTAATGTTGAAGATGGATCAATGATCACTCAATAATGTATCAAGGAAATAGCACAATTGGTACCGGATCTTGTCAATTCTCACACCTACACAAGTAAGGCTTATGGTGGAGCTCGGTGAGGATAGTGGCACAAAAATTTGATGCAAAATGTTAGCAAGAGTCAATAATGTTGGAAAAGATTCAAAAATTCGCAAGTGAAACAAGTAGACCAATAGCAATGAATGACACACGGGGACACACACACGGATAGATAAATGGGGTCGTGCAACCAAGGAATGAGCACAAAATGTGGAATCCACGGAAAACGCTCGTGTTGCACAACTCTAGAGAGACGCTAGCACGATTGCTCAATAGGCAGATATGACACTTGTGCACAACCTAGAAGATGCAAAATGTATGAGCTTTCTATCCCAAGTATGCTATGTGTATGATGTTCCCGGTGTTCTTCTCAAGATGATCCAAGATGATCGGATATGACAATCTTATGTGCAACGTTGTATGATGCTATGGCTCTTGCTCACAAGCTTCTTTGCTCTCTTTTTGCTTAAAAGCTTATTTTTTTATATGGCCACTATGTGAAATGCACAAACCAAGATAGCAATTGTGTATATGCGGGAACAATCTTGTGACACAAGAGATGATATGATGATACCAATATGATATGGTATGTATGCAATGGAAGGTACGTATCACTAATGTGCACAAGTAATGTTGCCGGCAATACTCAATGGCTAGTCTCAGTAGGCAAGTGACGCAAAATGGGCTAAGGGGTTAACAATGTAATGGCAAGAATGTACAATGATGGGATACCACGATACCAAAATGATATGGAGGTTACCGTTCTTGCTTACGGTTAGGTTGTCAAAATGGTGAAGGTGGTCGATGATGAATCCTTGACGAAGGTGAGCGGCGGTGTCATCGATGTCGAACCGTTCCTCGTTAGCCGAAACACCCTAGGAAATGGAAAAACCGCAAACTCAAAATCTCAAAGGAAAATGTCAAATGGTGGTAGCGGAATGCGTTGTGGTTCCGGAGTTAGCAATGCGGAAGTGGTGGTGGTGGATGATGAATAAGCAACCGGCCCTAAGTAGCCGAAACACCTTAGGAGACTCAACTCACCACTCAAGCAACCACAAATGCTATATGGGTCAAAAATGGGTTCGGTGGCGGAAAGCGATGGTGGTTTTGCGAATAATATGGTGGATGGCCTAGGCAAAGATGCCAAAATGGCAAAATTTTGATGGAGTCAAATGGTGTTGGAACCTATCTAGATGGATGGTGGATGTCAATAGCTACTCAACGAGCTAAAGAACGTCAAAATCGGACTCCGGGAGCGAAAGTTATGGCCGAAATGGTGAATGTTGGTGGGCTGATTCGGGGGAGTGCGGGCACCCGGGGGTTGGAGGTGCGGGTGCCCGGGGTGGGCAGGGGAGTTGGGAGGAAGAGGTGTCCCGGGGGTCCGGGTGCCCGGGGGGAAGGGGTGCGGGCACCCGGGGTGGTCAGCGGGGTTGCACGGGGGGTCCGGGTGCCCGGGGTTTGAGGTGCGGGTGCCCGGGGGTCGCGGATTTGGGCGGAAATTTGTGGGAAAATGGAAGAAATTTATGGATTTCGTTGAGAGAAAGGTGGAGATGGATGGGGAATGCTAGATCCACTTGAAACCAAGCAAATCCATGGAACAAATCCAACAAAACCTCATCAAACCAACAAATCACAAAAAAAATTGGGGCTATTTTTGGTGGGGAAATTTTCGATATTGGGGAAGAACACAACAAAATTAGGCTAAGAACAAGAAGGGGGGCTCCAATTTTGTGAGAAACCATGGCTCATGATACCAAGATGTTGTAGGGTGGAACCCTAGATGGATATCTTTCACGAATTGGAGGGGAAATCCCCAAGAACACAAAGAACACAAGAGAGGGAAAACACTCAAATTGACTAGATCCAGTCACACATATGCTAGATCCAAGAACACACAAGAGTTCACAATGATTCAAGAACAACAAAGGAAAGACACAAGGTACTAGTTCATCCCAATCCTTTGAGGAGAGAGGTCTTGATGATCCTATGATGGGGATCCTTCCCAAGATGGGGGCTTGATATCCACTAGGGATCTTCTCCTAGGAGGTCTTGATCTCCTAGAGGAGCGGGTACAAGGAGCAAAGCTCACATAATCATCTCATATACTTTGCTATCCCTCTAAATGAGCTAGGGTGGGGGGTACTTATAGTCTAGGGGCAAAATAAGAGGGAGAGATGGGATAGAAGGGTGAAAACCCAAAGAGGCACGCAGGCCCTCGGAGTGGTGCGAGCACCCGGGGGTGTGAGGCCCGGACACCCGGGGTGAGCAGGGGCTGGCGCATAGGGGGGCCCGGGCACCCGGACCGGGCCGAGGGCCGGCTGGAGGGAGGCCGGGCACCCGGGGTTGAGGGCCCGGGCACCCGGGGCGGCGGCCGGTGGCTGGAGAGGGGGGCCCGGGCACCCGGAGTGCAGAGGCTGGCGGCTCCTAGCGAGGGGCTGGGCACCCGGGGTGCTCAGGGGTGCCACCCAGGCAGCGCCCGAAGGCCCGGGCACCCGGGGCATGTAGGGCCGGGCACCCGGGGGGGTCCAGCGCCTCCGTGTCTTCGCGCTTCGGCCGCTCTCCTTCTCCTTCTTCTCGGTTGCTTGTGGCTCCCTCCTAGCTTCTTCACGATCATGTCCTTTGTACCTGAGAATGCACAATGTATCCATTTGAGGTAGAACCCGACTATCGTGTGAATCCGAATGAAACTCGAAGAGGAAAGAGTTCACCTCGGTTCGGACGACGCGTGCGTGAGCTCTCGCCGTAGGTCCTCTCCGTGCTTGCGATGGCGGTATGACGTCCATGGTGATGGTCAAAGGATGCTCCGCATCAATTTGTCCCTGTTCATGCTCAGGTACACAACGTCTAATAATACCATCTACTCCTTCTTTATAAAGATGTGGGTCATCCCAAAAGTAATGTCTCAAATCATAGAAGAATTTTTTCTTTTGTTGGTATGTGAAACTAGGTGGTAAATATTTAGCAACAATGTAATTAGCATAGTCAGCATACTGATGACCCACAAGTATAGGGGATCAATTGTAGCTCTTTTCGATAAGTAAGAGTGTCGAACCCAATGAGGAGCAGAAGGAAATGACAAGTGGTTTTCAGCAAGGTAATGTCTGCAAGTGCTGAAATTGTAAGTAGCAGAGTAGTTTGATAGCAAGATAATTTGTAACGAACAAGTAACAATAGTAGTAGCAAAAGTGCAGCAAGGTAACCCAATCCTTTTGAGGCAAAGGACAGGCCAAAACGGTCTCTTATGATACGCAAAGCGTTCTTGAGGGTACACGGGAATTTCATCTAGTCACTTTCACCATGTTGGTTTGATTTGTGTTCGCTACTTTGATAATTTGATATGTGGGTGGACCGGTGCTTAGGTGTTGTTCTTACTTGAACAAACCTCCTACTTATGATTAACCCTCCCTCAAGCATCCGCAACTACGAGAAAAGTATTAAGAATAAATTCTAACCATAGCATTAAACTTTTGGATACAATCGGTCCCTTACGGAATAGCGCATAAACTGGGGTTTAAGATTCTGTCACTCTCGCAACCCATCATCTAATTGCTACTCCACAATGCATTCCCTTAGGCCCAAATAGGGTGAAGTGTCATGTAGTCGACGTTCACATGACACCACTAAGGGAATCACAACATACATACTATCAAAATATCAAACACATATCAAGTTCACATGATTACTTCCAGGCTTGCTTGATTGTTTTAAGATCCCATGGCTTGATGAGGATTGGGGTGAGTAGAGATGCTAGCTAGTGTGCCTCTCTCGGAGGCCAGAGAGTGACCCCCAAAAGGATTTTCCTCTCCTTCCACCATAGCAACCTCTTCAGCTTCATCTCTTCTTAGATCATCCTTAACCACCCTTGTGTCTTCTTCTCCATTATTGAAGGGTGAGGAAGACATGATGTTGGTCCAGCTGAATCTGTCAGAAAATAGCAAGGAAAAGAAAACAGAGGATTTCTCCGAGATACAGTGATCAATAGGTTCGGGGAGTATATATAGATTTTTTATCTTGGGGAACAAGCAAGCTGTAGAAAGACGAAGTCCGGAAGGTGTCCCAGGTGGGCACAACCCACCTGGGCGCGCCAGACTTGCCTGGTGCGCCCTGGTGTCTTGTGCCCACCAGGGTACGCTTCCTGGAAGTTTCTTATTTTCCTATTTTTCTAAAAATTCCAAAACTGACAAAAAATATTTTTGCGGATTTTTCGGAGTCCGTTTACTTACCGGACCACATACCTCCTTATTTTCACGATTCTGGAGTGTTCCGGAAGAACTGTTTTATGTGTTCTTCCGGTGTCAAAGTTTGGATAATATTACTTTCAACATTAATGGGCGTACCTGAGATATAATGCTTTATTCGTTGCCCATTGACAACCTTCGGGTTAGTACCTTCGGCATTATTTATTTTGATGGCTCCTGACCGATAAACCTCCTCGATAACATATGGGCATTCCCATTTTGAGAGGAGTTTTCCTGGAAAGAATCTGAAACGAGAGTTGTACAATAGAACATATTCTCCGACTTTAAACTCACGCTTTTGGATTCTCTTACCATGCCATCTTTTAACTTTTTCTTTGAATAGTTTTGCATTTTCATAAGCTTGGGTTCTCCATTCATCTAATGAGCTAATATCAAATAACCTCTTTTCACCGGCAAGTTTGAAATCATAATTGAGTTATTTGATTTCCCAATATGCTTTATGTTCTAACTCAAGAGGCAAATGACAAGCTTTTCCATAAACCATTTTATAAGGAGACATACCCATAGGATTTTTATATGTTGTTCTGTAAGCCCAAAGTGCATCATCTAATTTCTTAGACCAATTCTTCCGGGACCTATTGACAGTCTTTTGCAAGATTAATTTGATTTCCCTATTGCTAAGTTCAACTTGACCACTAGACTCAGGATGATAAGGTGATGCAATTCTATGGTTAACATCATACTTGGCAAGCATTTTACGGAAACCACCATGAATAAAGTGTGAACCACCATCAGTCATTAAATATCTAGGGACTCCAAACCTTGGGAAAATAACTTCCTTAAGCATTTTAATAGAGGTATTGTGATCAGCACTACTAGTTGGAATAGCTTCCTACCCATTTAGTAACATAATCAACAACAACCAGAATATGTGTATACCCATTAGAGGAAGGAAAAGTTCCCATGTAATCAAATCCCCAAACATCAAATGGTTCAACAACAAGTGAATAATTCATAGGCATTTCTTGACGCTTACCGATATTACCTATTCTTTGGCATTCATCACAAGATAAGACGAACTTACGGGCATCCTTGAAGAGAGTAGGTCAATAAAATCCAGGCTGCAATACCTTGTGAGCAGTTCTATCTCTAGCATGATGCCCTCCGTAAGCTTCGGAGTGACATTTCAGTAGGATTTGTCGCTGTTCATGCTTAGGTACACAACGTCTAATAATACCATCTACTCCTTCTTTATAAAGATGTGGGTCATCCCAAAAGTAGTGTCTTAAATCATAGAAGAATTTTTTATTTTGTTGATAAGTAAAGCTAGGTGGTAAATACTTAGCAAAAATGTAATTAGCATAGTCAGCCTACCAAGGAGTATTATGAGCAACATTTATTGCAACAAACTGCTCATCAGGAAAACTATCATCGATAGGTAGTGGGTCATCAGGCACATTTTCAAGCCTAGACAAGTTATCAGCTGGGGTTCTCAGCTCCTTTTCTATTAGTGATATGTAAATCAAATTCTTGTAGCAAGAGAACCCATCGAATAAGTCTAGGTTTAGCATCCTTCTTTTCCATAAGATATTTAATAGCAGCATGATCGGTGTGAACAATTACTTTTGAATCAACAATATAAGGTCTAAATTTATCACAACCAAACACCACTGCTAAGAATTCTTTTTCAGTAGTTGCATAGTGATAACCCACAAGTGTAGGGGATCGTTTGTAGCCTTCTTCTATAAATAAGAGTGTCAAACCCAATGAGGAGCTAAAGGTACAACAAATATTCCCTCAAGTTCTATCGACCACCGATACAACTCTATGCACACTTGACGTTCGCTTTACCGGAAACAAGTATGAAACTAGAAGTACTTTGTAGGTTTGATAGGATAGGTTTGCAAGATAATAGAGAGCACATAAATAAATAGGGGCTGTTTAGATAAAGACACAACTAAGTTAGTTTTAGTAGAGAGCTTTTGTCAACAAGAAAGTTATTTGTCCCTAGGCAATCGATAACAAGTACCGGTAATCATTCTTGTAATTTTATATGAGGGAGAGGCATGAGCTAACATACTTTGTCTACTTGGATCATATGCACTTATGATTGGACCCCTAGCAAGCATCCGCAACTACTAAAGATCATTAAGGTCATGAAACCCAACCATAACATTAAGTATCAAGTCCTCTTTACTCCCATACGTCATACCCCACTTACCCGGGTTTAATCTTTTGTCACTCTCGCAACCCACCATAAGCGAACCATGAACATATTGTAACACCCTACAGCGGGGGCCCCTCACGTTTGCGTGAGAACGGAGGGCACCGTAGGACAACCCCATAAATAAAATATACAATCATACCAACCAAGATCATGATTAACCCACAGGACAAAGCGGATCTACTCAAACATCACAGGATGATCATAGATCATTGGGAAATAATATATGGAGTTGAGCACCATGTTTAAGTAGAGATTACAATGGGAAGAAGGGGTGTTACACTGATGCATAGAGGGGGAGAGAGTTGGTGTTGACGGTAGCAAGATTGTTGATGTAGATCGCCACCTCAATCGTTGCCCCGGCGGCACTCCGGTGCCACCGGGAGCGAGGGGGAGAGAGCCGCCTCCTCCTTCTTCTTCCTTGGCCTCCCCCTAGATGGGAGGAGAGTTCCCCCTCTGGTCCTTGGTCTCCATGGCGGCAGAGGGGCGGGATCCCCTCCGAGATTGAATCTCCCTCTCTGTTCTCTTCTGTTTTGCGTTCCCCTGATCTGGCCGAAAACCGTTTCTTATATTCCGGGAGATCCATAACTCCGATCACGCTGAGATTTTAACACGATTTTTTTTGGATATAAGCTTCCTTGCACCCGAAGTAGAGCTCCAACCGACGTTTGAGGAGGGCACAACCCACCACCACGAGCCAGGGGCCTCTGGCGCGCCCTGGTGTCTTGTGGGCTGTGTGGGCCTCCGTTTGCGGTGATTACAACTCCCAAAAATCACATATATTCCAAAATAATTCTCCGTAAAAATTTATTTCATTTGGACTTTGTTTGATATGGAATTTCTGTGATACAGAAAACATGCAAAAAACAGGAACTGGCACTGGGCACTGGATCAATAGGTTAGTCCAATAAATCATATAAAAAGGTGCCAAAATATGTGAAAGTTCTATAATATTGGCATGAAACAGTCAAAAATTATAGATACGACGGAGACGTATCACATAATTTCTTTGAGCACTATCTAGAGTTTTACTAGCATAATGAATAGCATTCAGTTTCTTATCAACTCTTTGTCCTAGAATAGCACCAACAGCATAATCACTAGCATCACACATAATTTCAAAAGGCAAGTTCCAATTAGGTGGCTGAACAATAGGTGCAGAAATTAAGGCTTTCTTGAGTGTTTCAAAGACTTCTAAACAATCATCATCAAAAGCAAAAGGAATATACTTTTGCAAAAGACTCGTAAGAGGCCTAGAAATTTTAGAAAAGTCTTTGATAAATCTCCTATAGAAACCAGCATGACCTAAGAAACTATGAATACCTTTGATACCTTTAGGACATGGCATTTTCTCAATTGCACCAACCTTAGCTTTGTCCACTTCAATACCTCTTTCAAAAAATTTATGACCCAAGACAATACCTTCATTAACCATAAAGTGGCACTTCTCCCAATTCAAGACAAGATTTGTTTGCTCGCATCTCTGCAAAACTCGATCAAGATTGCTTAAACAATCATCAAAAGACTTCCCATAGACAGAGAAGTCATCCATGAAAACCTCAACAATATTTTCACAAAATTCAGAGAATATATCAGTCATACATCTTTGAGAGGTAGCAGGTGCATTGCATAAACCAAAAGGCATATGTCTATAAGCATAAGTTCCAAAGGGACAAGTAAAAGTGGTATTTTCTTGATCAGGTTGAGAAATAGGTATTTGTGAAAAACCAGAATATCCATCAAGGAAGCAAAAATGTGTGTGCTTAGATAATCTTTCTAGCATTTGATCAATAAAAGGCAGAGGGTAATGATATTTTCTAGTTGCTTTGTTTAGTTTTCTAAAATCAATTACCATTCTATAGCATGTAACAATTCTTTGTGGAATAAGTTCATTCTTGTCATTAGGAACAACAATAATACCTCCTTTCTTAGGGAAACAATGAACAGGACTTACCCATCTACTATCAGCTATGGGATAGATTATACCTGCTTCCAGAAGTTTTAAGATTTCCGTTCTTACCACTTCTTTCATCTTCGGATTTAACCGACGTTGGTGATCAACAACGGGTTTAGCATCAGGTTCCATATTAATCTTGTGCTGACATAGAGTAGGACCAATGCCCTTTAAATCATCAAGAGTATATCCAATAGCAGCTCGGTGCTTCCTTAGAACTTTCAATAATCTTTCTCTCTTCATGTTCTGAAAGGTTAGCACTAATAATAAGAGGATATATCTTCTTTTCATCAAGATAAGCATATTTCAAAGTGTCTTGCAATTGTTTTAATTCAAACACAGGATCACCTTTAGGTGGAGGAGGACCTCTTAGAGTTTCAATAGGCAAATTGTGTTTAAGCAGAGGATGTTGTCAAAGAAGATCTTATCTATTTCATTTCTTTCATGCATATGTAAATCATTTTCATGGTCTAGGAAATATTTTTCTAGTGGATAGGTACAACAATAGAATCAAGACCAATTATTTCATCCTTACTAGGCAATTCTTTTTCATGAAGCTTTCTACTAAACTTGGAAAAATTAAACTCATGAGATTCATCACCAAAACTAAAACCGACAGTTTGTTTCTCACAATCTATCTTATCATTAATGGTGTTTAAGAAAGGTCTACCAAAGATAATGGGACAAAAGTCATCTTGCGGGTAACCAAGAACAAGAAAATCAGTAGGGTATTTTATTTTCCCACACAAGACTTCAATATCTCTAACAATCCCAATTGGTGATATAGTGTCTCTATTAGCAAGTTTAATAGTAACATCTATGTCTTCTATCTCTGCGGGTGCTATGTCATTCATAATTTCTTGATATAAGGAATAAGGAATAGCACTCGCGCTAGCACCTATGTCACAGAAACCATAATAACAATGATATCCTATTTTAACTGAGACAACGGGCAAGCCAACAACGGGTCTATGATTATCTGTTTTATCAGGTTTGACAATTCTAGTAGCTTCATTGCAGAAGTAAATAACGTCCCATCTATATTTTCTTCCCTGAGATCTTTAACCATAGCAACACTAGGTTCTACTTCGATTTTTTCATCAGGTTTAGGTGTTCTAATATAACTTTTTTTAACCATAGTTGAAACTTTAGCATGTTCCTTTATCCTAACAGGGAAAGGTGGCTTCTCAATATAAGTAGTAGGAACAACTGGATCAACATTATAAAGTATAGTTTCTTCTTTAGCTAGTAAGGTTCCTTAATTTCTTCTTTAATAGGTGGGTGATATTTAAACCACTTCTCTTTAGGGAGATCAACATGAGTAGCAAATGATTCACAAAAGGAGGCTACTATCTCAGAGTCAAGTCCATATTTAGTGCTAAACTTATGAAAAGCATCGGTATTCATAAAAGATTTAACACAATCATACTTAAGCTTAATACCTGACTCTTTACCTTCGTTGAGTTCCCAATCTTCAGAGTTGCGTTTAATTCTTTCCAAAAGATTCCATCAGAATTCAATAGTCTTCTTCATAAAGAACCAACGCAAGAAGTATCAAGCATGGATCGATCATTATGAGAAAGCCGAGATAAAAATTCTGGATAATAATTTCTCTTGAAAGCTCATGATTGGGGCATGAATATAACATTGACTTAAGCCTCCCCAAGCTAGACCGATACTTTCTCCTTCATGAGGCCAAAAATTATATATGTAATTCCAATCACGATGAACTAGATGCATAGGATAATTTTTTTGGTGGAACTCCAATTTCAATCGATTCCAATTCCAGGATCCAATGTCATCGCATAGCCTATACCATGCCAATGCTTTTCCCTTCAAAGATAAAGGGAAAACCTTCTTCTTAACATCATCTCTGAGTAAACCTGCAAGCTTAAATAATCTAGAAATTGTTCCACATATATCAAGTGCATATCAGGATGTTCGGTTCCATCTCCTGCATAAGGATTAGCTAGCAGTTGTTCTATCATACCCGAAGGAATTTCATATTAAATATTTTCAGTAGGTGCAGTAGGTTGAGGGGTAGCTAATTGTGGTTCCGGTCGAGGTGAAGATTCCCCGAACAAACCCCTCAAAGGATTGTTTTCCATAGTAACAAGTGACAGTAAATTTCAGCACACTATATAAATGTTTCCTCACCAAATTCCACTTACCAAAAGCGCTTCACTCCCCGGCGACGACGCCAGAAATTCCTTTTGATGTCGACTAGGACTACATCGGTATTTCCCCAAAGAGTAAGGGATGATGCAGCACAGCGATGGTAGGTATTTCCCTCGGTGATGAGACCTGATACGTCTCCGTCGTATCTACAATTTTTTATTGTTCCATGCCAATATTCTACAACTTTTACATACTTATGGCAAATTTTTATACTATTTTTGGGGACTAACATATTGATCCAGTGCCCATTGCCAGTTCCTGTTTGTTGCATGTTTTTTGTTTTGCAGAAAATCCATATCAAACAGAGTCCAAACGGGATAAAAACTTACGGAGATTTTTTGGAATATATGTGATTTTTGGGAAAAAGAATCAACGCGAGAAGATGCCCAAGGGCCCCACAAGGACGGAGGGCGCGCCCCTGGTCCTTGTGGCGGTTGGTGCCCTTCTTCTGGCACAAGAAAACTAATATCCTGATAAAAATCGTGTTAAATTTTTAGCCCAATCGGAGTTACGGGTCTCCAGGAATTTAAGAGATGGTGAAAGGCCAGAATATGGGAACGTGGAAACAGAAGGAAACAGAGAGAGAGAGAGAGAGATCAAATCTCAAAGGGGCTCCCGCCCTTTCGCCGCCATGGAAGCCAAGGACCAGAGGGGAAACCCTTCTCCCATCTAGGGAGGAGGTCAAGGAAGAAGAAGAAGGGGGACTCTCTCCCCCTCTCTCCCGGTGGTGCCGGAGCGCCGCCGAAGCCATCATCATGCCAACGATCTACACCAACAACTTCACCACCATCATCACCAACTCTCTCCCCCTCTATGCAGCGGTGTAACACCTCTACCCCACGCTGTAATCTCTTCTTAAACATGGTCCTCAATGCTATATATTATTTCCCAATGATGTATGGCTATCCTATGATGTTTGAGTAGATCCGTTTTGTCCTATGGGTTAATTGATGATCGTGATTGGTTTGAGTTGCATGTTTTATTATTGGTGTTGTCCTATGGTGCCCTTCGTGTCGCGCAAGCGTGAGGGACCCGCTGTAGGGTTTGCAATATGTTCATGGTTTTCTTATTTTCTGCGTTGCGTGAGTGATAGAAACACAAACACGGATAAATGGGTTATGGTGTATGGGAATAAAGAGGACTTGATACTTTAACGCTATGGTTGAGTTTTACCTTAATGATCTTTAGTAGTTGCGGATGCTTGCTAGAGTTCCATTCATAAGTGCATATGATCCAAGAAGAGAAAGTGTGTTAGCTTATGCCTCCCCCTCATATAAAATTGCAATAATGATTACCGGTTTAGTTATCGATTGCCTAGGGACAAATAACTTTCTCGTGACAAAAAGCTCTCTACTAAAACTAAGTTTGTTGTGTCTTTATCTAAGCAGCCCCTAGATTTTATTTATGTGCTCTTTATTATCTTGCAAACCTATCCTACAACACCTACAAAGTACTTCTAGTTTCATACTTGTTCTGGGTAAAGCGAACATTAATCCTGCGTAGAGTTGTATCGGTGGTCGATAGAATTTGAGGGAATATTTGTTCTACCTTTAGCTCCTCGTTGGGTTCGACACTCTTACTTATTGAAAGAGGCTACAACTGATCCCCTATACTTGTGGGTTATCAAGACCTTTTTCTGGTGCCATTGCCAGGGAGCAATAGTGTGGGGTGAATATTCTCATGTGTGCTTGTTTGCTTTATCACTAAGTAGTTTTTACTTTCTGTTCTAAGTTGTTTTCTATCTTTAGTTATGGGTAGGAAACGCAAAATACCAAAAAAATTAGTTGTACCTACTAAACCAATGGTTGAAGAACCACCCAAAATCTGTCGTACTGCTGAAGCTTTTTACTTGGATCATCTTCGATCCCTATGTGCTCGTGCTGAAACCCCAACTAGCTTAGTTGAGGGAAAATCTTTAGACGAGCATGCTTGTCATGTGTGACACCGCTTATCGCAAAAAGGGAAACTTTTACTGGATCAAATTCATCGTTTGCAATGCTATGCTTGGAATTTATGTGAAATATATGATGTTACTTGTTGTTCTGAAGACCCTAAGAAACACCTTCCCTACCAATGTGAGTTTAGTGATAATGGAATCGTATCTTCGTATGCTAAGGGTGTTTATAATTACTATGATGTTCAACAAATTGAAGAATTTGTTGCTTTTAAGGGTGCTTATGAAATTGCTTCTTTGATTGAAAAGCATGATGCTACTCTTTACAAATCTGAAAATTTTGCCATACTTAAATATTGTTATGATAATTATGCTTCTAATGCCTATGTTAAACCATATATTGAGGACTCCTCCGCTATCCAAGAAGAGACTAACATTTTGCAGGAGTCGATGGAAGAAGAAATTGATGAAACTGTGAGCTCATTGGATGAAAGTGATGATGAGGAGAGTGAAGAACAAAAGGAGGAAGAGTGGATTAGCCACCCGTGCCCACCTTCTAATTATGAGAGTAACCCTCCAACTCATACATTGTTTAATATCCCTTCATTCTTACCGAAGGATGAATGCTATGATAATTGCTATGATCCTGTTGATTCTTTGAAATATCCCTTTTTGATGAACTTGATGCTTGCTATGCTTGTGTCCATGATGCCAATATGAATTATGCTTATGGATATGAACTTGCTATTGTTCCTTATGTTAAGAATGAAATTGTTGCTATTGCACCCATGCATTATAGTCCTATCACCTTTTTGAATTCTCCAAACTACACTATATCAGAGAAGTTTGCACTTATTAAGGATTACATTGATGGGTTACATTCTACCACTACACATGATGATTTTGATGAATGTAATATGCATGTGCTTGCTTCTCCTACTTGCAATTATTATGAGAGAGGAACTACATCTCCACCTCTCTATGTTTCCAATACGATAAAATTGCAAGAAATTGTTTCTACTATGCATTGGCCTTTACTCTGTGCGCATGAATTGTTCTTTTATGACATGCCGATGCATAGGAAGAGAGTTAGACTTCGTTATTACATGATATATGTTACTTTGTGCTCACTACTAAATTACAAATCATTGTTAATTCAAATTGGCTTTGATATACCTTGGGATCCGGGTGGATCCATTACTTGAGCACTATATGCCTAGCTTAATGGCTTTAAAGAAAGCGCTACTAGGGAGGCAACCTGGAAGTTTTATAGAGTCATTTATTTCTGTTGAGTTCTTTTATAAAGTTTAAAAAACAAAAAATACATAGGGGAACTGAAAACTTCCCAAAAAGAGAAGGATTGAAAGGTGATGCATTGGTGAAGTGAGGGTCGACCTTGAACACTTGTGTTCATGCTCATGGAAACAATGTAGAATTTTTCATGAAGATTCTCGCAAAAATAATTATCCCCTTGTACAAATACATTGTATGATAAAAATAATGTGCCAAGATTCGCCTTTAGGATGATTAGATTGCTTGTTGGTACGTGCGGTGCAGGAACAGAAACTTTGGCTGTAGCGTGTGATTTTTTTTACTGGAATGTCAACCGTTCCTGAAACTTTTTGCACAATATTTCTATACAAATTGTTTATTTTGTCCTAATTTTTTAGAATTTTTGGAGTTACAGAAGTATGGTTGATGTTCAAATTACTACAGACTATCCTGTTTAAGACAGATTCTGTTTTTGATGCATTGTTTTGCTAGTTTTGATGAAACTATCGATTTTATCAGTGGTATAAGCCATAGAGAAGTTATAATACTGTAGCTAAAATGCAAAAATAAAATATGAATGAGTTTGCAACAGTACTTGAAGTGGTGATTTGTTTTATTATACTAACGGATCTCACGAGGGTTTTGTTAAGTTTTGTGTGATTGAAGTTTTCAAGTTTTGGGTAAGATCACGATGGATGAAGGAATAAGGAGTGGAAAGAGCCCAAGCTTGGGGATGCCCGAGGCACCCCAAGGTAATATTCAAAGACTCCCAAGCAACTAAGCTTGGGGATGCCTCGAAAGGCATCCCCTCTTTCTTCTAACGATCATCGGTAATTTTGCTTGGAGCTATATTTTTATTCGTCACATGATATGCGTAAATCTTGGAGCGTCGTGTGCTTTCTCTTTTTCTTTTAATAATGCACCATGCTGGTATGAGATAGTCCTTGGTTGATTTATAGAATGTTCTTTGCACTTCACTTATATCTTTTGAGTATGTCTTTATAGAATGCTTCATGTGCTTCACTTATATCATTTGAAGTTTGGATTGCCTGTTTCTCTACACATAGAAAACTGCCATCTGAAGAATGCTCTTTTGCTTCACTTATATTTGTTAGAGAGTGGGCATATATTTTGTAGAAAGAATTAAACTCTCATGCTTCACTTATATCTATTTGGAGAGTTGACAGGAATTGGTCATTCACATGGTTAGTCATAAAATCCTACATAAAACTTGTAGATCACTCAATATGATATGTTTTATTCCTTGCAATAGTTTTGTGATATAAAGATGGTGATATTAGAGTCATGCTAGTGGGTAATTGTGGATTGTAGAAATACTTATGTTAAAGTTTGTGATTCCCGTAGCATGCACGTATGGTGAACAGGTATGTAACGAAGTCGGAGCATGATTTATTTATTGATTGTCTTCCTTATGAGTGGCGGTCGGGGACGAGCGATGGTCTTTTCCTACCAATCTATCCCCCTAGGAGCATGCGTCTAATGCTTTGTTTCGTTAGCTTCTAGAATTTTGCAATAAGTATGTGAGTTCTTTATGACTAATGTTGAGTCCATGGATTATACGCACTCTCACCCTTCCATCGTTGCTAGCCTCTTCAGTACTGTGCATTGCCCTTTCTCACCTCGAGAGTCGGTGCAAACTTCGCCGGTGCATCCAAACCCCATGATATGATACGCTCTGTCACACATAAGCCTCCTTATATCTTCCTCAAAACAGCCACCATACCTACCTATCATGGCATTTCCTTAGCCATTCCGAGATACATTGCCATGCAACTTCCATCATCATCATATACATGACTTGAGCGTTCATTGTCATATTGCTTTGCATGATCGTAAGATAGCTAGCATGATATTTTCATGGCTTGTCCGTTTTTTGATATCTATGCTACGCTAGATCATTGCACATCCTGGTACACTGCCAGAGGCATTCATATAGAGTCATATTCTTCTAGATATCGAGTTGTAATATTGAGTTGTAAGTAAATAAAAGTGTGATGATTATCATTATTAGAGCATTGTACTAGTGAGGAAAGGATGATGGAGACTATGATTCCCCGACAAGTCGGGATGAGACTCCGGACGAAAAAAAAGAGGCTAAAAAAGGAGGGCCCAAAAAAAATGAGAGAAAAAGAGAGAAGGGGCAATGCTACTATCCTTTTACCACACTTGTGCTTCAGAGTAGCACCATGTTCTTCATATAGAGACTCTCTTGAGTTATCACTTTCATAAACTAGTGGGAATTTTCATTATAGAACTTGGCTTGTATATTCCGATGATGGGCTTCCTCAAAAATGCCCGAGGTCTCATGAGCAAGCAAGTTGGATGCACACACACTTAGTTTGCAGTTTGAGCTTCCATACACTTATGGCTCTGGTGCATCCGTTGCATGGCAATCCCTACTCCTCGCATTGACATCAATTGATGGGCATCTCCATAGCCCGTTGATTAGCCGCGTCGATGTGAGAATTTCTTCCTTTTTGTCTTCTCCATACAACCTCCATCATCATATTCTATTCCACCTATAGTGCTATATCCATGGCTTACGCTCATGTATTGCGTGAAAGTTGAAAAGGCTTGAGAACATTAAAAGTATGAAACAATTTCTTGGCTTGTCATCGGGGTTGTGCATGATGAAATACTTTGTGTGATGAAGATGGAGCATAGCCAGAATATATGAGTTTGTAGGGATAACTTTCTTTGGCCATGTTATTTTGAAAAGACATGATTGCTTTATTAGTATGCTTGAAGTATTATTGCCTTAATGTCAAATGATAGACTATTGCTTTGAATCACTCGTGTCTTAATATTCATGCAATGATTAGATTACATGATCAAGATTATGCTAGGTAGCATTCCACATCAAAAATTATATTTTTTTATCATTTACCTACTCGAGGACGAGCAGGAATTAAGCTTGGGGATGCTGATACGTCTCCGTCGTATCTATAATTTTTGATTGTTCCATGCCAATATTCTACAATTTTTACATACTTATGGCAACTTTTTATACCTTTTTTTGGGACTAACATATTGATCCACTGCCTAGTGCCAGTTCCTGTTTGTTGCATGTTTTTTGTTTCGCAGAAAATCCATATCAAACGGAGTCCAAACGGGATAAAAACTTACGGAGATTTTTTTGGAATATATGTGATTTTTGGGAAAAAGAATCAACGTGAGACGATGCCCGAGGGGCCTGACAATGTCCTGGACTAGGGGGTACTCACCACGTCATCTCCCGATCAGTTGGATTGGGCCGAGGACCCCCATGGTCGTTTACCCATGGGCCAGTTCGGACAGCGATGCATACACGAGGAATATTCCACAAGACTTGGTGATCAAGACAAGGACTCCTCTCCACCGACGTATTCGACTAGGACTCTTGTTATATTAGGCCTCTGGTACATTATATAAGCCGAGGCCAGGCTAGTCGGTAGATTATTATGACATTACTCATCATACCTCTAGGGTTTAGACCACAACATATGATCTCGAGGTAGATCAACTCTGTAATCATATACATCGAATACAATCAAAAGCAGCATGTAGGGTATTATCTCTTCGAGAGAGCCCGAAGCTGGGTAAAAACACCGTGTCCCTCATCTCCTGTTACCCATCGATCCTAAGACACACAGCTTGGGACCCCCTACCCGAGATCTGCCAGTTTTGACACCGGCAATGGTGCTTTCATTGAGAGTTCCGTTGTGTGATCGGCAATGGATCAATGGCTGGTCTGCACATCAATTGCGACATCAGCGTCTTCATCGCCGGCTCGACTGGTCACCTCGGCTGGTCCTAGGACCAGGCTCCTCTTCGGATCGTCAAGATCGGACATATGTCCTCGTCGTCATCAACTCCGATCTCTATCAAGATCATGGAGGAATCATCCATGGAGCCCGGGGGCTCAACGTCAACATTGCCCTCGAGCGATCGTGCTGTTTTTCTGGACAGCGAACTCATATCCGCTGCCACCGCCTCCTCATGCATCACTTTAATGATTGCTTCGGTGGAATTGTGCGGGATTGAGTGTACAACAACCATGTAAAATTTCGTAGCGTTCCAATGGAGCAATCTCCGCCAATCTCCGATATACCGGAGCCCTGGCGAAGCTGGACGGGAATCTGGATTAGTTTGGAGCGTGGTGTCCAGCATCTAGCTTGTACGTCCTTTGGAAGATCCAACCGTTGATCGGCTGCGGAATTCCTATATCTACCACCCCTCAAAATTCAGCTCGATCCGACCGTCCAAACTCCGGGAACCTTCTGATTAGTGCATCACTTTTCGGATCTATTTTCTGCGCGAATACGAATCCGATCTGAATTCATCTTGCTTCATGAACGGGATATTGGACAATCTTTTTGGAAGAATCTCTTTCTAGGGTATTGTGTTTCGTTTCTGAACACATGCTCACCAATTTTGCTCCTTTTCGGAGGTAACCTTCACCGTCGTGCTGGCGTCAAACCAGTCCAGCAGCATTACTCCACGGCTGCCGACCTGCGCCAAACGGATCATCGCTTCACTGAGCCGAGCCCAGCCTTATCGGATCATCAGCTCGGCAAGCCGAACAAGAGTTCGGCATCGTGAAGACTAAATTATCACTAACACCCTCACCCCACGGATTGTATGGGTCAGGCGCGCCGACATTGCCGCTCGGTCTCTTCATCAATCCGGCTTTGACCGCGTCACAAGTTATGACCAGCGTCGGCATGGTCGCACAGTTGCTTCTTCAAGCTGATGTCCATCACGCCGTACTGCTTCAACACCTCGGCTGACATGGCAGCTACAACGTCTCCTTACCGACCCGCTCCGTTACTTCAGGCCTAGACCGGAGGCTTCTCCATCTCTTCATCAACCCACTCCGGAGACTTCAGCGTCACCGGCCGACCAGCTTCGTCACGTTAGCCGGACCGGGGCTTTGCCTCGGCGAGCCAACCTTTCCCAGCATCGCCGTGCCGTCGCTTCATCGCCCATCACGCAATGGGTGTGCGGGTCGAGTCCTAATTTTGGGAGTAACCTTTCTTCATATTGCTGCAACAGATAAACCAGGTGCTATTAATCCTAGTAACTTTTTCTTGCTTGGGTTTATTTTTCCCGAGGAATTATTACTCTGGTTTGTTCCATCATCTGTACACAGGTCTGTCAAATGGTGGCCGCATTAACGACGGTCGCGTGGTGGTTCAGTCAGTTTCCGTATATAGTTCGGCGAACGCCGCATCCGGAACTCGGACCGGCCTGCAAATTCTGGCTTTGTCACGCCTTCACCGCGTCACGCTGACACCCTGCATCGACATTGGCTTTGGCGCCAGGCCACATCTCTTTAAATAAATTATTTTTGCGAAAAGCAATTATGCAAGGATTTTATATATATTTATATTATTCTTTTTGGACCGCACTATTTTATGTGTGTAGGTGATTGACTTCGACTGCGTCACGCGATCACTTCGGCAAGCCAGCGTCGTCGTCCCAATTGGCATAAATCGGCTCGCATGACCACCTTGTTGATGAAATTGCCATACCGACATGTTCGGTTGCCTCGGGGACTTCGGCATCATCGAGAGGGTTTTACCTCGTCGGGTGTTCGGCGCATGGGCCATATTCCTTTAATTATTCACTTTGCATAAATTATTTATTATGCTATCCTTTTTTAATTTATTATTATTATTACTATTATCTCCGGCCTGCACTATCTTCTCTGCACAGGTAAATGATCCGGATTGGGCGGCACTGTCACCTCGGCGTATCGACATACCACGTCACCTCGGCTGGACCGGGGGCTTCGTCATCACTTCATTAACCCATGCCGGGTACTTCGGCATCACATTGTCGGCCTGTATCGGCCGTGCCATGTCGCCACTTCAGAGCGCCGAGCTCTTCGCTCTGCCACCTTGGGACCGGCTTGGGGGCTGGGACCTCGTCCCGCCGTAAGCTCGGATCGCGTCATCAATGCCGAACACATTAATCAGCTAAGTCGCTTTCATGCTCAAAGTTTTTAAATTTTAAATTTGTGTTCGGTTTGGCCATGCTCACGCAAGTTGTTTGTTAAAATAAATTCCCTTTACTCATGTTAACTGGGGGCTCTTAAAATTTATGTGAGCCGGTTCTATAATCATGTGTTTTCTTCTTGCCCGTTGCAAAGTCTTTTTCCACCGCTCCTTTTTCGACTCGAGTGTATGGTCAATAGCCGGATAGCCTGGTTTCTCTCTAAAGCCGCTCGAGTTTAGTTTGCTAAACTGTCCTGAGAAGCACTCCGCCTTTGGGATAGGAGGTTGAAGCCGAAGGCTGACCCACTCGAAGTCTTGAGATCGGATGTGTCATGTTAAAGCACGACAGAAGCACAATTTTTTTATTTTAAAAAAGACCAATTTCCGGATTAGCACCAAAATCTCGGTTTAGTCCGGATGTCAAGCTTTTACATAAGTTTTTTTTTCTTTTCGAGCCTATGGCACTTTTAAACTTTTGGGTTTTTCCAGCATAAGTCTCGTAGTGCAACGCTGGAAACCTTTAGAGATTCTGCAAAAACATTCTCGGATATTGCTATGTATGCGTCAGTTTCGAATTGTGTCTTTGGTCAATAGTTGGGTTGCCCGGCTCCTGTGCTTGCCTCCTACGTTCCGCTTTGTTCGGCTAGGTGCGCAAAGGGAGAACCACTGCGGTTGTGCTTCCAGCTAGCATGGTTAAGCGCCTCAGTGGAGAAAGCCGAAAACTGACTGTCACAATAAGCGTAAATTGGTCAGTGATCTGATGACTGTATTAAACTATAAGATCGATAGAGGTCACCCTGTGTTAAAAGATCAGCCGTTCATAATATTGGCCGAAGTGTTTACGGCTTGACCTTGACTGTCGCCGAACACTAACCGGGGGCTAATTACTAGCCTCCCAAGTTTAAGCTCCTATGACTAAGTGAAAGTTATAAAGCCCGCATATCTGATTGCCTCGTTTACGCTAACACAACTGCCTTCAGGCAACGAGACATCGGCTAAGGGTTGTTTTATTATTGCGGAAACACCCTGCATAGTATCTACAAGGGGGTGGAAGCCGACGATGAGCCACTTTCAACTGATAAACGGTTGCAATGGAGTCAAAATAAAAATATCATCGGTGTTTGTATTTAATATACGAGGGCTGCCTTCCGTAATCATCGTTATAAAGCCATAAATATGCATCAATTTGACTTAAGATTTTGGCCAAGCTGGGTTGCATGACTCCTGTGCTTACCCCTACGTTCCCGATTGTTCGGCTAGGCGGTAAAGGGAGCACCTCTGTGATTGTTACTACCGGGTCATCTGAGTTAGTACCTCAGACTGGGTGAAGCCGAAAGCTAGCAATCTTAAAGAATATAATTGGTCGGCAACGACGGAAGTGAAAATTTAGGTTCGCTAAAGACCACATAGTTCGGGAACTTTCTCCAAGCTAAATCCTCAATATTTTTCTCCTGCATCGATCGGAGATGAAGTTTCATGATCATGATAAGCAAGACGAGCCAAAGAAAGGAACCGATAGCGGGACTATTTTCTTTGGAAGATGTTTCTTACGTTAAAACGTAATATTACATATCTCTCCGTGTACCTTTGTTTATAAAACCGTATGGCCGGATTGCCTTGTTTTTCATAAATCTTTGCCCTTATAACAGCTTTATAAAGTAGGAAAACACTCCTCGGCTACTGGCCGAAGAGGTTGAAGCTGATGGTCGGTCAACAAAGTTTTGTACAATACGGATTCGAGCATTAATGATGTAGAGTACTTGGATACATATAATCATTACACATAATTTGTGATTTTACTATGGATATCGATCCTTAATTCAGCCACCCGTGCCAGCATTAAGGCTCGGGGGCTACTGGGCTTCGGGCTTATTATTTACAAATATTAAAGGGGCACATCGATCCCCTGATCTGGTGTTGCCACCCGACCAGTGTCTCGGGGGGCTACTGCGTTGCCTGTTCAATGCAGAAAATTCAAAGTGCTTAGTGTTCGGCTTGACCGAACTATGGGCCAACGCGTCTTCGGACAACAATAGGTACCATCTGGACCTATCTGGCATCAAGCTAATATATTGCGGCAACTTCTCAAGACCCTCTCTCAAGGGCCCGTTCGCCGATCACTATTATCTCTAATATATTACATTGCATTTCTATTCCTACGTATGCTGCCGAGCTAGGAGTTGATCCTCAGGCCGATTTCGCGCATCGACCTGAGTCTCAGGGGCTACTAGGATCAGTAGTTTCATGTTTTCCTTCAGGTGCATCTCGGGTTTTAGACTGACACGCACCTTGAGGGCTACTCGTTATACATATTGACAACAAATAAATTTACACGCATCGGAAATAAAATCCGCAAACAATTAGCCCATGACCGAGGTGCTGAACCACCTCGAAAGCATTTCGGGATATAGCTCGGATGCAAGTGGTTGGCTCCATAGAGGGCCTTTCCGGCATTAAGCTCGGCTAAACTCCTTCAACTTTTTTGAACCAAGGTGATCTATGACACCTCGGATATAGTCTGGCGTTGGAGCTCAGATACAGTCCGGCGTTGGAGCTCGGATACATTCCGGCTTTGGAGCTCGGAAGCGGTCCGGCGTTGGTGCTCGGCAGCAAAAGATACCCCGAATGCAGTCCGGCGTTGGAGCTCGGATGCAAGAGGACACTGCCGCACGAAAAACACTTCAAACCCGAGGTGTGGCATAAAAATAATAAGGCATTGATAAAGGCCGAAAACTTAAAGGTCTCCTCAGATGCCCGACGTGTGCACTCTTCGGATTTAGCTTGGCAATCCTCAAGATCAAAGATTGGAAGATTTGTTGAACCAGTTTTCAAGACCGACGACCGAATATGAAGAACAGTTTGGAAGAACCGAGGAGCATCCCCAACTTGAAGACCGGTTCAGGGGGCTACTGACGGCGTCCTGGACTAGGGGGTACTCACCACGTCGTCTCCCGATCAGTTGGATTGGGCCGAGGACCCCCATGGTCGTTTACCCATGGGCCAGTTCGGACAGCCGATGCATACACGAGGAATATTCCACAAGACTTGGTGATCAAGACAAGGACTCCTCTCCACCGACGTATTCGACTAGAACTCTTGTTATCCTAGGCCTCCGGTACATTATATAAGCCGAGGCCAGGCTAGTCGATAGATTATTATGACATTACTCATCATACCTCTAAGGTTTAGACCACAACATATGATCTCGAGGTAGATCAACTCTGTAATCATATACATCGAATACAATCAAAAGTAGCATGTAGGGTATTATCTCTTCGAGAGAGCCCGAAGCTGGGTAAAAACACCGTGTCCCTCATCTCCTGTTACCCATCGATCCTAAGACACACAGCTTGGGACCCCCTACCCGAGATCTGCCGGTTTTGACACTGACAGGGCCCACAACGATGGAGGGCGCGCCCCTGGTCCTTGTGGCCACTCCGTAAGGCGGTTGGTGCCCTTCTTCTGGCACAAGAAAACTAATATCCAGATAAAATCGTGTCAAAATTTCAGCCCAATCAGAGTTACTAATCTCCGTGAATTTAAGAAACGGTGAAAAGCCAGAATCTGGGAACGCGGAAACACGAGGAAACAGAGAGAGAGAGATCCAATCTCAGAGGGGCTCCCGCCCCTCCGCTGCCATGGAAGCCAAGGACCAGAGGGGAAACCCTTTTCCCATCTAGCAGGAGGTTAAGGAAGAAGAAGGGGGGCTCTCTCCCCCTCTCTCCCGGTGGCGCCGGAGCGCCGCCGGGGCCATCATCGTGCCAACGATCTACACCAACAACTTCACTGCCGTCATCACCAACTCTCTCCCACTCTATGCAGCGGTGTAACACCTCTTCCCCCCGCTGTAATATCTACTTAAACATGGTCCTCAACGCTATATATTATTTCCCAATGATGTATGGCTATCCTATGATGTCGTTTTGTCCTATGGGTTAATTGATGATCGTGATTAGTTTGAGTTGCATGTTTTATTATTGGTGCTGTCCTATGGTGCCCTCCGTGTCGCGCAAGCGTGAGGGATCCCCGCTGTAGGGTTTGCAATATGTTCATGGTTTTCTTATTGTCTACGTTGCGTGAGTGATAGAAACACAAACACGGATAAGTGGGTTATGGTGTATGGGAATAAAGAGGACTTGATACTTTAATGCTATGGTAGGGTTTTACCTTAATGATCTTTAGTAGTTGCGGATGCTTGCTAGAGTTCCAATCATAAGTGCATATGATCCAAGAAGAGAGAGTATGTTAGCTTATACCTCTCCCTCATATAAAATTGCAATAATGATTACCGGTCTAGTTATCGTTTGCCTAGAGACAAATAACTTTCTCGTGGCAAAAAGCTCTCTACTATAACTAACTTAGTTGTGTCTTTATCTAAGCAGCCCCTAGATTTTATTTACGTGCTCTTTATTATCTTGCAAACCTATCCTACACACACATACAAAGTACTTCTAGTTTCATACTTGTTCTGGGTAAAGCGAACGTTAAGCTTGCGTACAGTTGTATCGGTGGTCGATAGAACTTGAGGGAATATTTGTTCTACCTTTAGCTCCTCGTTGGGTTCGACGCTCTTACTTATCAAAAGAGGCGACAACTGATCCCCTATACTTGTGGGTTATCAAGACCAAGGTTATCGAACCAGTAGGAGAACCAAGCAACACTACATAAACAGCACCTGCACACAAATAACAAATACTCGCAACCCGACGTGTGAAAGGGGTCGTCAATCCCTTTCGGGTAGCGGCGCCAGAAATTGGCAAACGGAGGTGATAAAAATATGATAGACTGGACCGTGGGAACGCGAGACAAAATAAATAAGAATAAATTGCAGCAAGGTATTTTTGTATTTGTGGTTTAATAGATCTAAAAATAAAAGCAAAGGGAAATAGATCGCAAAGGCAGACTTAGAAACATTAAAACTGAGCACTTTTCCTGTCCTCTCAGTCCATCAGCATCCGTGGCCGTCGGATCATCAATCTTGAGCATTTTCGGCCGTCAGATTTACTGTAAATCGCTCCTGATCTGGCCTCGTTCGCTATTAGGGATTGCTAATTGTCGTGGGCTGCTGCTCTGGTCGCTTTTTTCGGCGTCTCAAATTAAATTGGGCCTAATGGGCTTGGAGCACCATCCCCTTCGTCAAGCCACCGTTTTGTTCCCAAGACCAAACGCATCTCACACCCTTCACCTGGCGACTCTTCCCATGGCCGACCGACCTAGGTCGCGAACGGTACGGGAGCGATGGCCATGGCGATCCGGGTGACTGGACGAGACGTAGCCGTCCCGGCACAGCCGCCGACCACGACCTCGGGCAGTGGTGCCTCTCCCTTGTTCTCGTTTTCTAGCGGTAGCCCCTAGCTTGCCAGATGGCAGCACCGGCCATCTCCGTCGCTTCGCCCTCCTCAACGGCATGTTCTCCGTCTACCTGGAGTGCTCAGAGCCTCCTTCAAGGTGGAACGCCACCGCCGCTGCCATCCAGCCCGACCCTATGTTTCCGATACTGGCCTTGTGGATCTAGAGCATATCGGAGGTGCACAACCAGCACAAACGCGCTACAACGAGCAGCATCAAGGGATTTGGTTTTTGCGCTTATCTACTTCGTCATGATACCCTCTCCTCCTCTGGACGTTGATGTCAAATTCTCTCCTCCAAGGTAACACCTAAACACAACTTTGCAAACTTTGTTTCTCTCTGTCTTCCACTCACCCTCGTACAATATTTCGTTCAATATGTGTATTTTCTCTTGTATTGGTAGAGCCAATTGCAGGTCAAAGTGTTCTGCTATGAGCTAAAGGAAATATTTATGGAGGAAACTACTGTTCAGGTATTGGTAGATCTTCCTAACACTTTTCCTTGTACAATGGTATCATTTAATTAATATAGTTAATTGGTTGTTGCAAAATATAATGATGGCTTACTATTTTCAGTTTTAGTAACATCATGCCATCATCCTCATAGTTGTCGTATGCACTTGTATTTAGTTATGTTCTTTTTAGGTTTCTTGCTTTGAAACAACCAATTACAAAAACCAAGAGTATCTTAGTGATCATGTTTCAGTGCTGCATACAAGAAGTTGCCCGCTCTAAGCTTTATTTTATGAAGCAGAGTTGAATCTTTGCTCCAAGTGGAAGATAATGTTAATGTCCGTCAGTATTGGTTTGCTGTTGCAATTTACACTAATCATTTGTGAGCAAGGATTTTTTTTGTCAGCCAAGCATTTTACTATGTACGTGTATCCCATTTGAAATCCCTTCAACCCCAATCAAATCCCTATCTATCTCACTTCTATGGTGATTCCATTGTTTATACTATTGATTTCTTCCTGTTTCTTTCATGGGTTAATATTTTATGATTAATTACACATCAAGAAAAGATTTGTATTTATTATATTTTGGGTAGAATTCTTATTGTTCTATGTCTTTGTTCCGTTGAATTAGGCATGAAACAAGTTCAAGTTCCATTGTTGTTTATTCATCAATGTCATGCCTTCTTGTATCAATGTGTCGGTAGACTTCATCTCCCACAATGCATGTGTATTTTTTCCGGAATCATGGCAAAAAGATTACAATGTACTTTTGCTAGATTCTAATGAATTCACTTTGTTTGCATGTGGATGAACTAATAGGCAACCCCTTATTTGTTTGCATGTGGATGAACAAATAGGCAACCCCTTAACTATATTTTGACTTATCTACTTTTAGAGTAGGAGGGTCGTCTATCTGACAGATCATAAATCGGTTACATGTAAATATTGTAATGTTCTAATCTGAATGCAGTCAGTTGTTTAATATTATTGTTCTAAATCTCAAGGTAACAAATTACTTTATGTAATCAAAATACCTAATTTAACAACTCCTTCCATGTTATAAATCAAATGACTCCAATGTGTACCACCTATTGATTTTTATATGGATGCTAAGATAGCAATGGAGCACCAACTTGGTTCCGACGTAAGTACATAATTCTGAAGTCCCTTGGCTGGAAACATTTAGTACTTACCATTTTCTCTTTTCCTAGATTTCCCCCCTCTTATACAAATTAGCTAATTAAGTGCATGAAAGCAAAATAATCGCTATTTATGCTGGAGTTAGCAAATTATCAAGTACAATATAATAGAGTCTATGAGCATCTTGAATTTTGTTGCAATATATGTCAGCATCCAAAATTTCTTTTTTCACATTACGTAGATTATCTATCACTAAACCATGTGGTCCCTTTTCAGTTATGAGTAGCAATAATATTACATGACGATTATAAATTAGGTATGATTTTTTTTCTCTCTAATTCATGACTACATGTAGTATTATTAGAGTACAGACTCACTGTCTAATATTTGCGGTGAACCTGATTGAACTTATAAGCTGGCCTCACGAACACAAAGATCTGTTCCATTTGATTCTCCCATTCCTCATAAGTACAAATGTTGCATATCACAGTTCCAAGGTATGCCAAATTATTTACCAGAAAGCAATGTTTTCTACAGATTCCTGTAAATGTCTATATGTTTAGAACGTCTCCCCTCAGTATATAATTCCTAGAGATAAGAAGTTCTTAATATCTCTGGCCGAGTTCAAATTTAGAACATTGTATTTGGTTGTCAAACAAGGTTTCACTGCAATGTTAGTGATAGTTCAAACTTGTGATGGCTCCATGTCAGATGAAAGAACACAAGAAGCAAGTGTGCCAATCAGGCTAGACTGTTATTGCTCATTTTTTTTAACAAATATTGTAGAAAGTTTGGTTGTTTCCAGTTGAACGGATATTATATGTTGTCAAAGAGGATTCATGTTTCGCTTTTTCTGTATGTAGGTATCCATGGGATAAAATTTGACCGACTCTTTGCTGAAATTTATTTCAGTACTAACGCATAACCAAGTAATGATATCTACCTTGAGAGCTTCAAGAAGGATGTACTGGATGCATGCTAGGTGTACTGGCATTTTACGCATCTTCACATTTATTTCAGTTATCACTTTTGTTCTCATACTATTTGTCTTTCATCTCGCACATGATGTTACTCGTTGTATCAGTTATGCTGTCTCCCCAGGAGTTTTACATTTTTGTGACCAGGTGCATAAGGCTCACCTATTTCTTCTTTGTTTTTAAACATGGCAGCCCTTTGGTAGAGGCTTGTGAAGATGCCATTTCTACACCATGTACACAATCTATGCTTATTAGTTGTCTTTGGAGTGCTGAGTAGGCCTATTTACTATCTAAATTGTTGTGTATGTTGTTATACCAAGCCAGTTTGTATGTGTGAATCTTGCCTTAGCCGACTATATATGAGATCTCAAATTACTAAGTAATGTATGATTATATTTATGCATTTAATATGTTTCACGTGGTCATATATCTACCAAAATTCCTATCATTTCATCATACAAATAGATGGGTGCAGCAACGCGCGCCATCAATGATCTAGTATATTAAAGAAGAGACCCGGGGGCCATAGGTTTCACTAGTGGCTTCTCTCGAGAAAAATAGCAAACGGTGGGTAAACAAATTATTGTTGGGCAATTGATAGAACTTCAAATAATCATGACGATATCTAGGCAATCATCATTATATAGGCATCACGTCCAAGATTAGTAGATCGACTCTTGCCTGCATCTACTACTATTACTCCACATATCGACCGCTATCCAGCATGCATCTAGTGTATTAAGTTCATGGAGAAATGGAGTAATGCAATAAGAACGATGACATGATGTAGACAAGATCTATTTATGTAGAAATAGACCCCATTGTTTTATCCTTAGTAGCAATAATACATATGTGTCGGTTCCCCTTCTGTCACTGAGATCAAGCACCGTAAAATCGAACCCACTACAAAGCACCTCTTCCCATGGCAAGATAAATAGATCAAGTTGGCCAAACAAAACCCAAACAGCAGAGAAGAAATATGAGGATATAAGCAATCATGCATATAAGAGATCAAAGAAACTCAAATAACTTTCATGGATAAAAAGATAGATCTGATCATAAACTCAAAGTTCATCGGATCCTAACAAACACACCGCAAAAAGAGTTACATCATATGGATCTCCAAGAGACCATTGTATTGAGAATCAAACGAGAGAGAGGAAGCCATCTAGCTACTAAGTACGGACCCGAAGGTCTACAAAGAACTACTCACGCATCATCGGAGAGGCACCAATGGAAGTGGTGAACCCCTCCGTGATGGTGTCTAGAATGGATCTGGTGGTTGTGGACTCTGCGGCGGCTGGAATAGATTTTCGTCGACTCCCCTAGGGTTTCTGGAATATTGGGGTATTTATTGAGCAAAGAGGCGGTTCAGGGGGCACTTGAGGTGGGCACAACCCACCTGGGCGCGCCTGGGCCCCCAGGCGCGCCCTGGTGGGTTGTACTCCCCTCAGAGCACCCCCCAGGTGCTTCTCCGGCCCACTGGATGTCTTCTGGTCCAAAACAAAATCCACAAAAAGTTTCGCTGCGTTTGGACTCCGTTTGGTATTGATTTCTTGCGATGTAAAAAACATGCAGATAACAGCAACTGGCACTTGGCACTATGTGAATAGGTTAGTACCAAAAATGATATAAAATGACTATAAAATGATTATAAAACATCCAAGAATGATAGTATAACCAGCATGGAACAATAAAAAATTATAGATACGTTGGAGACGTATCAGCATCCCCAAGCTTAATTCCTGCTCGTCCTCGAGTAGGTAAATGATAAAACAGAATTTTTGATGTGGAATGCTGCCTTACATGTCATCTCATATTCTTTTCTTTATAGCATGGACATTTGGACTTTTATATGATTCAAAGCAATAGTCTATTTTTGACATGAGGACTTAAATACTCAAGCATATCAACAAGCAACCATGTCTTTCAAAATATCAACGCTAAAATAAGCTATCCCTAGCCCATCATGCTCAATCATTGATCCATTCATGAAACACACTCGCATATTACCTACACTCAATGCTCAAGTATGATCACAGTGCCCCCTAGTTGATGCTTTATAAGAGAAGATGGACACTCGAATAAAAATAAAATTGCATAAAGTAAAAGAAAGGCCCTTCGCGGAGGGAAGTAGGGATTTATAGAGGTGCCAGAGCTCAAAGCGAAAATTGAGAGATAAAAACATTTTGAGAGGCATACTTTTCCCACCAACGAAAACGACTTAGAGTTCCCAACACTTTCCATGCTAGATATATCATAGGCGGTTCCCAAACAAATAATAAAGTTTATTCCTTTTTCCACCATACTTTTACTTTCCATGGCTAACCGTATCCACGGGTGCCTTCCATACCAACACTTTTCAAGGAATTTATTATTTGACAACATAAAGTAAATTCATTTTTCATTTCAGGACTGGGCATCCCAAATACCCTTGCCTTATTCTCGTGCAATGCCAAGTGAATAAACACTCATCATGAGAATAACACATCTTGCATGGAAAATATTAGCCACCCCTCACCGCCTCACGAGCAGTACGAGCACAGAAAAGAAAATTTATTTTGAAAATTAGATATGGCACATACAAATTTGCTTAGAACGGAAAAAGAATACCGCATATAGGTAGATATAGTGGACTCATGTGGCAAAACTGGTTTAAAGGATTTTGGATGCACAAGTAGTGATCATACTTAGTGCAAAATGAAGGCTAGCAAAAGATTGAGAAGCGACCAACCAAGAAACGAATAATCTCATAAGCGAGCATTAAGCATAATTAACATCAAATAATGCACCACAAGTAGGATGTAATTTCATTGAACAACTATTGACTTTCATGCTTGCATAGGGAATCACAAACCTTAACACCAATATTCTTACTAAACAAAAATTACTCATCAACACGACTCACATATCACATCATCATATCTCAAAACTATTACAAGGAATCAAGTTTATTTTGTCCAATGATCTTCATGAAAGTTTTTATTATATCCTTCTTGGATATCTATCACTTTGGAACTAATTTTCATGTGTTGCTTTTGATAAGCTCAAACAAATATAAGTGAAGATCATGAGCATAATATTTCTTTCTCTCAAATTAATTTAAGTGAAGCAAGAGAGAATTTCTTAAAAAAATTACTAACTCTCAGATAAATCTAAGTGAAGCAAGAGAGCATTTCTTCAAAAATACTAAAGCACACCGTGCTCAAAAAGATATAAGTGAACACTAGAGCAAGTCCATAGCTCATAAAAATTTAAGTGAAGCATAAAGAGCAATTCTAACAAGTCATGGCATAATTTTCGCTCTCTCAAATAGGTGTGTCCAGCAAGGAATCAAGACTAAAAGCACAAAGCAAAACAAGCAAAGACTCATATCATACAAGACGCTCCAAGCAAAACTCATAGTATGTGACGAATAAAAATATAGCTTCGAGTAAAATACCGATGGTTGTTAGAAGAAAAAGGGGATGCCACTCGGGGCATCCCCAAGCTTAGTTGTTTGCTTCTCTTTGGATAATAGCTTGGGATGCCATGGGCATACCCAAGCTTAGACTCTTCTTACTCCTTATTCCTTCATCCATCGTAAGATAACCCAAAACTTGAAAACTTCAATCATACAAAACTCAACAAAACCTTCGTGAGATCCGTTAGTATAAGAAAACAAATCACTACTATAAGTAGTGAAGCAAACCAATTCATATTTTATTGTTGCATTATATCTACTGTATTCCAACTTTTCTATGGCAAAAACTCATCAAAGAAAACCATAGAGTCATCGAAACAAGCACACAACGCAAAGAAAACAGAATCTGTCAAAAACATAACAGTCTGTAGCAATCTGAATATTTCGAATACTTCTGAAACTCCAAAAATCTTGAGAAATTAGGAAAACCTGAGCAATTTGTATAATCTTCTGCAAAAAGAATTGGTATTTTATCACACTCTTGTTAAAAATTAAAATTATTTTTGTGAGTGCAAAAGTTTCTGTTTTTCAGCAAGATCAAACAACTATCACCCAAGAAGATCCTAAAGGCTTTGCTTGGCACAAACACTAATTAAAACACAAAAAACACAATCATAACAGTATCATAATTGTGCAAACACTCAAGAATAGAAATCCAAAAGCAAAAATAAATTTTATTCATTGGGTTGCCTCCCAACAAGCGCTATTGTTTCACGCCCCTAGCTAGGCATAAAGCAAGGATCTAAGTTTTGTCATCTTTGCTCTTAATTTCCTTAGAGGTGTCTTTATCATGGGGTTTTGTAAAAACAACATAAAACATATTATCCATAGAAACTTTAGCATTATTAAGTTGCTCATTATCATAACCCCTTTGATTTCCGGCAACAATCCAAGAATAATGTTGATTAACATTATTGAAAACTTGTTGGATTACATCTAGAATGGGGACTTCCTTTTTAAGATTCTCATCAAAGATTTTATTATCCCCAAGCAAATGTCTTAACGCATAATCGCTATTGTAAAGAATTTCATCTATCACGGGCTTTTCACGATTCATACCGTAAAAATCAAAGATTTCCCTAGCCTCCCGTATTATGTAGTCAAATTCATTCATAAGAACGAGAGTGGCCAACTTTTTAGCTTTAGGATTTTTTATCATGGGAAGCTCAAAAAACAATCTTTGCAAAGTAGGATGATTACGAATAAATTTACTTTCAAGTTTCAGCACTAGTGCTAAAATAGCATCTGCATAAGATCTAGTAGTTCTAAGTATAGGAGCATCATCAAGACTTAGATTTCCCACACAATTGAAAAATTCTTGGATACGTTCTTTTCCCATAGCATTCCCTTGCCCCAAGATAAAAGTTTTAGCATCCAAATTTCTCGTACGTCCAATCTTAGGAGTTAGGCCATCATCTGTTGGTGCCATACCAAAATCACTCATGATTGCAAGCAAAGGATAGATCTGAAGAGAAAATGGCGAATGAAAGAGAGGGCGAATAAAACGGCAAATTTTTGTGAAGTGGGGGAGAGGAAAACGAGAGGCAAATGGCAAATAAAGTAAATTGAGAGGAGATGAGATTTGTGATTAGGAACCTGGTAGATGTTGATGATCCTCCTCGGCAACGACCCCAGAAAATAGCCTTGATGACCCACAAGTATAGGGGATCAATTGTAGCTCTTTTCGATAAGTAAGAGTGTCGAACCCAACAAGGATCAGAAGGAAATGACAAGTGGTTTTCAGCAAGGTAATGTCTGCAAGTGCTGAAATTGTAAGTAACAGAGTAGTTTGATAGCAAGATAATTTGTAATGAGCAGGTAATGATAGTAGTAAAAAAGTGCAGCAAGGTAGCCCAATCCTTTTGAGGCAAAGGACAGGCCAAAACGGTCTCTTATAGTAAGCAAAGCGTTCTTGAGGGTACACGGGAATTTCACCTAGTCACTTCCATCATGTTGGTTCGATTTGTGTTCGCTACTTTGATAATTTGATATGTGGGTGGACCGGTGCTTTGGTGCTGTTCTTACTTGAACAAACCTCCTACTTATGATTAACCCTCCCGCAAGCATGCACAACTACGAGAAAAGTATTAAGAATAAATTCTAACCATAGCATTAAACTTTTGGATCCAATCGGTCCCTTACGGAATAGCGCATAAACTAGGGTTTAAGCTTCTGTCACTCTCGCAACCCATCATCTAATTACTACTCCACAATGCATTCCCTTAGACCCAAATATGGTGAAGTGTCATGTAGTCGATGTTCACATGATACCACTAAGGGAATCACAACATACATACTATCACAATATCGAACAAATATCAAGTTCACATGATTACTTGCAACATGATTTCTCCCGTGACCTCAAGAACAAAAGTAACTACTCACAAATGATAATCATGCTCAAGATCAGAGGGGTATTAAATAACATATTGGACCTGAACATATAATCTTCCACCAAATAAACCATATAGTAATCACCTACAAGATGTAATCAACACTACTAGTCACCCACAAGCACCAATCTATAGTTCCGGTAACAAGATTGAACACAAGAGATGAACTAGGGTTTGAGATGAGATGGTGCTGTTGAAGATGTTGATGGAGATTGCCCTCCCCAAGATGGGAGAATTGTTGGTGATGATGATAACGATGATTTCCCCCTCCGGGAGGGAAGTTCCCCCGACGGAATCATTCCGCTGGAGGGAAAAGTGCTCCTGCCCAAGTTCCGCCTCGAGACGGCGGCGCTCCATCCCGAAAGTCCTCTCCTTATTTTTTCGAGGTCAAGATGACTTATATACCAGAAGATGGGCACCGGAGGTGGGCCTGGGTGAGCACAACCTACCAGGGCGCGCCTGGGCTCCCTGGCGCGCCCAGGTGGGTTGTGCCCACCTGGTGGGCCCCTCTGGTACTTATTTGCTCCAATATTCATCAAATATTCCATAAAAATTCTCCATGAAGTTTCAGCTTGTTTGGAGTTGTGCAGAATAGGTAGCCTGACGTAGCTTTTCCGGGTCCAGATTTCCAGCTGCCGGAATTCGCCCTCTTTGTGTGGACCTTGCATATTATGAGAGAAAAGGCATTAGAATTACTCCAAAAAGTATTATTATGCATAAAACCATCATAAATAATAGTATGAAAACATGATGCAAAATGGGCGTATTAGATACGCGCGGGCAGGCGACCCCCGCCTCCCCAGCGGTGTTGGCTCAGGGCATGCGTCGCCTCAAAGGATGGCAGGTGGCTGGCCTTGCTTGCAACGCGCGGGGCGCCAAGCCCGGGGAGGGGCGCGGGCAGGAGGCCCTCAATTCTACCTCCCCCGAGGCGCCCCAGGGAGATTTTCCGGTGTATTGCGGAGTGGGCCAGCGGAGCAGGAGGCTCTGAGGGCACGCTCTCCTTGTTCGACTCCGCGGGAGTCTCTGATACGTCTCCAACGTGTCTATAATTTTTGATTGTTCCATGCTGTTATATTATCATTCTTGGATGTTTTACAATCATTTTATATCATTTTTTGGTACTAACCTATTGACATAGTGCCAAGTGCTAGTTGCTGTTTTCTGCTTGTTTTTTACATCACAGAAAATCAATATCAAACGGAGTCCAAATGCAGCGAAACTTTTTGTGGATTATTTTTGGACCAGAAGACACCAGTTGGGCCAGAGAAGCACCTGGGGTTTTGCCCACCTCGATGGTCTCCTGCATCGCCTCTTCGCTCTATAAATACCTCCTTGCTCCAGAAACCCTAGGGGAGTCGACGAAATTTTATTCCAACCGCTGCAAGTTCCAGAACTACGAGATCCAATCTAGAGCCCTATTCCGACACTCTGCTGGAGGGGAACACGATCACGGAGGGGTTTATAATCCTCATTGGTGCCTCTCCGATGATGCGTTAGTAGTTCAACTCAGACTTACGGGTCCGTAGGTAGTAGCTAGATGGCTTTTTCTCGCTTTGTATCTCAATACAACGGTCTCTTGGAGATCTATTTGATGTAATGACTCTTCACGGTGTGTTTGTTGGGATCCGATGAATTGTGAGTTTATGATCAGATTTGCCTTGATTTAATATCCAATCTTGATTGTTATGGTCTCGTATTTCTTCTCTGATATTTGGCTTTTGTTTGGCCAACTTGATCTATTTATCTTGCAATGTGAAGAGGTGCTTTGTAATGGGTTCGATCTTGCGGTGTCCTTTCCCAATGACAGAAGGGGCAGCAAGGCATGCATGTATCGTTGCTATTAAGGATAAAAAGATGGGGTCTATTCCTACATGAATAGATCTTGTCTACATCATGTCATCGTTCTTATTGCATTACTCTGTTTTTCCATGAACTTAATACACTAGATGCATGTTGGATAGCAGTCGATGTGTGGAGTAATAGTAGTAGATGCAGGCAGGAGTCGGTCTACTAATCTTGGACGTGATGCCTATATACATGATCATTGTCTTGGATATCGTCATAATTATTTGCTTTTCTATCAGTTGCCCAACAGTAATTTGTCTACCCACCGTTGCTATTTTCTCGAGAGAAGCCACTAGTGAAATCTACGGCCCCCGGGTCTATTTTCCATCATATACTTTCAGATCCATATTGCCAATTGCCTTTTCTTTTATTTGCTTCTTTTATTTTCAGATCTATATTATCAAAAACCCAAAAATACCTTGCTGCGTTTTATTTACTTTTATTTGCATATATCAATCTACTACAATTTTATCCTATCCTTACGTCACTTTTTGGCACCGCTACCTGAAAGGGATTGACAACCCCTTTAACGCGCCGGGTTGCAAGTATTTGTTATTTGTGTGCAGGTACCGTTTACGTAGTGTTGCGTGCTTCTCCTACTGGTTCGATAACCTTGGTCTCATCACTGAGGGAAATACCTTGCCATTGTTGTGATGCATCATCCCTTATTCCTTGGGGAAACACCGACGCATCTCAAGCGACATCAGTCTCCGGCAACCACGCCCATGGTGGCGGGAGCGGCATCTCTGGTAGGGCTAATGGCAGGCGGCCATACCCCAACTGGTTTGGTGGAGCCCGATCCACTGGGGAGTCAGGCAGGAGGCCTTACCCCGAGCGGGCCTACGCGGGATGAGATCGTCGCCTTTGGAGGGATCACGGATCCCATGTCTGACGGTTGACGGATGAGCAGCCATCTCCAGGATCAGCTAAACATAGATGACCTGCAGCTGGGGCCCGCCATGCGGGCGGCCAAGCTTCGTGACATTGAGGTAACTACCGGTATGTCAGTAAATACTTCCAATTCCATTTTGCATTTTTCCGACGATGAGATAATAAATAATGCAAATCAGTTGGGAGTTTCACTAGGTAGTAATGGAACAGAAATTGCTAAATCTGTTAATGATATACTTGATCTAGAAGCGGAGCGAGCTTTAGAGATGATTCGAAACTTAGCGGCTGTTAAACCGTTAAACGATTCGGAAATAGATGCATTGGGTGTTAGGGTTCTTGATAGTCTTTGTGCGGATCTTGCACCCCCACCAATTGAGATAGAGGAAGACAAGAGTTGTATATCTCCGAGGGGGTCGAATCACACTGATTCTTAGGCATGTAGGCTCACTGAGCTTGGTTGTATGGACCGAGTTGATGAGCAAAACAAGCCTAAGCGCAAGTGGAACCGGAAGATATATCCAGCCTCGATGTGCGCAGAAGTGCTAGAATCCGGACTACTAAAAACATTCATGATGAAATATGAAGGGAATCTTTTGGAATAGCAGAGGTCTGATGGACTTGGCTAAACGAAGGTTTCTGGCGGATGCTTCTATAGAGCACAAGTTAGATTTCATTGCCCTCTCTGAAACTGGTAGAGACAATTTTACCTCTCAGTTTCTTGGCACCTTATTGGGAGGAGTCGATTTTGATTGGCATTGCTTACCCCCAAGAGGAATATCCAGTGGGATTTTACTTGGGGTGAAGTGCGACACGTTGGAGGGTTGGAATGTTGTCAGGGGAGATTTTGCGGTTAAGTTTCAAGTCCGATCGAAGGTTGACGGTATCCAATGGGCACTCGTGGCAGTGTCTGGAGCCGCACAGCCTGAGCTAAAACCAGATTTCTTGGCGGACTTAGTCCGTATTTGTGGACATGAACAACTCCCAATCCTGGTGGGGGCGATTTTAACATTATACGACGACGGGAAGAAAAGAACAATGATAACTTTGACAGCAGATGGCCGTTTATGTTTAACACAATTATTGAAAGCCTGGATCTCAGGGAGATCGAGCTTTTTGGTAGAAAATTCACTTGGGCCAATACTTTGCCAAATCCAACATACGAGAAGTTGGATCGTGTTCTCACCAGGATGGAATGGGAGCAGAAGTTCCCCTTGGTGATGTTCCAAGCGTTGTCGCGAGGGATATCTGACCATACCCCTCTACTTGTTGACTCTGGGGAGGCAACTCATGTGGGAAATAAAAATATATTCTCTTTTGAATTAGCATGTTTTGAGAGAGAAGGTTTCTTGGATCTGATAGCACAGGAGTGGGCAAAAGATTCAGGAGGGAGATCGAGCGTAGAAAGATGGCAGAATAAGATTAGGCACTTAAGACAGTTCCTACGCGGTTGGGCCAAACATTTGGGTGATGTTTATAAGGTTGAAAAGGAAAGGCTCCTTTATCTTATTAGTACCTTAGATTTAAAAGCTGAGTCATCCATTTTAGATACCAGAGAGCTGGAATCTAAAGTGGAGGCGGAACTAAGACTGAAAGAATTGCTTCGAGAGGAAGAATTGAAGTGGCCGCCCAGAGCTAAAGTTTGAAAGGTCGTCCAAGGGGATGACAACACACAATTCTTTCATATGATTGCGAATGGCAAGCATAGGAAAAAGAAAATCTTTCAGCTAGAGCAAGATGAGGGGACGATAGTGGGACAGGAGAACCTAAAATTGTACGCCACTAATTATTACAAGCAGTTGTTTGGGGCTCCTGATGATAGTTTTGTGTCCTTAGATGAGTCGAGGGTTGTCGATATACCTCAACTTGCGACGGATGAGAAAGAAATCTTAACCGCCCAGTTTTCAGAGAAAGAGGTGTTTGAGGCAATTTCACAGATGAAGAATAATAAAGCTCCTGGACCGGATGGATTTCCGGCTGAGTCCTATAAGAGGTGTTGGCATATTATTAAGGGTGATTTGCTTCCAATGTTCCATGATCTGTTTTCTGGGCATTTGCAGTTATTTCACTTGAATTTTAGAATGATAACTCTACTCCCTAAGAAAACAGACGCGGTGCGGATTGATCAGTTCCGACCGATATGTCTTCTCAATGTCAGCTTTAAAATGTTCACCAAGGTGGGGACTAATAGGCTAACGTAGATTGCACATAGTGTGGTGCAGCCATCTCAAACAGCCTTCATGCCAGACAGAAAGATCCTAGAAGAGGTTGTGGTCCTTCATGAAACGCTCCATGAGATCCATAGGAAAAAACTAAATGGAGTGGTTTTTAAGGTGGATTTTGAGAAAGCGTAGGATGAATTTAAATGGCCATTTCTCCAGTAGGCCTTGCGGATGAAAGGATTCGATCAGTCCTGGAGAAAGCAGGTAGACTCTTTCACGCAAAAAGGCAGTGTCAGAATCAAAGTGAATGATGACATAGGTCATTATTTCCAGACACATAAGGGTCTAAGGCAGGGAGAACCGATGTCACCTATTTTGTTCAACATAGTAGTGGACATGTTGACAATTCTAATAGGGAGAGCTAAAGAAAATGGCCAGGTAGGTGGTCTTGTCCCACATTTAGTGGACGGAGGAGTATCCATTTTACAGTAGGCTGATGATACTATCATCTTTATGGAGCATGATTTGGCTAAAGCAAGAAACATGAAGCTTCTGCTATGCCTATTCGAGCAGTTATCGGGGTTAAAGATTAACTTCCATAAAAGTGAATTCTTCTGCTTTGGGAGAGCTAAAGACGAACAAGAAGCTTATAAACAACTGTTTGGATGTGAATTAGGGTTGATGCCGTTTACATATTTGGGCATACCGATTCACCATCGCAAGCTTTCTAACAGCGAATGGAAGTGCATTGAGGATCGATTTGAAAAGAAACTAAGTTGCTGGAAGGGCAAACTTATGTCATATGGAGGCCGACTAATTCTCATTAATTCGGTGCTCACGAGCATGCCAATGTTTCTTTTGTCCTTCTTCGAAGTACTAGTTGGGGTTCAGAAAAGACTGGACTTCTATCGATCACGTTTTTTCTGGTAGAGTGATGAGTTAAAACAAAAATACAGACTTGCTAAATGGGATATTATCTGTAGGACAAAAGACCAAGGTGGTCTTCCAAAGGACAAAATTCATTGTTGGTAATGGTACTTCCACGAGATTCTAGGAGGATACGTGGTTAGGGGAGACACCTCTAGCTATCCAATATCCTTCTCTCTATAATATTGTTCAGCGTAGAGATGCTTACGTTGCAATAGTATTACAGTCCAACCCTTTCAATATTCAACTCAGGAGGACTTTAGTGGGAAACCGTTGGGAAGCCTGGCTCCATCTTGTGAGAAGATTGATGGAAGTTCACCTCTCTCAACAGCCAGACCAGTTGCACTGGAAACTAACTCAGAATGGAGTGTTTTCGGTAAAATCCATATATTTGGATATTATCAACTCTGGCACTATCCCTCCATCTATGTGATGTCTACTACGCAACCTTCTTCTTGTAGACGTTGTTGGGCCTCCAAGTGCAGAGGTTTGTAGGACAGTAGCAAATTTCCCTCAAGTGGATGACCTAAGGTTTATCAATCCATGGGAGGCGTACATTGAAGATGGTCTCTCTCAAACAACCCTGCCACCAAATAATAAAGAGTCTCTTGTGTCCCCACAACACCCAATACAATGGTAAATTGTATAGGTGCACTAGTTCGGCGATGAGATGGTGATACAAGTGCAATATGGATGGTAGAAATAGGTTTTTGTAATATGAAAATATAAAAACAGCAAGGTAACTAATGATAAAAGTGAGCACAAACGGTATTGCAATGCTTCGAAACAAGGCCTAGGGTCCATACTTTCACTAGTGCAAGTTCTCTCAACAAGGATAACATAATTGGATCATATAACTATCCCTCAACATGCAACAAAGAGTCACTCCAAAGTCAGTAATAGCGGAGAACAAATGAAGAGATTATGGTAGGGTACGAAATCACCTCAAAGTTATTCTTTCTGATCAATCTATTCAAGAGTCCGTAGTAAAATAACACAAAGCTATTCTTTCCGTTTGATCTATCATAGAGTTCGTACTAGAATAACACCTTAAGACACAAATCAACCAAAACCCTAATGTCACCTAGATACTCCAATGCCACCTCAAGTATCCGTGGGTATGATTATACGATATGCATCACACAATCTCAGATTCATCTATTCAAACCAACACAAAGTACTTCAAAGAATGCCCCAAAGTTTCTACCGGAGAGTCAAGACGAAAACGTGTACCAACCCCTATGCATAAGTTCACGAGGTCACGGAACTCGCAAGTGATCACCAAAACATACATCAAGTGGATCACGTGAATATCCCATTGTCACCACAGATAAGCACATGCAAGACATACATCAAGTGTTCTCAAATCCTTAAAGACTCAATCCAATAAGATAACTTCAAAGGGAAACCCCAATCCATTACAAGAGAGTAGAGGGGGAGAAACATCATAAGATCCAACTATAATAGCAAAGCTCACGATACATCAAGATCGTGCCGAATCAAGAACACGAGAGGGAGAGATCAAACACATAGCTACTGGTACATACCCTCAGCCCCGAGGGTGAACTACTCCCTCCTCGTCATGGAGAGTGCCGGGATGATGAAGATGGCCACCGGTGATGGATCCCCCCTCCGGCAGGGTGTCGGAATATGGCCCCGATTAGTTTTTGGTGGCTACAGAGGCTTGCGGCGGCGGAACTCCCAATCTAGGTTATGTTCTGGGGGTTTCTGTATATATAAGATGTTTTGGCATTGGGAACAAGTCAGGGGGGTCTCTGAGGCGGCCACGAGGTAGGGGGCGCGCCCAGGGGGTAGGGCGCGCCCCCACCCTCGTGGGTGCCTCGGGACTCTTCTGGCCCATCTCTGATACTCCGTGAGCTTCTTCTGGTCCAAAAATAATCTCCGTGAAGTTTCAGGTCAATTGGACTCCGTTTGGTTTTCCTTTTCTGCGAAACTCAAAAACTAGGAAAAAACAGAAACTGGCACTGGGCTCTAGGTTATTAGGTTAGTCCCAAAAATCATATAAAATAGCATATAAATGCATATAAAACATCCTAGATGGATAATATAATAGCATGGAACAATCAAAAATTATAGATACGTTGGAGACGTATCAAGCATCCCCAAGCTTAATTCCTGCTCGTCCTCGAGTAGGTAAATGATAAAAACAGAATTTTTGATGGGGAATGCTACCTAACATATTTATCAATGTAATCTTCTTTATTGTGGCAAGAATATTCAGATCCATAAGACTCAAGATAAAAGTTTAATATTGACATAAAAATAATAATACTTCAAGCATACTAACCAAGCAATTATGTCTTCTCAAAATAACATAGCCAAAGAAAGCTCATCCCTACAAAATCATATAGTTTGGCTATGCTTCATTTTCGTCACACGATAATGCTCTCATCATGCACAACCCCGATGACAAGCCAAGCAATTGTTTCATACTTTAGTAATCTCAAACTTTTTTCAACCTTCACGCAATACATGAGCGTGAGCCATGGATATAGCACTATGGGTGGAATAGAATATAATGATGGGGGTTATGTGGAGAAGACAAAAAAGGAGAAAGTCTCACATTGACGCGGCTAATCAACGGGCTAGGAAGATGCCTATCAATTGATGTCAATGCGAGGAGTAGGGATTGCCATGCAACGGATGCACTAGACCTATAAATGTATGAAAGCTCAATAAAAGAAACTAAGTGGGTGTGCATCCAACTTGCTTGCTCACGAAGACCTATAATGAAAAATTCCCACTAGTATATGAAAGTGACAACATAGGAGACTCTCTATCATGAAGATCATGCTGCTACTTTGAAGCACAAGTGTGGTAAAAGGATAGTAGCATTGTCCCTTCTCTCTTTTTCTCTCATTTTTTTGTTTTTTTGCCTTCCTTTTTTTATTTGGCCTTTCTCTTCCTTTTTACTTTTTTACCTTTTTCTTTTTTTTCGTCCGGACTCTCATCCCGACTTGTGGGGGAATCATAGTCTCCATCATCCTTTCCTCACATGGGACAATGTTCTAATAATGAAGATCATCACACTTTTATTTACTTACAACTCAAAGATTACAACTAGATACTAGAACAAAATATGACTCTATATGAGTGCCTCCGGCGGTGTATCGGGATGGGCAATGAATCAAGAGTGACATGTATGAAAAATTATGCATGGTGGCCTTGCCACAAATACGATGTCAACTGCATGATCATGTAAGGCAATATGACAATGATGAAGCATGTCATGATAAACGAAACGGTGGAAAGTTGCATGGCAATATATCTCGGAATGGCTATGAAAATGCCATAATAGGTAGGTATGGTGGCTGTTTTGAGGAAGATATAAGGAGATTTATGTGTGATAGAGCATATCATATCACGGGGGTTGGATGCACCGGCGAAGTTTGCACCAACTCTCAAGGTGAGAAAGGGCAATGCACAGTACCGAAGAGGCTAGCAATGATGGAAGGGTGTGAGTGCGTATAATCGATGGACTCAATATTAGTCATAAAGAACTCACATACTTATTGCAAAAATCTACAAGACATCAAAACCAAGCACTACACACATGCTCCTAGGGGGATAGATTGGTAGGAAAAGACCATCGCTCGTCCCCGACCGCCACTCATAAGGAAAGCAATCAAAGAACACCTCATGCTTCAAATTTGTCACACAATGTTTACCATACGTGCATGCTACGGGACTTGCAAACCTCAACACAAGTATTTCTCAATTCCATAATTACTCCACTAGCACGACTCTAATATTACCATCCTTATATCTTAAAACAATTATCAAGTATCAAACTTCACATAGTATTCAATGCACTTTATATGAAAGTTTTTATTATACCCATCTTGGATGCCTATCATATTAGGACTAGTTTCATAACCAAAGTTACCATGCTGTTCTAAAAGACTCTCAAAATAATATAAGTGAAGCATGAGAGATCAATAATTTCTATAAAATAAAACCACCACCGTGCTCTAAGAAGATATAAGTGAAGCACTAGAGCAAATGACAAACTACTCCAAAAGATATAAGTGAAGATCAATGAGTAGTTGAATAATTATGTAACTATGTGAAGACTCTCTAACAATTAAGAATTTCAGATCTTGGTATTTTATTCAAACAGCAAGAAAAACAAAAGAAAATAAAATGACGCTCCAAGCAAAACACATATCATGTGGTGAATAAAAATATAGCTCCAAGTAAAGTTACCGATGAACGAAGAAGAAAGAGGGGATGCCATCTGGGGCATCCCCAAGATTAGGCTCTTGGTTGTCCTTGAATATTACCTTGGGGTACCTTGGGCATCCCCAAGCTTAGGCTCTTGCCACTCCTTATTCTATAGTCCATCGAATCTTTACCCAAAACTTGAAAACTTCACAACACAAAACTCAACAGAAAACTCGTAAGCTCCGTTAGTATAAGAAAATAAATCACCACTTAGGTACTGTTGTGAACTCATTCTAAATTCATATTGGTGTAATATCTACTGTATTCCAACTTCTCTATGGTTCATACCCTCCGATACTACTCATAGATTCATCAAAATAAGCAAACAACACAATGAAAACAGAATCTGTCAAAAACAGAACAGTCTGTAGTAATATGTATCAAACGTGTACTTCTGGAGCTCCAAAAATTCTGAAATAAATTGGTGGACCTGAGGAATTTGTCTATTAATCATCTGCAAAAAGAATCAACATAAAAGCACTCTCCAGTAAAAAATGGCAGCTAATCTCGTGAGCGCAAAAGTTTATGTTTTTTACAGCAAGATCGCTAAGACTTCACCCAAGTCTTCCCGAAGGTTCTATGTAGCGACCAGACCTCAAATGGTCTGTGCTGCTGTGCACCAGTGTCATACCTGGATCAGTAATGCTGACACGCACAGTACAAATGGAGGATTTATAACAGAGTAGCAATCACACACTTATTACATCGAATATCTCCGAAGAGAAATAGTATGATAAATATGGCTTAAGGCCATCTAAATACGATAACAGCGGAAGACTTGGAAGATAAGTGAGTCCATCAACTCCAACGGCATCACTGAGTATAAGACCACGACCTAAGGCACCTTACTCGTCGTCTGAAAAGTCTGCAACATGAAACGTTGCAGCCCGAAACGGGTCAGCACATGGAATATGCTGGCAATGTAACACATAGAGAATAATGAACATAATACTGCTATACTACATGCATATATGGCTGGTGGAAAGCTCTATGGTTACAGTTTTGCGAAAAGCCAAATTTTCCCTACTGCAAAGGAATAAATTTTATTTAACTATCATGGTGGTTGTTGAACATTGAGATGGTTGACAGCATCTCAATCCCAATTAAGTAACATCATTAAACCCAACAAAATTAATTAAAGTAACATGATGAGATTCACATGATAATCCAAGTACTAGATACTCAAGTTGTCCATAACCGGGGACACGGCTAACCATGATTAGTTTGTACACTCTGCAGAGGTTTGTGCACTTTTCCCCACAAGACTCGATCGCCTCCGCTTGATTCTCGCACTACATGATGTTTGAGAAACGGATGACCGAGACACAGTCTTTCAGAAGTGTTTGCACCTTACGTATGGGTAGACAGTTACACCTACTTTCCCCTACATCTGCTAGTCTACCACTGTAAGAGTTCACACAACTTAATCAACTATGCTAGAGCCCATAATAGCTTGCGGCTGCACACGGAAGTTTCTAGCATGAATAATCTTATGATCCCTTTGAACCTGGGTGGCGGTCCAAAAGAAAAACAGGCAATCCTGGAATACCCAGGTACCTCAATCCACCCAGATGTGAGTTTTAGTTGCCACCTTAAGTAAACCATTATTAACAATCTCACATCTGTCATGAATATCTCTCAAAACCCAATCCACGTCTACGAGCATAGCATGGCAATATAATAGCAACGTGGAAGTAACTCCCAAGGGTTTGATAATAAACAGGGCAATAGGTACTACCTCAACTACTTCCCAATTCCCACAGTTTAATTAGATCCTAATCATGCAATGTTTGAGGAATAGATCTAATGCAATAAAAACTGGGTATGGAAGGTATGATCAAAGTGTTACTTGCCTTGCTGATGATCCACAAAACCTAGCGATTCGAAGTAACAAGCGGCGCACTCCGGGTACTCTATCGCAAACAAACAAGCAAACAATAAGTACTCATCTAATGCACAGGTAAAACTCAAATGAAAGATCCAACCAGAAAGTTCAACTTAAGAACTCCGGTTTGCAAAAAGAATCAACTCGAACGAAGCAACGAAAGTCAAACGGCGAAAGAAACAAGCTTCGTTTACTAATCTGGATCTAGGTCAAATTTACAGTAGCAAAAACTTGTTTGAGTAGGTTAAACGGAAAGAGAATTTCGAGACGAAACTCTAGGCGCTTGAATCGCCTGATTCCGATAAACGAGCGAAAAGTTAAACGAAAACGAAGATCCGATCAGAAATCGAGATCTGAAATAATCAGGAAAAATCCGACGAAAAAGAAAAACTGACGAACGGTTAAAGAACGGACGTTCGTTAACAGAGAAAATCCGATGAACACGTTCGTTGAAACGAACGGGTCGGTGAACGTTCACTAAATAATAAAACCAAAGAAAAATAAACCGATCTAGGGTTTTTTTTAAAACGAACGGTTTTTTTTTCTTTTCAGAAAACCGGCAAACGGCATCGGGACGATACCTCGTCGGGACGGGCTCCGGCGGGGTCCGGCGAGGGGGCGGCGAACGGCGGCGGAGTGCGGCGGGGCTTGGGGTGGCGAGGGGGCGGCGAACGGCGGCGTGCGGCGGCGAACGGCGGCGGCCTTTGGGCGGCGGGGCTCCGGCTCCGGCGGGCTCGGCTCGGGGCGGGGTCGGCGGGTAAAGGGGTGAAGGGGGGGGGGGCGGGGGTATATAAGGAGGGGGGCTGCTTGGAGGAGGGGTAAGGCGGCGGCGGAGGGGTGTCCGTGCCGGACACGGCGGCGGCAGGCAGCGTGCGCGCGGAGGAGACGCGGGGATGGGCCGGCGGCTCGGCTGGGCCTCGGCCCGGTCGGGCGCGGCGCGATTTTTTTTTTTAAACATCCCGCCGAGAAAAATTCATAGAAAATAAATAAAAAACCAAAAAAGCTAAAACAAATTTTCCCCGTCTAGTTAAAATAATTAGAACAGGGTGAACATTTTTTTGACACAAAAATGCAGTTTTGAAAACATGCAATTTTTTTAATGCAATTAAAATTGCAAATAAAATCCGAATAAAATCCAATAAATGATTTTAATATTTTTCCTCCAATATTTCAATTGTTTTGGAGAAGTCATATTTTCTCCTCTCATTAAATTTTAAATGAAATACTTTTCCGGAGAGAAAATAATTAAAACCAAAATCCTCGTTTTATTATTTGATGAAAATCAAATATGAAAAATTCGAGAAAATCCCCAACTCTCTCCGAGGGTCCTTGAGTTGCTTAGGATTTATCGAGGATTTGTCAGAAATGCAATAAAATTATGATATGCAATGATGATCTATGTATAACATTCCAAATTGAAAATTTGGGATGTTACATTCTACTTGGCACAAACACTAATTAAAACATAAAACCACATCTAAACAGAGACTAGATGAATTATTTATTACTAAACAGTAGCAAAAAGCAAAGAAAAACATAAAATTGGGTTGCCTCCCAACAAGCGTTATTGTTTAACGCCCCTAGCTAGGCATGATGATTTCAATGATGCTCACATAAAAGATAAGAATTGAAACATAAAGAGAGCATCATGAAGAATATGACTAGCAAATTTAAGTCTAACCCACTTCCTATGCATAGGGATTTTGTGAGCAAACAACTTATGGGAACAATAATCAACTAGCGTAGGAAGGCAAAACAAGCATAGCTTCAAGATTTTAAGCACATAGAGAGAAAATTTGATATTATTGCAATTCCTACAAGCATATATTCCTCCCTCATAATAATTTTCAGTAGCATCATGAATGAATTAAACAATATAACCATCACATAAAGCATTTTTTCATGATCTACTTGCATAAATTTTTTACTACTCTCCACATAAGCAAAATTCTTCTCATTCGGAATAGTGGGAGTATCATAAGAGACTCGAATACTATAAATTGTTTCCACATTAAAAGAGTAATGTTCAGAAAAAGGGTAATCATAATCATGACAAGTTTTATAAATATAATCATCACTACTTTCTATATCATAAGTGTCATCACAATAATCATCATAAATAGGAGGCATGCTATCATAATAATAAATTTGCTCATCAAAACTTGGGAGGCTAAAAATATCATCTTCATTAAACATAGCATCCCCAAGCTTGGGACAAACATTAATTGCAGCAAATATATTCTCAAACATGTCATTCTCATCAAACATAGCATCGCCAAGCTTGGGCCTTTTCATATCATAAGCATAATCACTCTCATCATTAATAGTATGGATAGCACCAATAGTATAGCAATTATCATCATCACAATGAGTAATAGGAGCAACATCATTTGGGAGGGATACCTTTCTACCTTTGCTTCTCCGTCTTTTCTTTTTATTCTTCACATCATGTGTGGGTTTAACCCTCTTTTTTGAGCTCCTTATTAATGAGATTGGTTGAATAGAAAGCTCCTCCTCGTTACCTGATTCATCATAAGAAATAATAGGAGGATATTGGGAGGTCTCTTCCCTTTCATTAGTATACTCTTCATCTTCTATTTGTTTTCTTTTCTTTATGTAATTGGCAATATAAGGATTTTCAATGCAATTCACCGCACAATACATAAAAATCTCTTCTAGATCAAAATCAAGAACTTTATCAAGGACAAATTCTGGCATATCCTTAGTTATACATTTCATTTCTTCATAACCCAAAAGCAAACTAATTTCATTATGATGTGCAAGGGAAATCAAGTCATCACAATTTTTGGACACGATACGATCATGAAACAATTTACAATGGATATTTAAATGACCACGTTCATTGCAAAGTTCACAAGGATGATTAAGAAAATTTAAATTTTCAGCACAAACATCTAGCCTTTCTTGCAACCATTTGGTTTCTAAATACTTATGCCTCTTGCAAAATCTATCTTCCATATTTGGTGTGTACTTGCAAACTCTATGCACTCCACAAAAATTGACATGCTTATAAGAGACATTTTCATCATGACTAGTGCAATCATCATTAGTACTATAGATATTCAAAGAGTTCGTACTAACAACATTTCAATTATGCTCATCATTCAAAGATTTAGTGGCAAACATTCTAATGCATTCTTCCTCTAGCAATTGAACACAATTATCCTTACCATCATTTTCACGAAAGATATTAAAAAGATGAAGCATATGAGGCACCCTTAATTCCATTTTTTGTAGTTTTCTTTTATAGACTAAACTATTGATAAAACAAGAAACAAAAAGATTCGATTGCAAGATCTAAAGATATACCTTCAAGCACTCACCTCCCCGGCAACGGCGCCAGAAACTGCTTGATGTCTACTACGCAACCTTCTTCTTGTAGACATTGTTGGGCCTCCAAGTGCAGAGGTTTGTAGGACAGTAGCAAATTTCCCTCAAGTGGATGACCTAAGGTTTATCAATCCGTGGGAGGCGTAGGTTGAAGATGGTCTCTCTCAAGCAACCCTGCAACCAAATAACAAAGAGTCTCTTGTGTCCCCAACACACCCAATACAATGGTAAATTGTATAGGTGCACTAGTTCGGCGAAGAGATGGTGATACAAGTGCAATATGGATGGTAGAAATAGGTTTTTGTAATCTGAAAATATAAAAATAGCAAGGTAACTAATGATAAAAGTGAGCACAAACGGTATTGCAATGCTTCGAAACAAGGCCTAGGGTTCATACTTTCACTAGTGCAAGTTCCCTCAACAAGGATAACATAATTGGATCAAATAACTATCCCTCAACATGCAACAAAGAGTCACTCCAAATTCACTAATAGCAGAGAACAAACGAAGAGATTATGGTAGGGTACGAAACCACCTCAAGGTTATTCTTTCTGATCAATCTATTCAAGAGTCCGTAGTAAAATAACACGAAGCTATTCTTTCTGTTCGATCTATCATAGAGTTTGTACTAGAATAACACCTTAAGACACAAATCAACCAAAACCCTAATGTCACCTAGATACTCCAATGTCACCTCCTATCCGTGTGTATGATTATACGATATGCATCACACAATCTCAGATTCATCTATTCAAACCAACACAAAGTACTTCAAAGAGTGCCCCAAAGTTTCTACCGGAGAGTCAAGACGAAAACGTGTGCCAACCCCTATGCATAAGTTCACAAGGTCACGGAACTCGCAAGTTCATCACCAAAATATACATCAAGTGGATCACGTGAATATCCAATTGTCACCACAGATAAGCACATGCAAGACATACATCAAGTGTTCTCAAATCCTTAAAGACTCAATCCAATAAGATAACTTCAAAGGGAAAACTCAGTCCATTACAAGAGAGTAGAGGGGGAGAAACATCATAAGATCCAACTATAATAGCAAAGCTCGCGATACATCAAGATCGTGCCGAATCAAGAACACGAGAGGGAGAGGGAGAGAGAGATCAAACACATAGCTACTGGTACATACACTCAGCCCCGAGGGTGAACTACTCCCTCCTCATCATGGAGAGCGCCGGGATGATGAAGATGGCCACGGGTGATGGATCCCCCTCCGGCAGGGTGCCGGAACATGGTCCCGATTGGTTTTTGGTGGCTACAGAGGCTTGCGGCGACAGAACTCCCGATGTAGGTTATGTTCTGGGGGTTTCTGTATATAAGAGGTTTTGGCATTGGGAACAAGTCAGGGAGGTCTCTGAGGCGGCCACGAGGTAGGGGGGCGCGCCCCCCACCCTCGTGGGTGCCTCGGGACTCTTCTGGCCCATCTCCGATACTCCGTGGGCTTCTTCTGGTCCAAAAATAATCTCCGTGAAGTTTCAGGTCAATTGGACTCCGTTTGGTTTTCCTTTTCTGCGAAACTCAAAAACAAGGAAAAAACAAAAACTGGCACTAGGCTCTAGGTTGATAGGTTAGTCCCAAAAGTCATATAAAATAACATAGAAATGCATATAAAACATCCTAGATGTATAATATAATAGCATGGAACAATAAAAAATTATAGATACGTTGGAGACGTATCACTATGCATATTTGGAAAGTCAAAGTGCCCTTCAAAATTATAGTGTTTATGTGGTTTGTCCACAAGCAAGTCATTCTAACTAAGGACAATTTGGCAAAACGTAATTGGACAGGATCGCGAAGATGTTGTTTCTGCGAACATGATGAATCTGTCAAACACCTCTTTCTCGATTGCCCAATGGCGAAAATTTTATGGCGGTTTGTTCACATAGCGTTTAACATTACTCCTCCGAATACCATCCACATGTTATTCGGGACGTGGCTGGATGGAGGCGAATCAGAAACCACGAACCTTATCCGTGTAGGAGTATGTGCTTTATTATGGGCTATATGGAACTGCAGGAATGATTTGGTTTTAACAGAACAACACATATTCATTTCTTGCAGGTTATTTTTCGGGCCACTAGACTTATCCGTATGTGGTCGCTACTCACTCCGACGGATACCAGGGAGCGTATGGTTACTGGGTCTATCCATTGGGAGACGGTAGCACGGGCTATCTTCAACCGGTTTGGATGGCGGTCATGTAATAGGATAGGTGTCCAGTGTCCTATCTATCTTTATTCCGCCGGTTGTGGCTATCCCGTTTTCATGCTTTTAGCTCTTTGTGAGCCATTTTTGTATTTTGAGACTTGGAGACTTTGTTGAACTATTTGCTTTTTAATAAGATGGCCGCATGCATCTTTTTGATGCAGAGGCCAGGGGATAACCTCCTTTAAAAAAAAGCCAAACATGACGACCTGGATTTGACCGTAACAAACTTGTAGCTATGTTATGAGCATCTACATTCGATTCCCTGCATTCATGGCAGAAGACAACCATCATCGCCTCCCAATCGAGAGGCCCCGAGAAACTTTGGGGAATTCCGCCGAACACATCGCAGGCACCGACCTCAATTTTTGCTAACGAAGGTCACCGAGGCTGCGACACTCGCTGGAGGCCGAGGGAAGTCATTGGAAGGGAAGTAGGGGTCGAAGGGGAGCCAAGGCGATACCATGTTCAGTGGCATGGAGGCGCCCAAGCGCCATGAGATTGTCCCGGGTAACGCCGATGTGTTGGTCGTTGCTAGGCTCGCGTACATCGACTGACTCCTACATTACTGCAGGATGCTGCTAACGCGACACTATGATCAGAAACCCGTTGACAAAACTATGTGCGATGCATTAATCGCAAACGGTGATGTAAAATAACCATTAAAAAAATATGCAAAACTTTTGCGATGAAGGATACATCAAACATGGTTCAGATTTTAGTTGCGTGTGCGATGAGGGGCATACGGTTCAGTTCAATGAACTATTTGTAATGAGGCAGAACAAAAGAAATGAATAGCCAGATGAAGGCGTGTGCGATATAGGGCATACAGTTCACTTGGATAAACTGTTTGTGATGAGGCGGAACAACAGAAACAGGCGGCCAGATGAAGGTGTGTGCGATATACGGCATACAGTTCACTTGGATGAACTATTTGCGTTGAGCCTAGAGAACAGAAACGGTTCAACTTGACAAGATGTGTGTGATACGCGGCAAATAGGTCTATAATCGGAAATGTGTGGGAAGACCGATAACAACACAGACGATTCATGTTAACAAGCCATGTGTGTTGTGAGCAAACGATTGCTGGTATACAATTGTTAGTGATTGATGAAATCATCACCGACGGGTTCCATTGTTTAGTTCGTATGCGATGTGATTTGCTCTGTCTACAGAGCATCAACGTATATACTTAAAAAGACAGCATTGCAAAACCAAATTAAGCATACAATTACACAAGTGACTACACACATAACATTTTCACACACCAAAGTAAGCAATTACATACATACTAAACTAGGAGAAATGAGGATTTAATCATCTACTTATTGTTGCGATGATGCTTGCCATTGCTCTGCTTCCGGCTAGATCCCTGGCCGTTTTGGGGAAGGAGGCACTTCCTCATGTCAACGATCCGCCTATACATCTCATAGCTCGTGTACGCCTCCTTGGCCGCGTACACGACGTGAGCTTTGTCTAGTTTCTCCATCCAGGACGAGTGCCAGGCACGCTTGTCCTTATTGCAGGAATCCTTCATGTCTCTGTAGTAGGGGTCAATGATGGCCTCGGCGAGGTGAACTAGTGGGTCCTTCTCATGCTCGTTGCTGCCCCAGATCTTGTACTGGCCCTGGATGTCGACAAGATTCTGGCAGGCGATGCACGAATTTTTGAGCACCTTTACATTGTTGGTGATGTCCACCGTAGCGAACATGTAATGGGGGCTGTTGACAAACCTGGCGAAACACTCGCAAGGCCTTGTGGCCAAGCAGTAGTGGTAGATGAGGACGTGGTTGCACACACACATCTGGGCGACGGTGACCTTGGGACGAGACCCAACACGAGCGCGGGTGTAGTCGAGGTCGAACCCGACCACCTTGTACTTCTCCTCGACAAGCAACAACTCCATGATGTGGATGGAGTGCTCCACCCAGACCGGGTTGTTGGTGTACACTGCCGAGAGCTCCGTGAACCTTCTGTGGGTGTCCACCACGGCATGCATGGTGAATTGCTTCTCGCCGTCGGGAGCCGCTCGAAGCGCCATTGGAGCCGCGTGGGATACCCTCTAAGAATTTGTCGTGGTGGGTGTGCTTTTTGCAATGGTGGGGCGCGATCGAAAGGTTGAAGATACACAAGGCTTAAATGGCCACTGTAATAAATGGGGGTCGTACGGCCTGTAATCGTCATGTCTTGTCACCGCGTCATAGCGGAGGATTCCAGTGCACGCTTGACAACACCGCACCGCACGCGTTTCATTTGACCACGCGTGGGCTCGAAGAGGCGCCAAATGTATCGTCGGTGAACCTATTCCCCTGCTACCGCGCAAGCTTCCTCACCGGCTAGTTTGGCCACACATCGGCTAGAAGAGGGACAAATCGTGGGCGTTTATTGGCAAAACGCTTTGTAAAAACGAAGTGTGTGGAATGACTTCGGTCATAAGTTTAACCGTGGGTGATGAGGTCAAAGTTACACAGAAGGGCGATGATGGAAACTCGAGTGCGATAATTAATTCTGCGCTCTATAGGGCACACGGTTGAAGAAACCAACTATGTGCAATAATGTCGAAGATCGCAGTCAAGTTAGCTATACAGATCGTGTGCTATGAGATAGACAAGGTAAACAGATTCGAGAATGGTTAATAAAATCTAAATGCATTGCATATTAAGGTCAAAATAGTGCTACCAATATACGAGTCTCATACGGTGCCATTTCAACGATTGTACCACAAAAGCTCGAAATATTACAAGGTTCAAATTTCAGAGTTATATGGCTCAAATTCGAAGATTACAAGGTTCAAACTGATATTAGAAATGAAATTCAGCTCATCGGGTGCAAACGCTTGTGCTGATCCGCCGAACATGGATATCAGAGAGGTTCAAACTAATATTACCACTTGTAAGTTGATCACCCACAAGTATAGGGGATCAGTTGTAGCCTCTTTCGATAAGTAAGAGTGTCGAACCCAACGAGGAGCTAAAGGTAGAACAAATATTCCCTCAAGTTCTATCGACCACCGATACAACTCTACGCACGCTTAACGTTCGCTTTACCTAGAACAAGTATGAAACTAGGAGTACTTTGTAGGTGTTGTTGGATAGGTTTGCAAGATAATAAAGAGCGCGTAAATAAAAAGTAGAGGCTGTTTAGATGAAGACACAACTAAGTTAGTTTTAGTAGAGAGCTTTTTGTCACACAAGAAAGTTATTTGTCCCTAGGCAATCGATAACTAGACCGGTAATCATTATTGCAATTTTATTTGAGGGAGAGGCATAAGCTAACATACTTTCTCTTCTTGGATCATATGCACTTCTGATTGGAACTCTAGCAAGCATCCGCAACTACTAAAGATCATTAAGGTAAAACCCAACCATAGCATTATAAGGCATCAAGTCCTCTTTACTCCCATACGCAAACAACCTACTTACTCGGGTCTGTGCTTCTGTCACTCACGCCACCCACCATAAGCAAATCATGAACATATTGCAAACCCTACAGTGGGGATCCCTCACGCTTGCGCGACACGGAGAGCACCATAGGACAGCACCAATAACAAAACATGCAACTCAAACCAATCACGATCATCAATTAACCCATAGGACAAAACGGATCTACTCAAACATCATAGGATAGCCATACATCATTGGGAAATAATATATAGTGTTGAGCACCATGTTTAAGTAGAGATTGCAGCGGGTAAAAGAGGGGTTACACCGCTGCATAGAGGGGGGAAGAGTTGGTGATGACGGCGGTGAAGTTGTTGGTGTAGATCGTTGTCGCGATGATGGCCCCGGCGGCATTCCGGCGCCACCGGGAGAGAGGGGGAGAGAGCCCCCCTTTCTCTTCTTCTTCCTTGACCTTCCCCTAGATGGGAGAAGGGTTTCCCCTCTGGTCCGTGGCCTCCATGGCGGCGGTGGGGCGAGAGCCCCTCCGAGATTGGATCTCTCTCTGTTTCCTTCTGTTTCTGCGCTCTCTGATTCTGCCCTTTCACCGTTTCTTAAATTCCCGGAGATCCATAACTCCGATTGGGCTGAAATTTTGACACGATTTTTATCCGGATATTGGCTTTCTTGCAGCGAAAGAAGGGCACCAACCACCTTAAGGAGTGGCCACGAGGGTCCAGGGCGTGCCCCAGGGGCGCGCCCCTCACCCTCGTGGCCCTACCCCCTGGGGCGCGCCCCTCACCCTCGTGGGCCCCTCGGGCATCGTCTCGCGTTGATTCCACTTCCCAAAAATTCACATATATTCCAAAAAAAATCTCCGTAAGTTTTTATCCCGTTTGGACTCCGTTTGATATGGATTTTCTGTGAAACAAAAAACATGCAACAAACAGGAACTGGCACTGGGCACTGGATCAATATGTTAGTCCCAAAAATAGTATAAAAAGTTGCCAAAAGTATGTAAAAGTTGTAGAATATTGGCACGGAACAACAAAAAATTATAGATACGACGGAGACGTATCAGCATCCCCAAGCTTAATTCCTGCTCGTCCTCGAGTAGGTAAATGATAAAAGAGATAATTTTTTATGTGGAATGCTACCTAGCATAATCTTGATCATGTAACCTAAACATGGCATGAATATTAAGACACGAGTGATTCAAAGCAATAGTATATCATTTGACATAAAAAATAATAATACTTCAAGCATACTAATAAAGCAATCATGTCTTTCCAAAATAACATGGCTAAAGAGAGTTATCCCTACAAAATCATATAGTCTGGCTATGCTCCATCTTCACCACACAAAATATTCAAATCATGCACAACCCCGATGACAAGCCAAGCAATTGTTTTGTACTTTTAATGTTCTCAAACCTTTTCAACTTCCACGCAATACATGGGCGTGAGCCATGGATATAGTACTATAGAGGAATAGAATATGATGGTGGAGGTTGAGTGGAGAAGACAAAAAGGAAGAAAGTCTCACATCGACGCGACTAATCAACGGGCTATGGAGATGCCCATCAATTGATGTCAATGCGAGGAGTAGGGATTGCCATGCAACAGATGCACTAAGAGCTATAAGTGTATGAAAGCTCAAACTGAAAACTAAGTGGGTGTGCATCCAACTTGCTTGCTCATGAAGACCTAGGGCATTTGAGGAAGCCCATCGTTGGAATATACAAGCCAAGTCCTATAATGAAAATTCCCACTAGTATATGAAAGTGATAACTCAAGAGACTCTCTATATGAATAACATGGTGCTACTCTGAAGCACAAGTGTGGTAAAAGGATAGTAACATTGTCCCTTCTCTCTTTTCTCTCATTTTTATTTTTTTATTTTTTCTCTTTTTTTTTCTTTTTTTGTAGGCTTCTTTGGCCTCTTTTTTTTTGGGGGGGCTTCTTTGGCCACTTTTATTTTGATAACCTCACATGGGAAAATGTTCTAATAATGATCATCACACTTTTATTTACTTACAACTCAATATTACAACTCGATACTAGAACAAAGATATGACTCTATATGAATGCGTCCGGCGGTGTTCCGGGATGTGCAATGATCTAGCGTAGCAATGAAATCAAAAAACGGACAAGCCCTGAAAACATCGTGCTAGCTATCTTACGATCATGCAAAGCAAGATGACAATAAATTCTCAAGTCATGTATATGAAGATGATGGAAGTTGCATGGCAATATATCTCGGAATGGCTATGGAAATGCCATAATAGGTAGGTATGGTGGCTGTTTTGAGGAAGATATAAGGAGGCTTATGTGTGATAGAGCGTATCGTATCATGGGGTTTGGATGCACCGGCGAAGTTTGCACCAACTCTCGAGGTGAGAAAGGGCAATGCACGGTACCGAAGAGGCTAGCAATGATGGAAGGGTGAGAGTGCGTATAATCCATGGATTCAACATTAGTCATAAAGAACTCACATACTTATTGCAAAAGTCTATTAGCTATCGAAACAAAGTACTACACGCATGCTCCTAGGGGGGGTAGATTGGTAGGAAAAGACCATCGCTCTTCCCCGACCGCCACTCATAAGGAAGACAATCAATAAATAAATCATGCTCAGACTTCCTTACATAACGGTTCACCATACGTGCATGCTACGGGAATCACAAACGTCAACACAAGTATTTCTACAGTCCACAATTACCCACTAGCATGACTCTAATATCACCATCTTTATATCGCAAAACTATTGCAAGGAATCAAACATATCATATTCAGTGATCTACAAGTTTTATGTAGGATTTTATGACTAAAAATGTGAATGACCAATTCCTGTCAACTCTCTAAATAGATATAAGTGAAGCAACTGAGTTTAATTCTTTCTACAAAAGATATGCCCACGCTCTAACAAATATAAGTGAAGCAAAAGAGCATTCTACAAATGGCGGTTTTCTATGTGTAGGGAAATAGGCAATCCAAACTTCAAAAGATATAAGTGAAGTGCAAAGAGCATTCTATAAATCAACCAAGGACTATCTCATACCATCATGGTGCATCAAATAAAAGTGAAAACTAAATTCAAAAGACGCTCCAAGATTTGCACATATCACATGAACGAACCGAAACCGTAAACATACCGATACTTGTTGAAGAAAGATGGGATGCCTTCCGGGGCATCCCCAAGCTTAGATGCTTGAGTCTCCTTGAATATTTACTTGGGGTGCCTTGGGCATCACCAAGCTTGAGCTCTTGCCTCTCCTCCTTCTCCTCATATCGAGACCTCCTCGATCCTTGATCACTTCATCCACACAAAACTCAACAGAAAGTTCGGTAAGATCCGTTAGTATAATAAAGCAAATCACTACTCTAAGTACTATTGCAAACCAATTCATATTTAGTTTTTGCATTATAGATACTGTAATATAACTTTTCCATGGCTTAATCCACTGATAGAAACCAATAGTTTCATCAATACAAGCAAGCAATGCATCAAAAACAGAATCTGTCTTAAACAAGACAGTCTGTAGTAATCTGCACATTCACCATACTTCTGGTACTCCAAAAATTCTGAAAAAATAGGAAAAATAAACAATTTGTATAGAAAGACAGTGCAAAAAGTTTCAGAACCGTTTGACGCTCCAGTAAAAAAATTAAAATCATGCACTACAGCCAAAGTTTCTGTTTTGCACCGCACAAACCAACAAGCAATGTAAACATCCTAAAGGCAAATCTTGGCACATTATTTTTATAATACAATGGAATTGTACAAGGGGATAATTATTTTTGTTGAAAATTTTCTGTAATCAAGGTTCACAAAGTTTCTGTGAGCATGAACAAAGTTCAAGGAGCTCCCTCACTTCAACAATGCCTGCCTCTCTCACTTTCACTTTCCTTTTTGAAAAGTTTTGGGTTCCCCTCTATATTTTTTTGTTTTTAAACTCTATAAAAGCACTCAAGAGAAATAAATGAATCTCTAGAACTTCCGGGTTGCCTCCCTGGAAGCGCTTTCTTTAAAGCCATTAAGCTAGGCATAAGGTGCTCAAGGAATGAATCCACCCGGATCCCAAGGTATATCAAAGCCAATTTGAATTAGAAATGATTTGGCATTTAGTAGTGAGCACAAACCAACATATATCAAGCAATGACAAAGTCTAACCCTCTTCCTATGCATCGACATGTCATACAAGAACAACTCATGCACATCAAGTAAAGGCCAAAGCATAGCATAAGAAGTTTCTTGCAATTTTATCGTGTTGGAAACATAGAGAGGCGGAGATGTAGTTCCTCTCTCATAATAATTGCAAGTAGGAGCAGCAAGCACATGCATATTATATTCATCAAAATTATCATGTGCAATGGTAAAAGGCCACCCATCAATATAATCCTTAATAAGTGCAAACTTCTCCGATATAGTGTAGTTTGGAGAATTCAAAAAGATAATAGGACTATCATGTGTGGGTGAAATAGCAACAATTTCATGTTAAACATAAGGAACAATAGCAAGTTCATCTCCATAAGCATAATTCATATTGGCATCTTGGCCACAAGAATAGCAAGCATCAAGTTCATCAAAAAGGGGTATTTCAAACGAATCAACGGGATCATAGCAATTATCATGGCATTCATCCTTCGGTAAGAACGAAGGGACATTAAATAATGTATGAGTTGGAGAGTTACTCTCATTAGAAGGTGGGCATGGGTAGCTAATCCGATCTTCCTCCTTTTGTTCTTCGCTCTCCTCATCATCTTTTTCATCCAATGAGCTCACAGTTTCATCAATTTCTTCTTCCATAGACTCCTGCAAAATATTAGTCTCTTCTCGGATAGCGGAGACTTTCTCAATAAATTCATCAATATCATAATTGTATTTATAATTCTCATAGCAATATTTAAGGATAGCTAAATTTTCAGGTCTATAAACTGAATCATCAAAATCTTCAAACTCTTTAAACAAAGATTCAATTTCACATGCACCCTTAAAAGCAACAAATTCTTCTATTCGTTCCACATCATAGTAATCATATATACCATTAGCATAAGAAGCTAAGGTTTCATTATCATTAAATTTGCATGAAAAGGGAAGGTGTGGAGCCTTCATCCTAGAGCAACAAGTATAATCATATCTCAAGCATGGTTGCCGAGCATACCAACGCAACATATAAATTTGATCCCATAATAGTTTCCCTTTTGAGTCAAGCGATAATCCCTAAAGTATTCACGTTGATCCAACGTGTCTCCCATTATATAATTGAATGGGGTTTTCTCATGATTATTAAAGTAGTGCATAATATCTTTCACATAATGAGCATCGAGGGTTTTAGGAGGTTCCCCATCTCCGTGAGTAGCAAGTAAACCTAATTTTTTTGGTATTTCATGTTCCATATCCATAACTAAAGATAGAGAACAACATAGAACAGCAAATAAAATGCACTTAGTGATAAAGCAAACAAGCACACACGAGAATATTCACCCCACGCTATTGCTCCACGGCAACGGCGCCAGAAAAAGGTCTTGATAACCCACAAGTATAGGGGATCAGTTGTAGACTCTTTCGATAAGTAAGAGTGTCGAACCCAACGAGGAGCTAAAGGTAGAACAAATATTCCCTCAAGTTCTATCGACCACCGATACAACTCTACGCACGCTTAACGTTCGCTTTACCTAGAACAAGTATGAAACTAGGAGTACTTTGTAGGTGTTGTTGGATAGGTTTGCAAGATAATAAAGAGCGCGTAAATAAAAAGTAGAGGCTGTTTAGATGAAGACACAACTAAGTTAGTTTTAGTAGAGAGCTTTTTGTCACACAAGAAAGTTATTTGTCCCTAGGCAATCGATAACTAGACCGGTAATCATTATTGCAATTTTATTTGAGGGAGAGGCATAAGCTAACATACTTTCTCTTCTTGGATCATATGCACTTCTGATTGGAACTCTAGCAAGCATCCGCAACTACTAAAGATCATTAAGGTAAAACCCAACCATAGCATTATAAGGCATCAAGTCCTCTTTACTCCCATACGCAAACAACCTACTTACTCGGGTCTGTGCTTCTGTCACTCACGCCACCCACCATAAGCAAATCATGAACATATTGCAAACCCTACAGTGGGGATCCCTCACGCTTGCGCGACACGGAGAGCACCATAGGACAGCACCAATAACAAAACATGCAACTCAAACCAATCACGATCATCAATTAACCCATAGGACAAAACGGATCTACTCAAACATCATAGGATAGCCATACATCATTGGGAAATAATATATAGCGTTGAGCACCATGTTTAAGTAGAGATTGCAGCGGGTAAAAGAGGGGTTACACCGCTGCATAGAGGGGGGAAGAGTTGGTGATGACGGCGGTGAAGTTGTTGGTGTAGATCGTTGTCGCGATGATGGCCCCAGCGGCGTTCCGGCGCCACCGGGAGAGAGGGGGAGAGAGCCCCCCTTTCTCTTCTTCTTCCTTGACCTTCCCCTAGATGGGAGAAGGGTTTCCCCTCTGGTCCATGGGCTCCATGGCGGCGGTGGGGCGAGAGCCCCTCCGAGATTGGATCTCTCTCTGTTTCCTTCTGTTTCTGCGCTCCCTGATTCTGCCCTTTCACCGTTTCTTAAATTCTCGGAGATCCGTAACTCCGATTGGGCTGAAATTTTGACACGATTTTTATTCGGATATTGGATTTCTTGCAGCGAAAGAAGGGCACCAACCACCTTACGGAGTGGCCACGAGGGCCCAGGGCGTGCCCTACCCCCTGGGGCGCGCCCCTCACCCTCGTGGGCCCCTCGGGCATCGTCTCGCATTGATTCCACTTCCCAAAATTCACATATATTCCAAAACAAATCTCCGTAAGTTTTTATCCCGTTTGGACTAGGTTTGATATGGATTTTCTGTGAAACAAAAAAACATGCAACAAACAGGAACTGGCACTGGCCACTGGATCAATATGTTAGTCCCAAAAATAGTATAAAAAGTTGCCAAAAGTATGTAAAAGTTGTAGAATATTGGCATGGAAAAATAAAAAATTATACATACGACGGAGACGTATCATAAGTCTGGTTTCGAAACCTCATAATTTTTGCAAAGGGGTCAGCCACTGAGAAGTCATGTATGGGGATGACACGATGACATCTGATTACTCTGTTATCTAAAGCTCCAAAATGAAATTCAGCATTTTCGGAGCCTATTCCATTCTGCCGCAGCCGCCGGCGCTGATCAACAAACCATTCATTTTTGTGAAATAAATGTAGGGCAAACCTCATTACCTTCAGGACCCTTGCTCTGACAACAAAGAACCTAGCGAATATAATCTCCCGTAAGGTCCCTCGGTAGGAGTTCAAAGTAATTTCTGAGAGATGCAGATCTAGGCATTCAATGTGATTATTGTATTGTATCACATTATCCACCACCGGGCCTAATCTTATCTGCAAAAGAAGAAACCGTGTTAGTGCCTACATGCAGTTTTGAACACTACTACATGCCTATTTGGTTTGCAGGATTTGTAAAATGCACTAACATGCCATCTTCAATCCGACATGATTACCATGGGCATTTGATTACAATCTAGAAAAGTGTAGCCTTCTTCACAAGAGGTTGGAGTGGATGAAAAGTTCCCTAAGAAAACTAGTACAGATGAGTCCAAAGGAGAAATGTTGATGGATTGTAACCATATGGATCAAGCAACCAATATGGGGGGGGGACATGTATGTACTGAAATCCTCCAAAAAATCCTTCAAAAATCGTAGTACATTGTCATTGTAAACTTGGAAAAAGGTGTCACAAATTGAACTCCCTTATGGTTAACATTTAACAGGAAAGGAACATCACCTCGATATATAGCTTCTCCAGGCACGGAAAGCATCTCAGGAAACTGACAACTTGCTCCAGGTTGGGGCCGATAGATTCTAGTGCCAAAACCTTCACTGTGCGCAGTTTCGGGGTCAAGCTTGTCAGAATCATTTTCTGGATGACAGACGAACATACATCTTCAAAATTAGAAATAATGTTAATTTCTAGAAGGAGAGGTAGAAGGCGGTTGTTGTACCTGAACGGGTGTGGATCCAATAACAAGTTCGGAGTATTTGTCTGACGAGTAGCCCACCACTGTCAATTTCGGCGCAGAAATGAAATTGATTCGTGTTGGACCTTCTTGATCAACTACAAGTAATCTCTCAAGTGAATGTGTGTCCTCAATGACCATACCGTGGTACACATCTTGTGATGTCTTCTTGCCGCACCAACAACACACATAAATAGTCCGGAGAGTCATGGAGGTGATGTGGAAGCTACTCAACTCATTGATCGCCTAAAGACAAAGGTACTCGAGTGCAGTACAACCACATAGCAGGCGCTCCATGTCACCGTTTGGGAGGCAGACGTCCACGAGCTCGAGGTGCTTCAGTCGTGGTATAATAAGAGCGGGCGCGTCATTAAGGGGGTATGGCAGTTCCTGAACTTGGCGACGCACAGCATGGGCGTGACGCGGAGCGCGAACGTTGGAAGCGAGCGCATATGCCCATCATCAAAAGTGAGCTCCTCGAGCTGATCTAGGGTGGGGGATCAGAACCAGTCGTCAAGCTTGGCTCGGTCCTTGCCGTTGGAACGGAACTTGCCCATGCTAAGGCCTCTGGTTGGGCTAGGGTGACTACCGAGGATCTTGGAGAACGCATCCAAGCTTTTGCGATAGCCATGGCAGAGCTCATGGGTGTCGATGAAGTCGAGAGGGGTGGAGTTCCATAGGGGGCGCCACCGCCGGGAAAGGACGGTTGTCCGCGCCCCATATTTGATTGGGAGGAGGGAGATGATGACTATCAACATATCATCAGGAGGCTGCTGATGAATTCTAGGCCAGCTGGAGTCGCTTGCGGTTCTTGCTTGACCCGCCTTCGCTTGTTGGCAGTCCCGTTCTTCACCTTCAGAGTCTCCTTGTCAGTGGCGCTTTCTGATAGAAGTGGGAGTAAAGGGAATATTTAGTTAAAACAGGGCAATAGAAAAGTGTATTGGTAACTAGAACTTAGTAGGTAGGAATAGAGTAATAAAATGAAATAACAATTGGTTGCTTAAACACTACACAATTCATTTGATATTGTTGGGTAAGTCGACATGCAGATACTTGAAAAGAACACTTACTTCGAACAAAGTCTGGACGGATGATATTGTCAGGGAAGTTAGCATATATCTCATGACCAGGCTCTTTTATGTGCAGTGCAATTTTAGTGCCAGCTTTCAGTACATAAAACTTAGAAATTTCTTTCCAAAGGCAGTGCCAAAATAGGAGTCACCATGTTCATCAAGTCTTACAGTAGCAACGATTGTAAATCCATGGTTTGTGTTCAGTATGACATCCCTGCAGTCTTGATTTATGTAAAGGGAAAGATTGTGTACTACAGATTATGTTGCATAGCAAGGGTCGCACTGCAGAAAATGGTAGGATTGTTAAAGAAAATATGGTAACATGCAAATATGGGCCCAAATTGAAAGAAATTGTACAATAGTTGAAATCGAAGGACAAAAATCTATAATTAAACAGATAGGGTAAACATGATGTCATGGAAATATGAGAGTAATCAAAAGAAAGAACAATACATCATTAATTTTCCTAATATAGAAGGAAGAGGAAAAATACCTTTTGATGTATATGGTGCATGTGGCACCTTTTATCCAAATGTAGCAATATTTAGTATATGTTCAAGAAAGTAGGCCATGCCAACCAATTTAGGGTGAGATTGAACATACCGCGTGCATCCTCAAGTCATCTGGTACGGTGAGATGGAACTCCATGGATGTCTGCGGTGGCCGCAAAGTCCTGATGTGTCCGTGCACTGTACACTCTATGAATGAAAGAAAACCCTCAAATCATCTCGGATAAAAATGAATTCACGGCGATTTCGGTCGGGTGACTAAAGGAGGCAGACGAACTGGGATAAGAGATGAGATAATGTTTCATTAAATTAGTTACCTTGTTGTCCATGAGAAAAAACCTCAGTGCGGCAGATTCCCCAACCGGGCGGAGCTGGGTCGATCGCGAGCAGCGTCGAGAAAGGCGATGGCGATAGGCGGCGGCAAGCGGAAGTGGAGAAATGTGGTGGGGTTTGCCGGTAGCCTGGCGGCGGTGGCATGCATCGAGCTAAGTGATTGCCGCCGCGATAGGCGGTGCCATGCATAGACGCGGAGGAGCTTGTGCAGGTGTGAAAGGGGACCGGAGGGGGTGGCAGGCGGGGTGAGGGTTTTGGTGACGTGGGGATGGTGAGGGTTTTCTTTTTTCTTTTCTGAATTAGGTGGCGAGGGTTTTTTGTCCCGCAAAGAGTTTTCGAGGCAACGGTTTGCTAGAGCCAACTGTGTGTGATTGACGTAACAGGCAAAATGAAAGTCATTGCACATGGTTCCAATTTTGGGAATCGTGTGTGATTGACGTACTACCTCCATCAATCGAACTGAGTGCATCCATATCCCACATTTTGACATAAGTAAACATAGATTAAACATACTCAGACATAGATAATAAGCATACACAACCATAGTTCAACCATAAGTACATAGTTCAATCGTCATTAAGCATACTCACGCGTACATAGTTCGATCCCACATCTCATCTCATTTGCCGGCACGATCCCGAAGCTTCTCCAGGTACTCGGCATATGCGACATGCGCCACCCTGCAAGAATACTTCTGCCTGAAGGAGCCAACGGCTCGTCCTCTTGCATGCGCCAAAACACTTTCATATGCGTCATGAAGCTTTTGGTTGCAAAATGGGCATTGATAGCCGCCGTCCCAGGTCCTAATACGCCTGTTATGCATTCCCGCGTAAAGCTCCCTCAGGATTTGCCTCTTGTACCTCCTCTGGCCATATTCATCCTCGTTGTCCACATCGCCAGACAACACCTATACAAATAGTCAAATTAATGTTTACAAACTAATCTCTAGCGAACATTTGGCAGTTGCCAAAATTTGGCATCAAATCAATGTTTACATGACGTGAAGTATGACTAGGAATTTATGGATATTTTTAATACATATCCAGAGATTATGGTTCAATTTTTAAGCACAATTGTCTATGTACAGACCAATCTTGAAGATAATAATGGCACAAACATATATGTAGGTCATTCAAAATCAAGTGTCAAGTCCTGGCTAGGAATTATTAGCACGAACACTAACCCTTGTCGGATTACTAGCAGAAATCATTTACACAGATGAAACAACTAATCACTTATCACTTGTACCATTCAAACAATCAATACACTACATGGATCTAACGAAACTTACTCAGCTTTCATGGACTGGGAGAACATAACCATAGGATTTCTATTCCAAAAAGGGGGAGGCGGGAGTAACCAGAGAAACCCTAGGAACTATTTGACACATAAGGGTATAAATGATAAACCAGTTGTCTATCATCGTCGGAGTCGTCGTCGGGGTCGTCGCCCGAGTCGTCACCGGAGTCGATGTGGACCTCCGCCTCCGGCTATGAAAGCTCGACGCCGTCGACGATGTCAGGGTGGAGCGATACCTCGCCGGCGGTGACGGCAACCTCTGTCTCCATCTCCACGCCGTGCAATGGTGCTTCAGCAGCCCTGGCGTTGCCACTCCCTCCGATGGGGCACTTCGGCGGCATCCTCATACGCTGACGGCTTTGAGGACTGAAAGCAGCGTCGAGGATGCAAGCGAAGAGAGAGGATTATGTGTGTGGCGAGGATGGGGGGTGCGGCCGCTCGGGCGCGCCATTAATATGGAGTAGTGGGAGAGAGGAAGGCGGCGGTCAAACTGCTGGCTCGCCTCCCGATGAGCCTACGCACCGGACTGCTCGCATGCCTACCGTCGTTTCACACAGGTACTTGCATGCCTCCCTGTAAGGGCATATTTATCCCTAAAGTGTTTTGGTGATTGATGACAATGCTTTTGCGGACTAATCGTGTGCCTTGAGTTTCTCAGACGTTTTATCGCTAGGCACAAGACGGTTTGGTGCCCCTCGAAGACTATTGAAGACGGCGTTTTTTCTACATTTCTTTTCGGTGGATTTGAGTCGTAGGAAAGCCGTACTTTTAAGAGGGGGTCCGCTTCGGAAAGGTTCGGGTGGAATCATCACGTACACGTTCTCCTCCTTTGCACCTCCTTTTCTCTGGCACTTTGGAGCATCCTCCGTTTTATCCTCTATGCATCTGTCTTGGTTGCTGATATTGGGCTTGCGGTAGTACTGCTCCCCGGAGCGGTAGTACCACAGGCACTCGCGGTAGTACCGGACCTCGGTGCGGTAGTACTGCAGGTGCCCACGGTAGTACCGCTCCTCTCGAGCTGTAGTGCCGTGGCCCTCAGGCCAAGTGCCGCTGCACTGCGGTAGTAGGGGCGGGTGTAATTTTTTACATCCACGCCCTCCGCGGTAGTACCGCACTCTATGCGCGGTAGTACCGCGCTCCCCCAGGCCAAATGCCGCTGCGCTCCGGTAGTAGGGGCGGATGTAATTTTTTTTACATCTGCGCCCTCCGCGGTAGTACCGCACCCTGTGCGCGGTAGTACCGCGCGCCCTGGCCTGGCTCAGCCGCCACGCGGTAGTACCGCTCCTCCAGCTGTACTACCATGTCGGATTTTTGTATCGACTCCAACTCAGCGGAAGTTGCTACGGATGTAATTTTTTATGTCCGTGCCTCCCCGTTCTCTGGACCTTCCCTGCCTTGCGGTAGTACCGCAAGGTGATGCGGTAGTACCGCTTGTGCGGTTCTACCGCTCTCCGCTTCAGTGCGGTTGGGCTGGCCAGGTCTGTGTTGTTCAGGCGGTAGTACCGTAAGGCCCCGCGGTAGTACCGTGTGTGCCTGCGGTAGTACCGCAGCTCCAGCGCGGTAGTACCGTGCTGCGCAGAATGGGTTGGTGGATAACGGTTGGATTTGTCTCTCCACTATATAAGGGGTGTCTTCTTCCCCGAGTTGCCCACCTCTTCCAACCCTAAGCTCCATTTTTGCTCCAAGCTCCATTTTCACCTGATCTCACTCCCTAGCCAATCAAACTTGTTGATTTGCTCGGGAGTGGTTGAGAAGGCCCCGATCTACACTTCCACCAAGAGAAATTTGATTCCCCCCACTAATCCCTTGCGGATGTTGTTACTCCTGGGTGTCTGAGCACCCTACACGGTTGAGGTCACCGTGGAGCCATAGTCCATTGTGGTGCAGCTTCGTGGTGTCGTTGGGAGCCTCCAATTAAGTTGTGGAGATTGCCCCAACCTTGTTTGTAAAGGTTCGGTCGCCGCCTCCAAGGGCACCAATAGTGGAATCACGGCATCTCGCATTGTGTGAGGGCGTGAGGAGAATACGGTGGCCCTAGTGGCTTCTTGGGGAGCATTGTGCCTCCACACCGCTCCAACGGAGACGTACTTCCCCTCAAAGGGAAGGAACTTCGGTAACACATCCTCGTCTTCACCGGCTCCACTCTTGGTTATTTCGTGCCTTTACTTGTGCAAGCTTATTTGTGCTATATCTCTTGCTTGCTTGTGTGCTTATTGTAGTTGCATCATATAGGTTGCTCACCTAGTTGCATATCTAGACAACCTACTTTGATGCAAAGTTTAAATTGGTAAAGAAAAGCTAAAAATTGTTAGTTGCCTATTCACCCCCCTCTAGTCAACTATATCAATCCTTTCAATTGGTATCAGAGCCTCGTCTCTTTATTAAGGACTTTACCATCCGAAGAGTATGGTTGACGTCATAGACGGTGTGGAGGAGCACTCCGGTGCGAATCCGGTCTCGTCTACGGGAGATGGGGGAACTGCGGTCTCTCGTGAGGAATTTAATGTGGCGTTGGACACATTGAAAACCTCCATGACGACCGAGGTCGAAAGCATGTTTAATAAATTCTTAGAAGGGCTTAAACTTTCCACCGCACCGTTGAAAGTGGGTGATCCCGCTAACAAGGTGACGGATGCTACCTCCGACAAGGGGGAAGCTACTAGCGAGAAAGCTCCCTCTTCTAGTGGTAAAAATGGCACCGGCATCTTTGCCCATGTGGAACCTCCACTTGTCTATGGTGGACCGCTTCCTTCCACTCATTTGAATCATGCCGGCCCGGCCCCTAAGATTGAGAAGAATGTAGAATTTGATTCTTGGGTCTATCGTTTTAAGCGACATTTAAATCATGTGAACACTAACCTTTGGAGAATCATTGAAGAAGGTTTCTATCCGCATGACCGAAGTAACTTCACTCCTAGAGAAGCCGTGGATAATCAATTCAATGAGAATGCTCTCTTCATCATCCAAGAAGCAATCCCACCCGAAGATCTTCCTCATCTCCGGCCCTACACCATGGCCAAAGATGCTTGGCACCAAGTGGTTTCCCTCTATCGGGGAAGCACAAGCATTCAACGCTCCAACTATGAAGTGGTGCAAGATGAAGCCGATGAGTTTGCAATGAAAGAAGATGAAGAACCTCGTGAGCTTTATCGGAGAGTAACCAAACTCGCGGTCTCTCTCCGAGATCATGGAAGTAAGGACACGGATGACAATTGGATCAAGCACAAATTCCTCAAGGCAATGATGCCCTACCACAAAGCCATGTCCTCCGTCATTCGTCAAAGGCCGGACTTCCACACCTTGTCCTCATGTGAAGTGTTGGATGAGTTCGTTGCTATGAGCATCTTAGACAAGACCGCCGACAATGCGGTTCTTCGCTCTCAAAGAGTAAAGAAGCCCAACCTTGCTCTAAAGGCCAAGGTTAGTATGGAGGAAGAGGATGAAGAGGAAGAAGAGGAGAACAACCTCGAAGATACGAAGTATGCCTATCATGAACACATGGCTCTTGCTTCAAGGCAATTTTGGAGCAAGAAGAACTCAAGGCCAACTTCAACAAGAACAATTCAAGTGGCGCAAAGGGCAAGCAACGAGTGAGGACTTGCTTCAATTGTGGCAATGTGAGCCACTTTGTTGCGGAGTGCCCTTATGAGAAGAGGGAAGACAATGGTGGCAAGCTCATCCGAAAGGACAAGGCCAAGTCGTTCCTCAACAAGAGCAACTTCACCAAGAAGACTCCTCCAAAGGCATTGGTGGTACAAGAAGAGTACAATGAGGATGATGACGATGATGAAGATGGTGAGTCGGTTGCCATGGCCTCCGTTGCCATTGTGACGACTCCACGGGTGTCTCTCTTCGACTCACCCAATGAGAACATCACCGCCAAGTGCCTCATGGCTAAAGCCACCAACAAGGTAACCCCCAACATCAAAACTACCATCATTAATCATCCTTCTTCGACGGATAGCATTGATGAACATGAGGGGACAAATGTGGAGGAGAATGAGTTTGAGACCTTTATGGGTAAACTCAAGGGTAAATCCAAGAAGCACTTCGTTGCTCTCTTGGAACAACTTGGTGAAGCCAATGACATGATCGAGGCTCACGAAGATACCATCTCTAAGATGGAGGGGCATAATCATGACTATGCCGATGAGATTTCGGATCTTTCCAATGCTCTTGACGAAGAGCGTGGTCTTCGTTTGGCTCTTGAGGAGTCACACAACGATGATCATGCTAAGTTAAAGAAAGATCTTGATCATGCTCTTGTTGTTTCTCGTGTGCTAAACTCCGAGAAGGCAAAGCTTGGGGTTGATCTTGATAGACTCAAAGAGGAGTTTGACATTCTCGACAAGGCTCACAAAGTCTTGAAGGGTGTTCATGCTAGCCTCAAGGAGTCTCATGATCAACTCCAAGTGAAGCTAACCATGGAGAAAGCCACCTTTCCTCATATGGTGTTAATTGATAATGCAAATGCTACTAACCCTTGTTGTGAGCATGTGCATCTTGTTGAGGAGAATGCTAAGTTGAAGGAGCAACTTGAGAAAGGCCTTGCGTCATGCATCCAAGGTGAGAAGAACCTCAACGACCTTTTGAGCAATCAAAAGGAAGTTGTGGCCAAGGAGGGGATTGGGTTCGCACCCAAGCCCAAGAACAAGAAGAAGAATGACAAGACCAAACGACCTCCTCTTCTCAAGAAAACTTTTGTGAAGGAGGGAGAGGGTGCTTCCAAGGAGAAGAAGAACAATGCGAAGGGTGGCGGTGTCAAGAAGGGCAATGCCACCCCTCCCAACAAAGTCGGCGACTTTAATCCTTCTTATGTGTTATGCCGTGCTAGTGATGAGCATGTTTATGCCAAATTTGTTGGTTCTCCTCATGAGTATATTGAATGGTCTATTTGGGTTCCTAAGACCCTTGTTACTAATCAAAGGACCCATTACAAAATGGGTACCTAAAACCAAGCATTGATCTCTTGTAGGTGTTTGCTTCCGGTGGGGGATCATGGTTGCTCGATAATGGAGCTACAAATCATATGACTGGAAGCAAGGACTTGGTGGTGGACGTGCACAAGATTCCATCTATGCCCACCAATGTCGAGTGGGGTGATGCCTCGTCTTCTAAGGTATTGGCACTCGGCAAGGTTGTCATTTCTCATGATCTCATGATCGAGAAGGTCATGCTTGTTGAGTCCCTTGCATACAATTTACTTTCCGTTCGTCAACTTGCAATCATGGGCGTTGCCACTTTCTTTGATATTGATACCGTGGCCATCTTGTGGAGCAAGACTCTTAAAGTAGCCTTTGTTAGGCATGTCGAGAACGGTCTATATGTGATTAACTTTTCGGAGCGACCCACTAAGACCGCGACATGCCTAATAGCTAAAGTTGACGTGGGATGGCTTTGGCATCGCCGGTTAGCCCATGTCAATATGAGATCTTTGCAAAGTCTTCTCAAGGGGGACCATGTCCGTGGACTAACGAATGTTAGTTTTGCTAAAGATCGTGCTTGCAGTGCTTGTATCAAAGGAAAGCTACATGAGAAGGCTCACCCTCCCACGACTATCATTTACTCGAAGAGGCCTTTGGAGCTCCTTCATTTGGATCTCTTTGGGCCTCCATCCTTTGATAGTCTTGGGGGTAGGAAGTATTGCTTGGTGATTGTGGATGACTATTCAAGATACACTTGGGTGTATTTCTTCAAGAGGAAGAACGAGACCCAACAAACCGCCATTGACTTTGCAAATGAAGCCCAACGTCAACACAATGCAAAGATCTTGACAATAAGAAGTGACAATGGCACCGAGTTCAAGAACTACACGTTGGATGAGTTTCTTAGTGATGAGGGGATCAAGCATCAATATTCCGCACCTTGCACCCCTCAACAAAATGGTGTTGCGGAGAGGAAGAACTGGACGTTGATGGGTGCGGCAAGGACCATGATGGCGGAGTTCATGTCTCCATACAACTTTTGGGCCGAAGCCATCAACACCGCGTGTCATGCATCCAATCGGCTCTACCTCCGCAAGGGCTTGAACAAGACTCCATATGAGATACTCACCGGTAACAAGCCTCAAGTACTTTCGGGTGTTCGGGTGTAAGTGTTTCATTCTCAAGAAAGGTGTTCGGTTGTCTAAATTTGAGGCTAGAGCTTATGAGGGCATATTTGTTGGTTATGCTACAAACTCTCACGCTTACTGTGTCCTCAATAAATCCACGGGACTTATTGAGGAGACGTGTAACGTGGAGTTTGATGAGAATAACGGCTCCCAAGTGGAGCAAAGTGGCACTTGTGATGTAGGTGATGAAATTCCTCCTCAAGCCATAAGAAGTATGGGTGTTGGTTTTATCCTACCCATTGAGGAACCCCTTGTGGCCGAAGGAGAAGGACAATGCTCCACTCAAGTGGAGCCATCACCAACCCAAGGCCCACACGCTTCCGAATGACAAAGTGAAGGCCCTCAACCTCATGAACAAGACCAAGGGCAAGATCATGCTCAAGACAGTGTTGACACACCAAGTGATGCCCAAGGTCAAGTTCTCTCCTCCGAGCAAGTTCAAGATCAAGAAAAAGCTCAAGACGGCACTCAAGATGATCAAGTGACCGCTCCTCAACTCACCACCGAGGAGGAATTGGAGCGTCGTGCCGCCAAGATTGCATCCAAGCTCTCCACCAAGGGTCATCTCATGAAGAATGTGCTTGGAAGCATTCAAAAGGGGGTAAGCACTCGTAGACAATTGGCAAACCATTGTGAACATCACGCGTTTGTCTCTTGTGTTGAACCCCAAAAGGTATATGAAGCACTCGAAGATCCGGATTGGCTTAATGCCATGCATGAAGAACTCAACAACTTCGAGTACAACAAGGTGTGGAGATTAGTGCCAAGGCCAACGGGGAATCACAATGTCATTGGAACCAAGTGGATATTCAAGAACAAGCAAGATGCTCATGGGATCATCATTCGCAACAAGGCACGATTGGTGGCACAAGGCTACTCCCAAGTCGAGGGTATCGACTACGGTGAAACCTTTGCTCCCGTTGCTCGCCTTGAATCCATTCGTTTGTTGATTGCTTATGCTTCTCATCACAGCTTTAAGTTGCAACAAACGGATGTGAAGAGTGCTTTTCTTAATGGTCCTATTAATGAGTTGGTTTATGTCAAGCAACCCCACGGGTTCGAGGATCCCTACTTTCCTGATCATGTGTATCAACTCGATAAGGCACTCTATGGCCTTAAACAAGCCCCACGTGCGTGGTATGACCACCTTACCGAGTTGTTACAAGATCGTGGGTTTGAAGTTGGGCTAATCGACCCCACTCTTTTTACTAAGAAGGTCAAAGGGGAGTTGTTTGTGTGCCAACTATATGTTGATGACATTATCTTTGGTTCCCCTAACAAAGCTTTCAATGAGGAATTTGCCGCACTCATGACCTCAAAGTTCAAGATGTCTTCCATGGGAGAGTTGAAGTTCTTTCTCGGTTTCGAAGTGAAGCAAAGAAGAGAAGGAACCTTCATCAACCAAGCCAAATACACTCAAGACATGCTCAAGAGATTCAAGCTAAGTGATGTCAAGCCGGCTTCCACTCCAATGCCCACCAAGTGCCAACTTGACATTGATCCCAATGGTAAAGCCGTGGATCAAAAGGTATATCGCTCCATGATTGGATCCTTGCTTTACCTTTGTGCATCTAGATCGGATATCATGTTGAGTGTGGGAATTTGTGCACGGTTTCAAGCCGCACCTAAGGAAAGCCACTTTGTGGCGGTCAAGCGAATCTTTCGATATTTGGCTCATACCCCAAACTTTGGCCTATGGTACCCAAGAGGAGCAAACTTCAAGCTTGTAGGGTATTCGGACTCCGATTGGGCGGGAGACAACGTGGATAGGAAGTCCACTTCCGGAGGGTGCCAATTCTTTGGTTGCTCTTTGGTAAGTTGGTCTTCTAAAAAGCAAAGTTGTGTGTCTCTCTCGTCCACCGAAGCGAAGTATGTGGCGGCCGGTAGTTGTTGTGCACAACTCTTATGGATGAGGCAAACTTTAAAGGATTACGGTGTCATTTGTGACAAAGTGCCTCTTTGGTGTGACAATGAAAGTGCCATCAAGATTTCTCTCAACCCGATGCAACACTTCAAGACGAAGCATATTGAGATTCGGTATCACTTCATCCGGGATCACATTAGGCAAGGGGAGATCGAGCTCAACTACGTCAACACTCATGATAACCTTGCAGATATTTTCACGAAGCCGTTGGATGAAGCAAGATTTCGCGAGTTAAGGCATGAGCTAAATATCATTGATTTGAGCAATGTTGCTTGAACCCTTGCACACCCCACCATACTCAACTTGTTGTCTTGTTTAGATGTAGGCATGGACATAGGGGGAGTGTTGTTCTCTCAATGAACTCTCCCTCCCCCCATTATGCATAAATTGATCAACTCTTTCACATTAGCCATTTTTTATGGTACTTGTGCTTCAAAGACGAGTTTTGGTCATGGGCCCAAGGATAATTCTTCGCGGTGCCATACCAATTGACTCAAAAATAGGTGGCTCCGGCCACCGCCCTCTCTTTGGAGAGGTTGTGTCTCGAGATTGTTTCTTGTTGTCTTTTGCCTTTCTTTCTTCGTGTTGAGCGTGTTCTTGTGGTGTCTTGTTGGCTTGAAGATTCCGTGCGAAGACCTCTTTTTCTTGTGTTTGAAACGTGCATCTTCTTGAGCCCGTGGTACTACCGCGGCCAGCCACGGTACTACCGCGTGTGGAGTGCACGGTACTACCGCACCTAGCGCGACAGTAATTTTTTACTGCCGCCGGGGAGAGCGGTACTACCGCTCCAGTGCGGTACTTCCGCCCGAGCGGTACTACCGCAATGAGGCGCGGTACTACCATGCTGACAAGTGCGCGTGGGGTTAATACCCGGGCAGGGGGAGTTCCAACTCCCCCATACCCATTTGTTCGTCTCTCTCCCTGCCGCCTCTCTCTCCTGCTCAAGAACGGCGCTGGAGAACCTCGCCGGATCTCCGTCTCCGGCCACTCTCCTCGGATTCCGACCGGTGGGATCGTTCCCCACCACTTCCTCTTGCCATGAAACAAGGTTTCTCCCCAAATCCCTCTCTCTATCTCTTGGTTGTTCCTCTAGGTTTTTGGGGAGATGCATGTGTTCTTGAGATTTTAGGCCAAATCTATGCAAGAGTAGGATGTAGGAGAGTAGTGTTGCGTATAAATTATACTTGATATGTTGTCCCGTGGTAGATTTGATCAACCGTAGTACCACCGCGGTTTCGCGGTTCTTCTCAGATTCAAAGTGGGTCGGATCTGACGCCGTGCGGTACTACCGCCCCTCTTGTGCGGTACTACCGCTCGTCCGGTACTACCGCCCGTCTGGTGCGGTACTACCGCACGTGCTCCGGTACTAAGATCCTACTACCGCTCTGAGCTCCGGTACTACCGTGTCTTCACGCGGTACTACCGCGGCTAGGAGCGGTACTAAAATTTTAGTACCGCGCGAACCGGCAGTACTACCGTTGTTGTCCAATCTTCATCTTGGCAATTACCACGTATGCTTCCTACATGTTTCCCTTGTTTTGCTAAGGTCTTTGCATTGTTGCTTCTCGCTTGTCGTGTGTGTTTGGTGTTTGGTGTCTTAGGTGGTGGCTCCGGTGCTCCTGCTCGCCGTTCCAATCCCAGTCGTGCCACAAGATCCAAGCATCTGCACAATCAAGATGAAGCTCCAGAGGGCTCCAATGTCCCCCAACACAGGACTAAGACCACCGCCACCAAGCAGAAGGAGCCCACCATGGGCATGGATGAGATTCCACAGGCAGAGTTTCTCGCTCGAAGGAGGATCAACCCTTATGTGAATCCTCGTGCCAACATCAGAGGCAATGATCTGTTCTGGACCAAGCAGCAGAACCTCATCTACCTGGATGTGATCAAGGGCAAGCAGAACATCTATGTGGACGTGCACTGGATTGATATGCATCACATGAGGGAGGAGAAGCACCGTGCTTACTTTGGTGAGGCATTGGATCTCGTGGAGCAGTTTGCCATTGAGGATGTGATCTCCTTTCACCTGGACTATGATCCCGAGCTTGTGGCCCAGTTCTTTGCTTCAGTTCACTTTCACACTGAGGAGGATCGGAGGATGACCTGGATGACCAATGGACGTCAGCTGACTGCTACGTGGCAGGAATTCATGGCGTTGCTCAGTGTTCGTGATGAGGGGCTCAACACGCCAGTTGGTGTCCGCCCTCATGCCAACCCCGAGTCTGCCAACAAGAACAGGCTTATGCCATACTATGTTGAGAAGGTCCTTCCAAGTGGTAAGAAGGCATGGGTGCTGAACTCTTTCCTTGACATCATGCACCGGATCTTCCGCAACTCTCTCTTCCCACGCATTGGGGACAAGGACAAGGTGCATGCTTATCTAGTGGACATGTTGCTTATCTGTGAGGAGGCGCGGATCTCTCAGACTCAACCCTTGGATGTTTCCCACATCATGTGGTGCGAGCTTTTGCGGTGTTCAACCGTAAGGTTCCCATCTATGGACCTTACCTATTTCTGCTGATCTCGAAGACTTGGGAGCAGCGCTTCCCTCAGGATGAGTTTCTGGAGCCTAACTGGATCCGTCATGATCCCATCAAACTTCGCATCAAGCCCCTGTGGGCTAACACTACCACTCATGCTGAGGCAGCGGCTGCTAAGATGGCTGTGGATGGAGAGGAAACTGAGGAGGAGATTGCAGATGAGGACCGTCCTACTGGACATGCCTCTTCCTCCTCTGAGCCCTCTTGGGCCAAGAAGCTGAAGGACAAGATGAAGTCTCTATTCTGCATGCAAGCAAAGGGGCAGTACATGACTCATGTGGCCTCGAAGGAGAGTCGCCGCCGCAACAAGAAGAATATGAAGGTCTTTGGAGAGGAAGTCTCTGGCGGTTCTGAGGAGGTCATCACGCCAGAGGCTGAGTGGATGGCTAAGCAAGGCTATAAGTGGACTGATTCTGAGGAGGACATCGAGGAGACCGTCCCCGCCGCTGAGTCTGACGGGGAGCGTTGGAGCGATTCCTCTGCCTGAGCCACCCCTTGTGTGTAGGTGTCCTCTCTGCCTTTTTGGCGTCTCGATGCCAAAGGGGGAGAGAGTGTAGGGATTTGCGTGCTTGCGAGTCGTGTGTCGTGTTTGGTGTGTTTGCTTTATCGTTTGAACCTCGTTTGCTTTGGTTTGGTTTGCGCCTTTGAGACTTATCCTTCATATGGTGTAAGACATATGCACTCTATCCTATCTTAGTGAGCTTATGATTGTGCTACTTATGTTATGCTCTTGTTTGCTATCTTGTCTAGTGTTAGCCTTACTATTGCAAGATATGCCTTGTCTCTAAAATATAGGGGGAGTGTTGATCCTAGTATGTGTGCCGTGCAGTCCAAAGCACCCATCTAGTTTGCACACATCTAGGGGGAGCCCGCCTATATTTTAGAGAGGAGGGGTTTGCGTTTGCTCAATATTTTTTCCTTTTGTGCAAATCCCGTATTGTCATCAATCCACCAAAAAGGGGGAGATTGTAAGGGCATATTTATCCCTAAAGTGTTTTGGTGATTGATGACAATGCTTTTGCGGACTAATCGTGTGCCTTGAGTTTCTCAGACGTTTTATCGCTAGGCACAAGACGGTTTGGTGCCCCTCGAAGACTATTGAAGACGGCGTTTTTCTACGTTTCTTTTTGGTGGATTTGAGTCATAGGAAAGCCATACTATTAAGAGGGGGTCCGCTTCGGAAAGGTTCGGGTGGAATCATCACGTACACGTTCTCCTCCTTTGCACCGCCTTTCCTCTGGCACTTTGGAGCATCCTCCGTTTTATCCTCTATGCATTCTGTCTTGGTTGCTGATATTGGGCTTGCAGTAGTACTTCTCCCCGGAGCGGTAGTACCGCAGGCACTCGCGGTAGTACCGGACCTCGGTGCGGTAGTACCGCAGGTGCCCACGGTAGTACCGCTCCTTTGGAGCTGTAGTACCGTGGCCCCAGGCCAAGTGCCGCTGCGCTGCGGTAGTAGAGGTGGATATAATTTTTTACATCCGCGCCCTCCGCGGTAGTACCGCACCCTGTGCGCGGTAGTACCGCGCTCCCCCTGGCCAAGTGCCGCTGCGCTGCGGTGGTAGGGGCGGATGTAATTTTTTACACCCGCGCCCTCCGCGGTAGTACCGCACCCTGTGCGCGGTAGTACCGCGCGCCCTGGCCTGGCTCAGCCACCACGCGGTAGTACCGCTCCTCCAGCTGTACTACCGTGTTGGATTTTTGCATCGACTCCAACTCAGCGGAAGTTGCTACGGATGTAATTTTTTATGTCCGTGCCTCCCCGTTCTCTGGACCTTCCCTGCCTTGCGGTAGTACCGCAAGGTGATGCGGTAGTACCGCTTGTGCGGTTCTACCGCTCTCCGCTTTAGTGCGGTTGGGCTGGCCAGGTCTGTGCTGTTCAGGCAGTAGTACCGTAAGGCCCCGCGGTAGTACCGCGTGTGCCTGCGGTAGTACCGCAGCTCCGGCGCGGTAGTACCGTGCTGCGCAGAATGGGTTGGTGGATAACGGTTGGATTTGTCTCTCCACTATATAAGGGGTGTCTTCTTCCCCGAGTTGCCCACCTCTTCCAACCCTAAGCTCCATTGTTGCTCCAAGCTCCATTTTCGCCCGATCTCACTCCCTAGCCAATCAAACTTGTTGATTTGCTCGGGAGTGGTTGAGAAGGCCCCGATCTACACTGCCACCAAGAGAAATTTGATTCCCCCCACTAATCCCTTGCGGATGTTGTTACTCTTGGGTGTTTGAGCACCCTAGACGGTTGAGGTCACCGCGGAGCCATAGTCCATTGTGGTGAAGCTTCGTGGTGTCGTTGGGAGCCTCCAATTAAGTTGTGGAGATTGCCCCAACCTTGTTTGTAAAGGTTCGGTCGCCGCCTCCAAGGGCACCAATAGTGGAATCACGGCATCTCGCATTGTGTGAGGGCGTGAGGAGAATACGGTGGTCCTAGTGGCTTCTTGGGGAGCATTGTGCCTCCACACCGCTCCAACGGAGACGTACTTCCCCTCAAAGGGAAGGAACTTCGGTAACACATCCTCGTCTTCACCGGCTCCACTCTTGGTTATTTCGTGCCTTTACTTGTGCAAGCTTATTTGTGCTATATCTCTTGCTTGCTTGTGTGCTTATTGTAGTTGCATCATATAGGTTGCTCACCTAGTTGCATATCTAGACAACCTACTTTGATGCAAAGTTTAAATTGGTAAAGAAAAGCTAAAAATTGTTAGTTGCCTATTCACCCCCCCCCCCTCTAGTCAACTATATCGATCATTTCACTCCCGATGACACTGCGCAACGAGCACGCCTCCCGTCAATTCACACACCTGCACGCACACCTCCCAGTCTGCCTACGCGGCGGACTGCTCGCATGCGTCCCATCAACTCACGCCTGCTCGCACACCACATGGGTCGCGTGGCGGCACGTATATTGTTTTTCTATTTGGATGATTAATGCCGCCGCTTTATTGCTTAACCGAAGCATGGCACGTTTCTATTGTTGGTATAACGCTCACTGTTCGAATAACTAATCTGTTTTTGGGATATTGGTTCCCAATTATTAATAATCTCCGGGTTTGTAAGAAGATAAAGATTACATCAAAACTGGTCTCAAATTTGACAAGAAAAAGTACAATTCCACTTTGTATTGGTGTCCATATGACAACACGATAAGTTTCATGAATTTCAAATAAGTTTTGGTTGTACTAGAATTTAAAAATCATGATTCTCAATGTTTGAAATTTCTCGCACCGGGAGTAAACATGCACCCAGTGAGACACATGTGTTTTGGCAATCCATTTAGGTGCACTGTCACGTGTGCATGTAGCTCAAATTTTATTTTTGCACATTATACCCCTAGAAAATCAATCAATGTACTAAAACGTCTTAATGATCTCTGTTTTTTCAAAATTAAAACGTACCTCCTTTGGTAACATATGTTCACCGCGGGATAATTTAACATGCATCGTACTTGCAATGGATTCGCGGTGTGTGTGTGTGTGTGTGTGTCTGGGGGGTGGCGGGTGGCTGGCAGTACACTACGAGTCGTGAGCCACCGTGTGGGTTGGCCATTTTGTGAGGCAGGTGCCACATCAGAGTCATGAATTCGTTATTTAAAACATTACACAACTCTTTCATACATACATGTTTTGGCCACATGTAGTCAATGGTTGTCCTACACGACACTCGATACTCGCGTGTGAAGCTTTCTGTGGGCCCGCGAGGTCGTCGTCCATCACTTTGACGAACAGCCGGCAGAGAGGTTAATTTGACCAGCAAGGTAGAATCTTTTTTGTTTGTGTTATGGTGGGAGTATATAGTACGCGTCGAAGAGGTGGGAGGGGACTAGCATATATACTATATGTACGGGTCCGTGAACAAGTACACCTCACTCAGTGTCGGGACTTTTCGGTTTCCGAGGCACGTGCCACATCAAAGTTGTGAAATTGGCTATTCAAACATCACACAACACCTCTTTGGGCCACATGCATGCAGGCGGTGGTTACCCTAGGACACTCACGTGTAACGCTTCCATCTATGGGCCCACGAGGCCATCGTCGATGCATGCATCACTTTAGCCTACATCAGGAGAGGTTAATTAATTTCACCATCGAGGAAGATTCTTTTTGGGTTGTATTACGGTAGGAGCATATAGTATGCGTCGAAGAGGGGGAAGGGGACCATCATATGTAGTACGCTTCATGAACCTCACTCTGTGTGGGGACTTTATGGTTTTTTGAGGCATGTGCCACATCAAAGTTGTGCATTTTGGGTATTCAACATATGTTTGGCCCACATGCAAAGTGATGGTGGTTGTCCTCTCGCACCCACTTAAGCGGTTATCAGCGATATCGATGCTTTTCATCTATTGGGCCTGCTTCGTCCATCACTACTTTGCCTGACAACGAGAGAGGTTAATTGACTTAGGAGGGGTTTTTTTTTGTAATACGGTATATATATAGGTCATGCTCTGAGATGACATGATACAGTTTGAGCACACACATGCATGTGAACGCATGAGTCCCTCCCATCGAGTCGAAGTGGCTAGTACCATGACACGTCATGAACTGATTTCGCTCTGTGTGGGGACTGTACGATTTTCGACGCATGCGCCACATCAATGTTGTGAAATGGTATTCAAACATGCATGCACGCATCACCTCCATACATATGCATGTAGTGATTGTCTTGAAACGGTACACTCCCTCGCGTGGTTATCGGCAACAAGCCTATATATTCATGGGCCCGCGTGGACATCCATGATCACCTTGACCGACAACAAGATAGATTACCATGGCGGATTCTTCCTTTGGTTTGTGTTATCGTAGTATAGGTCATGGTGAGATTCAGACCTAATTAAGTTTGAGCGCATACTGTGCACGCATGAATCCCCGTCATTGTCTTGAAGTGTGGTGTGACATACATATGCATCGTCAACTAACCCTCACTCAGTGTGGGGATTTCTGGTTCGAAAGCACGGTGCCATATCAAAGTTGTTCCATTGTGTAAGTGCATCTAGTGCCCCTTAGTGATTTTGGTGTATTGAAGACTTATAGGTTAAGGGACTAATGTGTTTATGAGTGTACACAGGCCTATAAGTCTATGAGGAGTTTGATATTTACAGAGAAAGTCGACCCCTAAAAATGAAGTTCTTCGACTAAAGACTTTGGATTTCTGAAGACTTTGAAAGTGAAGAAATTAGTGTGATCTTGAAGACTTGGTATTCATTTGAGGAACATGAAGCGTGAAGACTTTTGTTTACGTAGTTTCATTTTCTCTTTCTTGAGTCATAGGAAACACCGTACTGTTAAAGGGGGTCGAGGAAATACTAAGGACAAATTTCCATGTGATGCTCAACTCAAAATCCTACACCTACCAATCCCTTCGAGTGAAGCCATTGGAAATCTCATACAGTTCAGTCATATTCTTCAGTGACAGAGACGAAGTTCTTCTGGTCTCTGAGGAATTTGTTCTGACTGAGGAGTTAGGAATTCGCCAGTGCGGATTGCCTACACAGTGAGGAACATGATAGCCCTGAGGAATTTGATACTCAAATTTCCGACCGTTGATGTGCTATGCGCCAGCTGTCCCAAAATATCTACCCACCTAACGGTCATATCATTTAAGGGCATTTATGTCTTATCATGTCGGGCTGCTCCTAGGCTATAAATAGCCGCCCCCTACAACCACTAGCTGGTTGGCTGCTCCAGGAGAAACTGACACTTGTCATTTGAGAGCATCCCATCCTCCGAGGACTTTGAGCGAAAATCATCAAGTGAAGAAAACCCAAACCCAAACACCCACAAACCTAAAGTGATTGAGCATCACTGAAGAGATTGATCCTGTGTGGATCCGACGCTTGTTACCTTTGAAGACTGTGCTTCTTCCAGACGGTTAGGCGTCATGGTCTAGAGCATCCAAGAGGAAATTGTGGATCGCCGAGTGACCGAGTCTGTGAAGGTTTGGAAGTCACCTGAAGACTTACCACGAGTGATTGGGCGAGGTTTGTGTGACCTTAGCTCAAGGGGGATATGGTGAGGACTAAGTGTCCTGGACTGCGTGTTCAGGACTGGGTGTCCGGGACTATGTGTCCTCAGGTTTAAATACCTAGCCGCCCTAACCAGATGTACAACTGAGACAGCAGTTGGAACTGGTCTACCAAATCATTGTCTTCACCAAGCCTACTGGTTCTATTTCCTCAACTCTTTCATTTCCTCATAACTGTGTTGTGCTCTTGTTCATATCTGTGTTTGAAGACTTTGACTGAAGACTTTCTCAATTTCCTCAGTTCAATTTCTTCAGTCTGTTTGTCTTCATCCTTGCTATCCTGTGTTTACGCTTCTGTACTCTGTGCTTGTCTTCATTTCATCATGATGACCATGCTTGTGTTCTGCTATGCATACTTTTGAGTACTTATTCCGCTGCAAGTAGTTCTTCACTAAGGAATTTCCTCACTGGCAAATTCCTCAGTGAAGAATTCATAAAAAACGCCTATTCACCCCCCCTCTAGTCGATATAACGCACTTTCACATTGTGTATTCAAACACACCTCTCCATACATATGTTTGGGCCACATGCAGGCAATGGTTGTCTTCGAGGACTAGCTACTTGCGTGATTATTGGCGAGCTATCCCATCTCTGGGGTCGCATGGATGGCCATCACTTTGACCAACAACAAGAGAGAGGTTGTACGACCAAGGTGGATTATTCTTGGTCCATTTTACAATCCATCTTGGTGAGATGCGTCTCTGGCCCACCAACTGAAAGTGGGTGTGTGTGTGTGTGGGAGGGGGGGACTGCTACTTCACACTTTGCTAGGTGATCCTCCGTGGGGGGGCATGCATTCATAGCTTAGGATTCCCTTCCTGCCGACGTGAGAGGGGGGCAAGCAATATCGTGCGCTTTGCGAGATAGGTGCCACATCAAAGTTGCATTTGGTATTTCAACATCAAACCACCCTTTTCATACATATATTTGGTCCACATGCAAGTGTGTTCGTGTTCTGACCCTCTCCCACGTCATTTTTCGCCAAATTTATGAACATTAGACAAGTCGGATGACACAACAGACACGGTTCACTCACACTAACCGTGTGCCACGCCAGTTCCCCTGTCATGCACATCCACATAGTACATTGGGCTCCACGAGGCTTCCTCTCTCAAAAATATCTACACGCCTGTAGCTTTTCTCTGTTTGATAACACACAGTTATTATGTTTTGACCATGTGTGATGTTTCTTGTTCCCGCTCCCTCCTGCATCCCTCGAAAATATCTGCCCGCCTCGAGCGTTTTTCTATTTTTTTCATAACACACGATTGTTATTTCCGGACCGTGTGCGATGCACCATCATCCAAATTTTCAATAGCCCCGGCATTTCACTCTCGCGTAGTAAAATTTTCAGTAGACGTGTCATTTCCTCAAACACACCCCCGCCCCCTCCACACACACACACAAAAACCTCCTCGGGCGCGTGCTCGCGCGCGCGCACACACACATACACCCCCTCCCTCGTTCGAAACCCTATAGACACCGGGGGGATCTAGGGTACATGGAGTCGGTTACATAAGAAGGAATCTTCTTAGTTGGTCGCCAAGCTTGCCCTCCACGCCAAGTAGAGTCCAATCCGGACACGGTGCGGTCTTCGGCCTTCATGTCTTCACAGCCCATCAGTCCGGTCCAATGAATAACAGGCCGGACGCCCGAGGACCCCTTAGTCCAGGACTCCCTCAGTAGCCCCTGAACCTGGCTTCAATGATGAGGAGTCCGGCGCGCAGATTGTCTTCGGCATTGCAAGGCGGGTTGCCCTTTCTCCGAACTCCAAGATAGTCTTCGGATGCGATGATTGTATCCGGACCTGTTACACACACCATACACAACCACAGAGAGAATATAATATTTGCACGAATCTAATCTGTTGACAGCTTCTTTACAACACGACATTGCGTCTGCCCGGTCATAATTTCGAACCGCTTTTATCTGCCACCCCATGTTCCGAGACGCGGTTGCTATTGGCACGTCTTGTCGAAGCAGAGATCGTGTCCCCTTATTGCGGGATTCTCATCAATGCGGGAATGGGTAACTCAACCGTGCCGTTTATACATCCCTTGAGAATAGGCGAGTTTTTAGGACGAGTGGGGAGGCGCTTGATATTCGCGGCCTTTATAAGGGGTTAAGGACACTCTCCCTTTACCCACACCCTTCTTCATCCTTAGTCCTTCCTTCCTCGAGCTCTAGCGCCCAAGCTTTAGCTTTTCCTCGTTCGAGAAGGCACTCCAATCATGTCCGGATCCGGAGCTGGAGGCAAGTCGATGGCCTCCTCCGTTAAGAATAATGACATCACGGGGCTCCGGGAGGCTGGCTATTTAGCCAAGGAGATTGCTCACCGACTCCCGGCAAAAGGGCAAATCATCCCTACCCCCGAGCCCCATGAGAGGGCTGTGTTTCTCACACACTTCGTCCGCGGTCTGGAATTCCCCCTTCCTGGTTTGAAGTATTGACATATTGTAAGCCTTGTTACTGCAGTCCGGCACGCGGTGGCTCCCCGCAATCCTCGACTGAGGATTCGCCAGACTCGAAGGAGAAGCCTAGCATATCTCCGCCACCTGCTCATTCCATCTCACCCAAGGGTGATGACGAGTTGGTGTCCAAAAAGGCCTTCCCAGGCCGGGGGGAGATTCCGGCGATCATCGGGGTGACGTCCCAAGATGACTTTTCGGCCACCGGACATGCGGGGAAAAAAGTCCCCATGGGTACTGGTGACGGGGCCCGAGTTCCCTTTGGACCTCAGTCGGATACCATTCCGGAGATCTGCATGGCTCCAGGGTTCAGCGAGTGGCATTCCCTGCAAGGAGGGAATATGCCTGTTCCACCGGTGACCTCTGTCCAACCAGAGGCGCTGGATAATTTGCTGGAGGCGCTACGAGGCGCCTCTATTGTTGATGAACATTGTGTCCTTATGGACACGATGATAGAGAAGGTTCAGTTCGTCAAAGGCGGACTGACATAAGCCTGCACTAGCCTTCTAACAGGCTTTGAGGTAAGCAACGTGATTGTGGAAAAATATCACAGTATAGAATGTAGCCCCTGATGCTCTGTTTGGTGTTCGAGAAGAAAAGCCGAACAGAGGATCGAGAATAAATATCGCAGGAGTCTAACATGAGTTGTCTATGTGAATAAGCAGGTATCGCTTAAGGCTGCCACTGCTCATGCTGCGGAGGTCTCCGGACTGAAGCAGAAACTGGAGCGGGCCGAGGAGGAGCTCGGCCTCGTGAAGAAGCAGCTGGAGGATAACCAAGGTAAGCAGTAACTTGTAGGTATATTTCAAAAAAATGAATAGTCCGACTGGACTAAAGTGTCATAAACTTTATTAGGGGCCATGATCGACGTGGCAACTCTTAAGAAGGCGCTAGCCGATGCCGAGGAAAAAGCGGCCAAGGAACGTGCCTCACGCGAGAAGCACGAGGCCTGGGTTGGCGAGGCGCAACAATAACTCCAGGGCGCCATAGAGAGATTTGAGTCCCTGGAGCACGATTGTAAGGCGCAAGAATCCGAATTGGCGAAGGTCCGCCAGAGCGCACAGGATGCACGAGCCGAAGCCCAGAGCGCCCTCCAGGAAATTCAGGCGGCCAAGATGATTACAGCGAGTAAGTTTTTCACCATGCATAGCAAGTATATAGAAGGAACGTTCCTTGTACTTATCCTGAATTTGGATTTTCCAGGGGCGTTTGCGGATCTGCCGCATAGTGTATCGGATGCTGCCGAGTATTATAGAGCCGAGGAAGGGATGTCTATGGAGAAGCTATTATGGTCCCAGCATCTGGGATCCAAACATCCGGTACCCTTCAGCGACCAGCTAAAGCAGTTGGTCGAGCTGCACAGGTTGGCAGAGCTAGCCATGAAGGACCTGATAGTCCGGCTATGGCCTGCCGATCCTGTACCTAGCAGCTACTTCGGACTTGTGCGGCGGCTTGTGAGTGCCTGTCCGCGGCTTGAAGCCGTGAAGCGGTCGGTCTGCATTGAAGGTGCGCGTATGGCCTTTGCCCGCGTCAAGACGCATTGGGTGAAACTGGATGCCAAGAAGCTGACGGCCGAGGGACCGCCGGAGGGCAAGGAGCATCGTCGACCCGAGCACTATTTTGACGGTGTTCTGGAAGGGTCACGCCTTGTGGCGGAACAATGTTCGAAGGATTTATATTCCCATGAGAACATGTGTATTACCTTGTTCTGTAATATGGAACAATGATGTTATGTAGTATAATGTTTATGATTTAAATTTTACCTCCTGTGCGGCCGTTTATTAAATCTGAGGGTTGACCACTCGTCGGCTTCTGCCCCCACGTAGATAATACAGGGGTGTTGGGAAAAATCTAAACACTCTTTACTCCACATTCTGGTCCTTAAAGGAGATGTTTAGCACAACGAACAAGGCAATCAGACTATGCGGCCTTTACCGCCCTCACTTAGCCATAGGAGTTTGACAATTAATAAAATTGGCGAAGCCCCTAGTGTTCGAAAGGCCGAATTAGGGGTGTTATACACGCCTAATCGGAAGAACCGATTCTTCGCAAGAAGCGGAAAAAATCTCCAACGATTTGGAACCTCTTGAACAGCTGACCGGCTCTCGCCGCATCATGACAGTCAGTTTTCGGCTTTCTCTACTGAGGTGCTCGTCCGGAAGAACCGGGACACAATCGCAGTAGTTCTCCCTTTACTACCCTAGCCGATGTAGCGGAACGTAAGGTAGTAAGCACAGGAGCCGGGCAACCCAACTATTGACCAAAGACATGATTCGGAGCCGATGCATATAATGCTATAAGTTTGGGGTGCCGAACTATACTGTAAAAGTGTTCGGACTTTTATTGCCGTGATGCGGGGTGTAATGAAGCCCCTAGCATAGTAATACGTACCATGGTGTACGTGTGCAATGAGTAATTAATACCGAGGTGAGGAAACGGGAAAATGAAGTAATAAGCTGATGCAATCGTGTATTCACCATTGTGGTGTAACTAGTACGTCGAGGCGTACTTTGTACAAGTAATGCGATAAGCAAGTAAGTCTATTTAACACGCCGCCACCAAGGGCGAGCTACATGCGAGTATGAAAAGCAATTATGGCCATAGTTTAGTAGAGACCACCTGGGGATTCCCTTGTAAGCCAGAGCTCCCTGCCTCCTTGGTGTGTTCTGCTGGCGGGTTGTCCGTGTAGTCTATGGATTGCGAACGGGGTATGCCTCCGTCAATACCCATGGGGTTTTGAGTGCGTAATTGTGTACGCGTGGTACGAATGCCACTACCTCATTGAGACTGGGACGTAGGCCGAATTGCTAATCGAGCTCTTGACGAGCCGCGCCGTCCTATTGCAGCGTAGTCCGGAACCTCTTAATGATGTCCAAGGGCTCGACAGCCGTACTATGGTGCTGCTTGAGAAGGCCGCTCTGTGCTTCTGCTGCTAGGGCGGCGGTGTGCTCCTCTGTTCAGAGGGAGCGTTTCGTATTGCCATTGACTGTTATGACGCCGCGTGGACCGGGCACCTTGAGCTTGAGATAAGCTTAGTGTGGCACTGCGTTGAATCTAGCGAACGCGGTTCGTCCGAGCAGCGCGTGATAGCCACTGCGGAAGGGGACGATATCAAAGATTAACTCTTCGCTTCGGAAGTTGTTCAGAGAACCGAAGACCACCTCCAGCGTGATTGAGCCCGTACAGTGGGCCTCTACGCCTGGTATGACTCCTTTAAAGGTAGTCTTTGTTGGTTTGATTCGTGAGGGGTCAATGCCCATCTTCCGCACTGTGTCTTGGTAGAGCAGGTTGAGGCTGCTACCACCGTCCATCAGGACTCGTGTTAGGTGAAACCCGTCAATAATTGGGTCGAGGACTAGTGCGGCTGAACCGCCATGGCGGATACTGGTTGGGTGATCTCGACGATCGAAGGTGATCGGGAATGATGACCACGGATTGAATTTTGGGGTGACTGGCTCTACCGCGTAGACGTCCCTAAGTGCTCGCTTACGCTTCCTTTTGGGGATGTGCGTAGCGTATATCATGTTTACCGTTTTGACTTGAGGGGGAAATTTCTTCTGCCCTCCGGTGTTCGGCTGCCAGGGCTCTTCATCATCGTCCTCGCTCTGTGATTCCCCTTCCTTGTTTCTGCTGTTTACCTTGCTAGCTTGTTTGAATACCCGGCAATCTCTGTTAGTATGGCTGGCCGGTTTGTCTGGGGTGCCGTGTATCTAGCAAGGACGATCGAGTATGCGGTCCAAGCTGGATGGTCCTCCGCTGCTCCTTTTATAGGGCTTCTTTCGCTGGCCGGACTTGGAGCCACTGAATCTGGCATGAACTGTAGTGTCATCGGTGTTATCGCCATTGCTTCGGCGTTTGTGTCTGTTGCGCTGGAGCTTGCCAGTGCTGCTTTTGGCCTCGGGGGGGCCTGTTTCGTTGGCTGTGTTTGTACTGCGAGCCAGCCAACTATCCTCTCCCGCGAAGAAGCGGGTCATAAGTGCCGTGAGGGCTGCCATGGACCTCGGCTTTTCTTGGCCGAGGTGGCGGGCGAGCCATTCGTCCCGGATGCTATGCTTAAAGGCCGCTAGGGCTTCGGTATCCGGACAGTCAACGATCTGGTTCTTTTTAGTTAGGAACCTAGTCTAGAATTTTCTGGCTAATTCTCCGGGTTGTTGAACTATGTGGCTTAAGTCATCGGCGTTTGGTGGTCGGACATATGTTCCCTGGAAGTTGTCCAGGAAGGCTTCCTCCAAGTCCTCCCAGCTGCCAATAGAATTTTCAGGCAGGCTGTTCAGCCAGTGCCGAGCTGGCCCTTTGAGCTTTAGTGGGAGGTATTTGATGGCGTGGAGGTCATCTCATCGAGCCATATGGATATGGAGAATGAAATCCTCGATCCATACTGCGGGATCGGTTGTGCCGTCGTATGATTCAATGTTGACAGGCTTGAACCCCTCGGGGAATTCGCGATCCAGTACTTCATCTGTGAAGCAGAGAGGGTGTGCGGCGCCTCTATATCGGGTCGCGTCGTGGCGTAGCTCTGATGGAGTCCGTCTGCGGTATTCGGCCCGGGCGTGGTTAGGTTTATCACGTCCGAATAGGTAGCCGTCGTTGTGCCTCGAGGCACACCCTTGCGATCCGTAGATCGATCTTGTATGTCCTGCTCTATCGTCCAGAATCTGCTGGAGGTCATACGTGTGACTCTGAATTCTTCCGTCTCTATTTTTACGAGGAGGTGGGGCAGGCTGCTGTTCAGCCTGAGTTCCCACTTTATCCCGGTCGTGAGGTGGCCGGTCGGCCGCCCTGTCTCGACCACGTGGTGGTCGTGCCGCATTACGCAAGGGAGATGTGTGCTCCGGTGCTTCCTCATCGAATTGAGGTAGCAGTCTGCGTTTCGGGTAGCTCTTTGTTGGGCGCCTGAGGCCGTATTCTTCGGCTGTCAGGACATCAGTCCATCTGTCGACGAGCAGATCTTGTTCAGCTTGAAGTTGCTGCTGTTTATTTTTCAGGCTCCTTGCAGTGGCTATGAGCTGAAGCTTAAAGCGCTCCTGCTCCAGAGGATCCTCAGGCACGATGAGGTCTTCGTTGCCGAGGCTCGTCTCCTCCTTGGAGGGTGGACGGTAACTATCGTCCTCCGAGTCATCTTCTATGGCCTGTTCATCAGGGTTGTCTTGCCTGTTGTCATGTTCCTCCTGTTCGGATGTAGCTCCGACAGGGTCTTCATTGTTTTCGGTGTCGCCTGGAGTATTATTCTCTCCGGTGCCGGTGTTGCCGTCCTTTGAGCGACGAGGCTTAGGACGGCGTTTGGGGCGTCGGCGCTTGGATTGCGTCTCGGAGGTTTGATTCGCATCTGGCTCTTCTTTGTCGTCGCCAGATCCTTTGGGTGTATCAACCATGTACACATCGTACGAAGAGGTAGCCGTCCAACGTCCGGTGAATGGTGGGTCTTGGCCTTGCTCCTTATCGGCATCGTCGTCCATACCGTCGATGTCTTCGGAGCCATAGTCAAGCACGTCGGTTAAGTCATCGACGGTGGCTATGAAGTGGGTGGCGGGTGGGAAGCAAAATTCTTCGTCATCCGTCTCTAGCTCGAATAGGACGTAGTTCGGCTATGAGTCCTTCTCCAAGGACAAATTCTTTAAAGATTTAGCACGTCACCCAAAGGCGAGTGCTGGAAAACGTCAGCGGCGCTGAACTCGAAGATCGATAACTGATCTAGCTCGGTGTCCGCGGGTGCACACAGTCCGAAACTTATAGCCGGAGACAAGTCCGAAGTTCCGTTAAAGCGAATATTGCAGGGCGTTGAGTCCGTGTGCGGCTCCAATGCCGCGGACTCTGCGGCCTCGGATGGCACGATCTGCTTTGGCTCTAAGGCCATTGCAGCAACAGGAACCATCTCCTGAGCGTGATCCGATGACAGATTTAAGTCACATTCATCGGGGTGAGGAGGAGCGATCGCCGCGGGCTCAGATCCCTTGAAGATCAAGTCTCCATGGATATCCGCGACGTAGTTCAAGCTTCCGAATCTGACCTAATGGCCAGGGGCGTAGCTATCGATCTGCTCTAGATGGCCAAGCGAGTTGGCCCGCAGTGCGAAGCTGCCGAATACGAAGGTCTGTCCGGGGAGGAAGGTTTCTCCCTGGACAACGTCATTACTGATGATCGAAGGGGTCATCGAGCCCTTTTCCGACGGCACAGTGGAACTCTCAATGAAAGCACCAATGTCGGTGTCAAAACCGGCGGATCTCGGGTAGGGGGTCCCGAACTGTGCATCTAGGATCGATGGTACCAGGAGACGGGGGACACGATGTTTACCCAGGTTTGGGCCCTCTCTATGGAGGTAATACCCTACTTCCTGCTTGATTGATCTTGATGAATATGAGTGTTACAAGAGTTGATCTACCACGAGATCGTAATGGCTAAACCCTAGAAGTCTAGCCTATGTGTATATGGTAATGAATGTGTCCTTTCCGGACTAACCCCTCCAGTTTATATAGACACCGGGGGGATCTAGGGTTTACATGGAGTCGGTTACATAAGAAGGAATCTTCATAGTTGGTCACCAAGCTTGCCCTCCACGCCAAGTAGAGTCCAATCCGGACACGGTGCGGTCTTCGGCCTTCATGTCTTCACAGCCCATCAGTCCAGCCCAATGAATAACAGGCCGGACGCCCGAGGACCCCTTAGTCCAGGACTCCCTCACCCATCCTCCACTCCAGAGCGTTGCAGCCTAAGCCGGACTACGCTTCTCGTGGAGCTCAAGTAGCGACTGGCCCAAAATAGGTGTACCGCGGTCTCTTCGCCCGACGTCGCCGAGGAAGCTGACGACCATTACTGGGCGCAGACACTCAATCAACGGGCTAGAGTATGCAGGTATGTCGCAGACACCGGCTACGACATCGAGGTCATCGACAGAGACGGCCTGACGCGGGCTATTTCACAGGTTAAGTGGCCCACCCCCAACCCCTCGGGTTCAACCGCTGTCGATCTCATCCATGGCCCCGCCGCTGATCTACTCTGGCTCGCTGTCAAGAATTTGCCATCCTACATCGCCATCGAGCCCCTTTTGTCATTTCTGAAGGACACGTTCTGTGACGCTGGCTTGGGATCCACAGCTTCCAAGTCAGACCTCATCGACGGCGACCACGAGGAGGGCACCCTCTCTGGCTCTTCCAAGGGGAAAGAGCCCATCTGCTCTTCTAAGGGGAAAGAGCCCGTCTGCGATATTAGGGAGGGCACTCTACAGCCGTGCTCTTCCAAGGGGAAGGAGCCCATCTGCGACATCATGGAGCGCATCCAGGGTCCATGCTCTTCCCACGGGAACGAGCCCATCTGTGATAAGTGAGGAAACCCATGATTTGTTTTGCCGTGCCTCTTCACAGGGGGGAACCCATGATTTGTTTTGTCGAGTCCCTATTGTAGTGTAGTGAGAATATGTCCGGTTTTAATTGCTATATTTGGTTGTTTGCAGTATGCCTTGTTTATTTCAGTTGTTCACAATGTGATGCCCTATATGTGCAATTATTTACTGTGCAATGCATTTCATCAATCCAGTTTTAAACATACCGATAGGAATGCATATATTTGCTTGCTATTAAGCCTGTTATAGCTAGCATATGCCTCTTTCAAAGTTTTTTGATTGTTCGGTTGTTTGTAGTTAGCATATGTCCAGTTTCAAATGCTATCTTTGGTTGTTTGTAGTATGCCTTGTTTATTCCAGTTATTCACAACGTGATGTTCTATATGTGCAAGTATGAACTGCGCAGTTCAATTTCATCAATACCAGTTTCAACAATACCACTATGAATGACTACATTTGGTTGCTGCATCTTGTAGTTAACACGCCTTTCCATTTTTATTTAACAATAACCAGTGTACTTAGACCGGCACAATACCAGTTCGAATGACAATGTTTGCTTGTTGTTAAATGTTAGGCCTGTTGCAGTTAACACACCTTTCCACTTGTTTTGCTTTACTAGCATGCTTAAACCTACACACTGAAGCTATCTTTTGGAGATTATTTTGTCTACCATGGATATATTTGGTTGATGTTTAGCCTGTTGTGCTTAACATGCCTCTCGATGTACCTACACAGGACAATTTTGGGTTGTTTTCCATCGAGGTTAGTTTCATCCCATGGCTTATATATACTCACTGTTCAGGATATCGGTAGCTGGTACCATATAGGCCGGGGGCTGATAAGGGACTAATCGGTGAATCGGACTTTTAACTGAATATATATGTAACCCATTTATCGTTAGGTTAACTAGGGTCATATGTAATATATCTGAGGCTACATAGCAACATGCACTATACTTAATGTCTAAATATGCAATCCTAGGCTACATAGCAACAAGGAAGAGTGTTACCTTAATATTCTGAGGATGTCTAGATATACGTAGAAGAGCAACAGCAACAACAACAACACAACCCTGTTTGGACACTCAACTTAGCTAGAGGTTGGAGTTAGTTTCTAGCACATGACTAACCCTGAACTAACTCCATCCAAAGATTTGTTTGGATAACAGGGTTAGATTCACAATAAATGCACTAGGAGAACTAGCTCCAATTGGCACTTCTTGGGTGGGATATTTTTTTGGGTGGGTTATGCAACTAGCTCAAACTAGCCCTCATGTTTGGATATACTTTAGGGCTATTTGAGCCCGAACTAGCTCAAACTAACTCTAACCCATGGATACAGCAGCAGTTAATTAGCCGATAATTTGTAAAAATGCAATAAACTCCTTCTGGCCCATAATATAATATGTTAATTCATCTAATATGTGAGTATATTGGATGTTATAAGATATTATAAAAGAGTGTTGTACTATATCATTGTGCAATTGTTGTTTAGCTTCTAATATTAACTTGGTGCTTTCAGGTACATATGTCATTGGTAAAGATCCGCACTTCGACCCTTTCTGCATATGGTCCAATGAGATATCGATGAACCAACATCAAGTGAGGAAGCTGATAAAGATTGTTAGTAAAATGGGTCAAAATATGGCAATTAAACTATTTGTTTACACTTTATCCAAGACAACACCTAACTGCAGGATGGTAAGTAAGAACTCTGCAGCCTTCTTTTTACTGCCCATAATGAGTTGTGTTAGATGACAATGTCTGAATCTTTTTCCTTTGTAGTGGTTCCCAAAGCACTTTATTTAAGATTACCCTCAAACTACATGATTGGTGGGCATGCAAAGGTTAAAGTATTTCTACCAGAACATGATGATTATCTAGATGTTTTCATGAAGACCGTGAAGGATGGGTGGTCGGCCATCACAAGGGGTTGGAGGCGTGCGTGCCTTCTGCATGGAGGAGGGCACAATATGGGCATTCCGCTTCACCTTGTTCAGCAACCAGAATGTATTTTGCCTCTTTCTTTACCATCTTTAATAGTACAAGTATACAACTGTGGTTCATCATTCTTTATTTGGTTCTTATGTAATTCTTGAACATATGTACCTATGAATCGAATAATGCGTTGGTTGTTTGAACCTGATGTATATGAATAAAGCTATAGCATACATTCAAATTCAAATCCGGTACAATTTGAAATAGCAACAATTAAATTACGGTGAAATTACGCTCTCCAGGTCTTTACGACACACACGTTGGTAAACACAAACATTTGTGACATACACCATAATCCGACACGGTTCATAGAGAGGAAACGTGTGCAAGCATGCACACAGTTGCCGTTTGCAAAGCGTGTGCGATGTCACACAATATCACAAACAGTGCGGGCAAAGTAAACGTTTGTGATAGTTGCCTTATCATAGACGATTCGCAACCATGAACTGTTTCTGATGTGGTCTGCATTGTAAATGTTGCACCACAAAATAGCGTGTGCGATAGTTGTCGTGTACGACGATGTTACGACGGTCTGACGTTTCGTAATCCTGTCCGGCACTCGTACGACGATTAGCTAATCTTCTTAATTAGTTATCGCATACGGTTTGGGAAAAGCGAATGTGTGTGATTGTCTGCTTATCATACACGTTCTATAATCGTGAACCGTTTGTGATGAGTCGCGCATCATAAACATAGCACCACAGAATACCGATTGCGATGGCAAAGCGAGCACAAACGAGTTGCAAGGATGCAGCGTCTGGGTGGCTCCCTATCCCCGACGGTTTCTAGATCGTGTGGGAAGGACCCCACTATCGCAGTCACTCACTTGGTGAAGGTTCCAAATGTCGTCGCGAAAAGGGGTTAAAAACGGTTTGTATAGCACCTCGCTATACCAGTGCTAATAGGGCTTTGCGGGTGGCGACGGGGTTATGACGACTGTTGGAAATATGCCCTAGAGGCAATAATAAAATGGTTATTATTATATTTCCTTGTTCATGATAATTGTCTATTGTTCATGCTATAATCGTGTTATCCGTAAATCGTAATACATGTGTGAATACATAGACCACAACGTGTCCCTAGTAAGCCTCTAGTTGACTAGCTCGTTGATCAACATATAGTCATGGTTTCCTGACTATGGACGTTGGATGTCATTGATAACGGGATCACATCATTAGGAGAATGATGTGATGGACAAGACCCAATCCTAAGCATAGCACAAAGATCGTGTAGTTCGTTTGCTAGAGCTTTTCCAATGTCAAGTATCATTTCCTTAGACCATGAGATCGTGTAACTCCCGGATGCCGTAGGAGTGCTTTGGGTGTACCAAACGTCACAACGTAACTGGGTGACTATAAAGGTACACTACAGGTATCTCTGAAAGTGTCTGTTGGGTTGACACGGATCGAGACTGGGATTTGTCACTCCGTATGAAGGAGAGGTATCTCTGGGCCCACTCGGTAATGCATCATCATAATGAGCTCAAAGTGACCAAGTGGTTGGTCACGGGATCATGCATTACGGTACGAGTAAAGTGACTTGTCGGTAACGAGATTGAACAAGGTATTGGGATACCGACGATCGAATCTCGGGCAAGTAACGTACCGATTGACAAAGGGAATTGTATACGGGATTGATTGAATCCTCGACATCGTGGTTCATCCGATGAGATAATCATGGAACATGTGGGAGCCAACATGGGTATCTAGATCCCGCTGTTGGTTATTGACCGGAGAGTCGTCTCGGTCATGTCTGCGTGTCTCCCGAACCCGTAGAGTCTACACACTTAAGGTTCGGTGACGCTAGGGTTGTAGAGATAATAGTATGCGGTAACCCGAAAGTTGTTCGGAGTCCCGAATGAGATCCCGGACGTCACGAGGAGTTCCGGAATGGTCCGGAGGTGAAGAATTATATATAGGAAGTCCAGTTTCGGCCACCGGGAAAGTTTCGGGGGTTACCGGTATTGTACCGGGACCACCGGAAGGGTCCCGGGGGTCCACCGGGTGGGGCCACCTATCCCGGAGGGCCCCATGGGCTGAAGTTGGAGGGGAACCAGATCCTGGTGGGCTGGTGCGCCCCCCTTGGGCCTCCCCCTGCGCCTAGGGTTAGAAACCCTAGGGGTGGGGGCGCCCCCCACTTGGCTTGGGGGGGGGAGCCACCCCTTGGCCGCCGCCCCCCCTGGAGATTGGATCTCCCAGGGGCCGGCGCCCCCCAGGGCCCCTATATATAGTGGAGGGGAGGGAGGGCAGCCGCACCACAGCCCCTGGCGCCTCCCTCTCCCTCCCGTAACACCTCTCCCTCTCGCTGAGCTTGGCGAAGCCCTGCCGAGATCCCCGCTACTTCCACCACCACGCCGTCGTGCTGCTGGATCTCCATCAACCTCTCCTTCCCCCTTGCTAGATCAAGAAGGAGGAGACGTCGCTGCTCCGTACATGTGTTGAACGCGGAGGTGCCGTCCGTTCGGCGCTCGGTCATCGGCGATTTGGATCACGACGAGTACGACTCCATCAACCCCGTTCACTTGAACGCTTCCGCTCGCGATCTACAAGGGTATGTAGATGCACTCATCTCTCTTGTTGCTAGATGACTCCATAGATTGATCTTGGTGATGCGTAGAAAATTTTAAATTTCTGCTACGATCCCCAACAGTGGCATCATGAGCCAGGCCTATGCGTAGTTTCTATGCACGAGTAGAACACAAACTTGTTGTGGGCGTAGATGTTGTCAATTTCCTTGCCACTACTAGTCTTATCTTGTTTCGGCGGCATTGTGGGATGAAGCGGCCCGGACCGACCTTACACGTACGCTTACGTGAGACAGGTTCCACCAACTGACATGCTCTAGTTGCATAAGGTGGCTAGCGGGTGTCTGTCTCTCCCACTTTAGTCGGAACGGATTCGATGAAAAGGGTCCTTATGAAGGGTAAATAGAAATTGGCATATCACGTTGTGGTTTTACATAGGTAAGAAACGTTCTTGCTAGAAACCTATAGAAGCCACGTAAAAACTTGCAACAACAATTAGAGGACGTCTAACTTGTTTTTGCAGCATATGCCTTGTGATGTGATATGGCCAAAAGGATGTGATGAATGAGATATATGTGATGTATGAGATTGATCATGTTCTTGTAATAGGAATCACGACTTGCATGTCGATGAGTATGACAACCGGCAGGAGCCATAGGAGTTGTCTTTATTTTTTGTATGACCTGCGTGTCATTGAATAACGCCATGTAAATTACTTTACTTTATTGCTAAACACGTTAGCCATAGAAGTAGAAGTAATCGTTGGCGTGACAACTTCATGAAGACACGATGATGGAGATCATGGTGTCATGCCGGTGATGAAGATGATCATGGCGCCCCGAAGATGGAGATCAAAGGAGCAAAATGATATTGGCCATATCATGTCACTATTTGATTGCATGTGATGTTTATCATGTTTTACATCTTATTTGCTTAGAACGACGGTAGCTTAAATAAGATGATCCCTCGCAATAATTTCAAGAAAGTGTTCCCCCTAACTGTGCACCGTTGCGAAGGTTCGTTGTTTCGAAGCACCACATGATGATCGGGTGTGATAGATTCTAACGTTCGAATACAACGGGTGTAAGCCAGATTTACACACGCAATACACTTAGGTTGACTTGACGAGCCTAGTATGTACAGACATGGCCTCGGAACACGGAAGACCGAAAGGTCGAGCATGAGTCGTATAGAAGATACGATCAACATGAAGATGTTCACCGATGTTGACTAGTCCGTCTCACGTGATGATCGGACACGGCCTAGTTGACTCGGATCATGTTTCACTTAGATGACTAGAGGGATGTCTATCTGAGTGGGAGTTCATTGAATAATTTGATTAGATGAACTTAATTATCATGAACTTAGTCTAAAAATCTTTACAATATGTCTTGTAGATCAAATGGCCCACGTTGCCCTCAACTTCAACGCGTTCCTAGAGAAAACCAAGCTGAAAGATGATGGCAGCAACTATACGGACTGGGTCCGGAACCTGAGGATCATACTCATAGCTGCCAAGAAAGATTATGTCCTAGAAGCACCGCTAGGTGAAGCACCCATCCCAGAGAACCAAGACGTTATGAACGCTTGGCAGTCACGTGCTGATGATTACTCCCTCGTTCACTGCAGCATGCTTTACAGCTTAGAACCGGGGCTCCAAAAGCGTTTTGAGCAACACGGAGCATATGAGATGTTCGAAGAGCTGAAAATGGTTTTCCAAGCTCATGCCCGGGTCGAGAGATATGAAGTCTCCGACAAGTTCTTCAGTTGTAAGATGGAGGAAAATAGTTCTGTTAGTGAGCACATACTCAAAATGTCTAGGTTACACAACCGCTTGACTCAGCTGGGAGTTAATCTCCCGGATGACGCAGTCATTGACAGAATCCTTCAGTCGCTTCCACCGAGCTACAAAAGCTTTGTGATGAACTTCAATATGCAGCGGAATGCTGAAATCAGCGGAGGTGGAGATCAAAAAGGAACATCAAGTGTTGATGGTGAATAAAACCACTAAGTTCAAGAAAGGCAAGGGTAAGAAGAACATCAAGAAGGACGGCAAGGGAGTTGCCGCGCCCAGTAAGCCAGTTGCCGGGAAGAAGCCAAAGAATGGACCCAAGCCTGAGACTGAGTGCTTTTATTGCAAGGGAAGTGGTCACTGGAAGCGGAACTGCCCCAAATACTTAGCGGACAAGAAGGCCGGCAACACCAAAGGTATATGTGATATACATGTAATTGATGTGTACCTTACCAGTACTCGTAGTAGCTCCTGGGTATTTGATACCGGTGCGGTTGCTCATATTTGTAACTCAAAACAGGAGCTGCGGAATAAGCGGAGACTGGCGAAGGACGAAGTTCAGATGCGCGTCGGGAATGGTTCCAAGGTCGATGTGATCGCTGTCGGCACGCTACCTCTACATTTACCTACGGGATTAGTTTTAAACCTCAATAATTTTTATTTAGTGCCAGCTTTGAGCATGAACATTGTATCAGGATCTCGTTTAATTCGAGATGGCTACTCATTTGAATCCGAGAATAATGGTTGTTCTATTTATATGAGAGATATGTTTTATGGTCATGCCCCGCTGGTCAATGGTTTATTCTTAATGAATCTCGAACGTGATGTTACACATATTCATAGTGTGAATATCAAAAGATGTAAAGTTGATAACGATAGTCCCACATACATGTGGCACTGCCGCCTTGGTCACATTGGTGTCAAACGCATGAAGAAGCTCCATGCAGATGGACTTTTGGAGTCTCTTGATTACGAATCATTTGACACGTGCGAACCATGCCTCATGGGTAAGATGACCAAGACTCCGTTCTCCGGAACAATGGAACGAGCAACCAACTTATTGGGAATCATACATACTGATGTGTGCGGTCCAATGAGTGTTGAGGCTCGCGGTGGCTATCGTTATGTTCTCACTCTCACTGATGACTTGAGTAGATATGGGTATGTCTACCTAATGAAACACAAGTCTGAAACCTTTGAAAAGTTCAAGGAATTTCAGAGTGAGGTTGAGAATCAATGTGACAGGAAAATAAAGTTCTTACGATCAGATCATGGAGGAGAATATTTGAGTCACAAATTTGGCACACACTTAAGGACATGTGGAATAGTTTCACAACTCACGCCGCCTGGAACACCTCAGCGAAATGGTGTGTCCGAACGTCGTAATCGCACTCTATTGGATATGGTGCGATCTATGATGTCTCTTACCGATCTACCGCTCTCATTTTGGGGCTATGCTTTAGAGACTGCCGCATTCACTTTAAATAGGGCTCCGTCGAAATCCGTTGAGACGACACCGTATGAATTATGGTTTGGGAAGAAACCTAAGCTGTCGTTTCTAAAAGTTTGGGGATGAGATGCTTATGTCAAGAAATTTCAACCTGAAAAGCTCGAACCCAAGTCGAAAAAATGCGTCTTCATAGGATACCCTAAGGAAACCATTGGGTATACCTTCTACCTCAGATCCGAAGGCAGAATCTTTGTTGCCAAGAACGGGTCCTTTCTAGAGAAAGAGTTTCTCTCGAAAGAAGTGAGTGGGAGGAAAGTGGAACTTGATGAGGTGATAGTCACCCCTTCCGAACCGAAAAGTAGCGCAGCGCGGGAAGATGTTCCTGTGGTGCCTGCACCGACTGGGGAGGAAGTTAATGATGATGATCATGAAGCTTCAGATCAAGTTACTGCTGAACTTCATAGGTCCACAAGGACACGTTCCGCACCAGAGTGGTACGGCAACCCTGTCATGGAAATCATGTTGTTAGACAACGGTGAACCTTCGAACTATGAAGAAGCGATGGCGGGCCTGGATTCCAACAAATGGCTTGAAGCCATGCAATCTGAGATAGGATCCATGTATGAAAACGAAGTATGGACTTTGACTGACTTGCCCGATGATCGGCGAGCCATAGAAAATGAATGGATCTTTAAGAAGAAGACAGACGCGGATGGTAATGTGACCATCTATAAGTCTCGACTTGTCGCTAAGGGTTATCGACAAGTTCAAGGGGTTGACTACGATGAGACTTTCTCACCCGTAGCGAAGCTGAAGTCCGTCCGAATCATGTTAGCAATTGCCGCATTTTATGATTATGAGATATGGCAAATGGACGTCAAAACGGCATTCCTTAACGGCTTTCTTAAGGAAGAATTGTATATGATGCAGCCGGAAGGTTTTGTCGATCCTAAGAATGCTAACAAGGTATGCAAGCTCCAGCGCTCCATCTATGGGCTGGTGCAAGCATCTCGGAGTTGGAACATTCGATTTGATGAGATGATCAAAGCGTTTGGGTTTACACAGACTTATGGAGAAGCATGTGTTTACAAGAAAGTGAGTGGGAGCTCTGTAGCGTTTCTCTTATTATATGTGGATGACATACTATTGATGGGAAATGATATAGAATTCTTGGAAAGTATAAAGGCCTATTTGAATAAGTGTTTTTCAATGAAGGACCTTGGAGAAGCTGCTTATATATTAGGCATCAAGATCTATAGAGATAGATCAAGACGCCTCATTGGTCTTTCACAAAGTACGTACCTTGACAAGATATTGAAGAAGTTCAATATGGATCAGTCCAAGAAGGGGTTCTTGCCTGTATTGCAAGGTGTGCAATTGAGCACGGCTCAATGCCCGACCACGGCAGAAGATAGAGAAAAGATGAGTGTCATCCCCTATGCCTCGGCCATAGGGTCTATTATGTATGCCATGCTGTGTACCAGACCTGATGTAAACCTTGCCGTAAGTTTGGTAGGAAGGTACCAAAGTAATCCCGGCATGGAACACTGGACAGCGGTCAAGAATATCCCGAAGTACCTGAAAAGGACTAAGGATATGTTTCTCGTATATGGAGGTGACGAAGAGCTCGTCATAAAGGGTTACGTCGACGCTAGCTTCGACACAGATCTGGATGACTCGAAGTCACAAACCGGATACGTGTATATTTTGAATGGAGGGGCAGTAAGCTGGTGCAGTTGCAAGTAAAGCGTCGTGGCGGGATCTACTTGTGAAGCGGAGTACATGGCGGCCTAAGAGGCAGCGCAAGAAGCAATCTGGATGAAGGAGTTCATTACTGACCTAGGGGTGATTCCCAATGCGTCGGGCCCGATGACTCTCTTCTGTGACAACACTGGAGCTATTGCCCTTGCCAAGGAGCCCAGGTTTCACAGGAAGACCAGGCATATCAAGCGTCGCTTCAACTCCATTCGTGAAAGTGTTCAAAATGGAGACATAGATATTTGTAAAGTACATACGGACCTGAATGTAGCAGATCCGTTGACTAAACCTCTCCCTAGAGCAAAACATGATCAACACCAGAACTCTATGGGTGTTCGATTCATCACAATGTAACTAGATTATTGACTCTAGTGCAAGTGGGAGACTGTTGGAAATATGCCCTAGAGGCAATAATAAAATGGTTATTATTATATTTCCTTGTTCATGATAATTGTCTATTGTTCATGCTATAATTGTGTTATCCGGAAATCGTAATACATGTGTGAATACATAGACCACAACGTGTCCCTAGTAAGCCTCTAGTTGACTAGCTCGTTGATCAACAGATAGTCATGGTTTCCTGAGTATGGACATTGGATGTCATTGATAACGGGATCACATCATTAGGAGAATGATGTGATGGACAAGACCCAATCCTAAGCATAGCACAAAGATCGTGTAGTTCGTTTGCTAGAGCTTTTCCAATGTCAAGTATCATTTCCTTAGACCATGAGATCGTGTAACTCCCGGATGCCGTAGGAGTGCTTTGGGTGTACCAAACGTCACAACGTAACTGGGTGACTATAAAGGTACACTACAGGTATCTCTGAAAGTGTCTGTTGGGTTGACACAGATCGAGACTGGGATTTGTCACTCCGTATGACGGAGAGGTATCTCTGGGCCCACTCGGTAATGCATCATCATAATGAGCTCAAAGTGACCAAGTGGTTGGTCACGGGATCATGCATTACGGTACGAGTAAAGTGACTTGCCGGTAACGAGATTGAACAAGGTATTGGGATACCGACGATCGAATCTCGGGCAAGTAACGTACCGATTGACAAAGGGAATTGTATACGGGATTGATTGAATCCTCGACATCGTGGTTCATCCGATGAGATCATCATGGAACATGTGGGAGCCAACATGGGTATCCAAATCCCGCTGTTGATTATTGACCGGAGAGTTGTCTCGGTCATGTCTGCGTGTCTCCCGAACCCGTAGGGTCTACACACTTAAGGTTCGGTGACGCTAGGGTTGTAGAGATAATAGTATGCGGTAACCCGAAAGTTGTTCGGAGTCCCGGATGAGATCCCGGACGTCACGAGGAGTTCCGGAATGGTCCGGAGGTGAAGAATTATATATAGGAAGTCCAGTTTCGGCCACCGGGAAAGTTTCGAGGGTTACCGGTATTGTACCGGGACCACCAGAATGGTCCCGGGGGTCCACCGGGTGGGGCCACCTATCCCGGAGGGGCCCATGGGCTGAAGTGGGAGGGGAACCAGCCCCTGGTGGGCTGGTGCGCCCCCCTTGGGCCTCCCCCTTCGCCTAGGGTTAGAAACCCTAGGGGTGGGGGCGCCCCCCACTTGGCTTGGGGGGGGGAAGCCACCCCTTGGCCGCCGCCCCCCTGGAGATTGGATCTCCCAGGGGCCGGCGCCCCCCAGGGCCCCTATATATAGTGGAGGGGAGGGAGGGCAACCGCACCACAGCCCCCGGCGCCTCCCTCTCCCTCCCGTAACACCTCTCCCTCTCGCTAAGCTTGGCGAAGCCCTGCCGAGATCCCCGCTACTTCCACCACCACGCCGTCGTGCTGCTGGATCTCCATCAACCTCTCCTTCCCCCTTGCTGGATCAAGAAGGAGGAGACGTCGCTGCTCCGTACGTGTGTTGAACGCGGAGGTGCCGTCCGTTCGGCGCTCGGTCATCGGTGATTTGGATCACGACGAGTACGACTCCATCAACCCCGTTCACTTGAACGCTTCCGCTCGCGATCTACAAGGGTATGTAGATGCACTCATCTCTCTCGTTGCTAGATGACTCCATAGATTGATCTTGGTGATGCGTAGAAAATTTTAAATTTCTGCTACGATCCCCAACAACGACCATCTAGGGCAATGACGGGGTTGGGGGCGAAATCGCCGGGACAAGGCGGCATTGTTTCAAGCTCGATGGAGATCGTGACGGGCGGTCCTGAGCGATGGCTAGTGGTGAGGTTCGAGTGACTCTAGGGCAATGGCGGGGTCGGGGGCGAAATTGCAGGGACCAAGCAGCATTGTTTGAAGCTCGACGGAGATCGTGGCGGGCGGTCCCGAGTGATGGCTATCGGTGTGGCTCGAGTGACTGTAGGAGTGGTCGCTGAGCTGCCGACGATTGATGGAGTCGCCCGACGCAGACCCAGGATTTGGCAGCGTGGCGAGGTGAAATTTCACTGAGCGGCACACCATGATTTTTGGTCGGATGGATATTCACCTAGCCAAGACCCATATATGGGTCTTTGGTAACAAAATATGGGTGCCTACCCATACTCTTTATTCCCCATGCATATATAGGTGTGAGCTAGTTTTTTGAGCAAAATGCCAATATTGATAGTTTTGGGTATTGGCTCAAATTTTGGGTGCTATTGAAGATCGAAAGTGCCATTCTAGAGCTCAAAAGCTTGGTATGAACAGTAAAATTCAACAAATTAAAAGTGAAATTGATTTTTTTTACAAAAATATTTTTTCTCATGGGTGCAAATTTTCATGATTAAATGATATTTGTGGATGTGTGGGCAAAAAAAACAGTGCTCCAAAATACTTTAAAAAAGGACATCAATATCTCCCGAACATTCGGTAGGAGGAAGCCATCCTCTCGAACAAAAACGCTCGATAGGAATGGGTGCTAGGAGCGGACTCGAACGACCACCTATGAGCTGAGTGGCCCTAGGGCTTTTTCAGCGGGAACAACAGCAGGACAGTTTGGGCCACAAAAAAGGTCCAGTTTATTTGTGATGATACAAAAAACTTAAAAAGTAGTGCATAGACCCGACTTTAAATTACTAATGGATAAAAAACACAAAAACAAGTTGATGTCAGTTGTGATTGAACATAAGTTTGCCAAAACTAAAAATGACATATATGAAAATTTACAACTGCCATTCACACATAAGTAGGTCCGCCATATGTTAAACACACAAGGACACCAACAAAATACCATGTTAGAACGTAAATTTTCGTTGTGTTTTGAGGAGATGATCCAAAAGAACTGAAAATATTGTAAAAAAAAGTGGCATGATAACAAATAATAAGATACAGTCGCCATCGTAGAGAACAAAAAATAATTGTGCCATGCATTGTTTAGTAGAAAGTGCCATGGTACATAGAGTATGTGTGCCATGGCACATAAAGTAGGTTTGCCATGAGTACAAAAAACCAAACTTGCCATAGGTTGTAAAGTTATTTTGCCATGGCTGTAAGCTACATTTGCCGTGGACTATAGATAAATTCGACATAAGTTGTGAAGTTCAATTAACGTGGGTATGAGTAAAAATTTGCCATGTGCTATAAAGTAAACTTGACATTTGATATTGTACGTACTATTGTCGTGGTAAATGAATGTAAATTTTCCATGGCAATATAAGATGTAAAGTATGTTTGCCATGGTAATGTATTTTAAGGCAAAAAATTGCCACGGATGTAAAGTATTTTGCCATGGCAAAAATAAAAAGTGAACTTGCCATGCTCCATAAAAATGTAAATTTGTCATGGACGATAAAGGTAAAAATTGCCAGGTATGTGAAATTAAAATTGTCATGCCGATAATGGTAAATTTGCCATGGCAACAAAAAAATTATGCTTGCCATGAAAAGAATAAAGTAACAATGTCATGGCAATAAAATTAAATTACCATGCTAAAAAGAAAAAAATGACAAAAAGTTGCCATGGCAAAAAATAAAAAGGGAACCTGCCATGCTTCATCAAAATGTAAATTTGTCAAGAGAGATAAAAGTAAAAAAATGCCATGTATGTGAAATTAAAATTGCCATGGCGATAAGGGTAAATTTGCCATGGCAAAAAAAGTTAAGTTTGCCACGAACAAGAAAAAAATGTAAAAAAAAATGACATGGCAAGAATAAAGAAAAAATGCCATGGCAATAAAAGTAAATTTACCATGCTAAAAAGGTTTAAAAAATGCCATGTTCTTAGAAAGTAACAAGTTTTGAAGATAAAAAATTCATACATTTGTCGTGTGACTATTCCAAAGAAGTGTTTCAAAATTTGCTATGATGTATGAGACACACTTATTCCAAAAAATAGTTGTATGACCAAATACACACAATTTTGTTTGCCTCATGGTATGCTCAATGTACTCAATGATTGTAGATTTTGTTTCTTGTTCATTTGCCATGCTTAATGTACTTGAAATTTAAAATTGTCATGCCAATTTTGCTATGGTCCCATGATAAAGCAAAAAATTGCCATGATCTATTTAATTGACATGTAAAAGTAATGAATGTAAATTTGTCATGGGAAAAGAAAACTACATTTGCCATGGTAATAGAATTGAAGAATTTGCCATGCCCATTTTTTTGCCTCATGGTATGCACAATGTACTCAAATGATTGTAGACTTTATTTCTTATTCATTTGCCATGCTCAAATGTACTTGAAGTAAAAAAAATGCCATGGCAAAATTAATATGGTCCAATGAAAAAAAAATTGCCATGAGCTATTAAATTGACATGTAAAAATAAATTTGCCCTGGCAATGAAGGTACTATTGTCGTGGTAATGAACATAAATTTGCCATGGCAAATGAAAGCTGCATTTTGCCATGGCAATAAAATTGAAGGATTTGCCATGGCGGCAGTGGCGGAGCTATGTAGGCTCCTGGGGTGGCTGTGGCCCCCCCAACATTGATGCAACTTGTGAAGAAAAAAATATTGTGAGGGCTTAGATGAGAGATTTTTTTAGCTTTTGGCCCCCCAAACACTCATATTTTACCATTTGCCCCCCAGTTGATTCTTGCTAGCTCCGCCACTGCATGGCGGTGTAGTTACATTTGCCATGCAACAAAAGATAAAATTTCCATTGCAAAAAAAAGTAAATTTTGCCATGTCAAATGGAAGGAAAAAACTGCCATGACTCGCACACCTAAAAAAAAGAATTTTGCCATCTTAGCATGATTTTTTTTGCCTTGTGGACATTACCAAACATGTGTAAAGAAATGACCATGTGCACATGATTTTACTTGAATTAAGTTTGCCCTAGTCCATAAATTTAGTTTGCCATGGTCTAAATTAGAGAAGTCCCCATGGTCTAGTTAGTAAAATGACCATGTTATATCAAATATCCAAATTATCTACATATTGCCATGGGGAAAACATATTGAGAAACATTTATAAATTGTCATGGGAATAGCCGCACACCATCGGAGTGAAATTTCAAGAACTTGCCATGAGAGCATTGCAAAAAAGGCTAAATTTGCCATGTTGGGAAGACAAAACATTATGAATTTGCCATGTTGGAAAGGAAAAAATGTCTATAAATTAAGTTTGCCATGGTCTAATTAGAGACATTCCCATGGTCTAATTAGTAAAATTGACATGCTATATCGAAAATCCAAAGTATCTACAAATTGCCATGGGGAAAAGTGTTGGGAAACGTAGCATGAAATTTCAAAAAAATTCCTACGCTCACGCAAGATCTATCTAGGAGATGCATAGCAACAAGAGGGGGAGAGTGTCTCCACGTACCCTCGTAGATTGAAAGCGGAAGCGTTAGGTTAACGCGGTTGATGTAGTCGAACATCTTCGCGATCCAACCGATCAAGTACCGAACGTACGGCACCTCCGAGTTCAGCACACGTTCAGCTCGATGACGTCCCTCGAACTCTTGATCCAGCAGAGGGTCGAGGGAGAGTTTCGTCAGCACGACGGCATGGTGACGGTGATGGTGATGTGATCCGCGCAGGGCTTCACCTAAGCACTACATGAATATGACCGGAGGAGTAAACCGTCAAGACAGACGCCGCACACGGCTTGGAACAATTGGTGTGTCTCCAAGGGGTGCCCTGCCCACGTATATAAAGGAGGGAGAGGGAGGAGGCCAGCCCTAGCGGGTGCGCCAAGAGGGGGAAGTCCTACTAGGACTCCCAGTCCTAGTAGGATTCACCCCCCCCCCTTTATTCCTTCCCATGGAGGGGGAAAGAGGGAAGGGAGAGGGAAGAGGAGAAGGAAAGGGGGGTGCGCCCCCTCCCCTAGTACAATTTGGACTCCCTATGGGAGGGGGGCGCGGCCACCCCTTGTGGGCTGCCTCCCCTCTCCCCTATGGCCCATGTAGGCCCATTACTTTCCTCGGGGGGTTCCGATAACCCCTCGGTACTCCGATAAATATCTGAAACGTCCTGAAACCATTCCGGTGTCCAAATACTATCGTCCAATATATCAATTTTTACCTCTCGACCATTTCGAGACTCCTCGTCATGTCCATGATCTCATCTGGGACTCCGAACAATCTTCGGTCACCAAAACACATAACTCATAATACAAATCGTCATCGAATGTTAAGCGTGCGGACCCTACGTGTTCGAGAACTATGTAGACATGATCGAGACACATCTCCGATCAATAACCAACAACGGAACCTGGATGCTCATATTGGTTCCTACATATTCTGCGAAGATCTTTATCGGTCAAACCGCAATAACAACATACGTCATTCCCTTTGTCATCGGTATGTTACTTGCCCGAGATTCGATCGTCGGTATCCTCATACCTAGTTCAATCTCGTTACCGGCAAGTCTCTTTACTTATTCCGTAATGCATCATCCCGCAACTAACTCATTAGTCACATTGCTTGTAAGGCTTATCATGATGTGCATTACCGAGAGGGCCCAGAGATACCTCTTCGATACTCGGAGTGACAAATCCTAATCTCGATCTATGCCAACCCAACAAACACCTTTGGAGATACCTGTAGAGCATCTTTATAATCACCCAGTTACGTTGTGACGTTTGATAGCACACAAGGTGTTCCTCCGGTATTCGGGAGTTGCATAATCTCATAGTCAAAGGAATATGTATATGACATGAAGAAAGCTATAGCAATAAAACTGAACGATCAACATGCTAAGCTAACGGATGGGTCTTGTCCATCACATCATTCTCCTAATGATGTGATCCCATTCATCAAATGACAACACATGTCTATGGTTAGGAAACTTAACCATCTTTGATTAACGAGCTAGTCAGGTAGAGGCTTACTAGGGACACAGTGTTTTGTCTATGTATCCACACATGTATCAAGTTTCTGGTTAATACAATTCTAGCATGAATAATAAACATTTATCATGATATAAGGAAATATAAAATAACAACTTTATTATTGCCTCTAGGGCATATTTCCTTCAAAAAGATTTGTAAAACATATACAAAAATTGCCATGGGAATAGCCGCACACCATCTGAGCAACATTTCAAAGATTTTGTCATGAGAGCATTGCAAAAAGAAGAAGCTAAATTGGCGTGTTGGGAAAACAAAAATGTTATGAATTTGCCATGTGATCAGAATGCACAACAAAAACATAAACACATGGCAACATAAAACACTTGTATAAATGGCACGGTCGACTACATGATCCTCTCCTTGCAGATTTTGAATTGCCATGGCTACTACTACGTCCCTTAAAATGCTAAAACATGAAAAACTATGTATTGAAGATTAACATGGCAATTATGGACTGAACATAGGAGGTAGCACATCAAAACCATCACTGCCATCATCATTTAAAAGAGAATACAAAAGTGCTCATCTATTGACAATAATCAACACACTAAAAATGCAACCTAGGCACACGTTTTTCATTACTCAAACAAAACAAAACTTCTGAATGCTAAAAACAGATAGAAGTATATCAAGGATTAGCTAACTAAATTACCATGTGGCTCACATCACAAAATGCAGGGATACTACATTCGGCACAACTACTATGGGCGTTCAAAGCTCGCAATCACCTGATTCAGGTAAACGAGGATGGGGTGGTTGCGCTGGTGGCTGCCAATGCGAGCATGAATAGGAGGATGACGGTGGTATGTGCAGGCGCGGGGCGAGGCGTCGGCCTAGTGAGCTCTTGAAACTCCAGCCACGGAGGCCGGTCATGGATTTCATGGGCACGATGACGCCTCTGTGCATCGATCCGAAGGGGAGGAAGGAGGGTAAGACGCAACTCACCTTGAGAAGACAATGGCGAGCTCAAAGGGGTCCAGGGAAACATGATGAATATGGGGCCAAGGTGCAAGCATGGGTGGCAACCCCTCCTCCGTTGTGCGACACCATGATTTGGTTGTTGGAGCTCCTCTCCGCAGTGGCCGGCCTCCGCTCCGCCGCCGGCAGCCACGGAACGGCGCATCCCATGAAACCACCCGCACATGCGACCTCGTTGCCCTCACGCATGTTCTCTCCGCCGCACGACATCCTCGATTTGGTCCGGTGGAGCACCTCTCCCACGGTGGCTCACCCGGGCTCAGCCGTCGACAGCCACGGGAACGGCGCAAGACGCCTCGCTGTCGCGCGTGAACTCCTCGTTGCCGCCCATGGGCTGCTCGTCGCCGCGCATGGCCTCCTCCGTCCATGTAGATAAGGGGGTGTGGTTCAAATGCTGGGGGGGGGGGGGGGGGGGGGTAGATGCGGTGCGGCCTTGTCTCGAACGAGTTTTGGTGATGACGTGTCAACGTGAGCTCGCCAAGATTTGTGCAATGGCTTCGTAGAAATTCGGACGGAGCAGCCAGATTTCCGACGCTCGGAAGTTATCATTTTCCTTTAAAAAATAGTCTATTCGAAGCATTGATTTTTTTCTTGAAACCTCCACGAATATGATAGCATCGCGACAATCTACACACAAGATAAGATACTCATCAATGTTTATGAAAAAACGACTTTTCTTTTATTTATTTTTACATTCTAATGTTCACAGAAACTCCATGTCCATGGAGATGCTCTAAGCTGCTTATCACAACTTCACACGGCAGCGATGGAAGGCGACGGCGGCACGGCGGCGGCCTGGATGGCGACGCACCGCGGTATGTATGAGCGGGCCACGCGGCACCCCTTCACCGTCTCGATCCGCGACGGTTCCGTCGACCTGGCCGCCTTCAAACGCTGGCTCGTCAGCATTTTCTCGGCTTTTGCTTATCAGTTGATACAAGGTGATTATACTTATATTGGATTGAGCGGCTCCTGCTACGTAAAGCATCGCTAACCTTACACTGCCAGTGGATCTTGATTCAGACTGCGTGACTTTTTGCACTGACTTAGATGAGCTAGGCTAATAGAGCTACTTCTGTGGTCTGAGAAGAAGAAAAGATAGTATGGGTGGGATTTCATAAGGCTACTGAATGTGTTGATCCATTTAGCATGCGTGCAAGATTTGTGGAGATTTGTGGGATTGCTGCTACAAATCAGCATAGTAGGAGGACCTGGAATGCTTATTTTGGCCAACGCTTAGACTTTCAACCAACTTAATCTGAGAAACGGCATGGTTACGGTTTACCAAACCTGGAGTGTGAAACAGAAACTGAAAGTGTGCTGGGACTCTTGCCATGGTGGTTTTGAAGTGCAGTATGGTACAGTGTTTGTTCTGATTAGGATGTTAGCTAGGATTGAAATTCCCCGTCGACAGAATTTGCTGCTCAATTAGCGATAATGTTGGACCTTTTTTGTCAGGCAACAGTAACTAGGCAGTTAAGGCTGTCAAATTCCCTGTTGTGATTCCGTGGTCAAGGGCATACCTCTCCTTATTGAATAGTCTAGTTCACTCATGGCGATTTCCTGTCATGTTTACATAATGCGATGCTTTTTGTTACTTGCATTACATATTCATACAAGTACTTCTTGATGCACAGAGAAGGAACATTAATTCTTCAGTTTTGCTAAAGCACATCTAGATATCTAAAATAAAAAATAAACGGTGCGCTTCATTTAAATGTCTATTATTGGGAAGCTGCTTAGCTGGAAGCAATAGGGTATTACTCTGCATTAGTACTTGGTACTTAATTGGCGCTTGATTGTTGAAAGTTAGATTCAGACGTCATATACTTCACTAATGTAGTTTCTTGCTTGTTTTCTAAGACCAATTCTGCAGTGGTTACCTACATGAAATAAGATAGTATCTGTTTATGTATCATATTTCAGGGTCAGGACTACATGTTCGTGCGGGAATTTGTTGCATTTCTAGCTAGTGTACTGCTCAAGTGTTGCAAACAATCAGACAGCTCGGACATGGAAACAATCCTAGGTGGCTTGGCTTCTCTTAGCGATGAGCTCTCTTGGTTCAAGAAGGAAGCTGCTAAATGGAGTGTTGATCTGGCCGGTATTTCCCCCCTCAGTTCTAATATGGAGTACTGCAGGTTAATCTCTGTCAAACACTGCCACAATTCTACAACCTTAGAGTGCTAAAGGATTTTAACTATGGTATTATTCTTATGGCCAGGTTTCTCCAGAGCTTTGATGATCCAGAGATCAGCTACACTGTTGCCATAACTACGTTTTGGATAATTGAAACCGTGTACCAGGATAGTTTTGCTTCCTGCATAGAAGAAGGTAACAAGACGCCGGCGGAGCTCCTGGGGACCTGTCAGAGATGGGGCAGCCCTGAGTTCAAGCAGTACTGCCAGTCTCTGCAGCGGATCGCTGATCGCTGCTTGGCGAATGCGCCACCTGATGTTGTCAAGAATGCTGAAGAGGCTTTTCTTCGTGTGCTCGAGCTGGAGATTGGATTCTGGGACATGAGTTCTTCTCAGTCCTAAGCGGCGACTGCATCGTGCCAGCACCGTGCGTTACTTGGACGAAATAGATGCTGCAGTGGGTTCAGCATTTTACTGTCATTTCCCCTGTATCTTGGTTTCTCTGATGAACACCGTGCAATAACCTGGATGAAATAAATGTTGTGTTGGTTCAGACCGAAACCTCGATTGCACTTTATTTTTTCACGTATCTTGGTTTCTTTGGTGAACACCGTGGAATTACTTGGGCGGTATAGATGTTTTTGTCGGTTTAGTGTTCAGTCTTTCATTCTGAAAACCTCGGCTGCAATGTCGGTATAGATGTTTTTGTCCGTATGTATTTTTATGCTGGCTTCTTTGGATTCCCAAGAACTTTTGATGTATAATCGTAAGTTTGTAGCGAACTGAAATAATGTTGTCATGTGAAAACCCAAACGTCACAACCAGTTACTGAGTACAGTACGTCATATGACCCTACATTGTTTCTGAAAGAGCATGCTGCAACGAAGTAAAAGCAAAGGGGAAAAACATATAAAAAAAGCAAAGGGGAAAAAACTGCAAAAATGAAGGAATAATATCAGAGCCAGGTTTCGATCCTGGGACCTGTGGGTTATGGGCCCACCACGCTTCCGCTGCGCCACTCTGATTTGTGTGCTATATAGTTGAGTGGGCACTAATTAACATGGTCACTCGCATCTTGCCTTGATAATATGATATCACACTCAGAACTCCTAATAAACATTATAGTAGTATCTTGTAATTTTACAAACAAATCTTTGCTCGCTTTATTCTAAGCCAAACAAAATAAAGCAACAAACCAAACTTAACACGCCCAAGATGCCAATGTGCCACGCAAGCTAAGCTCGAATGACGGCCGGCAATGGCAGAAGACGGCAGGAGCAGGCACGCACGGCTAGCTGTCGTAGGTGCGGCACTCGTCGGTCTCGGGGTTGTCCTCGCAGAACTCCTCCAGCGGGTCGCTGTGCTCCTTCTTGCGGTCGCGCGCGTGGCTGGCCGCCGCGCTGAGCTCCTCCACCTCGTCCCACGCCGCCACGCACTCGCCGCCCTCCGGGTCCCCCGCGCACGTCTCCTCCGCCTGCTTGATGCTCTCCGTCACCTTCTGCGCCAGCTCCGGGGGCGTGGACGGCGAGCCCGCCACGGCCACCAGCCGCCGGCCGTGCGCGCGCATCGCCCGGGCCGCGAACGACACGACGTCCGGGCGAGATGGCAGCGTGGCCGGGGGCTGCGCAACGGTTCTGGGAGCCCGAAAGGTGGCCATGAAGGCCATGGTGGTGATGGTGGCCATGGCTTCGCACTTGGTTCGCAGCGGGGTGGAAGAGAAGGTTTTGGTTGGGATCTCTGGCCGTTTGGGGTACGCCATTTTTATGTGGCTCTCTGCTCCTTATCTTTTGGGGGCCAATCCCGTTGTGACAGATCAGCCTGGGCAGATTTCCCTTCTAGAAGATTTTCAATAATCCTAGACCTACGGGGTTGTTACGGGTTTGTTACAGGATTACCCAAGATTTTTCTCCTGAATTTTCTTACCGAAAATGCTACACCTACGTAAGGGCCGGTACAAATGATGCTAAGAATATTTTAGAAGTACCACATAAGATAAATGTTAAGATGGAGAAGAGAGAGATCGAAAAAAATGCTTGTCTTCTCTTATTTAAGCACAATATTCCTAACCATGTTTTTACGAATAGATAGTTATTGAAGATAAGGCTAAGAGATAAGCAAATTTCTATTCTGATCCCAAGCTCAAAATGCACCCTGATGAACAATAAAAATCGATAAAATAATAAAAGAAAATCAGAAAATTGATAAACTTTGACAAATATTTTGTGTGCTTGTAAAATTTCAGCAGAAAATAACATTCATGGAAAAAAACAAATTCAACATTTCCAAATGTTTCCAAAACTAGAATTTTTGGAGCATCAATTTTTTTGCCACGACTTTAACAAATGTTATTTCATGCTGAAATTTTGCAGGTATACAAAACATTTGTCAAAGTTCACCATAAAAAAATTCAAAACATTTGTGAAAGTTTACCACAAAAAATATTCAAAATATTTGTCAAATTCTTGGCCCGCATGAACCTCAAAGCACTTCTAGATCAGAGTAAGTGGGAATGAACGAATCGGTCATTTTTCGCAGAGCCAGGCACTAGTGATCCAGCGTGGCTGTCGCCTGAGGAAGACGGGACACGATGGGACGCTTCATAACTTCCCCAGCGCTCTCTTGCCTCACCAGTTCACACCACACTCTCACTATCTCTCACCGCCCTCTCAGTTTCTCCCATGACAACCCTCGACCCCGCCGCCCCTCCCCTTCCTCCTCCAACCACCACCATGACTGGTGGGTGGACGACTGATAACCCACGATTATAGGGGATCGCGATAGTCTTCAAGGGTAGTATTTCACCCAAATTTATTGGTTCGACACAAGGGGAGTCAAAGAATATTCATGAGTATTAGCAGTTGAGTTGTCAATTCAACCACACCTGCAGAACTAAATATCTACACCAAAGTGTTTAGTAGCACAGTAGTATGATAGTTTGATAGCAATAGTAACGATAACAGTAGCAGTAGTAGTTTTGTAGTGATTGTAACAGCAGCAACAAGGTAAGTAACTTAGCAAAGATCAATATAAGAAAAATGTAGGCATTGGATCAACGATGGATATTGGTGTTGGATAATATTCATCATGTAACAGTCACAACCTAGAGCGATACACAATAGCTCCAATTCATCATTATAATGTAGGCATGTATTCCGCAAATAGTCATACGCGATTATAATAAAAACTTGTATGTCATCTTTTGTCCTACCCTCCCGTAGCAGTAGGGTCCGTAAGAAAATCTAATGGATATTAATGCCTCCTTTTAATAGAGAACTGAAACAAAGCGTTAACACACAGTGAATACATGAAGTCATCATACTACGGTCATCACCGAAAAGAATCCCAATTATTGTCACCTTGGGTATGCAGATCATAACACGTAATAGGTGCATACAACTTGCAAGATAGGATCCAAAACACACTTATATTCATGAAAACATAATAGATCCAGATTTGAAATCATGGCACTCAGGCCCTAGTGACAAACATTAAGCGTAGCAAAGTCATAGCAACATCAATCTCAGAATATATTGGATACTAGGGATCAACCGCTAACAAATTGACTCGATTACATAATAAATCTCATCCAACTCTATCACCGTCCAGCAAGCTGATTGCTTGTATCTACGTTGGTAATTCCCTGAAGAGGCGATGATGCAGCACAATTGTGACGCCCCCGATTTGACCGTACACTAATCATGCACACAAATGTGTACGATCAAGATCAGGGACTCACGGGAAGATATCACAACACAACTCTAAAACATAAATAAGTCATACAAGCATCATAATACAAGCCAGGGGCCTCGAGGGCTCGAATACAAGTGCTTGATCATAGACGAGTCAGCGGAAGCAACAATATCTGAGTACAGACATAAGTTAAACAAGTTTGCCTTAAGAAGGCTAGCACAAACTGGGATACAGATCGAACGAGGCGCAGGCCTCCTGCCTGGGATCCTCCTAACTACTCCTAGTCGTCGCCAGCGGGCTGCACGTAGTAGTAGGCACCTCCAGTGTCGTAGGAGTCGTCGTCAACGGTCGCGTCTGGCTCCTGGACTCCGGCCTCTAGTTGCGTCAATCAGGTAGAAAGGAAAGGGGGAAAAGAGGAAGGAAAGAAACCGTGAGTACTCATCCAAAGTACTCGCAAGCAAGGAGCTACACTACATATGCATGGGTATATGTGTAAACGGCCATATCAGTGGACTGAACTGCAGAATGCCAGAATAAGAGGGGGATAGCTAATCCTGTCGAAGACTACGCTTCTGGCAGCCTCCATCTTGCAGCATGTAGAAGAGAGTAGATTGTAGTCCACCAAGTAGCATCGCATAGCATAATCCTACCCGGCGATCCCCTCCTCGTCGCCCTGTTAGAGAGCGATCACCGGGTTGTATCTGGCACTTGGAAGGGTGTATTTTATTAATTATCCGGTTCTAGTTGTCATAAGGTCAAGGTACAACTCCGGGTCGTCCTTTTACCGAGGGACACGGATATTCAAATAGATAAACTTCCCTGCAGGGGTGCACCACATAACCCAACACGCTCGATCCCATTTGGCCGGACACACTTTTCTGGGTCATGCCCGGCCGCGGAAGATCAACACGTCGCAGCCCCACCTAGGCTCAACAGAGAGGTCAGCACGCCGGTCTAAATCCTATGCGCGCAGGGGTCTGGGCCCATCGCCCATTGCACACCTGCACGTTGCGAGGGCGGCCGGAAGCAGACCTCGCCTAGCAGGCGTTCCAGTCCAATCCGGCGCGCGCCGCTCCGTCGCTGACGTCAAGAAGAGCTTCGGCTGATACCACGACGTCGAGTGCCCATAACTGTTCCCGCGTAGCTGGTTAGTGCGTATAGACCAAATGGCCAGACTCAGATCAAATACCAAGATCTCGTTAAGCGTGTTAAGTATCCGCGAACGCCGACCAGGGCCAGGCCCACCTCTCTCCTAGGTGGTCTCAACCTGCCCTGTCGCTCCGTCATAAAGTAACAGTCGGGGCCGTCGGGAACCCAGGCCCACCTCTACCGGGATGGAGCCACCTGTCCTTTCAGCCCCCTCATCAGAATCACTTGTGGGTACTCAACGAGCCGACCCGACTTTAGTCACCACATGTGTCATGTATATAAAGTATAGAGTATATACCCGTGATCACCTCCCGAAGTGATCACGGCCCAGTAGTATAGCATGGCAGACGGACAAGAGTGTAGGGCCACTGATGGAACACAAGCATCCTATACTAAGCAGTAGGATAGCAGGTAAGGGTAACAATTGTAGCAACAATGACAGGCTATGCAACAGAATAGGATTAATCGAAATCAGTAACATGCTACACTACTCTAATGCAAGCAGTGTAGAGAAGAATAGGCGATATCTGGTGATCAAGGGGGGGGGCTTGCCTGGTTCCTTTGGCAAGGAAGGGTCGTCAACTCCGTAGTCGAACTGGGGTCACCGGCAGTCTCGGGGTCTACCGGAGTGAAGTAACGGAGGGGGAACACAATAAATAACAGAGCAATCAAAGCATCACAAAGCGTAGCATGGCAATACGCGGTGCAAGAGGTGACCTAACGCAGTAGTAGGTGATACCCGCGAAGTGGGGAAACATCCGGGAAAGTATTCCCGGTGTTTTGCATTTTCGGACAAATGAACCGGAGGGGGAAAGTTGCGTTTTTCTATGCTAGGGATGTGTGGCAGACGAACGGACTGCGTATTTGGATTCGTCTCGTCGTTTTGAGCAACTTTCATGTAGAAAGTATTTTCATCTGAGCTACGGTTTATTTTATATGATTTTCTACAGTTTTAAATCATTTTAGAATTTATTTAATTAATTTAATTCAACATTATCCAGAATAGTGCATGCTGATGTCATCATGACGTCAGCATGATGTCAGCAGTCAACAGAGGTGTTGACTGGTCAAACTGACATGTGGGTCCAGTGGGACCCACCTGTCATTCACTATTTAGATTAATTAGGAATTAGCTGAACTAATTACTGTTTAATTAAACTAACTAGTTAATTAGATTAATTAAACATGATAAATTAACTTAATTAATTAATTAATAATTAATTTTATTAATTAAATTTTATTTTTATTTATTAATTTTTTTATTCTTTTTTTAATTGACGTTCTAGGGCGTGGGCCATCGGGCACAGCCCGAACGGGCACTGGCCGGCGGGGCGCACCCGATTTGGGCGCTGCGGGGCGCCGGGGTGTGCTGGCTTCCGAGCGGAGGCCGAGCCCGGGCGGCGACCAGCAAGAGGCCGCGGCGGAGGCGGTGGGAGTTGCGGGCGGAGGCGGGCGCAGTGGCAGGGGCAGCCGGCGCGTGTGGGGCGGAGGCGCGGCCGGCAGCGGCGCTGGGCGCGAGCCAGCAGCGCGGCAGATGAGCGGGGCGAGCCGGGCGGGGCTTGGCACACGCCCGGACGGCGACGGACGTGGCGGGGCACGAGCGGGGCGGCAGTGTCCGCGAGCACGGCGCGGCCACGACGAACTAGCAGGCGGGTGAGGGAGGCAGAGAGGAGAAGGGGAGGGGGCTCACAAAGCCCTGTAGTTGAGCGAGGCGGGCGCCGGGAGGAGTCGGGGTCGGGCGACGGGTCGGCGTCGCAGATCCGGCGAGGAGGAGGTCGAGGACGGAGGAGCTCGACGTCGGGGCGGCGCCCGAGGACGGCGCTCGGGGAGTGGACGAGGAGGCGAGGCAGCGACGGTGGGGAGGGGGATGATGACAGGCGGCGGTGAGGTGGCCTCGGCCGGCGATGCCGGTGAAGCCACCGGGCGGCGACCGGCGATGGTGCTCGGGGCGAGGGGAGCCCAGATCGGGGAGAGGGGGAGGGGAGGAACGAGTGGAGAGAGTGGGGTGGGGATCGTGGGGGTCGTGGCTAGGGTTCGGGCACGGCAGGCCATATAGGCCAGGGGCGCGGGTGGGTCGGGGGGCCAGCCAGCTGAGCTGCGGCCTAGTTGGCCGGGGGGTTTTCTTCTTCTATTTTTTTGTTTATTTTCTTTTAAAACTTTCTTTTCTATTCATTTACTTTCCCTATAGTTTTCAATTTATTTTAGTTTCAAAAATACAAAACAGCTCCTAAATCAGTATAGCTAAATATACCACTTCCCCATTTAATTATGGCACCCAAGTAAAATAGTTTAACATTTTATTAATTATAAAAGGCATTATTTAATTGATTAAGCCACTGTTTTATTTATTTTAGTGCCCTTAATTATTTATAAAAACTGTGGGTTCTCCACCATTATTACTTAGGATTTATTTGTCACATTTAGCACATTTTAGTTTTTATGTTTGAAAAATTTATCTATTAACTTTATTTTAAATTTGAATTCCAACAGGACTTGGTTTACCGCGAGATTAACAACAGTAACCGTGGTGACGTGGTGTCATTAGCAGAGGTTACTGTAGCTTGATTATCCGGGCGTCACAATTCTCCTCCACTACAAGAAATCTCGTCCCGAGATTTAATAGGGGGAATAAGGGGGAAAGGTCTGGTTACGAAATTCTAACGAATTTTCTCGGTCTTGGTTGCTCTTCTCGAAGTGGTCGATCCATTACATTGACGTCTTCATTTGTCTGCTTCAGGTCATCCTGATGAAGTCGTCACCCTTCCTTCAGGATCTCCATCGTGCTTACGGAAATCTAAGGGGGAAAACTCGGGAAGGACGGAGCTCAACATATGTTAGGTACCTGGGGGCTATCTCAGTGAAAGTGGCATAGAGGCATCTCTCGAGTTGAAATTCAAGAAAGTTATCGAGAGCAAGGTAAGGAGGGGCAACAAGAAGCTCCAAGCGGTTAGGCAACCGTCCGTTGCCTGAAACAGAGGGTGAAAGGGGTTCAGAGCAATGGGAATAAGTATTGCGCCTGATACCATAATAGATCACTAGGAAGGTGGGTCGTGATCTTTCATATGAAGCCAAGCGTGAGGAATAACTTTAGAAACATGGGTGTACAGGAGAGTCAGGTTTCGATCCTGTGTAACCGTGAGTTATGGGCCCACCATGTGGTTTTTTTTATAGGAGCAGTGACATCTTGCACGGTCATGATAGCAAGGCATGTCAGAGAATACCCTGTCAGTTATGTCGGCAACGCGTTGGTACCAAGGGCGAGGGACAAAGAGAACCATTTCCTGCTCGTTGGAACGAGGCGGACCAATAGGCAAAGTTCTCATCCATCGGTGGCTACCGAAATGTCATCAACAAAAGTAACATGGTCTACTGAGAGAGTGGTACAACGAGGTGCTCAACTAAGCAGGGAATTATCTCTGCTCAGCTAAGTCAGATTACAAGAAAGGTTAAACAAAACAATGGAAAGGAAAATATGATTATCAGAGTAAACAGAACAATGGAAAGGAAAATGTGTTTAAACACATATTTCAAGGGTATATCCTTCCCAAGGGCAATGGTTAGAAGAGAACCATTTAGGTTAGGGAAGAGGAAGTTCATGACATTACCCAAACAACGGTGTTTGAATAATGGATAACGAAAATTTAGCATTGTGCTTCAAATGTTTTTATTGAAGATCGGAGTACCACAGACATGCTTCGAGATAGCATTGATATGGTCTTCAAGCAAGGTCGGACTTGGATAAACAAAGGATCCATTTTAGAATAAGTCTTACAATTTCCTCATGAAATAATGGATAACCTTGCAGAAAAGGAAACTATAACGATAGGTCCTACGCCCAGGTGTACCGGGCATGACATCACCTTACCGGGTCATGTGAAGACCAATGTTATAACTCTTGGAAATATGTCACAACCATCATATCTGACCGAGATCCAGATCTGATTGGTGTCAGGATACCTCAGACTCAGGATGTCTGAGAAGAAAGGTGCAACACAAATTGATGGGATGACATTGTAAGATTCTCGGGAAATGAACTATGAAAGCAAGTTCCGAAACAAGAGTTCATCATTAAACCAAGGAGAGGGTTAGGAGGTGGCTGATGGACTCAGCGACATTCCATTGAGATTTCCAAAAGATGGATTTCCACAATTATGTGTACAAGGAGATAGCTTTTGTCAGTTCAAATGATATAATGAGGTATGCTCGAGGAAACATACACGATTGAACATTGGTTGACGGTGCACCCGAAATATGGGCTAGGCAGCACAATCAATGTTCGAATGATAATTCAATAAGCCATAGACGTAGAATGAAACTATAGACCAATAACTTCAAAGCAATAGGGTTGCTAGAAGTTTAGAATTTACACATCACAAACCATTTGTCGGTATTCCGGTTAGTAACAACACGGGGACCAAGAAAAGAATGGTGATGTTAAATAAGTATCACTTGTATCAAGAATTCTTAAGGGTGGTGAATTTCCCATGACATTCTTGACATAAAAGATAGCAATACTCCAAGGTAGAACATAACATAAGTTGGATAGCAAGGATCTCAAGGTACAACACAAAACATGAACAAGTTTGTATTAAAGGGAAAGCAAGAATGTTGTCGATGATAACACAAATCATCGAGGGGCAAGGATGGTATTTCTCATCATGAATTCAATTGATATTCTGGAGGAACTCAGAATGTTGATGATGATCATGACAAATTTTGTCGAGAGGTTTCATGGAGATGTAATCGATCAGCGACGACATCAAGTCAAAGGAATGATGAAGCGGAAGGTTAGTGGAACCATGGGTAGGACACAAACGTGAAATCAAGCTTGTTGTTCAAGGCGAACTGATATGACGAGGAAGATCGACGTAAGCTTAGCTCACCATCGAAAGTTGTGTTCCGGGAAGGACCGGGTAGCACAGTTAAAAAAAGTTTGCACGATAATGATATAGCCGATAAGGCTAGGAATGGCTTGAAGGATTATTAAACTCGTAAGCAACAAGAATTACTTAGAGTTATTGAATCGGAGTGCGGAATCGATTCACTTATCGGTGTTCTCGAGTGACTAATAACTCAGAGCCCGTGGAAAATTGGAATCAGTGAGAATGTAGCACTTGATGAAGAACTCATAAGAAGTTATGCAGTTCCATGATAATCTCGAGATACTTGAGGGTACTACTCAAGGGAAGGTCAACATAGAAACTGAACTGGAGTGCAGACTTGCAATAGAAGATACTTTAACCTTGTCATGATAGATGAGGCAATGGAATGGTTTCCTTCCAGATGTATTGAATATGGTTAGAATGGTTGAAACCATAACTGCAAGGGATCCAATTTACTACACTGGAAGAATCATCCGAATGTTTAAATATTCTTGCAAGAAGCTTTCATGATAAGTTCCACATCGTGTCCGTGGGCATGAACACAAATATTCAAGGTCGACTCCCACTTCTGCAATGCATAACCTTTCTTTCACTTCTCGTTTACGAAGAAGTTGTAGTGCTGAAATTTTATCTAGCGAAGCACCAGAAGAGCATGACTCGTGAAAACTTTCGGGTTCACACAGATTAGAGAAGGCTTCAACCCATAGGGGCATCTTGGGAACATATACCGCAAACTTCAGGAGTAAATAACACAAGCTCGAAAGGAGAGTATTGTTGACAAAGCATAGGATACAATTTACCAAAGGCATTATGTATCCGAGAAAAGACTCACAAAGTTATTGAATATGAAGGACGTCGTCGGATAAAATCCAACAAGGCTATGATGGTCCATAAAGGATCTGATGTGAGTATCGGCACACAACCAGAGGAAGAATCAATGCAAAGACCTTGGATTATAGAAACAACTAAGTAACTTAGAGTCCAATTGCAAAGGATTTATGATTTACAAAGCGAAGGATCAGAAACAGACGCTCTGATCAAGGATGGATAAGTTCAATAGACATAGGGGCACAATCAACGACAATTTGATTGGGGGAGAACCAACTCACGTTTCAAATGACGTCTGAGCCGGAAGGATGAATTCTAGGATCTGATTGAGGATTGCGAGCATTCGCAACAAATTGAATCAACGGACTCAAAATGATAATGACAAGAGATGCCAATAAGATTACGAGACTTAAGATTAATCATAATGCAAGTAAGCAAGAATTTCAAGAGCAAAAAGGCTCCTGAAGATTTTCGGAAGATCGAATGATATTTTGAACACTTTTGTGAAATACTTGAATCAACTGGGGATGAGCGGATACTCGGTAAGTGCGAGAATTATCCGTAGGGGTATTCAGGTGACAAAGAACAGCAAGGCAGTAAGCTCAAAGGATTCTCGTAACAACAGAGAGAATTACGGGGTATCTTGTAGTAGCAAGATCAACCGGGAAACATTGTATGAATAGCGAGTATACGTGGTTATCCATAGGAGTTTACCGATGAAAGGGAATTGCAAAAGCGATGAACACAAGTTCTCGGGTTATCAGCGGAGAGTATCTTCAGGGTCTTCACGTGCACCAGACAATCATCAACAATAAGGGCTCTCCGGGTGAAGTGATAACGAGATCCTAATGTTAGATTTAGCAAAATTCACTTAACCCGAATAGAAGAGAGATCAGAGTCCCGGAGTATAGACAAGGAGTAAAAGATCTTAATACCACCCAATGACGACGTGGACCCGTAAGACACACAGCCATGTTAGTAAAAGTTTTGTAATGTCTAGACTCGACTAAGGCCAATGAGTGTGGAAAGGGGGATTCCTACAGGCAGTCGGCTCTGATACCAACTTGTGACGCTCCCGATTTGACCGTACACTAATCATGCACGCAAATGTGTACGATCAAGATCAGGGACTCACGGGAAGATATCATAACACAACTCTAAAACATAAATAAGTCATACAAGCATCATAATACAAGCTAGGGGCCTCGAGGGCTCGAATACAAGTGCTCGATCATAGACGAGTCAGCGGAAGCAACAATATCTGAGTACAGACATAAGTTAAACAAGTTTGCCTTAAGAAGGCTAGCACAAACTGGGATACAGATCGAACGAGGCGCAGGCCTCCTGCCTGGGATCCTCCTAACTACTCCTGGTCGTCGCCAGCGGGCTGCACGTAGTAGTAGGCACCTCCAGTGTCGTAGGAGTCATCGTCGACGGTGGCGTCTGGCTCCTGGACTCCAGCCTCTGGTTGCGTCAATCAGGTAGAAAGGAAAGGGGGAAAAGAGGAAGGAAAGCAACCGTGAGTACCCATCCAAAGTACTCGCAAGCAAGGAGCTACACTACATATGCATGGGTATATGTGTAAAGGGCCATATCAATGGACTGAACTGCAGAATGCCAGAATAAGAGGGGGATAGCTAATCCTGTCGAAGACTACGCTTCTGGCAGCCTCCATCTTGCAGCATGTAGAAGAGAGTAGATTGTAGTCCACCAAGTAGCATCGCATAGCATAATCCTACCCGGCGATCCCCTCCTCGTTGCCCTGTTAGAGAGCGATCACCGGGTTGTATCTGGCACTTGGAAGGGTGTATTTTATTAAGTATCCGGTTCTAGTTGTCATAAGGTCAAGGTACAACTCCGGGTCGTCCTTTTACCGAGGGACACGGATATTCAAATAGATAAACTTCCCTGCAGGGGTGCACCACATAACCCAACACGCTCGATCCCATTTGGCCGGACACACTTTTCTGGGTCATGCCCGGCCGCGGAAGATCAACACGTCGTAGCCCCACCTAGGCTCAACAGAGAGGTCAACACGCCGGTCTAAATCCTATGCGCGCAGGGGTCTGGGCCCATCGCCCATTGCACACCTGCACGTTGCGAGGGCGGCCGGAAGCAGACCTCGCCTAGCAGGCGTTCCAGTCCAATCCGGCGCGCGCCGCTCCGTCGCTGACGTCAAGAAGAGCTTCGGCTGATACCACGACGTCGAGTGCCCATAACTGTTCCCGCGTAGCTGGTTAGTGCGTATAGACCAAATGGCCAGACTCAGGTTAAATACCAAGATCTCGTTAAGCGTGTTAAGTATCCGCGAACGCCGACCAGGGCCAGGCCCACCTCTCTCCTAGGTGGTCTCAACCTGCCGTGTCGCTCCGCCATAAAGTAACAGTCGGGGCCGTCAGGAACCCAGGCCCACCTCTACCGGGATGGAGCCACCTGTCCTTTCAGCCCCCTCATCAGAATCACTTGTGGGTACTCAACGAGCCGACCCGACTTTAGTCACCACATGTGTCATGTATATAAAGTATATAGTATATACCCGTGATCACCTCCCGAAGTGATCATGGCCCAGTAGTATAGCATGGCAGACGGACAAGAGTGTAGGGCCACTGATGGAACACAAGCATCCTATACTAAGCAGTAGGATAGCAGGTAAGGGTAACAACTGTAGCAACAATGACAGGCTATGCAACAGAATAGGATTAATCGAAATCAGTAACATGCTACACTACTCTAATGCAAGCAGTATAGAGAAGAATAGGCGATATCTGGTGATCAAGGGGGGGGCTTGCCTGGTTGCTTTGGCAAGGAAGGGTCGTCAACTCCGTAGTCGAACTAGGGTCACCAGCAGTCTCGGGGTCTACCGGAAAGAAGTAACGGAGGGGGAACACAATAAATAACAGAGCAATCAAAGCATCACAAAGCGTAGCATGGCAATACGCGGTGCAAGAGGTGACCTAACGCAGTAGTAGGTGATACCCGCGAAGTGGGGAAACATCCGGGAAAGTATTCCCGGTGTTTTGCATTTTCAGACAAATGAACCGGAGGGGGAAATTTGTGTGTTTGCTATGCTAGGGATGTGTGGAAGACGAACGGACTGCGTATTTGGATTCGTCTCGTCGTTCTGAGCAACTTTCATGTAGAAAGTATTTTCATCTGAGCTACGGTTTATTTTATATGATTTTCTAAAGTTTTAAATCATTTTAGAATTTATTTCATTAATTTAATTCAACATTATCCAGAATAGTGCATGCTGATGTCATCATGACGTCAGCATGATGTCAGCAGTCAACAGAGGTGTTGACTGGTCAAACTGACATGTGGGTCCAGTGGGACCCACCTGTCATTCACTGTTTAGATTAATTAGGAAGTAGCTAAACTAATTACTGTTTAATTAAACTAACTAGTTAATTAGATTAATTAAATAGGATTAATTAAATTAATTACTTAATAATTAATTTTATTAATTCATTTTATTTTTATTTATTAATTTTTTTATTCTTTTTTTTAATTGACGTTCTGGGGCGTGGGCCATCGGGCACTGGCCGGCGGGGCGCACCCGATTTGGGCGCTGCGGGGCGCCGGGGTGTGCTGGCTCCCGAGCGGGGGCCGAGCCCGGGCGGCGACCAGCAAGGGGCCGCGGCGGAGGCGGTGGGAGTTGCGGGCAGAGGCGGGCGCAGTGGCAGGGGCAGCCAGCGCGTGCGGGGCGGAGGCGCAGCCGGCAGCGACGCTGGGCGCGAGCCAGCAGCGCGGCAGATGAGCGGGGCGAGCCGGGCGGGGCTTGGCACACGCCCGAACGGCGACGGACGTGGCGGGGCACGAGCGGGGCGGCAGTGTCCGCGAGCACTGCGCGGCCACGGCGAACTAGCAGGCGGGTGAGGGAGGCAGAGAGGAGAAGGGGAGGGGGCTCACAAAGCCCTGTAGTTGAGCGAGGCGGGCGCCGGGAGGAGTCGGGGTCGGGCGACGGGTCGGCGTCGCAGATCCGGCGAGGAGGAGGTCGAGGACGGAGGAGCTCGACGTCGGGGCGGCGCCCGAGGACGGCGCTCGGGGAGTGGACGAGGAGGCGAGGCAGCGACGGTGGGGAGGGGGATGATGACGGGCGGCGGTGAGGTGGCCTCGGCCGGCGATGCCGGTGAAGCCACCGGGCGGCGACCGGCGATGGTGCTCGGGGCGAGGGGAGCCCAGATCGGGGAGAGGGGGAGGGGAGGAACGAGTGGAGAGAGTGGGGTGGGGATCGTGGGGGTCGTGGCTAGGGTTCGGGCACGGCAGGCCATATAGGCCAGGGGCGCGGGTGGGCCGGGGGGCCAGCCAGCTGGGCCGCGGCCTAGTTGGCCCGGGGGTTTTCTTCTTCTATTTTTTTGTTTATTTTCTTTTAAAACTTTCTTTTCTATTCATTTACTTTCCCTATAGTTTTCAATTTATTTTAGTTTCAAAAATACAAAACAGCTCCTAAATCAGTATAGCTAAATATACCACTTCCCCATTTAATTATGGCACCCAAGTAAAATAGTTTAACATTTTATTAATTATAAAAGGCATTATTTAATTGATTAAGCCACTGTTTTATTTATTTTAGTGCCCTTAATTATTTATAAAAACTGTGGGTTCTCCACCATTATTACTTGATTTATTTGTCACATTTAGCACATTTTAGTTTTTATGTTTGAAAAATTTATCGTTTAACTTTATTTTAAATTTGAATTCCAACGGGACTTGGTTTACCGTGAGATTAACAACAGTAATCGTGGTGACGTGGTGTCATTAGCAGAGGTTACTGTACCTTGATTATCCGGGCGTCACAACAATAACGGTAAGTATTTCCCTCAGTTATGAAACCGAGGTTATCAATCCAGTAGGGGAACCAAGCAACACTATGTAAACGACACCTACACACAAACAACAAATACTTGCAATCCAACGCGTACGAGGGGTTGTCAATCCCTCCTCAGTATTGAGATATATTAAATTGTATAAGATTTGATAAATAAATCTAACTAAAACACAAAATAAAATAAATAAATAAAGTGCAGCAAGGTATTTTTGGTTTTAATATGATAGGAAATAGACCCCGGGGCCGTAGATTTCATTACACGCTTCTCTCAAGAAAATAACATACGGTGGGTAAACAAATTACTGTTGGGCAATTGACAAAAAAGCAAATAATCATGACGATATCCAAGGCAACGATCATGTATATAGGCATCACATCCAAGATTAGTAGACCGGAACGATTCTGCATCTACTACTATTACTCCACACATCGATCGTTATCCAGCATGCATCTAGTGTATTAAGTTCATGGAGAAACGGAGTAATGCAATAAGAACGATGACATGAGCACCGGCGAGCGTGGCTACATGCAGGCTGGCGAGGCCAGGTGAGCACGAAGCGACGGTGGAGCTCGGTTACAACGGGCGCGGCGACAGCTAGAGGACGAGGTCGACGCCACAAACAGAGAGGAAACCAAAGGAAGCTCACATCAGAGCTCGTGGAGGACTCGGTGAAGCCGGTGGGGCTCGGGGTGGAGCAGATCGATGACAATGGTGGACGACATCCGAGGTAGAGGAGCGAGTCAATGGCGGCAACTCGGCGTAGTCCTGCTTGATCCGGTGGGCGTGGTGGATAAAGAAGAGCGCGAGAAGTTGCTGGACATCCGTGCGCACCTCGAGGACGACTCTGGCCACGGGGACGGTGGCGGCGCGACAACGGTTGCATTTGGGCGCGGACGAAATCGAGGGGAAGAGAGGTGAGCGAGGGGAATGGGGGATTAGGGTTGTCCCGAGGGTTGTCGGCGCGGCTATATAGGGCAGGGGGAGTCGGGGATGCTCGACGTGTGGCGCCGACCATGGAGATGGCGCCACGGCTGCCCTGCCCTCTCCTGTAGCTGGAGATGGAAGGAGAGGAGCGGCTAGGCTGTGCCGGATGCAGTGTGGCCACTTATGGCCCAATAGCATAGTAAGTCTTTTAGAATTTTTCTTTTCCATTTTCTGTTTTGTACTTCTTTCGTTGTGTTGCATTTTTATCATTAGCAAATGATTTGTGTTGAACTTAAAATCTAGTACATAAATACTAGGCAGTGATTGGAGCTAGCACAACAAGTGTCAATTTATTCTGAATTGTTCAAATATTTATTTAAATTGAAATGACACAATTTAATGTTATTGGCACTATTTTAAATGGGTTAAGGGCATTTAAATATTTCAAATGATGTTGGCATCATCATGACAAATGATCAGGGGAATTTATGGAATAATGCGAACATTTTAGTTTTACTGTTTGAATAAATATTAATTTTGACTTCAAATTAAATTTGAATTTTTTTCGAAAAGGAAATTAAATTTGGCTTTGAATTTTCATCAAGTGGCAACTTGGCTTAGAAAAAGGCGATGACACAACATCATTAACATGAGATTATTGTAGCATGATTATTGGGGCAGTACATTGAGCGGCGTCGATGACAGCACAGCGGCGAGAGAGTTGGAGATGGGCACGAGCTTGAGTGAGTGAGCAAACTGGTAGAGAGAGTGAGTTGAGTGAGCTGGCGGCTAGCCCTATTTCCTTGTAGGGAAGCATGATCCGACCGCGCTGGTCAGACGGCCGTTAGGCGCCGCGCTGGCGCATGCGTGGTTTGGCACGTCAAATTCTGTTCAAAAAACGGTTCAGTGTTTTTTGCCACATCCATTTTTTCGGCACGGTGCATGTGCAATGTTTCATTAAGTGGTATTTTTCTGCTAATCACGCCGCTATTGTGGGATACTGTGTATTTTACTTTTCTTTTTTGGGGGATTGTTTGTGTATATCATTATGAATCAAACATGGAAATAAATATATCCCATATAGGAAATTACCAATCCACACTTGGCCAAATTCCGAGCGGACCGTAGGATCAACTATATACTACCCATTATTTTGTGTAGTACGATGTACCCAAAAAAAATCTCTTTACTGAAAGCTCGGCAGATGGAGTGGATGAAACCAGGTGACAAACAAACCACCATCGCCGTCGTGCATGGTGAAGTCGACGGAGGCAAATTAAAGCCTCCCGGCTGGTCCGTGAATAGCGATGCATGCCGTCTGCCCGGCGTCGAGGCGCCCGCTGTGACGACAAGCCAGGAGACGGCGAAGTCTGGCGGTCCGCATCGCGCTCACGCACTCACGCATCGACGTCTAGTCACGCTCGAGTGTCGCTGCTTTGTTTAAGGTGTATAAGCACTTCGCGATCAGCAACTCAGCATCGGTTGCGTCGGCGTCCGTATCAGCCGTATCAGATGGCAGCGACCACCAGGCGTTAATTTGTTCGTTTGTGTGCAACGAACCACGGCAACGTCTCCAATTTTTTTTCTTCTTCATGATTTGAGAATGCAGTGGTGTTTGCGAATCTGAACAAAGAGGAGTGTCAGTATTTTTTTATTATCAAACGGAGTGTCAGTTGATCTGCTATTGGACGATGGCAAAATTTGACCGAGCCTTCAAAAGATCCAAGTACTAATAACTACTGGAGAATGATGCACTAGCGAAGGCGATTAAGAAATGATAGCTCACTGGCTTTCTGTAGATATTTGCGAGATCTGCTAGATACACATCTCAGTTATATTCCAGGCGCAACAACACAACTTCACAAACTTGACTTATTTATTCAAATATTGTAGTATAGAGCAACACATCACACTCTTGTGTACTACACGTACAAGTTCACAAGAAACTCACGTAGTGCCAAAACAAAAGTAGGGCAAGTCAACAGTCGCAGCAACGCCATAGCTCACATCATCACACTACTAGCACCACACGAACACGCATCACACACAATATGATAATACGCTCCCGAGTCAGAGCCACGGGAGACTCCCTGCATCGTCCATGATATCATCGAGCTGCTCCGGCTGGAACATCATCTGAATCTCCGGCGGGAAGGATAGGGGCGGCGCCGGTGGCGTCTGCAGGCCGCCGTACAGCTGTGTGAGGTGGACGGGGATTTCCTGCACGTCCATCGGAACGCCGGTGATCTGCCCGAGCAAGCGGAGTTGGGAGTTTTGCTGCTGGAGAAGGCTGTAGAGGCAACGAGCGTCTGCGAAGAGCACACGGTTCTGCTGCTCGACCAGGCTGCATTGCTGCTGCACGAGGCCGGTGGTGACACGCATGGCCTCGTTGTCGATCGAGAGCTGGGCCACGCGCGCGGCCAGATTGTCCTCGCGCTGCTGCCTCTTAACGCGAGATCTCTGCGCCGAGAGGCGGTTGGAGGTCTTCCGTTTGCGCTGCCGCTCCTCCTCGGTGACCGCGCCGCCACGGCGTGGTGGCGCCGCCGCCGCCGCAGCCGGCGGAATCATCTCCATTTGTTGTAGAGTATCACGCAGAAACACACCAGAGCACGCAATTCCCGCTCCTAGAAGTACCAGTGTACCAGGAGCGGTGGAGAACGTAGCACTTACTTGCAAGCCGGAGGAAGAAGAAGGTACGGAAACAAGAACGTAGAAGGAAAGGAAACACACTACTACCACTACTATACTTTGGATGAGGAGAGGGGGGCGGATCAGGAGATCACGTAGAGGAAGTGGAGGAGGACGATGGAGAGTGAGTGCAGGCAGCAGATGTGGAGGAGGCTAGGAGGCAGCGGCGGCGGCGTCGACATGGACGGCGCGGGCAGCACTTCCGCCGGAGCTCGAGGGGTGCGGATGGCTTGCTTGATGTTTCTTCTGGGAACGATGGTGTATATATGGAGGCGAGGGAGCCCCTTTGCCGGTGTGCATACGTACGCCGCCGGCCAAATTCGCTAGTGCTGTGTGCGTACCAACCAACTCGTAAAAATGTATGGAGACGTCGCTTTTGTTGTTGCGACGTTGGACTTGCCTCATTGGCGAAGCTGTCAGTGCTGCAGCATGCATGCATTGAATTTTCCAATGGTGCCAACGAAGTACGTATGAAACTTCCATGACCGGACAAATATGAAGGTTCTGTTTACAGTATTCCCCCCTGTGATTTTTTTTAAACGATCTTCGTTAAAATACTTAGTTCATTCGAGGTGTCCTTTGTCTGACCAAAAGGGCACCTGTGTATTTTACTTCTTTTATTACTGATGAAACAATGGTGCATCAGGGAGTAGTACAGCATGTCGACACGGCGCACAATTTCAGTTTTTTTTTTCTTTTTGCACCGAGATGTCTCCATCGGCGACGTGGCCAATGGAGGTATGGTGTGCTAACGAAAATTCACACGAGCATCTGGGAAGCAGCGCAAAGCCAATATCAAACTAAAGCCGTTGCAGACAGTTTATACTTGAATTCATCGGTTACCACAACACTCTTCTCAAGAAATAAACGATTCGTCAGATCAACCAATGCGTCTACAGCACATAGGTAGGGAGGAGAGGAGGTCTGAATATTTGACGACAAAGATGCAAAGATACACAGCCAGCTCTCCTACGTGTTCCCGGCCGGGGGAAAACTACATTCCATGGCCATATTCAGACGTCCTGGTCGCTGGCGTCACGAGATAGCATTAACAACAATGCCCCCAGCTGTAGTTTTTTACCCCAGCCAAGGGCGATCGATCGATGCAAGCAATAGTACATGTCGTTTTCGTTGGTAGCTAGGATGGTACTTATTTGGGTTTGCTTCTCTGCGAAGAGAAGGTGAACCCAAGGAATAAACTATAGTGCAGCTAGAGAACATACATGCATCTGCAGTCCAAGATCCTGCTGGGCTTTGTCGCTTTTGTTGTACTACTTGACTAAACGATCAGTTAGGAGGCGCCAGGTGCTTTTGCTTATGTATGTACACATGTCGATGCCGCGTCGTGCCCTTTGGCGCCTGGTAGCCTTTCTGCTGGTGTGCTAGTGCCAGGGAGAGCTAGCTAAACTAAGTGAACCTTTTGATGCTCAGTACGTATGAACATGCTATTATTATTATTATTATTATTATTATTATTATTATTATTATTTTGAAAAGGGGAATATATTAATATCAAATAGATATCAATTACACCTAGCCTCTGCACCTACAAGATGTCTAAAAACATCCAGGATGCGAACAACAAAAAGAAAATGGAAACGGGAAAAAAAGGAAAAAACTGCCACGGTGATCGATCATCCGCAATAGCAACACTCTAACCACCACCAAACACAACACCCGGACTAGAAAAAAGGTTCTCCAAAAGCAACGCCTCCAAGAAGGAAACAATGCACAAGTGTTGTCGTTGCCCGATCAAAGATCGTATGTTTTCACCCTCGAGAAAGACCGCGATTCCAAAACAATGCCTTCAACAAGGTCGCTGCCAGGCACAACCAATAAAGGCCAGACCTTGGGTTTTCACCCTGAAAACCACGACTCGGTACCCAAAGGAGCACCACCAACAAAGAAGTCCTCCAATGCTGTCGCCCCCAGTTGCGGAGTCCACTACTAGAAGTCTCGTACCACCAGGCTCACAGGAACTCATGTCTGGTTTGGACGGGAACATATCCCGCAGCCAAGTCTGGACAACTGCATGTGAAGCAAAGTCTTCATCGCATTCAAGACCCTGCCTTCGTCACTTGCAGTTCCTCTAATCACGCCATGGCATTCTCCGCATGTGTTGATCCTTGGAAATCTTGGTGCAGACATGTCCCGAGGTGTCAACAAAAAACGGAGCTTCGTAATACCCCGGTGAAGCTAGTTATGCTGATGTTGCGGGTGTACTCAACCGTCCCAATCCAATCAAGGTGTCCAAAGGGCATCATATACGCCAGTCCTTCTTTTACTTCGAAGGAGAAGTCCCGAGCTCGCCGATGGCGAAATCAAAGAGGACCGATCGCAAGTAGAACGGTGACTTTGCGCGAAGATCACTAGGGCCATGAGGGATGCATCCTCCCCGCTGCTCCAACCTGCTGCCGCGCCCGAGGGCCCACTGTCGGTGTCAAAACCGGCCGATCTCGGTTAGGGGTCCCGAACTGTGCGTCTGAGGATTGATGGTAACAAGGGACAAGTGGGACACGATGTGTACCCACGTTCGGGCCCTCTTAATGGAGGTAAAACCCTACGTCCTGCTTGATTGTATTTGATGAGTATATGGGTTACAAGAGTTGATCTACCTCGAGATCGTAATGGCTAAACCCTAGCTGTCTAGCCTATAAGAATTATGATAGCCTCTACAGACTAAACCCTCCGGTTTATATACACACCGGAGGGGCCTAGGGTTGTACAGAGTCGGTTTGTGGGGGAAGGAAATAACATATCCGGACACTAATCTTGCCATCCACGCATAGGGGAGTCCCATCCAGACACGAGGGAAAGTCTTTTGCTTGTATCTCCACGGCCCATCAGTCCGGCCCATATCGAATAACCAGGACACCCGAGGACCCCTTAATCCAGGATTCCCTCAGTAGCCCCTGAACCAGTCTTCGATGACGATGCGTTCGGCACGCGGATTGTCTTCAGCATTGCAAGGCGGGTTCCTCCTCCCGAATACTTTAAAACAGTTCCCTGAACAAATGAACTGTATCCGACTCTGTACAATTGTTACAACCCTTAGCCACGAAGGCAAGATATCCAAACAAAACAGTGTCTCTTTACTGACAACTTTTTGGCGAAACGTCATATCTGGCTCATTAACTTCGAACCGTTTTCACGCCCCCCGCTTCGGGTTTCGAGGCATAGCCTCCATCGGCACGTCTTGTCAAAATAGAGACCGTGCCCGCCCATTACAGGATCCTCATCAATATAGTTTTTGGGTAATCCAACCATGCCATTCGCACGATCTCGTCGGGAACTGGCGAGTTTTAAGGCTTGAGGGGGGGGCGTTTGGTATTTCACCGCCTATATAAGAGGATAAAGATCCCTTCTTTTTCTCCCATGCCTTTCTCCTAGCTCTTGCCTTCCCTTCCTCTGTGCTCCAACGCCCAGAATCTTTCCCACCGCCACCAACCTCCCTAGTCATGTCCGGATCTGGGTCTAAGGGCAAGTGGAAGGCCTCCTCCGTCACTGAGAAGGACGTCGAGGAGCTCCGGGGCGTGGGGTACCTGTCTGCGAACATTGCGCACAAGCTCCCCAACAAGGGTCGGGTCACGCCTACCCCGGAGCCCGGCGAGAGAGTAGTGTTCATACCCCACTTCCTCTGCGGGCTAGGGTTCCCTCTTCACCCCTTCGTCCGCGGCCTCATGTTTTATTATGGGCTGGATTTCCATGATCTAGCCCCAAACTCTTTCCTCCACATATCGGCGTTTATCGTCGTGTGCGAGGCTCTCCTCCGCATCCCACCATACTTCGGCTTGTGGCTCAAGGTTTTTAATGTAAAGCCGAAGGTGATCGATGGGCAGCAAGCGAACTGTGGCGGAGTCATGGTGAGCAAACTCCCCAACATCGTATGGCCCAAAGGGGCATTCGTGGAGACGGTCAAGGTGTAGCAGCAGGAGTGGTTCTACATCACCGAACCCCGCAATGCCAACTAGGCAGCCACACACGTTCTCATATCCAGGCCCCCACCAGTCTCACTTCCTGAACTGCTAAGGGCCTCGACTGGGGGACCACGGTGGATGTGCAGATGCTGCAAAAGCGCATCACCAACATGATAGGCAAAAACATCAGTCTCACAAACGTGATCCAGGTGACGCTATTCCGCTGGACCCTCCCTTGCCAGCTCCGGGCCTCTCATATATGGGAGTTTAATCCGGAGGAGCCACGGACCTTGAAGCACTTCTTCGGCACGACGCATGAAGACATTTGGAAGTTGCTCTTCAAGGCCCAAAAAATGTGGCCAAAGAAGACCGAAGACATTGGTCCCGACATCGAGAATCCGGCCTCGCCGGTAAGCAAGATTTTCCCGAGTTCCTATTCGACAAATATGTTCAGATATAATGTATTGCCTGTTCTTCGTACAGGGCTGGACGACAAAGGTGGAGCTGATCAAGTGTCCGGCTCCGCTGCCCAAAGACCCAGCCACACCCCAGCTGACAGAGATGCTGGTCCCGGTGCCCTATCAGGCGTCGGAGAAGAAGGCCAAGAAGAAGAAGAAGCGCAAGGAAACCAAGAGCGGCCCCGCCACAAAGTCCTGCGGACGCTGTGTTCGAAGAGACCGAAGCCCCCTCCTCCCATGAGGTAGACGAGGAAGAGGAAGAGGAGGAGGAGGTAGAAAGCGACTCCCCCCGCAAGGTGAGGAAGAAGAAGAGGGCGGCCACCGAAGACCCACAGGGGAAGGCAACCAAGAGGGGGAAGATGACCCTCCAGGACAGCGGACTGCAGTGCCAAACTGGTCCCCAAAAAACCTCCTAGGGCGAAGCCCCTGGCCGAATCGTAATTGTTTTAGATACTTACTATTTATCATTCAGTCTTCCTACTTTCAGCACATTAGTTATCATGTTATGCATCTTTCAGCCCTCCCCGCGATCTCCCGAACACTTCGCTGTCGGAGGGGAGTTCTCTGCCACCTGATATGGCAGAGAGCGAGACACCGCCATGAGCCCCCTCGCCAACCATCATGGATGATACCGAGGTGTTATCCCGAAGGACCTCTCCAGGCCGCGGAGGGGCGGGTGAGGCTGTCGAGAAGGCGCCCAAGGGTAATACCTCGGCCACTGAAGACATAAAGGAGGCTACCCTTATGGCAACCGATGGTGGGGACCGTCAACAATCTGGACCCCAGCCGGACACTCTCCCGGAGACCAATGTGACTCCGGGATCGGGCGAGCAGCCCCCTTCGAAGGAGGGGGAGCACCAGCTCCATCGGCGACCTCCACTGATCTGGAGGCGCCGAACACTCTAGTGGAAGCACTGCAACGTGCTTCCATCGTGGAGGAGCACCGCACCCTGATGGGTGCGGTGGTAGAGAAGGTTCAGTCCGCCAAGAGCGGACTGAATGAAGCTTTTACCAGCCTACTAACAGGCTTCGAGGTATGCGACGTAATGCTCTAGACGCTTTTTTCCTATAAAGGAATATACCTGTGCATAGATAGTAGCCCCTGAGAGTCTGACTGGTTCTGAGAAAAAGCCAGACAGAGGATCCACATAGTATTAGGAGGAGCTAACATACTTGTCTATTTTGTAACAGGCCTCCCTGTTGGCGGCAACCGCCCAGGCCGCCGAAGTTTTTGAACTCAATCGGAAACTGAAGTTGGCCGATGACAAAATCAACCGCGTTAACAAGTGGTTCGATGAGACGCAAGGTATGCGTATTTAAAAGTTTGGTTGTATATCATAAATGATAGGTATATTCAGAGATAAACTCACAAAATGCTTTGTGTTTATGGGCACAGTTGGTGCAGTCGAGGTCGAGACCCTTAAAGGCGCCCTTGCCCAAGCCCAAAAAGAGGGGAATGCAAACAAGGCAGCCGCTGACAAAGCGGTTGCAGAGCTGAAGACCGAACAGGCCGCCCGCCGACAACACGAAGCTCGGGTGGCCGAGGTCGAATAGGAGCTAAAGGACGCCATCCTCAAGTGCGAGGGTTTGGAGGAGAAGGCTTCAGCCCAATCGTCCGAACTAGCCAAAGCTCTCCAAGATGCTAAGGCGGCAAGGGTCGAGTCCCGAAGTGCTCGCGAGGAGATCCACCAAGCGAAGCAAATAACTGCTGGTAAGGTCTTTTTGTTGCAGAGTATTTTTGGAGGTCAGCGGTATGCGTTACTCACACGACTGTGGAGTTCTACAGACGCGTTTGCAGATCTTCCGAGGAGTGCCGCTGATGCCGCTGATACATCTCCGTCGTATCTATAATTTTTGATTGTTCCATGCCAATATTATACAACTTTCATATACTTTTGGCAACTTTTTATACTATTTTTGGGACTAACATATTGATCCAGTGCCCATAGCTAGTTCCTGTTTGTTGCATGTTTTTTGTTTCACAGAAAATCCATATCCAACGGAGTCCAAACGGGATAAAAACTGAAGGAGATTTTTTTTGGAATATATGTGAATTTTGGGAAGTGGAATCAACGCGAGACGATGACCGAGGGGCCCACGAGGGTGAGGGGCGCGCCCCAGGGGGTCAGGCGCGCCCTGGGCCCTCGTGGCCACCCCGTAAGGCGCTTGGTGCCCTTCTTTCGCTGCAAGAAAGCCAATATCTGGATAAAAATCGTGTCCAAATTTCAGCCCAATCGGAGTTACGGATCTCCGGGAATATAAGAAATGATGAAAGGGCAGAATCGGGAAACACAGAAACAGAGAGAGACAGATCCAATCTCGGAGGGGCTCTCGCCCCTCCCATGCCATGGAAGCCAAGGACCAGAGGGTAAACCCTTCTCCCATCTAGGGAGAAGGTCAAGGAACAAGAAGAAGAAGGGGGGCTCTCCCCCTCTCTCCCGGTGGCGCCGGAACGCCACCGGGGCCATCATCATCACCGCAATCTACACCAACACCTCTGTCATCTTCACCAACATCTTCATCACCTTCCCCCATCTATCTACAGTGGTCCACTCTCCCGCAACCCGCTGTACCCTCTACTTGAACATGGTGCTTTATGCTTCATATTATTATCCAATGATGTGTTGCCATCCTATGATGTCCGAGTAGATTTTCGTTGTCCTACCGGTAATTGGTGAATTGCTATGATTGGTTTAATTTGCTTGTGGTTATGTTGCTGTACTTTGGTGCCCATCATATGAGCGCGCGCGTGGATCACACCATAGGGTTAGTTGTATGTTGATAGGACTATGTATTGGAGGGCAAGAGTGACAGAAGCTTCAACCTAGCATAGAAATTGATGCATACGGGATTGAAGGGGGGCCAATATATCTTAATGCTATGGTTGGGTTTTACCTTAATGAACGTTAGTAGTTGCGGATGCTTGCTAATAGTTCCAATCATAAGTTCATAGAATTCCAAGTCAGGGATGACATGCTAGCAGTGGCCTCTCCCACATAAAACTTGCTATCGGTCTAGTAAAGTAATCAATTGCTTAGGGACAATTTCGCAACTCCTACCACCACTTTTCCACACTCGCTATACTAACTTTATTGCTTATTTACCTAAACAGCCCCTAGTTTTATTTACGTGCTCTTTATATTCTTGCAAACCTATCCAACAACACCTACAAAGTACTTCTAGTTTCATACTTGTTTTAGGTAAAGCGAACGTTAAGCATGCGTAGAGTTGTATCGGTGGTCGATAGAACTTGAGGGAATATTTGTTCTACCTTTAGCTCCTCGTTGGGTTCGACACTCTTACTTATCGAAAGTGGCTACAATTGATCCCCTATACTTGTGGGTTATCAAGACCTTTTTCTGGCGCCGTTGCCGGGGAGTTATAGCATGGGGTGAATATTCTCGTGTGTGCTTGTTTGCTTTATCACTAAGTAGTTTTTATTTTGTGCTCTTGTTTTCTATCTTCAGTTATGGGTAGGAAACGCAAAATACCAAAAAAATAGTTGTACCTACTACACCAATGGTTGAAGAACCACTCAAAATCTATCACACTCCTGAAGCTTTTTACTTGGACCATCTTCGATCCCTATGTGCTCGTGCTGAAACCCCAACTAGCTTAGTTGAGGGCAAATCTTTAGATGAGCATGCTTGTTATGTGCCACCGCTTATCTCAAAAAGGGAAACTTTTATTGGATCAAATTCATCGTTTGCAATGCTATGCTTGGAATTTATGTGAAATATATGATTTTACTTGTTGTTCTGAAAACCCTAAGAAACACCTTCCCTACTGTAAGGGCATATTTGTCCCTAAGATGTTTTGGTGATTGATGACAATACTTTTGCGGACTAATCGTGTGCATTGAGTGTTTTCAGAGATTCATCCTTTTGGCACGAGACGATTCCCTCCCCTCGGAAGCTTGAAGCGAAGACGGTGTAGTCCTTTCGAATTAGTTTGGTGGACTAGTTTCATAGGGATCACCGTACTATCAAGAGGGGGTCCGCTTTGGAAAGGCTAGGGTGGAATCATCATGTACACTTCCTTTTCCCCCCTCCGAGCCTTTCCGCTTCTATGATGGGCTTGTTCCCCTTCTGAGTGTGCCTTCTCTGGTCCCAGCGGTAGTACCGCGGGCCGGAGCGGTAGTACCGCTTATGGCTACAAGCGGTAGTACCGCTCTAGGAGCGGTAGTACCGCTGGTAGCCCCCAGCCGTAGTACCGCTACGGTCTCGTGCTAGTACCGCCTCGATTCGAGGGGTCTTTTTTCGTGTCGGGTTTTACGGAACTAGTCGCGGCAGTGGGGGGGCCGTAGTACCGCTCATATGCGGTAGTACCGCCCTGACCACCGCGGTAGTACAGCCCGGGGGAGCGATAATACTGCTGTGATCAGCGGTAGTACCGCTGCCTCCTGCGGTAGTACCGCTCTCTGTGGGGCTGGTGTGGGGGGTAACGGTTGGTTTGTTCCCCCCACTATATAAGGAGGTCTTCTTCCGCAAAGTTGACTCACCTCTTCCCCCAAAAGCTCCATTGTTGCTCCTAGCTCCATTTTCGCCCGATCTCTCTCCCTAGCCAATCAAACTTGTTGATTTGCTTGGGATTGGTTGAGAAGGCCACGATCTACACTTCCACCAAGAGAAATTTGATTCCCCCCACTTATCCCTAGCGGATCTTGTTACTCTTGGGTGTTTGAGCACCCTAGACGGTTGAGGTCACCGCGGAGCCATAGTCCATTGTGGTGAAGCTTTGTGGTGTCGTTGGGAGCCTCCAATTAAGTTGTGGAGATTGCCCCAACCTTGTTTGTAAAGGTCCGGTCGCCGCCTTCAAGGGCACCAATAGTGGAATCACGGCATCTCGCATTGTGTGAGGGCGTGAGGAGAATACGGTGGCCCTAGTGGCTTCTTGGGGAGCATTGTGCCTCCACACCGCTACAACGGAGACGTACTTCCCCTCAAAAGGAAGGAACTTCGGTAACACATCCTCGTCTTCACCGGCTCCACTATTGGTTATCTCGTCCCTTTACTTTCACAAGTTTACTAGTGTTATATCTCTTATTTGCTTGCATGCTTGTTGTCATTGCATCATATAGGTTGCCCACTTAGTTGCATATCTAGATAACCTATTTTGATGCAAAAGTTTAATTTGGTAAAGAAAAGCTAAAAATTGTTAGTTGCCTATTCGCCCCACCTCTAGTCAACTATATCGATCCTTTCAATTGGTATCAGAGCCTCGTCTCTTTATTAAGGACTTTACCGTCCGAAGAGTATGGTTGACGTCGTAGACGGTGTGGAGGAGCACTCCGTTGTGAATCCGGTCTCGTCTACGGGAGATGGGGGAACCGCGGTCTCTCGTGAGGAATTCAATGTGGCGTTAGACACATTGAAAACCACCATGATGACCAAGGTCAAAAGCATGTTTAATAAATTCTTAGAAGGGCTTAAACTTTCCACCGCACCGTTGAAAGTGGGTGATCCCGCTAACAAGGTGACGGATGCTACCTCCGACAAGGGGGAAGCTACTAGCGAGAAAGCTCCTTCTTCTAGTGGTAAAAATGGGACGGGCAACTTTGCCCATGTGGAACCTCCACCTGTCTATGGTGGACCGCTCCCTTCCACTCATTTGAATCATGCCGGTCCGGCCCCTAAGATTGAGAAGAATGTAGATTTTGATTCTTGGGTCTATCGTTTTAAGCGTCATTTAAATCATGTGAACACTAACCTTTGGAGAATCATTGAAGAAGGCTTCTATCCGCATGACTGAAGTAACTTCACTCCTAGAGAAGTTGTGGATCATCTATTCAATGAGAATGCTCTCTTCATCATCCAAGAAGCAATCCCACCCGAAGATCTTCCTCATCTCCGGCCTTACACCGTGGCCAAAGATGCTTGGCTCCAAGTTTTTTCCCTCTATCGGGGAAGCGCAAGCATTCAACGCTCCAACTATGAAGTGGTGCAAGATGAAGCCGACGAGTTTGCAATGAAAGAAGATGAAGAACCTCGTGAGCTTTTTCGGAGAGTAACCAAACTCGCGGTCTCTCTCCGAGATCATGGAAGTAAGGACACGGATGACAATTGGATCAAGCACAAATTCCTCAAGGCAATGATGCCCTACCACAAAGCCATGTCCTCCGTAATTCGTCAAAGGCCGGACTTCCACACCTTGTCATCAAGTGGAGTGTTGGATGAGTTTGTTGCTATGAGCATCTTGGACAAGACCGCCGACAATGCGGTTCTTCGCTCTCAAAGAGTAAAGAAGCCCAACCTTGCTCTAAGGGCCAAGGCTAGTATGGAGGAAGAGGATGAAGAGGAAGAAGAGGAGGGCAACCTCGAAGATATGAAGTATGCCTATCATGAACACATGGCTCTTGCTTCAAGGCAATTTTGGAGCAAGAAGAACACAAGGCCAAACTTCAACAAGAGCAATTCAAGTGGCGCAAAGGGCAAGAAACGAGTGAGGACTTGCTTCAATTGTGGTAATGTGAGCCACTTTGTTGCGGAGTGCCCTTACGAGAAGAGGGAAGACAATGGTGGCAAGCACATTAGAAAGGACAAGGCCAAGTCGTTCCCCAACAAGAGCAACTTCACCAAGAAGACTCCTCCCAAGGCATTGGTGGTACAAGAAGAGTACAATGAGGATGATGACGATGATGAAGATGGTGAGTCGGTTGCCATGGCCTCCGTTGCCATTGCGAAGACTCCACGGGTGTCTCTCTTCGACTCACCCAATGAGAACATCACCGCCAAGTGCCTCATGGCGAAAGCCACCAATAAGGTAACCTCCAACATCAAAACTACCATCATTAATCATCCTTTTTCGACGGATAGCATTGATGAACATGAGGGGACAAATGTGGAGGAAAATGAGTTTGAGATCTTTATGGGTAAACTCAAGGGTAAATCCAAGAAGCACTTCGTTGCTCTCTTGGAACAACTTGGTGAAGCCAATGACATGATCGAGGCTCACGAAGATACCATCTCTAAGATGGAGGGGCATAGTCGTGACTATGCCGATGAGATTTCAGATCTTTCCAATGCTCTTGACGAAGAGCGTGGTCTTCGTTCGGCTCTTGAGGAGTCATACAACGATGATCATGCTAAGTTAAAGAAAGATCTTGATCATGCTCTTGTTGTGTCTCGTGTGCTAAACTCCGAGAAGGCAAAACTTGGGGTTGATCTTGCTAGACTTAAAGAGGAGTTTGACATTCTCGACAAGGCTCACAAAGTCTTGAAGGGCGTTCATGCTAGCCTCAAGGAGTCTCATGATCAACTCCAAGTAAAGCTAACTAAGGAGAAAGCCACCTTTCCTCATATGGTGCTAATTGATAATGCAAATGCTACTAACCCTTGTTGTGAGCATGTGCATCTTGTTGAGGAGAATGCTAAGTTGAAGGAGCAACTTGAGAAAGGCCTTATATCATGCATACAAGGTGAGAAGAACCTCAACGACCTTTTGAGAAACCAAAAGGAAGTTGTGGCCAAGGAGGGGATTGGGTTCGCACCCAAGCCCAAGAACAAGAAGAAGAATGACAAGACAAAACGACCTCCTCCTCTCAAGCAAACTTTTGTGAATTAGGGAGAGGGTGCTTCCAAGGAGAAGAAGAACAATGCGAGGGGTGATGGTGTCAAGAAGGGAAATACCACCCCATCCAACAAAGCCGGCGACTTTAATCCTTCTTATGTGTTATACCGTGCAAGTGATGGGCATGTTTATGCCAAATTTGTTGGTTCTCCTCATGAGTATATTGAGTGGTCCATTTGGGTTCCTAAGACCCTTGTTACTAACATCAAAGGACCCATTACAAAATGGGTACCTAAAACCAAGCATTGATCTCTTGTAGGTGTTTGCTTCCGGTGGGGGATCATGGTTGCTCGACAGTGGAGCTACAAATCATATGACCGGAAGCAAGGACTTGGTGGTGGACGTGCACAAGATTCCATCTATGCCCACCAATGTCGAGTGGGATGATGCCTCGTCTTCTAAGGTATTGGGACTCGACAAAGTTGTCATTTCTCATGATCTCACGATCGAGAAGGTCATGCTAGTTGAGTCCCTTGCATACAATTTACTTTCCGTTCGTCAACTTGCTACCATGGGCTTTTCCACTTTCTTTGATATTGATACCGTGGCCCTCTTGTGGAGCAAGACTCTTAAAGTAGTCTTTGTTGGGCATGTCGAGAACGGTCTCTATGTGATTAACTTTTCGGAGCGACCCACTAAGACTGCGACATGCCTAATGGCTAAAGTTGACGTGGGATGGCTTTGGCATTGCCGTTTAGCCCATGTCAATATGAGATCTTTGCAAAGTCTTCTCAAGGGGGACCATGTCCGTGGACTAACGAATGTTAGTTTTGCTAAAGATCGTGCTTGCAGTGCTTGTATCGAAGGAAAGCTTCATGAGAAGGCTCACCCTCCCACGACTCGCATTTACTCGAAGAGGCCTTTGGAGCTCCTTCATTTGGATCTCTTTGGGCCTCCATCCTTTGATAGTCTTGGGGGTAGAAAGTATTGCTTGGTAATTGTGGATGACTATTCAAGATACACTTGGGTGTATTTCTTCAAGAGGAAGAGTGAGACCCAACAAACCGTCATTGACTTTGCAAATGAAGCCCAACGTCAACACAATGCAAAGATCTTGACAATAAGAAGTGACAACGGCACCGAGTTCAAAAACTACACCTTGGATGAGTTTCTTAGTGATGAGGGGATCAAGCATCAATATTCCGCACCTTACACCCCTCAACAAAATGGTGTTGTGGAGAGGAAGAACCGGACGTTGATGGATGTGGCAAGGACAATGATGGCGGAGTTCAAGTCTCCATACAACTTTTGGGCCGAAGCCATCGACACCGCGTGTCATGCTTCAAATCGGCTCTATCTCCGCAAAGGATTGAACAAGACTCCATATGAGATACTCACCGGTAACAAGCCCAATCTCAAGTACTTTCGGATGTTCGGGTGTAAGTGTTTCATTCTCAAGAAAGGTGTTCGTTTGTCTAAATTTGAGTCTAGAGCTCATGAGGGCATATTTGTTGGTTATGCTACAAACTCCCATGCTTACCGTGTTCTCAATAAGTCCACGGGACTTATTGAGGAGACGTGTAACGTGGAGTTTGATGAGAATAACGGCTCCCAAGTGGAGCAAAGTGGTACTTGTGATGTAGGTGATGAAATTCCTCCCCAAGCCATAAGAAGAATGGGTGTTGGTTATATCCTACCCATTGAGGAACCCCTTGTGGCCGAAGGAGAAGGACAATGCTCCACTCAAGTGGAGCCATCACCAACTCAAGACCCACACGCTTCCGAAGAACAAAGTAAAGGCTCTCAACCTCATGAACAAGATCAAGGGCAAGATCAACCTCGAGATGGTGGTGATCCACCAAATGATGCCCAAGGTCAAGTTCTCCCCCTCGAGCAAGTTCAAGATCAAGGACAAGCTCAAGACGACGCTCAAGATGATCAAGTAACCCCTCCTCGTTTCTCTTCCGAGGAGGAATTGGAGCGTCGTGCCGCTAAGATCGCTTCCAAGCTCACCACCAAAGGTCATCTCATGGATAATGTGGTTGGAAGCCTAAGAAAGGGGGTAAGCACTCGTAGACAATTAACAAACTATTGTGAACATCATGCGTTTGTTTCTTGTGTCGAACCCCAAAAGGTTTATGAAGCGCTCGAGGACCCAGATTGGCTCAATGCCATGCACGAAGAACTCAACAACTTCGAACATAACCAAGTGTGGAAATTAGTGCCAAGGCCAACCGGGAACCATAATGTCATAGGAACCAAGTGGATATTCAAGAACAAGCAAGATGCTCATGGGATCATTGTTCGCAACAAGGCTCGTTTGGTGGCACAAGGCTACTCCCAAGTCGAGGGTATCGACTACGGTGAAACCTTTGCCCCCGTCGCTCGCCTTGAATCTATTCGTTTGTTGATTGCTTATGCTTCTCATAATAATTTCACGTTGCAACAAATGGATGTGAAGAGTTCTTTTCTTAATGGTTCCATAAATGAGTTGGTGTATGTCAAACAACCCCCCGGGTTCGAAGATCCCTATTTCCCCGATCATGTGTATCAACTCCACAAGGCGCTCTATGGCCTTAAACAAGCCCCACGTGCGTGGTATGAGCATCTTACGGAGTTGTTACAAGATCGTGGATTCGAAATCGGGAAAATCGACCCCACTCTTTTTACTAAGAAGGTCAAAGGGGAGTTGTTTGTGTGCCAACTATATGTTGATGATATTATTTTTGGTTCCCCTAACAAAGCCTTCAATGAAGAATTTGCCGCTCTCATGACCTCAAAGTTCAAGATGTCTATGATGGGAGAGTTGAAGTTCTTTCTCGGATTCGAAATCAAACAAAGAAGAGAAGGAACCTTCATCAACCAAGCCAAATACACTCAAGACATGCTAAAGAGATTCAAGCTAAGTGATGTCAAGCCGGCTTCCACTCCAATGCCCACCAAGTGCCAACTTGACATTGATCCCAATGGTAAAGCCGTGGATCAAAAGGTATATCGCTCCATGATTGGATCCTTGCTTTACCTTTGTGCATCTAGACTGGATATCATGTTGAGTGTGGGAATTTGTGCACGGTTTCAAGCCGCACCTAAGGAAAGCCACTTTGTGGCGGTCAAGCGAATCTTTCGATATTTGGCTCATACCCCAAACTTTGGCTTATGGTACCCAAGAGGAGCAAACTTCAAGCTTGTAGGTTATTCGGACTCCGATTGGGCGGGAGACAAAGTGGATAGGAAGTCCACTTCCGGAGGGTGCCAATTTCTTGGTTGCTCTTTGGTAAGTTGGTCTTCTAAAAAGCAAAGTTGTGTGTCTCTCTCGTCCACCGAGGCGGAGTATGTGGCGGCCGGGAGTTGTTGTGCACAACTCTTATGGATGAGGCAAACTTTAAAGGATTACGGTGTCATTTGTGACAAAGTGCCTCTTTGGTGTGACAATGAAAGTGCCATCAAGATTTCTCTCAACCCGGTGCAACACTTCAAGACGAAGCATATGGAGATTCGGTATCACTTCATCCGGGATCATATTAGGCGAGGGGAGATCGAGCTCAGCTATGTCAACACTCATGATAACCTTGCAGATATTTTCACGAAGCCATTGGATGAAGCAAGATTTCGCGAGTTAAGGCATGAGCTAAATATCATTGATTCAAGCAATGTGGTTTGAACCTTTGCACAACCCTCACATTCATCATGCATTCTTGTCTAGGTGTAGGCATGGACATAGGGGGAGTGTTGTTCTCTCAATGAACTCTTCCTCCCCCCATAATGCATAAACTAATCTCACTCTTTCACATTAGCCATTTTTGATGGTACTTGTGCTTCAAAGACGAGTTTTGGTCATGGGCCCAAGGATAATTCTTCGCGGTGCCATACCAATTGATTCAAACATAGGTGGCCTCGGCCACCGCCCTCTCGTGTAGAGGTGTGTGGGTCTTGTTCTCGTGCTGGTGCTCTTGTTGCTTTGTGTTGGTTTTCTTCTCTTGCCGTCGTTTCCCTTCTTTTCCTTTTGTGCCATAGGTGTTGAGTCTTGTTTTGAGTTGCGCTGGGCGGTACTGCCATTGTGAAGGCGCGGTACTACCACTGGAGCGGTACTACCGCCCATCACCACGGTACTACCGCTGAGCGGTACTACCGCCCATCACCACGGTACTACCGCTGAGGGGCGGGGCCAGGGGTGGTTTCCTCCCCCATACCCATTTGCTTCGTCCCCTCGTTCCTCTTCCTCTCTCTCCAGCGCCATCTCGCCGCGGGAGGGCTCCAGCGGCCCTCCGTCTTCGGACCGTTCCTCTCCATTTCCTTCGGTGGAGTCGATCCCCACCTCGTCCTCTTGCCATGGATGCCGGTATTGCCCCCGTTCCTCTTCTCTTCTTGTCTAGCTTTCAGATCTCGCGTTTTAGGGGCAATAGTGGTTGCATCTCTAGATTTTTGGCCAAATCTAGGCTTGAGTAGGTTGGAGAAGGCAACTAGACTCTTTGGATTGATGTTTGGTAGGTTTATTTTTGAATTTGGCATCCCCGGTAGTGCCGGATCTGACCACGGCAGTAGGAATCCTCTGTGCCCCGTCTCGGGCGGTACTACCGCCCATCTGGCGTGGTACTACCGCTGGAGCGGTACTGCCGCTGTGGAGGCGCGGTACTACCGCTGGTGCGGTACTGCCACTGTGCAGGCACGGTACTACCGCCGGATGCCCAGTTCCATCATTTCCTACCACATGTTGATCCATATTTGTTATGTTTATTTGGTTTTGATCGTTCCTTCTGGTTGTTTTGTGTGTCCGTATGTTTGGTTCCAGGTGATGAACATCCTGAGCAGCAAGTCCGCCGTGTCAACCCCGGGCGTTCAACGTCAAAGCGGTACCGCACATATGAGGCTGCAGGTGGTTCTTCCAGTGCTCCACCATCGCCAGTGGGTGCTTCCTCAAGTGCCAATCCTCCTCTCAAGAAGAAGACTGCCAACAGGCCGAAGCCAAGTGGCAAGAAGGTGACTGAAATGACTAGCAAGGAATTCTGGGACAGGCGTCGCCGCAACCCATATGAGGAAGACCAAGAACCCAACCTTGTCAATCGCCCGTTCTGGAACCGGTTTCAGTATGCCACCTACTTTGACGTGATCAAGGCTAAGAAGAACCTCTTTGTCAATGTTCATTCCATCAACACGGATGCTATGGAGAAGGACCCTGAGTACTTTGGTGATGCCCTTCGGATGTGCTCTCAGTTGAACATTCTCAGGATCATGCAGTTCAACAAGGACTTTGATGCAGATTTGCTGGCTCAGTTCTTTGCCACTGTTCACCTAGGAACTGATGAAGACAGGACTCTGACTTGGATGACTAATGGGAAGGTGCTAGCTGTCAAGTGGAAGGCCTTCATGGGATTGCTAGAGGTGGAAGATCAAGGGCTCGAGACTCCAGTCGGATTTCGTCCTCACCACAATGTTACCTCCACTCACAAGCAAGCTCTCTGGCCCTACTGTACTCGGAAGGTCAACCCTGAGACCAGGAAGGAAACCTATGAGTTGTCTACCTATCTGGACATCCTTCACCGTATCTTCCGCGAGACTCTCTTCCCTCGTATCGGGAATCTGGACATGGTACACTCTTATCTCGTGGACATGCTTCTCTTCTGCCAGCGTGAGAAGGACGCTAACACTGGCGAGTCCCTGGACATCTCTCATGTTATGTGGTCTGAACTTCTTGCTGCTATTTCTGAGCGCAAGTGCCCGATTTATGGTCCGTTCATTATGTTGCTCATTGAGAAGGCTTGGAGATGCACCTATCCTGAGGAGCACCTGGAAACTGGAGAGTTGGTTTCTCATGAGATCAAGCGTCTGAGGAACAAGGATAATTGGGGCATTCCTAGATCTAGAGTTCCATCTTCTGCTGCTGCCATGGAGGCCGAGGGCGAGACTGATGCCGATGAGGATTATGTGCCTTCTGGGACAGAGCCTTCTGCGGCAGAGCCCTCTTGGGCAAAGAAGCTCAAACACAAGATGAAGAAGCTGTTCTGCATGGAGTCTCACAGTCAGTACATGACTCATGTGGCTGAGAAGAAGGCAAGGGGGCGTCACAAGGAGCTTATGCGTCAGTTGGGTGCGATAGTCACCAGCGGCTCTGAGGGTCAGATCACTGAGGAGGAGGAGTGGATCCAGCAGCACTGTCCGTGGACCGATTCAGATGTCGAGCAGTTTCCGGCCGAGGACGGCGGTGCAGATGATCATGCAGAGTCCTGATGTTCGAGATCCTCAGCATGCTCTCACCTGGAGCCGTAGGTTAGATCTTTGCCCCTTTTGGTGTCTCGATGCCAAAGGGGGAGAGAGTTTAGGGATTTGCGTCGTTGTGTTGCGAGTGTGTCTTTGTCTTTGTGCTTTCGTTGTGTTTGCTACCTTGTGCTTTGTTTGGTTTTTGTGTTTAGTAAGACCTTAGTTCCAGTCATATGGTGTGAGACATATGCTACCTTATCCTTATCATACCTTTATCTATGTCTCTAGTCATTTGGTATCTCATGAGTTGCATGCTTATTATGTTATATATCCTGCTCTCTTGAATCTCGCTTAGGTTGTTGGTCTCTAAAATACAGGGGGAGTGTTGATCCTAGTATGTGTGTTGTGCAGTCAAAGCACTTATCTTGATGGCACACATCTAGGGGGAACCCGTCTATATTTTAGAGATTTGGGGTTTGCTTATGTCCTTTGTCTTTTCCCGTTTGTGCAAATCCCGTATTGTCATCAATCCACCAAAAAGGGGGAGATTGTAAGGGCATATTTGTCCCTAAGATGTTTTGGTGATTGATGACAATACTTTTGCGGACTAATCGTGTGCATTGAGTGTTTTCAGAGATTCATCCTTTTGGCACGAGACGATTCCCTCCCCTCGGAAGCTTGAAGCGAAGACGATGTAGTCCTTTCGAATTAGTTTGGTGGACTAGTTTCATAGGGATCACCGTACTATCAAGAGGGGGTCCGCTTTGGAAAGGCTAGGGTGGAATCATCACGTACACTTCCTTTGCCCCCCTCTGAGCCTTTCCGCTTCTATGATGGGCTTGTTCCCCTTCTGAGTGTGCCTTCTCTGGTCCTAGCGGTAGTACCGCGGGCCGGAGCGGTAGTACCGCTTATGGCTACAAGCGGTAGTACCGCTCTATAGCCATAGTACCGCTGGTAGCCCCCAGCCGTAGTACCGCTGCGGTCTCGTGCTAGTACCGCCTCGATTCGAGGGGTCTTTTTTCGTGTCGGGTTTTACACAACTAGTCGCGGCAGTGGGGGCCGTAGTACCGCTCATATGCGGTAGTACCGCCCTGACCACCGTGGTAGTACCGCTCTGGGCCCAGCGGTAGTACCGCCCGGGGGAGCGGTAGTACCGCTGTGATCAGCGGTAGTACCGCTCTCTGCGGGGCTAGTGTGGGGGGTAACGGTTGGTTTGTTCCCCCCACTATATAAGGAGGTCTTCTTCCCCAAAGTTGAGTCACCTCTTCCCCCAAAAGCTCCATTGTTGCTCATAGCTCCATTTTCGCCCGATCTCTCTCCCTAGCCAATCAAACTTGTTGATTTGCTCGGGATTGGTTGAGAAGGCCACGATCTACACTTCCACCAAGAGAAATTTGATTCCCCCCACTTATCCCTAGCGGATCTTGTTACTCTTGGGTGTTTGAGCACCCTAGACGGTTGAGGTCACCGCGGAGCCATAGTCCATTGTGGTGAAGCTTTGTGGTGTCGTTGGGAGCCTCCAATTAAGTTGTGGAGATTGCCCCAACCTTGTTTGTAAAGGTCCGGTCGCCACCTTCAAGGGCACCAATAGTGGAATCACAGCATCTCGCATTGTGTGAGGTCGTGAGGAGAATACGGTGGTCCTAGTGGCTTCTTGGGGAGCATTGTGCCTCCACACCGCTCCAACGGAGACGTACTTCCCCTCAAAAGGAAGGAACTTCGGTAACACATCCTCGTCTTCACCGGCTCCACTATTGGTTATCTCGTCCCTTTACTTTCGCAAGTTTACTAGTGTTATATCTCTTATTTGCTTGCATGCTTGTTGTCATTGCATCATATAGGTTGCTCACTTAGTTGCATATCTAGACAACCTATTTTGAGGCAAAAGTTTAATTTGGTAAAGAAAAGCTAAAAATTGTTAGTTGCCTATTCACCCCCCCTCTAGTCAACTATATCGATCCTTTCACCTACCAATGTGAGTTTAGTGATAATGGAATCGTATCTTCGTATGCTAAGGGTGTTTATAATTACTATGATGTTCAACAAATTGAAGAATTTGTTGCTTTTAAGGGTGCTTATGAAATTGCTTCTTTGATTGAAACGTATGATTCTACTCTTTACAAATCTGAAAATTTTGCCATACTTAAATATTGTTATGATAATTATGCTTCTAATGCCTATGTTAAACCATATATTGAGGACTCCTCCGCTGTCCAAGAAGAGACAAATATTTTGCAGGAGTCTATGGAAGAAGAAATTGATGAAACTGTGAGCTCATTGGATGAAAAAGATGATGAGGAGAGCAAAGAACAAAAGGAGGAAGATCGGATTAGCTACCCATGCCCACCTTCTAATGAGAGTAACTCTTCAACTCATACATTGTTTAATGTCCCTTTGTTCTTACCGAAGGATGATTGCTATGATGATTGTTATGATCCTGTTGATTCTTTTGAAATATCCCTTTTTGATGATGCTTGCTATGCTTGTGGCCAAGATGCCAATATGAATTATGCTTATGGAGATGAACTTGCTATTGTTCCTTATGTTAAACATGAAATTGTTGCTATTGCACCCACACAGGATAGTCCTATTATCTTTTTGAATTCTCCAAACTACACTATATCGGAGAAGTTTGCACTTATTAAGGATTATATTGATGGGTTGCCTTTTACCGTTGCACATGATGATTTTGATGAATATAATGCATGTGCTAGCTGATCCTACTTGCAATTATTATGAGAGAGGAACTACATCTCCGCCTCTCCATGTTTCCAATATGATAAAACTGCAAGAAACTGTTTATACTATGCATTGGCCTTTACTACGTGTGCATGAATTGTTCTTTTATGACATGCCGATGCATAGGGAGAGAGTTATACTTCATTGTTGCATGATATATGTTACTTTGTGCTCACTACTAAATCAAAAATCATTGTTAATTAAAATTGGCTTTGACATACCTTGGGATCCGGGTGGATCCATTACTTGAGCACTATATGCCTAGCTTAATGGCTTTAAAGAAAGCGCTGCCAGGGAGACAACCCGGAAGTTTTAGAGAGTCATTTATTTCTATTGTGTGCTTTTATAAATTACAAATCCATTGTATTATAAAAATAATGTGCCAAGATTTGCCTTTAGGATGTTTACATTGGTTGTTGGTTTGTGCGGTACAAAACAGAAACTTTGGCTGTAGTGCGCGATTTTTTTTTACTGGAACGTCAAACGGTTCTGAAACTTTTTGCACTATCTTTCTATACAATTTTTTTATTTTTCCTAAATGTTTCAGAATTTTTGGAGTACCAGAGGTATGGTGAATGTTCAGATTACTACAGACTGTCCTGTTTAAGACAGATTCTGTTTTTGATGCGTAGTTTGCTTGTTTTGATGAAACTATCAATTTCTATCAGTGGATTAAGCCATGGAAAAGTTATATTACAGTAGCTACAATGCAAAAACAAAATATGAATTGCTTTGCAACAGTACTTAGAGTGGTGATTTGCTTTATTATACTAACGGATCTTACCGAGCTTTCTGTTGAGTTTTGTGTGGATGAAGTGTTCGAAGATCGAGGATGTCTCGATATGAGGATAAGGAGGAGAGGCAAGAGCTCAAGCTTGGGGATGCCCAAGGCACCCCAAGTAAATATTCAAGGAGACTCAAGCGTCTAAGCTTGGGGATGCCCCAAAAGGCATCCCATCTTTCTTTAACAAGTATCAATATGTTTTCGGATTCGTTTCGTTCATGTGATATGTGCAAATCTTGGAGCGTCTTTTGCATTTAGTTTTCACTTTTCTTTGATGCACCATGCTAGTATGAGATAGTCCATGGTTGATTTATAGAATGCTCATTGCACATCACTTATATATTTTGAGTATGGCTTTATAGATTGCTTCATGTGCTTCAATTATATCATTTGAAGTTTGGATTGCCTGTTTCCCTACACATAGAAAACCGCCATTTGTAGAATACTCTTTTGCTTCACTTATATTTGTTAGAGTGTGGGCATATCTTTTGTATAAAGAATCAAACTCTCTTGCTTCACTTATATCTATTTAGAGAGTTGATAGGAATTATTCATTCACATGGTTAGTCATAAAATCCTACATAAAACTTGTAGATCACTGAATATGATATGTTTGATTCCTTGCAATAGTTTTTCGATATAAATATGGTGATATTAGAGTCATGCTAGTGGGAAGTTGTGGATTGTAGAAATACTTGTGTTGAAGTTTGTGATTCCCGTAGCATGCACATATGGTGAACCGTTATGTCAGGAAGTTGGAGCATGAGGTATTTATTGATTGTCTTCCTTATGAGTGGCGGTCGGGGACGAGCGATGGTCTTTTCCTACCAATCTACCCCCCTAGGAGCATGCGCGTAGTACTTTGTTTCGATGACTAATAGATTTTTGCAATAAGTATGTGAGTTCTTTATGACTAATGTTGAGTCCATGGATTATATGCACTCTCACCCTTCCATCATTGCTAGCCTCTTCGGTACCGTGCATTGCCCTTTCTCACCTCGAGAGTTGGTGCAAACTTCGCCGGTGCATCCAAATCCCGTGATACGATACGCTCTATCACACATAAGCCTCCTTATATCTTCCTCAAAACAGCCACCATACCTACCTATCATGGCATTTCCATAGCCATTCCGAGATATATTGCCATGCAACTTCCATCATCATCATATACATGACTTGAGCATTTATTGTCATATTGCTTTGCATGATCGTAAGATAGCTAGCATGATCTTTTCATGGCTTGTCCGTTTTTTGATATCTTTGCTACGCTAGATCATTGCACATCCTGGTACACTGCCAGAGGCATTCATATAGAGTCATACTTTGTTCTAGACATCGAGTTGTAATATTGAGTTGTAAGTAAATAAAAGTGTGATGATCATCATTATTAGCGCATTGTCCCAAAAAAGGCCAAATATAAAAAAAGGCCAAAAAAAGAAAAAAAGAAGGGACAATGCTACTATCCTTTTTCCACACTTGTGCTTCAAAGTAGCACCATGATCTTCATGATAGAGATTCTCTTATTTTGTCACTTTCATATACTAGTGGGAATTTTCATTATAGAACTTGGCTTGTATATTCCAACGATGGGCTTCCTCAAATGCCCTAGGTCTTCATGAGCAAGCAAGTTGGATGCACACCCACTTAGTTTCAGTTTGAGCTTTCATACACTTATAGCTCTAGTGCATCCGTTGCATGGCAATCCCTACTCCTCACATTGACATAAATTGATGGGCATCTCCATAGCCCGTTGATTAGCCTCATCGATGTGAGACTTTCTCCCCTTTTAGTCTTCTCCACACAACCTCCATCATCATATTCTATTCCACCTATAGTGCTATATCCATGGCTCACGCTCATGTATTGCGTGAAAGTTGAAAAGGTTTGAGAACGTCAAAAGTATGAAACAATTGCTTGGCTTGTCATCGGGGTTGTGCATGATTTGAATACTTTGTGTGATGAAGATGGAGCATAGCCAGACCATATGATTTTGTAGGGATAACTTTCTTTGGCCATGTTATTTTGAAAAGACATGATTGCTTTATTAGTATGCTTGAAGTATTGTTGTCTTAATGTCAAAAGAAAGACTATTGCTTTGAATCACTCGTGTCTTAATATTCATGCCATGATTAGATTATGTGATCAAGATTATGCTAGGTAGCATTCCACATCAAAAATTATCTTTTTTATCATTTACCTACTCGAGGAAGAGCAAGAATTAAGCTTGGGGATGCTGATACATCTCTGTCGTATCTATAATTTTTGATGTTTCCATGCCAATATATACAACTTTCATATACGTTTGGCAACTTTTTATTCTATTTTTGGGACTAACATATTGATCCAGTGCCCAGTGTCAGTTCCTGTTTGTTGCATGTTTTTTGTTTCACAGAAAATCCATATCAAACGGAGTCCAAACGGGATAAAAACTGACCGAGATTTTTTTGGAATATATGTGAATTTTGGGAAGTGGAATCAACGCGAGACGATGCCCGAGGGGCCCACGAGGGTGAGGGGCGCACCCCAGGGGGTCAGGCGCGCCCTAGGCCCTTGTGGCCACCCCGTAAGGCGGTTGGTGCCCTTTTTTCGCCGCAAGAAAGCCAATATCTGGATAAAAATCGTGTCCAAATTTCAGCCCAATCGGAGTTACAGATCTCCGGGAATATAAGAAACGATGAAAGGGCAGAATTGGGAAACGCAGAAACAGAGAGAGACAGAGAGACAGATCCAATCTCGGAGGGGCTCTCACCCCTCCCATGCCATGGAAGCCAAGGAACAGAGGGGAAACCCTTCTCCCATCTAGGGAGAAGGTCAAGGAAGAAGAAGAAGAAGCGGGCTCTCTCCCCCTCTCTCCCGGTGGCGCCGGAACGCTGCCGGGGCCATCATCATCACCGCAATCTACACCAACACCTCCGTCATCTTCACCAACATCTTCATCACCTTCCCCCATCTATCTATAGCGGTCCACTCTCCTGCAACCCACTGTACCCTCTACTTGAACATGGTGCTTTATGCTTCATATTATTATCCAATGATGTGTTGCCATCCTATCATGTCTGAGTAGATTTTTGTTGTCCTACCGGTAATTGGTGAATTGCTATGATTGGTTTAATTTGCTTGTGGTTATGTTGCTGTCCTTTGGTGCCCATCATATGAGCGCGCGCGTGGATCACACCATAGGGTTAGTTGTATGTTGATAGGACTATGTATTGGAGGGAAAGAGTGACAGAAGCTTCAACCTAGCATAGAAATTGATGCATACGGGATTGAAGGGGGACCAATATATCTTAATGCTATGGTTGGGTTTTAACTTAATAAACGTTAGTAGTTGCGGATGCTTTCTAATAGTTCCAATCATAAGTGCATAGAATTCGAAGTCAGGGATGACATGCTAGCAGTGGCCTCTCCCACATAAAACTTGCTATCGGTCTAGTAAAGTAATCAATTGCTTAGGGACAATTTCGCAGCTCCTACCACCACTTTTCCACACTCCCTATACTAACTTTATTGCTTCTTTACCTAAACAGCCCCTAGTTTTTATTTACGTGCTCTTTATATTCTTGCAAACCTATCCAACAACACCTACAAAGTACTTCTAGTTTCATACTTGATTTAGGTAAAGCGAACGTTAAGCGTGCGTAGAGTTGTATCGGTGGTCGATAGAACTTGAGGGAATATTTGTTCTACCTTTAGCTCCTCGTTGGGTTCGACACTCTTACTTATCGAAAGAGGCTACAATTGATCCCCTATACTTGTGGGTTATCAGCCGCACAGTTCTTCCGAGCCCAGGAGGGGAACTCGACCGAGAAGCTGTTCTGGTCGCAGTTTCTTGCTCCGGAGCATCCGACGCCTCTGAACGACCAGATGAAGCAGCTGATGGAGCTGCATAGGATGGCCGGCCTGGCCATGAAGGATCTAATAGTCCAGCTGTGGCTAGCCGAACCAATTCCTAGCAGCTACTTCGGTTTGGTGAGGCGACCCGTAGATGCGCTGCCTCGAGTTGAAGCTGTGAAGTGTGCGGCGTGCATAGAGGTTGCTCGGATGGCCTTCGCCCATATTAAGATGCATTAGGCAAAGATGAAGGCCACCGATGTGGCGACCGCAGGCCCGCCCGAAGGCAAGGACCACTGCAAGCCAGAGAGGTACTTTGAAGACGTCCTGGTGGATGCATGAATAGTAGAGGGCCAATGCTCAAAGGATGTTATTTTTGAGTAGATGTATCCGGGTTGTAAAAACTGTGTTTGTGAACCCAGGCTTGTAGTATGATGCCTTTGATCTTAAGTTATTTTCCTCCTGTGCGGCCGTTTTAATTTTGATAGTTTTCCAGTTGTCGGCTTTAGCCCCCACATAGATACTACGGGGTGTTTGGCATAGCGCGTTACCACACTTTATCCAACGTCTTGGTCCGTGAAGGAGGTGTCCGCGAAGTGAACTAGGCAATCAGACTATGCGGCTTCATTACTTTCACTTAGCCATAGGAGTTTGACAGTGGGGCTAAGTATTAGCCCCTTGTGCGTGTGCGGCGATCCGTACTAAGGTGCCTTTTCCACGCGGCTCAGTGAAGACCATCCCCTCATATAACATGGAATAAATCAGTAATGATTTGTAGTATAAGACTAAGTCGCTGAAGCACTGACAGCTCTCGCCTTATCATGACAGTCAGTTTTCAGCTTTCTCTACTCAGGTATTTGACCGGACGAACCAGAAATACAATCGCAGTAGTTCTCCCTTTACGACCTTAGCCGAACGAGCGGAACGTAAGGTGGTAAGCACAGGAGCCGGGCAACCCAACTATAGACCAAAGACATGACTCGAAGCCGATGCATATAGTGCAATATTCGGGACGCCGAAGAGTACCCTATAGTTGTTCGGACTTGAGAACGTGCGGGGCCGAATACAGGCCCCAGTGTTTAGGACCGTATTAAAGCACGTGTGGCAATCTGAAGTGAGGAAGGGATACAGATGACAAAAGAAGCCAGTACCAAACAAAAGTGGTAATCAACTGTTTCCTTTAAATCCTATATAATATGTCGATGCGTGCTATTACAGATGATGCCCTGAGTATTAAGGCTATGTTACATGCCGAAATCTTGTACAAGGGAAAGTTTTACACAGGGCCGAAAGGGCAGTGGTCTTTGAAGATCCCAGTGGTGCCATGCCGCACGTCTGCGTCGCTTCTCCTTGGTGAGAAATCCTTTGAGAGGGAAAGTCGATGGTCATCTATAGGAAAGGGGAGCCTGGAAAAGAGCTCTTGCATGACCATGGGGTAGGTAGGTTTTTAATGAAACTATAGTAAAAAAGGAAAAAGGAGAAAGAAAGTTAACGTCCGAATAGGGTCAAGCTGTACTATAGACCTTTTCTGTAGTATGCCTCCGGCGCTGCCCAAGGTATTTTAAGTGCGTAATTATGCACACGCGGTACGTGTGTTGCAGCCTTATGGGGCGATCGGTGGAGGCCGAACTGCTATTCAAGCGCTGGTTCCGCTGAGGTGTCGTTCTGCAGCATAGACCGAACTCGTTTGGCAGTGTCAGGGGTCTTGATGACCGATGAGTTGTTCGGCTTGAAGAGGTCGTTATGTACCTCGGCTGTGAGGGCCGCGGTGTGCTCCTCAGTATAGAGGGAGCGCTCCATGTTTCCATTGACTATGATGATGCCGCGCGGTCCGGGCATTTTGAGCTTTAAATAAGCATAATGTGGGACCACATTGAACCGGGCGAAAGCAGTTCGTCCGAGTAGCGCGTGATAACCACTGTGGAAAGGGACGATATCGAAGATCGAGTCTTCGATTCGGAAGTTGTCTGGAGAACCGAAGACTACTTCCAACGTTAAGGAGCCCGTACAACGGGCCTCCACACCAGGTATCACTCCTTTAAAGGTAGTGTTACTTGGTTTGATTCTTGACGAGTCAATACCCATCTTACGGACAGTGTCTTGATAAATCAGGTTGAGACTGCTGCCACCATCCATAAGGACTCTAGTGAGATGGTATCCATCGATGATGGGATCGAGTACCAGGGCCGCCGAACCTCCATGACGGATACTAGTTGGGTGGTCCCTACGATCAAAGGTGATCGGACAAGCCGACCATGGGTTGAATTTTGGGGCGACAGGCTCTACGGCGTAGACGTCCCTTAGTGCGCGCTTGTGCTCCCTCTTTGAGATGTGTGTAACATATATCATGTTCACTGTTTTCACCTCAGGGGAAACTTCTTATGTCCCCCTGTGTTCAGAGGGTGGGGCTCATCATCGTCCTCGCTTTGAGGCCCTTTCCCCTTGTGTTCGGTATTTAATTTACCGGCCTGTTTAAAAACCCAGCAGTTCTGTTGGAGTGGTTGGCAGGCTTGTCAGGGGTGCCATGAATCTGGCAAGGCCTATCTAGTATTTTGTCCAAGTTGGATGGACCGTCTCTATTTCCTTTGAATGGCTTCTTCCACTGACCGGGTTTGGAGCCACTGAATCCGGCATTTACCGCTGTATCCTCGGTTTCTTTGTTATTGTTCTGACGCTTGTTTTTGTTATGTCGTGGCCTTCCATTGCCATCCCTGGCTTCAGAGGTGCCGGGGTCCCTGGTGCTATTGCTTCTACGAGCCAACCAGCTATCTTCTCCCGCGCAAAAGCGGGTCATAAGTGCAGTAAGAGCTGCCATAGTTTTTGGCTTTTCCCGACCGAGGTGTCGGGCGAGCCATTCATCATGGACGCTATGCTTAAAGGCCGCTAAGGCTTCGGCGTCTGGATAATCAACAATTTGGTTCTTTTTTATTAAGAACCGAGTCGAGATTTTGCGGGCTAACTCTCTGGGTTGCTGGACTATGTGACTGAGGTCGTCAGCGTCCGGTGGCCGGACATATGTGCCTTGAAAGTTATCTCGAAAAGCATCCTCCAAGTCCTCCCAACTACCAATGGAGTTCTCTGGGAGGCTATTCAGCTAGTGTCGTGCTGGTCCTTTTAGTTTTAGGGGAAGGTATTTGATGGCATGGAGATGATCGCCACAAGCCATATGAATGCGGAGAAGAAAATCTTCAATCCATACGGCGGGATCTGTAGTTCCATCGTATGCCTCGATGTTGATGGGTTTAAACCCTTCTGGAAATTGGTGCTGCATTACCTCATCGGTAAAGCACATGGGTGTGCGGCGCCTCTATATTGGGACACGTCACGATGGAGTTCGGATGATGTCCGTATTCGGTTCTCGGCCGAACATGGTTATGATTGTCGCGCCAGGCTTGATGGTCGTTGTCTCGTGTCAGAGTACGCCCCCTTGATCCATAGATTGATCTGGTATGGCCGGCTCTATTGTCCAGGTCCTGACGTAAGTCATATGTGTAACCCAGAGCCGATTCCTCTTTGCCTCTACGGCGGGGTGGCGCAGGCTGGTAATCGACATAATTAGCCATTTTGTCCCGTCCACGTGGTGGTCGGTCTGGTTCATCAGCATGGTGGTATCTTGACGGGTTTGGCTCAAGGGCCTCATCATCGAATTGTGGTAGTAGCCTGTGTTTTGGGTAGCTCTTAGTTGGGCGCTCAAGGCCGTATTCTTCGGCGGCCAGGACCTTGGTCCATCTGTCGTTGAGCGTATCTAGTTCGGCTTGAAGCTGTTGTTGTTTCTTTTTCAGGCTCCTTGTAGTGGCGATAAGCTGTCACTTGAAGTGTTCTTGTTTGAGGGGTTCCTCTAGCACGATGAAATCTTCGTTACCGAGGCTAACGTCCTCCTCGGAGGCCGATAGATAATTTCTATCTTCCGAATCCTCATGATCAACAAGTTCGTCAGGGTTAACTTGTCCCTCCTCCCACTCATCCTGCTCGGACGCAGGCTCGACGGGGTGGTCGAGGTCTTCGGCATCATCCGGGGTGTTGTTATCTCCGGTGCTAGTATTGCTATCCCTTTCACGACGAGATCATGAGCGGCGCCGCTGACGTTGGCGTTTAGGTGGCGCCTTGACGGACTTGTCCTTAATCGGATCTTGAGTGCCATCGTCGTCCTTCTTTTCGGGTGTATCCACCATGTACACGTCGTAAGTAGAAGTGGCCGTCCAATGCCCAGTGATGGGCGGGTTTTGGCCTTGTTCGGCTCCGGCATCGTCGTCCATACCGTCGATGTCTTCGGAGGCGTAGTCTAGCATGTCGGTTAGATCCTCGACAGTGGCTATTAAGTGGGTGGTCGGTGGGACATAAAATTACCTGCTCTCAGCCCCCAGTTCAGGCTGGGCGTAGTTCGAAAGAGATGCCTCCTTAATGGCGAGAGATTGCATTAGGTCCAGCGCCTCGTTTAGGAGCGAAAGCTAGACAGGCGACCGAGGATCTGCAGATCTGGGTCCGATAATCACCTCTTGGCCGAGCTCGGTAGACGCAGACCTCGAGGGTTTAGAGTTGACATCCGGAGATGAGTCCGGCTTCCCGATGACAAGGAGAGTCATGTTGGACTTCGGGCCCGCTGACCGCATGGTCACCTCTGGGTCTCCCGCAGGTGACTCCATAAGAGGAGAGAGTCCGACGGGGTTTATTCTCCCGTCTTCGGATAGGGTGGCCCGCTCTGGATTTAAGGCCAAGGCGGGTAGAGGGTCGATCCCTAAGTGGATTCTGATGGTGGATCCGACGGGCTTCCTTCATGTAGATGAGGAGTGGCGGCCGAGGCCGAGAATCCTTTGAAGATCAAGTCTCCTTGGATATCAGCGATGTAATTCAAGCTTCCGAACCTGATCTGATGCCCAGGGGCGTAGCTGTCGATCTGTGATGTCTACTATGCAACTTTATTCTTGTAGACACGTGTTGGGCCTCCAAGCGCAGAGTTTTGTAGGACAGTAGCAATTTTCCCTCAAGTGGATGACCTAAGGTTTATCAATCCGTGAAAGGTGTAGGATGAAGATGGTCTCTCTCAAACGACCCTGCAACCAAATACAAGAAATCTCTTGTGTCCCTAACACACCCAATACAATGGCAAATTGTATAGGTGCACTAATTCGGCGAAGAGATGGTGATAAAAGTGTAATATTGATAGTAGAAATATATTTTTATAATCTGAATAAATAAAAACAGCAAGGTAGCAAATAGTAAACGGGCACAAAACGGTATTGCAATGCTTGAAAATGAGGCCTAGGGTCCGTACTTTCGCTAGTGCAATCTCTCAACAGTGCTAATATAATTGGACCATATAACCGTCCCTCAACATGCAACGAAGAATCACTCCAAAGTTCCTATCTAGCGGAGAACATAAGACGGAATTGTTTGTAGGGTACGAAACCACCTCAAAGCTATTCTTTCCGATCAATCTATCCTATAGTTCGTACTAAAATAACACAAATCTATTCTTTCCGATCGATCTAACCAAGAGTTCGTACTAAAATAACACCAAAGCAAATTCAGATTCATAATATTCAATCCAACACAAAGAACTTCAAAGAGTGCCCCAAGATTTCTACAGGAGAAGCAAAGACAAGAACGTGCATCAAACCCTATGCATAGATTACCCCAATGTCACCTCGGGAATCCGCGAGTTGAGTGCCAAAACATATATCAAGTGAATCAATACGATACCCCATTGTCACCACGAGTATTCAATTGCAAGACATATATCAAGTGTTCTCAAATCCATAAAAGTATTCAATCCGATAACAACGAAATCTCAAAGGGAAAAACTCAATTCATCACAACAAGATAGAGAGGGGAAAACACCATATGATCCGACTATATTAACAAAGCCCGCGATACATCAAGATCGTGACATCTCAAGAACACGAGAGAGAGAGAGAGAGAGAGAGAGATTAAACACATAGCTACTGGTACAAACCCTCGGCCCCGAGGGTGGACTACTCCCTCCTCATCGTGGCGGCCGCCGGGATGATGAAGATGGCCACCGGAGATGATTCCCCCCTCCGGCAGGGTGCCAGAACGGGTCTAGATTGGTTTTCGGTGGCTAAAGAGCCTTGCGGCGGTGGAACTTCTGATCTAGGCTAACCCCGAGGGTTTTTGGAATATTTGTGAATTTATAGGGTAAAGAGGGGGTGCGGGAGGCCACCAAGGTGGGCACAACCCACCTAGGCACGCCTGGGCCCCCAGGCGCGCCCTGGTGGGTTGCGCCCCCCCTCGGGGCACCCCCCTAGGTGCTGCTCTAGCCCATCCTGGGTGTTCTGGTCCATAAAAAATCTCCAAAAAGTTTCGCGGTGTTTGGACTCCATTTGATATTGATTTTCCGCGATGTAAAAAACAAGCAAAAAACAGCAACTGGCACTGGGCACTGGGTCAATAGGTTAGTCTCAAAAAATGATATAAAGTCGCTATAAAATGATTGTAAAACATCCAAGAATGATAATATATTAACATGAATACTTCATAAATTATAGATACGTTGGAGACATATCAGCATCCCCAAGCTTAATTCCTACTCGTCCTCGAGTAGGTAAATGATAAAAGAAATAATTTATGAAGTGTGAATGCTGGCAAAGTGCATAAGTTTGATCAATGATAATTTCAATCACTTTTCCTAGCATCATAACAACAATTCTTTCTTATGAAACTTCTCATGTTAAAGTAGCAAGCAATTCACATGTTAAGGTTCAAACAATGAACTCTCTTGAAAGTCAACAACCTATGTTCTTAGTTACCAAGCAATTGCAATTCAACTTATTCAACAGAGTTTAAGTAAGAGCTCCACATACTCAACCATCATATAGTCTTCTATGATTGCTAACACTCACCGCATACACATGAGCAAAACGTTTCAACCGGACACATAGAAAGATAGGGGCTTATTGTTTTGCCTCCCAACGTATTCACCTCAAGGGTGATGTCAAAAATAATAACTTATGCTCCTAGATCTTTCCTCACCACATGATGCTTGTCAAAAGAGAAAAATAAAAAGGAATAGAGAGAAGAACTTTGACTCTTTGAATAAAAGTAAATACATAAAAGTAAAAGATAGGCCCTTCGCAGAGTGAAGCAGAGGTTGCCATGCACTTATTTGTTTGTATGCTCAACCCCTTAGTGCAAAAGAACGTCATGTTGTATTTCCCCTTGTGATAGCAACCTTTATTATGCAGTCCATCGCTTTTATTACTTTTCCATCACAAGTTCGTACAACGCTCAATTTTCTCTTACACTAAATGATCTAACACTTTTTAGAAGCAATTTTTATTGCCTTATTGCACCGATGACAACTTACTTGAAGGTACTTGCTTAATCCTTAGGTAGGTATGGTAGACTCTTGAATATAAGATTTGGGTTTAAGGGTTTTTGGATGCACAAGTAGTATCTCTACTTGGTGCATGATTTTTGGCTAGCAAAGATGGGGGGCAAGCACCACATGTTGAAGGATCTTTGGCAATATAACTTCTATGTGAATATGAACAAACATAAACCATTACGTTGTCTTCCTTGTCCAACGTCAACAATTTTGGCATATAATATTTAGACGGGGGCTCACAATCACAAAAGATTTCCATGATAGTGTATTTATATGTGAAAGTTCTCTTCCTTATACTAATTATTCGTGAATTGCTTGTATGACCAATATTGTGATTGTCAAGCCTCAAAAGATTTCACTTTCTAAACCCAATGTGAAGCTTCCACTAGGCATGATATAATTTCATCTTCATGATATTCAATTCATTCAACAATCTACTCATAGGATATAAGTGAAGCACAAGAGTAAATGACAAGCTACTCAAAAAAGATATAAGTGAAGATCATGAGCATAATATTTCTTTCTCTCAAATTAATTTAAGTGAAGCAAGAGAGAATTTCTTCGAAAATACTAAAGCACACCGTGCTCAAAAAGATATAAGTGAAGCACTAGAGCAATTCCATAGAAAAGAGCTTCGTTGACGGGATATGAATGCCGCTTACTTAGCCTCCCTGGCAACTACTTGAGGACTCTATTTTATTTAAAAACTTTCAGATCTAAGAATTTTATTAAAACAACAAGCAAACTGAAAATAAAATGACATTCTAAGAATAGCACAACTCATGTGAAGAAGCAAAAACTTAGGCTCAACCGATACTAACCGATAATTGTCTAATAGGAAAGGTGGGATGCCACCGGGGCATCCCCAAGCTTAGATGCTTTAGACTTCTTGAAATATTATCTTGGGATGCCTTGGGCATCCCCAAGCTTGAGCTTTTTTGTCTCCTTAATTCCTTTTATATCATGGTTTCCCTAAATCTTAAAAACTTCATCCACACAAAACTCAACAAGAACTCGTGAGATAAGTTAGTATAAACCAATGCAAAAACTTTATCATTCTCTACTGTAGCAAATCACTAAAATTATTATTCAACATTGCATACTAAATGCCTCTGCATATTTAATACTTTTATCCTCAAATAGAATCATTAAACAAGCAAACATATGCAAACAATGCAAACATAACAGCAATCTGCCAAAGCAGTACAGTCTGTAAAGAATGCAAGAGTATAAATACTTATTAAACTCCTAAGATTATGAAAATTTACCACACTATAGAAAATTTATCAGATCTTATTTTGCAAAAAGTTTCAACATTTTATCACATTCTGACTTTTCTAGGGAATTTTCGCAACATCGATAAACTCTCTGTTTTCAAACAGCAACATGTAGACTTGCAAAATAAGCATGGTAAAGGCTATCCTTGACACTTTTATTGAAATAAAAGATTCAAAACATTATTATAAATAACAGCAAGAAAATCCTAACAAAATAAAATGACGCTCCAAGTAAAACACATATCATGTGACGAATGAAAACATAGCTCCAAGTGAGGTTACCGATAATGTTGGAGACGAAAAACGGGATGTCTCCCGGGGCATCCCCAAGCTTAGTTCCTTGGATGTTCCTTAGATATTAACTTGGGGTGGCTTGGGCATCCCCAAGCTTAGGGTCTTGTCACTCCTTATTCTCCTCATATCGACATCTCACCCAAAACTTGAAAACTTCAATCACACAAAACTTAACGGAACTTCGTGAGATAGGTTAGTATGATAAAGAGCAAACCATTTCACTTTGGTATTGTCAAAGAAAAGATTCATAATTGTTCTCACACAATTCCTACTATAGCATATCATTTCCATAATTTATATTGAACAATATAAGCCATGGAAACTAGAAAACAAGCAAAACTATGCATAGAAAACAGAATCTGTCAAAAACAGAACAGTGTGTAGTAATCTATACTCCAACCATACTTCTGCTACTCCAAAAATTCTGAAAAGTTAGGACAACCTGTGAAATTTGTCTATTAATCTTCTGCAAAAATAATCAGCATTTTATCACGCTTCTGTTAAAAACGAGAATTGTTTTCCTGAGCGCAAAAGTTTCTGTTTTTCAGCCAGATCAAATCAACTATCACCGTAAGCCATCTCGAAGGTCTTACTTGGCACTTTATTGAAACAAAAGCAATAAAAGTTGATTAATACAGTAGCCTAATGATGTGAACACACAAAAACAGTAGGTAGAAGTGTTGGGTTGTCTCCCAACAAGAGCTTTTCTTTAATGCATTTTAGGCTAGGCATGATGATTTCAATGATGCTTGCATAAAAGATAAGAATTAAAACATGAAGAGAGCATCATGAAGCATATGACTAGCACATTTAAGCCTAACCCACTTCCTATACATACGGATTTTGTGAGCAAACAACTTATGGGAACAACAATCAACTAGCATAGGAAGGCAAAACAAGCAAAACATCAATATTTTCAACACATAGAAAGGAAACTTGATATTATTGCAATTCCTACAAGCATAAGTTCCTCCCTCATAATAATTTTCAGTAGCATCATGAATTAATTCAACAATATAACCATCACATAAATCATTCTTTTCATGATGCACAAGCATAGAAATTTTGTTACTCTCCACATAAGCAAATTTCTTCTCATCAATAGTAGTGGGATCAAACTCAACAAAATAACTATCATGAGAGTGAAAATTAAAATCATGATGACAAGTTTCATGGTTATCATTATTCTTTATAGCATACATGTCATCACCATACTCATCATAAATAGAAACTTTGTTCTCATCTTAATCAATTGAAACCTCTTCCAAAATAGTGGATTCATCACTAAATAAAGTCATGACATCTCCAAATCCACTTTCACCAATATAATAATCATAAATAGGAGGCATGCAATCATCATAATAAATTTTCTCATCAAAACTTGGGGGACTAAAAATATCATATTCATCAAATATAGCATCCCCAAGCTTATGTCTTTGCATATCATTAGCATCATGGATATTCAAAGAATTAATACTAGCAATATTGCAATCATGCTCATCATTCAAATATTTCGTGCCAAACATTTTATTGACTTCTTCTTCTAACAATTGAGCACAATTTTCCGAACCATCATTTTCAAGAAAGATATTGTAAAGATGATCAATAATATGATGCAACCTCAATTCCATTTTTTATGTAGTTTTCTTTTATAAGGGAAACTAGTGATAAAACAAGAAACTAAAATATTCAATTGCAAGATCTAAAGATATACCTTCAAGCACTCACCTCCCCGGCAACGACGTCAGAAAAGAGCTTGATGTCTACTATGCAACTTTATTCTTGTAGACACGTGTTGGGCCTCCAAGCGCAGAGTTTTGTAGGATAGTAGCAATTTTCCCTCAAGTGGATGACATAAGGTTTATCAATCCATGAGAGGTGTAGGATGAAGATTGTCTGTGTCAAACGACCCTGCAACAAAATACAAGAAATCTCTTGTGTCCCCAACACACCCAATACAATGGAAAATTGTATAGGTGCACTAGTTCGGTGAAGAGATGGTGATAAAAGTGTAATATTGATGGTAGAAATATATTTTTATAATCTGAATAAATAAAAACAGCAAGGTAGCAAATAGTAAACGGGCACAAAAACGGTATTGCAATGCTTGAAAATGAGGCCTAGGGTCCGTACTTTCGCTAGTGCAATCTCTCAACAGTGCTAATATAATTGGATCATATAACCGTCCCTTAACATGCAACGAAGAATCACCCCAAAGTTCCTATCTAGCGGAGAATGATATGTCTCCGTCGTATCTACTTTTCCAAACACTTTTGCCCTTGTTTTGGACTCTAACTTGCATGATTTGAATGGAACTAACCCGGACTGACGCTGTTTTCAGCAGAATTGCCATGGTGTTATCTTTGTGCAGAAACAAAAGTTCTCGGAATGACCTGGAACTTCACGGAGATTATTTTTGGAAATAATAAAAAATATTGGCGAAAGAATCAAGGCCAGGGGGCCCACACCCTTTCCACGAGGGTGGGGGCACGCCCCTGCCTCGTGGGCCCCCTGGAGCTCCACCGACCTCAACTCCAACTCCATATATTCGTGTTCGTCGAGAAAAAAATCAGAGAGAAAGATTCATCGCGTTTTACGATACGGAGCCACCGCCAAGCCCTAAACTCTCTCGGGAGGGCTGATCTAGAGTCCATTCGGGGCTCCGGAGAGGGGAATCCGTCGCGGTCGTCATCATTAACCATCCTCCATCACCAATTTCATGATGCTCACCGCCGTGCGTGAGTAATTCCATCGTAGGCTTGCTGGACGGTGATGGGTTGGATGAGATTTATCATGTAATCGAGCTAGTTTTGTTAGGGTTTGATCCCTAGTATCCACTATGTTCTGAGATTGATGTTGCTATGACTTTGCTATGCTTAATGCTTGTCACGAGGGCCCGAGTGCCATGATTTCAGATCTGAACCTATTATGTTTTCATGAATATATGTGAGTTCTTGATCCTATCTTGCAAGTCTATAGTCACCTACTATGTGTTATGATCCGGCAACCCCGAAGTGACAATAATCGGGACCACTCCCGGTGATGACCGTAGTTTGAGGAGTTCATGTATTCACTATGTGTTAATGCTTTGGTCCGGTACTCTATTAAAAGGAGGCCTTAATATCCCTTAGTTTCCATTAGGACCCCGCTGCCACGGGAGGGTAGGACAAAAGATGTCATGCAAGTTCTTTTCCATAAGCACGTATGACTATATTCGGAATACATGCCTACATTACATTGATGAATTGGAGCTAGTTCTGTGTCACCCTATGTTATGACTGTTACATGATGAACCGCATCCGGCATAATTATCCATCACCGATCCAATGCCTACGAGCTTTTCACATATTGTTCTCCGCTTATTTACTTTTCCGCTGCTACTGTTACAATTACTACAAAACCCAAAAATATTACTTTTGCTACCGTTACCGGTACTTCCATACTACTTTGCTACTAAATACTTTGCTGCAGATATTAAGTTATCCAGGTGTGGTTAAATTGACAACTCAACTACTAATACTTGAGAATATTATTTGGCTCCCCTTGTGTCGAATCAATAAATTTGGGTTGAATACTCTACCCTCGAAAACTGTTGCGATCCCCTATACTTGTGGGTTATCAAGACTATTTTCTGGCGCCGTTGCCGGGGAGCATAGCTCTATTCTTTGAGTTACTTGGGATTTATATCGGCTAGTCACTATGAAGAACTTGAAAGATGCGAAAACAAAAATTTATCCCTCAACTACGAGGGGAGATAAGGAACTGCCATCTAGCTCTACACTTGATTCACCTTCTGTTTTGAGTAAGCTTGCGACACCTAAACCTGCTTCTGCTATTAATTCTGATATGTCGCATGTTATTGATGATGCCACTTCTACTATGCATGATACTTATGATGAAACTACTTCTATGCTTGATATTACTATGCCACTTGGTGAATTTCTTGATGAACAACTTGCTAGGGCTAGAGAGAATGAAATTATTGAACGTGCTAATATTGATGAAAGTGATGATGAAGATTCTCCCCCTAGATATGAATTGCCTGTTGTGCCTGATGGCTATGTTATGGATGAAGAAACTGCTAGAGACTTTCTTGCTTGCAATGATAGAAGTGATCTTAAGAAATTATTAGCTAAGCTGAAACAAAAAACTCTGAATGCTAGAATGAAATATGATCCCGCTTATGCTACTTCACCTATCTTTGTTACTGATAAGGATTATGAATTCTCTGTCGACCCTGATATAATTACTTTGGTTGAATCTGATCCTTTTTATGGCTATGAATCTGAAACTGTTGTGGCACATTTTACTAAATTAAATGATATAGCCACCCTGTTCACTAATGATGAGAAAACTCGCTACTATTATATCCTTAAGATATTTCCGTTCTCATTAAAGGGTGATGCTAAGATATGGTTTAATTCTCTTGATCCTGATGGTGTGCGTAGTCCCCAGGATATGATTTATTACTTCTCTGCTAAATATTTCCCTGCTCACAAGAAACAAGCTGCCTTAAGGGAAATATATAATTTTTTGCAAATTGAAGGAGAGAGTCTCCCACAAGCTTGGGGGAGGATTCTCCAATTACTTAATGCTTTGCCTGATCACCCTCTTAAGAAAAATGAAATACTTGATATCTTTTATAATGGACTAACCGATGCTTCCAGAGACCACTTGGATAGTTGTGCTGGTTTTGTTTTCAGGGAAAGAACACCAGATGAAGCTGAAATTCTATTGAATAATATGTTGACCAATGAAAATAATTGGACACTTCCTGAACCAACTCCTAAGCCAACTCCGAAGAAAAGGGGTGTTCTATTTCTCAGTCCTGAAGATATGCAAGAGGCAAAAAAATCTATGAAAGAAAAAGGTATAAAAGCTGAAGATGTTAAGAATTTACCTCCTGTTGAAGAAATACATGGTCTTAATTTACCGCCTGTTGTAAAAATACATGATTTTAATCCATTACCTATTGAAGAAACACATGGTCCTGATAACCCGACACAGGTAGTAAAGGTAAATTCTCTCTATAGATATGATAAAGCTGAAATCCCTCCTACTAAGTTTGCTAGCCAATGTTTGGATGAGTTTAATAATTTTATTGTTAAGCAAGAAAACTTCAATGCTTATTTTGGTAGAGTATTAAAACGCAATGCTTATATGATTGAACACTTGGGTGATTATATGTCTAGAGTTAAAGGTGAACTTAAGCTCATTAGTAAACATGCTTCTATGGTTATCACTCAAGTAGAACAAGGACTTAAAGCTCATAATGATTTGCTCAATGAATTGAATAGTAAGAATAATGATTTTGCTGTTAGAGTGGCTACTAGAACTGGTAAAATGACTCAGGAACCTTTGTATCCTGAATGCCACCCTAAGAGAATGGAGCAGGATTCTCAGAGAAATAATGTCGATGCACCTAGTCCTTCTAAAAGGAAGAAAAAGAAAAATGATAGGTCTATGCATGCTTCTAGTGAACCTGTTGTTGACACACCTGAGAATCCCAACGATATTTCTATTTCTGATGTTGAAACACAACCTGGTGATGAACATGAACCTAGTGATAATGTTAATGATGATGTTCATGTTGATGCTCAACCTAGCAATGACAATGATGTAGAAATTGAACCTGCTGTTGATCTTGATAACCCACAATCAAAGAATCAACGTTATGATAAGAGAGACTTTGTTGCTAGGAAGCACGGTAAGGAAAGAGAACCATGGGTTCAGAAACCCATGCCTTTTCCTCCTAAACCATCCAAGAAAAAGGATGATGAGGATTTTCAGCGCTTTGCTGAAATGATTAGACCTATCTTTTTGCGTATGCGTTTGACTGATATGCTCAAAATGAATGCTTATGCTAAGTATATGAAAGAAATTGTTACTAATAAAAGAAAGATACCGGAAGCTGAAATTTCCACTATGCTTGCTAATTACACTTTTAAGGGTGGAATACCTAAGAAGTTAGGAGATCCAGGAGTACCCACTATACCATGCTCCATTAAAAGAAATTATGTTAGAACTGCCTTATGTGATCTTGGGGCCGGTGTTAGTGTTATGCCTCTCTCTTTATATCGTAGACTTGATTTCAATAAGTTGACACCTACTGAAATATCCTTGCAAATGGCTGATAAATCAACTGCTATACCTGTCGGTATTTGTGAGGATGTGCCTGTTGTAGTTGCAAACGTTACTATTTTAACGGACTTTGTTATTCTTGATATTCCCGAGGACGATAGTATGTCTATTATTCTTGGAAGACCCTTTTTGAGTACTGCAGGGGCTGTTATTGATTGCAACAAAGGCAATGTCACTTTTCATGTCAATGGTAATGAGCATACGGTACACTTTCCGAGGAAACAACCTCAAGTTCATAGTATAAACTCTATTGGAAAATTCCATCGATTACTTTTGGAGGTTTTGAATTTCCTCTTCCTACTGTCAAAAAGAGATATGATATTCTTATTATTGGGGATGTGCATATCCCCGTTGAGGTAACATAGTGTTATTCGAAATTTCTCCGGTTCCATGTTACTCGGAATGAGTTTGTTAACAAGACTTGATCAACCTTGTTAGTGGATTCCTTTTGATGAGCATGAGATGGATGAAGTTAGAAAGCAGAACCTTCTGTATCCTCCTTTTACCTTCTGTTATTTAGTTGAAATAAAGTAAAAATAGTATTATCTGTCTGTTTTCTGAATTATCCGTGCAATAAAAAATACCCCAAAAATAAAAGTTCTCCAAATGCCCCGAAAATGAAATATGATTTTTTCTAGAATATTTGAGAATATTTGGCACTGAGAACACAACAGGGGGAGCAAGCACCTGGCCACGAGGGTCCAGGGCACGCCCACCCCCTGGGCGGGCCCCCTGCCTCGTGGGCCCATGGTGGCTCCCCTCCACTTATTCCTGCACCCACACACTTCTTCTTCTTCCCAAAAAAATCACCAACCAGCTCAAGCACGAGTTCTAGCTCATTTTGCTGTGATTTTTGATCTCCTTGCTCAAAGCACCTCTCACAAAACTTATTTGGGGGATTGTTCCTTGGTATGTGACTCCTCCAATGGTCCAATTAGTTTTTGTTCTAGTGCTTTATTCGTTGCAAATTTGTGCTGCCTAGGTGACCATGTTCTTGAGCTTGCATGTAAAATTTATATGGTTCCAAGTAGTTCTAATGCATGATATAGTCTATAGGCACTGGTGGGAGTAGTTGCTATCAATTTTGTTGAGCTTGCTTCACTTTTATTTGAAGTTACTAAAATTTTCAGAAATTTTTCAGAGGAAGAAATATGTTTAGGAAAATGTACCAAGGTGGCCCTTCAAGGAAGCAAGGACCCAGGCTCGCAATGCACAATGCCGACGATGAACCACCAAGGGACGCTCAAGTGCGGGCTTGTGAATGGCCTTCAGAGGACTTCATGGATCGAGCAGGAATGAAGGAAGAATTTAACGCATATGTGCGTAACGCTGATCTTGTGAGCTTCGAGGCAGATAAGTGCCGTCAGTACCACTATCTCACTGATTCCTTTGTGAGGAGGTTTGAATTTTCATCGTCACGCAATTCTCAAACTGTCATGTTTGATCTTTATGAAAATTCTTATACTATGGACTTAGAGGATTTTAATACTGCGTGCAAAACTTCCACAATGGGGTAGTCCTAGTGAACCTCGCAAATCTGAATTTAGAGATTTTCTTGCTAGTATAACTGTGGGGGAACCTAGAGACATAGCACAAGCTACCATAGGGAGCATTCATTTTCCTGCTATACATTATTTTGCTCTCTTCATAGGTAGGTGCATAAATGGTAAGGATGAAGCATGTCACATGTGTGTCCCCGACCTCAGTGTTCTCAGGAGCGCTGTATTAGGAGATAAACATTATAATTTGGGAGCCATTGTTGCACGTACGTTGCATAATAATAGATTTAATGGAGATTTCTTTGGTGGAATTTATGCAACCCGTTTAGCTAATTTTCTTAATATACCCATATGTGAGTATGACATTGAGTTGCCTCCTGTTTATTTAGATTATGAGGCTATGGTTCGTCATCGTTTTGTTGAGAGGAATGATCAGTTCCTCCAGTACCGACTAATCTTTGACAGACGACGCACCTATCACGTCGCTCTCCCTGCTCCTACTTTCTTTGACTTTCAGGCGAAGGGGAGATATTAGCTGCAACCCATGACGCAATAACTGTTGCATCTCAGTATGACCCCAACTATAACTTTGGATATCCGCCAGGCCAGCCGGGGCAATAGACCAACTTAGGCCAAAAGCCTAAGCTTGGGGGAGTATGTATTTCTCACCGACATTACATTTATGTTTACACACTCATGCTAGTTGTCAGTGCTCATACTTTTTCATTGTAATATCCATGCTAGTTTATTTCCCTTTTTATGCTTTCTTCTTGTGTGTTTGAAAAACCTTAAGAAAACCAAAAAAAATAGTAGTAGTTTTTAGCTAGTTTGCTTTCTTGCTTGTAGTAGTGGTAATTAAAAAGAAAACCCAAAAATATTTCATGTTCTTCTTTTGCTTGTTGGGAGCTTTCCCGTGTAAATAGTTTTTATTTCTTTTCTTTCCTTTGGGGGTCGATAGGAGAAGACCATGATGAAATTGTTGAAGTCGCTCTTATATGCATTATTGTTGATTTAACCAAGAGCCCATATTGCCTTGTCTTCTCCTGTTTATTGAATGCTTGCAGATTCCAGCTTAGTCCAATGCACGTGCACTATTATTATACACATCATTCGGTCATGCAAGTGAAAGGCAATAATGACGATATATGATGGACTGATTGAGATGAGAGAAGCTGGTATGAACTCGACCTCTCTTGTTTTTGTAAATATGATTAGTTCATCATTCCTGATTCAGCTTATTATGAATGAACATGTTTGCAATGACAATTAGAGATTATAGTTGCTTATGCCATGCTTAATTAGCTAGGAGTTTATAATGGTTTACCTTGCGTGCCAACATGCTATTAAAATGGTTGTGATGTGGTATGATAGGGTGGTATCCTCCTTTGAATGATTTAAGTGACTTGACTTGGCACATGTTCACACATGTAGTTGAAACAAATCAACATAGCCTTCACGATATTTATGTTCATGGTGGATTATATCCTACTCATGCTTGCACTCAATGTTCATTAATTTTAATGCATGTTCATGACTGTTGTCGCTCTCTAGTTGGTCGCTTCCCAGTTTTTTTCTAGCCTTCACCTGTACTAAGCGGGAATACTGCTTGTGCATCCAATCCCTTAAACCCCAAAGTTATGCCATATGAGTCCACTATACCTTCCTATATGCGGTATCTACCTGCCGTCCCAAGTAAATTTGTATGTGCCAAACTCTAAACCTTCAAATGAAATTCTGTTTTGTATGCTTGAATAGCTCATGTATCAACTAAGGCTGTCCGTATCTTCCATGTTAGGCGGGTTATTCTCAAGAGGAGTGGACTCCGCTCCTCACTCACGAGAAAATGGCTGGTCACCGGGATGCCCAGTCCCATGATTTATGCAAATCAAATCAAAATAATTGCAAACAAAACTCCCCCGGGACTGTTGTTAGTTGGAGGCACTCGTTGTTTCGAGCAAGCCATGGATTGATGCTTGTTGGTGGAGGGGGAGTATAAACTTTGCCATTTTGTTTGGGAACCGCCTATAATGTGTGTAGCATGGAAGATATCGCCATCTCTTGGTTGTTATGTTGACAATGAAAGTATGTCGCCCAAAATATTATTTATCTGTATTTCAGATTCGAGCTCTGGCACCTCTACAAATCCCCGCTTCCCTCTGCGAAGGGCCTATCTATTTACTTTTATGTTGAGTCATCACCCTCTTATTAAAAAGCACCAGCTGGAGAGCACTGCTGTCATTTGCATCCATTACTATTAATTTATGTTGGGTATGACTATGACTGGATCTCTTTTACCATGAATTACAATGTCTAGTCAGTCCTTGATCTTTAAAAGTGCTCCGCATTTATGTTTTGCGGTCTCAGAAAGGGCTAGCGAGATACCATCTTGTTATTTCATATCATGATTGTTTTGATAAAGTGTTGTCATCCGAGATTTATTATTATTGCTCGCTAGTTGATTATACCATTGATATGAGTAAACATGAGTCCTAAATGTTATTGTGAATGTGGTTAGTTCATGATCTTTGCTGAAAACTTGAATGCTGGCTTTACATATTTACAACAACAAGAGCAAACAGAGTTTGTAAAAGTTTTTCTTTATCACTTTCAGTTTGTCAACTGAATTGCTTGAGGACAAGCAAAGGTTTAAGCTTGGGGGAGTTGATACGTCTCCGTCGTATCTACTTTTCCAAACAATTTTGCCCTTGTTTTGGACTCTAACTTGCATGATTTGAATGGAACTAACCCGGACTGACACTGTTTTCAGCAGAATTGCCATGGTGTTATCTTTGTGCAGAAACAAAAGTTCTCGGAATGACCTGGAACTTCACGGAGATTATTTTTGGAAATAATAAAAAACACTGGCGAAAGAATCAAGGCCAGGGGGCCCACACCCTTTCCACGAGGGTGGGGGCGCGCCCCCTGCCTCGTGGGCTCCCTGGAGCTCCACCGACCTCAACTCCAACTCCATATATTCGTGTTCGTCGAGAAAAAAATCAGAGAGAAAGATTCATCGCGTTTTACGATACGGAGCCGCCGCCAAGCCCTAAACTCTCTCGGGAGGGCTGATTTGGAGTCCGTTCGGGGCTCCGGAGAGGGGAATCCGTCGCCGTCATCATCATCAACCATCCTCCATCACCAATTTCATGATGCTCACCGCCGTGCGTGAGTAATTCCATCGTAGGCTTGCTGGACGGTGATGGGTTGGATGAGATTTATCATGTAATCGAGTTAGTTTTGTTAGGGTTTGATCCCTAGTATCCACTATGTTCTGAGATTGGTGTTGCTATGACTTTGCTATGCTTAATGCTTGTCACTAGGGCCCGAGTGCCATGATTTCATATCTGAACCTATTATGTTTTCATGAATATATGTGAGTTCTTGATCCTATCTTGCAAGTCTATAGTCACCTACTATGTGTTATGATCCGGCAACCCCAAAGTGACAATAATCGGGACCACTCCCGGTGGTGATCGTAGTTTGAGGAGTTCATGTATTCACTATGTGTTAATGCTTTGGTCCGGTACTCTATTAAAAGGAGGCCTTAATATCCCTTAGTTTCCCCGCTGCCACGGGAGGGTAGGACAAAAGATGTCATGCAAGTTCTTTTCCATAAGCATGTACGACTATATTCGGAATACATGCCTACATTACATTGATGAATTGGAGCTAGTTCTGTGTCACCCTATGTTATGACTGTTACATGATGAACCGCATCCGGCATAATTATCCATCACCGATCCAATGCGTACGAGCTTTTCACATATTGTTCTCCGCTTATTTACTTTTCCGCTGCTACTGTTACAATTACTACAAAACCCAAAAATATTACTTTTGCTACCGTTATTGTTACTTCCATAATACTTTGCTACTAAATACTTGCTGCAGATATTAAGTTATCCAGGTGTGGTTGAATTGACAACTCAACTGCTAATACTTGAGAATATTCTTTGGTTCCCTTTGTGTCGAATCAATAAATTTGGGTTGAATACTCTACCCTCGAAAACTGTTGCGATCCCCTATACGTGTGGGTTATCAGAGAACATAAGACGGAATTGTTTGTAGGGTACGAAACCACCTCAAAGCTATTCTTTCCGATCAATCTATCCTAGAGTTCGTACTAAAATAACACAAAGCTATTCTTTCCGATCGATCTAACCAAGAGTTCGCACTAAAATGACACCAAAGCAAATTTAGATTCGTAATATTCAATCCAACACAAAGAACTTCAAAGGGTGCCCCAAGATTTCTACCGGAGAAGCAAAGACAAGAATGTGCATCAACCCCTATGCATAGATTACCCCAATGTCACCTTGGGAATCCGCGAGTTGAGTGCCAAAACATATATCAAGTAAATCAATACAATACCCCATTGTCACCACGAGTATTCAATTGCAAGACATATATCAAGTGTTCTCAAATCCATAAAAGTATTCAATCCGATAACAACAAAATCTCAAAGGGAAAAACTCAATTCATCACAACAGGATAGAGAGGGGAAAACACCATATGATCCGACTATATTAACAAAGCCCGCGATACATCAAGATCGTGACATCTCAAGAACACGAGAGAGAGAGATTAAACACATAGCTACTGGTACAAACCCTCAGCCCCGAGGGTGGACTACTCCCTCCTCATCGTGGTGGCCGCCGGGATGATGAAGATGGCCACCGGAGATGATTCCCCCCTCAGGCAGGGTGCCGGAACGGGTCTAGATTGGTTTTCAGTGGCTACAGAGCCTTGCGGCGGCGGAACTTCTGATCTAGGTTAACCCCGAGGGTTTTTGGAATATTTGTGAATTTATAGGGTAAAGAGGGGGTGCGGGAGGCCATCGAGGTGGGCACAACCCACCTGGGCGCTCCTGGGCCCCCAGGCGCGCCCTGGTGGGTTGTGCCCCCAGGCGCGCCCTGGTGGGTTGTGCCCCCCTCGGGGCACCCCCAGGTGTTGCTCTAGCCCATCCTGGGTGTTCTGGTCCATAAAAATTCTCCAAAAAGTTTCGCGGTGTTTGGACTCCGTTTGATATTGATTTTCTGCGATGTAAAAAACAAGCAAAACAGCAACTAGCACTGGGCACTGGGTCAATAGGTTAGTCCCAAAAAATGATATAAAGTTGCTATAAAATGATTGTAAAACATCCAAGAATTATAATATATTAGCATGAATACTTCATAAATTATAGATACGTTGGAGACGTATCAATCTGCTCGAGGTGACCAGTTGAATTGGCACGCAGAGCGAAGCCGCCAAAAATGAAGAGATGACCAGGGAGAAAGGTTACTCCGGAAACAACATGATCGCTAATGACAAGTCGGGCCATCGATCCTTCTGTTGATGACACAGTGGAACTCTCAATGAAAGCACCAATTTTGGTGTCAAAACCGACCGATCTCGGGTAGGGGGTCCCGAACTGTGCATCTGAGGATTGATGGTAACAAGGGACAAGTGGGACATGATGTTTACCCAGGTTCGGACCCTCTTAATGGAGGTAAAATCCTACGTCCTGCTTGATTGTATTTGATGAGTATAGGGGTTACAAGAGTTGATCTACCTCGAGATCGTAATGGCTAAACCGTAGCTGTCTAGCCTATAAGAATTATGATAGCCTCTACAGACTAAACCCTCCGGTTTATATACACACCGGAGGGGCCTAGGGTTGTACAGAGTCAGTTTGTGGGGGAAGGAAATAACATATCCGGACACCAATCTTGCCATCCACGCATAGGGGAGTCCCATGCGGACACGGGGGAAAGTCTTCTGCTTGTATCTCCATGGCCCATCAGTCCAGCCCATATCGAATAACCAGGACACCCGAGGACCCCTTAATCCAGGGCTCCCTCACCCACCCACGGCCAGAGATCCACTGCTACCGATGGCCACCACCGCCGGGAGGCAGAGCAGCAGCCACCGGCCCTTGCTACCGCAGCCCGCGTTGCCAATTGACCAGAGCTGGCCGTCGCACCAAGGCATGCTCCGCCGTCGTGCCACCCATCGCGCAGCAGTCCCCTGGGCCGCCGCCACCGCCGCAAGGCAGAGCCGTCAGACCCGAGCGCCGCCACGCGTAGCGCCCAACACCAAGGCCGTGCCCGACCATGGAGAGGCCTGCCCGTGTAGCCCCCACACGCATGAGGATGCCAAGGCCTCGTCGCCGCCTGCCCGGACGGGGTTTGCCCGGCTGAGGGAGTCCTGGACTAAGGGGTCCTCGGGCGTCCGGCCTGTTAGCCATGGGCCGGACTGATGGGCTGTGAAGATACGAAGATCGAAGACTGCACCCGTGTCCGGATGGGACTCTCCTTGGCATGTAAGGCAAGCTTGGTGACCAAATATGTAGATTCCCTTCCTTGTAACCGACTCTGTGTAACCCTAGATCCTCCCGGTGCCTATATAAACCGGAGGACTTAGTCTGGAGATGGAGAGAATCATGATCATAGTCATACATGCTAGACTTTTAGGGTTTAGCCATTAAGATCTCGTGGTAGATCAACTCTTGTAATACTCATATTCATCAAAATCAATCAAGCAGGAAGTAGGGTATTACCTCCATAGAGAGGGCCCAAACTTGGGTAAACATTGTGTCCCCTGTCACCTGTTACCATCGACCTTAGACGCATAGTTCGGGACCCCCTACCCAAGATCCGCCGGTTTTGACACCGACATTGGTGCTTTCATTGAGAGTTCCACTGTGCCGTCCCCAAAAGGTTTGATGGCCCCTTCAATCGTCAACGACAATGCTGTCCAAGGAGAAACCTTCCTCCCCGGACAGATCTTCGTGTTCGGTGGCTTCACACTGTGGTCCAACTCGCTTGGCCATCTGGAGCAGATCGATAGCTACGCCCGTGGCCATCAGGTCAGATTCGGGAGCTTGAACTACGTTGCGGACATCCGTGGAGACTTGATCTTCGACGGATTCGAGACCGCGGCGACCGCCACTTGTCACCCCGATGAACATGACTTAAATCTGTCATCAGACCGCATCCACGAGATGGCTTCCATAACTGCTCTGGCTTTAGATCCAGAGCAGACCGCACCCTCTAAGGACAAGAGGCTCAACCCCGCCACGGGGGTCACAGATTCTGCGATGTTGGAGCCGCACATAGTCTTAACATCACACGATATCTGTGTCATCAGAATTCCGGACTCGTCTCCGGCTATAAGTTCCAAACCATGTGAGTCCGCGGACGCCGAACTTGATCGATTACCGATCTTCGAATTCAGTACCGCTGACATCTTCCAGCATTCGCCCTTGGGCGATGCACTAAATTCATTAAGAAATCTGTCCTTGACGGGGGACTCATAGCCGAATTATGTCCGGTTTGAACTGGAGGCTGATGATGGGGGAGAATTCTGCTTCCCACCCGCCACCCACTTCATAGCCACTGTCGAGAACTTAACCGATGTGCTTGATTACGGCTCCGAAGACATCAACGGTATGGACGACGATGCCGATGAGGAGCAGGGCCAAAACCCGCCGCTTACCGGATGCTGGACGGCCACTTCTTCGTACGACGTATACATGGTAGATACACCTAAAGAAACTAACAGCGATGACAAAGAGGATCCAGTTGAGGACGAACCGCCTGAGACACAACCCAGACAACGGCGTCAGCGGCGCCGCTCTAAGTCATGTCATGCAAAAGACAATAACACCGGCACCGGAGAAAACAATACTCTGGATGATAACGAAGACAATGAAGACCCCGTTGGGGCAATCTCCGAACAGGACGGATGGAATGACGGGCACGTTAGCCCTGATGAACAGGCCATACACGAAGACTCGGAGGACAGTAATTATCTTCCGCTCTTCGAGGAAGAGGAGAGCCTCAGCAACGAGAATTTCATCATGCTTGAGGAACCTCTCGAGCAGGAACGCTTTAAACGCCGGCTAATAGCCACCGAAGGAGCCTGAAAAAGAAGCAGCTGCAGCTTCAAGCTGACCAAGATCTGCTCAATGATAGATGGACCGAAATCCTGGCCACCGAAGAATATGGCCTTAGTGGCCAGGCCAAAAATTACCCGAAGTGCTACCTCAGTTCGATGACGAGGCGCTGGAGCCCGTACCATCGTCTCACAACGCGGCCGATCGACCGCCACGCGGTCGGGATAAAGCGGCAACTCAAGCCGAACACCAGACCGCCCCACCTCGCCGTAAGGGCAGGAATAAAATAGCTCGGGGTTATACAGACGACCTTCTTCAGGGCCTGGACAGTAGAGCAGGACATACAAGATTGATCTACGGATCGCGAGGACGTGCCTTGACATGCGACGACGGCTACCTATTTGGACGTGACAAACCTAGCCACGCCCGGGCCGAAAACCGCAAACGGACTCCATCGGAGGTACTTCGCAGTGTGGCCCAATATAGAGGCGCTGCACACCCTCTTTGCTTCACAAACGAAGTAATGGAGCACGAGTTCCCAAATGGGTTTAAGCCCATGAATATCGAATCATACGACGGAACAACTGATCCCGCGGTATGGATCGAGGACTTCCTCCTCCATATCCACATGGCCCACGGCGGCGACCTCCATGCCATCAAATACCCGCCATTAAAACTCAAAGGACCAGCTCGACACTGGTTAAACAGTCTGCCAGAAAACTCTATTGGCAGCTGGGAAGACTTGGAAGACGCCTTCCGCGACAACTTCCAAGGAACATATGTCCGGCCACCAGATGCCGATGATTTAAGTCACATTATCCAACAGCCCGGAGAGTCAGCCAGGAAGCTCTGGACTAGGTTCTTAGTTAAAAAGAACCAAATTGTCGACTGTCCGAACGCGGAAGCCCTAGCAGCCTTCAAACACAGCGTCCGGGACGAGTGGCTTGCCCGCCACCTCGGTCAAGAAAAACCGAAATCCATGTCATCCCTTACCGCTGTGATGACCCGCACAACCGGCTCGCTCGTAGAAGCAACAACGCCAGCGATCCGGGCACTTCGGAAGTCCAAGACGGTAATGGCAAGCCATGACATAGCAAAAACAAACGTCGCAATGATAATGAGAGAACGCGCGATAGAGCGGTCAATGCTGGATTCAGCGGTCCCAAGCCCGGTCAACGGAAAAAGCCATTCAAGGCGAACAGAGACGGGCCATCCAACTTAGACAGGATATTGGATCTACCCTGCCAGATTCACGGCCACCCTGACAAACCAGCTAATCATACCAACAGAATCTGTTGGGTCTTCAAGCAGGCCGGCAAGCTCAACGCCGAACACAAGGGGAGGAGGCCGCCCGGTGATAGCTATGACGAAGAGACTCACCAACCAAATACCGGGGGTCAGAAGCAATTTCCCCCCAAAGTAAAAACAGTAAACATGGTATATGCGACACACAACTCTATAAGAGAGCAGGAGAAGCACTCCCTCCGGACTGAAGATTATACTACGACAACTTCAGTACAAAACGGTCTTATTAAACCGCATACCTTGTTGGCCATTAAGCCACCGGTCTCCATTCAACAGGATCGACCAAATCCGGAGCGGACATAGCAGTTCGGCTTCCGCCGGCCACCTCATATACCTATGAAATTTGTATCGCGCATACATAACTACGCACTTAAAATACCATGGGCATCGGCGGAAGCACAATACGGACAAGCCTGCAAGCATTTCTGTAACATTTTTCCTCCAAATTACTCTTTCTTTCTTCATTATCTTTTAAAAATAGGTGACGCAAAGGACAAACATCTAATTGACTCTATCGGAGTTCGGATCCGTACAATCACCTAGGGGGCTGCTTCCGTCTAGGAATCCCCTCGCCGAGGACAGGCGGCTCAGACGTGCGACAGGAGGTCCAAACTAACTTTTTGTAGACCGCACTCTTTATTTTGAGCATGTAATACGCCTTTTTCCTCCACCTTCGACCCCGGGCATGTCAAATAGCCGGGGTTGTGGTCTTTTTACCTATAAAGTAACCATTGGCATATCACTCAGGTCCCAACAAACATAATCCGCATCCATCATTCGTTTCTTTTTCAAAAATGAATTTTGCCCCTATGGTTGTTTCACACACATACCTCGGCACAACCTGTCAGGGGCTCGGTATGGGAACAAACGAGTTGCCGACAAAGTCCGAATAGCTTTATGGCGCACTTCGGCGTCGCGAGTTTGGCCTTATATGCATCAGCTCCGAATCATGTCTTGGGTCAATGGTTGGGTTGCCCAGCTCCTCTGCTTGCTACCTTACATTCCGCTCTATCGGCTAGGGTAGTAAAGGGAGAACTACTACGATTGTGCTTCCAATTCATCTGGTCAAGAACCTCAGTAAAGAAAGCCGAAAACCAACTTTCATGATGCTGCGAGAGCTGGTCAACCACTCGATGACTTATCGGAATCTTTCGCGATTCCCTCCGTATTATACGAAGGAACTTTTTCTTCAGGTCATATATGTAATGCACCATATTGGAATAAGCCGTACACATACCAGGGGCTATATCGTAGTCCCCCCTATAAAACTCATATGGCTAAGTGAAAGTGTTAACGCCCTATAGTCTGATTGCCTCGTTCACCGCATTGACACCTCCTTCACGGACCAAGACATTGGGTCAAGAGTGCTCAGATGCTTTTCCGAACACCCCCGTATTTCCTACGAGGGGCTGAAGCCGACGACTGGAAAACTTTCAGATCATATACAAACGGCCGCATAGGAGGAACAAAAGCCTTTTAGGCAAAACTAAAATATAGATTGATTATAAAAATTGTCTTTTACAATTCGGATACACTTCACTCGAATATTATGACTTTCGAACATTGACCCTCTATCAAGCGGGCAGCCTCTAAGATGTCCTCAAAATAATGCTCTGGTGCGTGATGGTCCTTGCCCTTGGGTGGACCCTTCGCCGCAACATCGATGGCCTTCATCTTCCCCCAGTATGTCTTGACACGGGCAAAGGCCATCCATGCACCTTCAATGCATGCCGACCGCTTAACGACGTCGATACGTGGCACCACATCAGCAAGCCGCTGCACCAAGCCGAAGTAGCTATTCGGAATAGGCTCAGTCGGCCATAGCTGGCTTATGACGCTCTTCATGGCAGCGCCGGATATCCTATGAAGCTCGGCCCATTGGGACATCTGTTCATTCAGCAACAGAGGGCGCTTTGATGCGCCAAATTGTGACCAGAAAAGCTTCTCTGTTGCATACCCCTCTCGCGCTTGGTAAAATTGTGCCTCATCGGAAGAACTCTTCGGCAAGTCTAAAAACTTGTCTGGAGAACTCCACACTTGGTTAAGCTGAGCATAGTTCGGATCGCCGAACTTAGTATGTGGCAAAAAGGGCTTACCGGCCGCAATCTCCCCAACTTGCCGGATCTCCTCATGGGCTGCTCTGGATTTGGACCGCGCTTCTCTCTCCTCTCGCAAGGCCTTGTGAAGTTCAGTCGTTCTGGCTTCATTCTCCTTCTCAAGGAATTTACACCGGCTAGTAGAATTTTTTAGTTCGAGCGCCATCGTGGATATTTTCTCCTCGTCTTGGCGCCGAGCAGCTTGTTCGGCCTTTAACTCAGCCGATGCCTTTTCGACAACTGCATTACTAAACCGGGCCTACTCCTTGGCCCGGGCCAGCTCCGCACGAAGAATCTCAACGGCGGCGGCACCATCTGTAGCCATGCATATCCCAGTATGCAACTTTCAGCGTCACGCTTATATTACAAACACGTATGTGTAAGGACTGCTCCGAATACATACCTTGCGACTCGTCAAGACACATATTGATTAACGCAATGTCATCCCCTGCCACATCAAGCTTCCGCTGCAGCTCAACAATATCTGTAGTCCGGGTAGTAGTCAGGGGGGAAACAGCCTGTGTTCCAATTAACCAGATTAGTCCTCGAGTGTTTCTTCTTGATCCTCCGTTCGCCTCCCATGGGAAGCCAACCCGAGTCTCAGGGGCTACTATCTATACACAGGTGCATTTTGCAAATTAAATATAGTTGAAAATATTACATCACAAACCTCGAAGCCTCTTATCAGGCTCATGAAGGCTTCATTCAATCCGCTCTTCGCGGACAGAATCTTCTCAACCACCGTACCCATCAAGGTACACTGTTCCTCCAAGACAGATGCTTTTCGTAGGATATCCGTCAACATGTCTGACGCCGCTGGGTCTCCGGAAGCCGCTGTAGGAGCACGACCATCCTGTGAAGGAACCTGTTCACCCGTCTCCAGAATCATTGTTGGCTGAAAACCGGATAGTCCAGGGCCTTCATTGTTGGCCCCCCGAATCCCGGACGATCGGAGGTTCACCTTTGGGTACTGCCTCCTTCATCCCCCGCGCCGCTTGTTGATCAAGAAAAACTCTCCGAGATGACACTTCGGAGTCGTCCGCCTTATTGGGCGAGGAGGTCGGGGGAGGCGTCTTGCTTTCCATCATCTCTGGAAGAAGATCTCCCGAAGAAGAGGATTGCCCAGGAAAACTCTGTGCCGAACTGTAAAAATACACATGTACGTTACATGTCTCTTCGGTAACAGGAAAGGAATGGGATGTGATCAAAGCACCCCGGATTCACTTACGATTTGGTCGAAGGCTTGTCCTCACGACGGAGCTGTTTAACAGCGTCGCCTTCCAATCCCGAGCCACCCGACGATGGCATCTTGCCCATCTTGGGAGACCGCCCCTCCCAACCTTCGGAGGCGGCCCTTTTCTTCCTGAATGGAGAAGGGATGCTTGCTTCTCCTTCGCCTTTGTCTTCGGGCGAAGAAATGTTGATTTCTCTGGACGCGGTATCTAATTTACCTCTGGAACGAAGGTCATCCCGGTTCTTCCCACTCTCCACCTTGCCCTCCTCTATCGGCGCCTAGTACGGTGCCGGTGCCAGCATCCTTGTTAACACGGGGTCCGCTGAGTCTTCGGGAAGAGGGGCCGGACACCTAATCCGTTCCGCTTTCTTTATCCAGCCCTGGGAAAAGATGGTTTGCTTAGTGTCTTACCATAGGATACCTGATTAGGAGGTGTTCGGCAGACGGATACTTACCGTGGTGTCCGGATGGTTACAGTCAAGGCCAATGTCTTCGGTAGTATCCGGCCACTATTTTCGTTTCCTGAAAAATAATTTCCACATCCCTTTGTGGGTTGTGCCGAAGAAGTGTTGAAGTGTCCGCGGCCCTTCGGGACTAAACTCCCATAGGCGAAGAGGCCGCCTTTGGCACGACAAGGTCCGATGAACCAGCATTAGTTGAATAACGTTGATAAGATCAATGTCCCTCTTGAGGAGGCTCCGGATGCGGCTCTGCAGAGTCTGTACCTCATCAATTGACCCCCAGTCCAACCCCTTATTAATCCATGATGCAAGCTGAATCGGAAGGCTGGATCAAAACACAAGCGCAGCCGCCCACTTGGAGCCGCGGGGATCGGTGATATAGAACCATTCCCGCTGCCATAGGTCAGAGGACTCGGTAAAAGATCCTTCTAGCCAAAGAGCGTTTTTAAGCTTGCTCACGGTGGCGCCACCACACTCCTCCTACCTCCCCCTATCATCTGCTGCTTCACATTGAAGGTCTTGAGCCACAAGCCGAAGTGTGGAGGGATTCGAAGGAAGGCCTTGCATGTGATGATAAACACCGAGATAAGAAGAACAGAGTTCGGGGCCAGATCGTGAAAATCCAGCCCGTAGTAGAACATGAGCCCTCGAACAAAGGGATTAAGGGCAAAGCCTAAACCTCAGAGGAAGTGGGAGATGAACACGACCCCCTCACCTGATCTGGGGGTAGGGATAACCTGCCCTTCGGCAGGGAGCCGATGGAGGATTTCTGCCGTGAGATATCTCGCCGCCCTAAGCTTCGCAATATCCTCCTCTGTAACAGAAGAGGCCACCCACCGACCGGGAAGGCTGGATCCGGACATGACTAAGGTTTGAGGTGGTCGAAACTTGGGTTTTAGAACTCAAGATAGCAAAGGCTGAGGAAGAAGCAAACGTGGAAGAGGAAGAGGCAGGTCTGTACCCCTTTATAAAGGCCATGAGTATCTAAACGTCAACTCCCGGGCCTTGTAACTTGCCTGTTTCCAAGGAGTTATATCAGAGAGACGGTTGGGTTACCCACGTCTGTGTTAATAAGAATCCCTTAATAAAGGGGACACGATCTCGGCTTGGATAGGACGTGTCAATAAAGCCGTGCCTCAAAACCCGGGGCTGCAGGCCAACAACGGATTTAAAGTAATGTCCCAACGGTGACGTGGCATCATGCTATAAACAATTGTCGGTGGATTAGATTTATAAATTATTGTGCCCTCTATGGAAGTATACAAAACTTATGTTACAGGTGCGGACACGTTCAATATGTCCAAAGGCTATCTTGGAGTTCGGAAGGAAGAACCCGCCTTGCAATGCCGAAGCCTGACCTACGTGCCGGATACCTTGTCATTGAAGCCAGGTTTAGGGGCTACTGAGGGAGTCCTGGACTAAGGCGTCCTCGGGCGTCCGGCCTGTTAGCCATGGGTCGGACTGATGGGCTGTGAAGATACGAAGACCGAAGATTGCACCTGTGTCCGGATGGGACTCTCCTTGGTGTGGAAGGCAAGCTTGGCGACCAAATATGTAGATTCCCTTCCTTGTAACCGACTATGTGTAGCCCTAGATCCTCCCGGTGCCTATATAAACCGAAGGACTTAGTCCGGAGATGGAGAGAATCATGATCAGTCATACAGGCTAGACTTTTAGGGTTTAGCCATTACGATCTCGTGGTAGATCAACTCTTGTAAGACTCAAATTCATCAAGATCAATCAAGTAGGAAGTAGGGTATTACCTCCATAGAGAGGGCCCGAACCTGGGTAAACATTGTGTCCCTTGTCTCCTGTTACCATCGACCTTAGACGCACAGTTCGGGACCCCCTACCCGAGATCTACCGGTTTTGACACCGACACCGGCCGCGCCCCGTGGCGGCGGTGAGGAAGGAGAAGGGAGGAGGAGAGACCAGTGGTGGGATTTGAGATCGGCCTCCACGTCGCCTTGCAGGCGCGACGAGGGAGGGATCTAAAAATTTCGGATCGGGAGGATTCCGAACATGCTATTATTGTTTTTGGTTCTTCTTTCAAGAGAAAGCATAGTGGATTTTTCTCATGACCCACCAAACTCCCTCTCTAGCTGCGAGTAGTATGAAAGTTGTTTTTCAAGCTCATATTTTCCAGTTTCCGTCCACTTTAGTTGGTTGCGTGAAAGGAGAGTTGATTTCGATGGACTCACCTTGGTGCCAAATCATTGGTCAACCATCTTACCATCTGGCATCTTTTTTCTTTTTTCTTTCTCGAATACGCACTAGTGTGCGTATCATTTAGTAAAGAAGAAGAGGGAAGACCCCCCAAGTTCATATGTACAAAGTTTAATTACATGCGGGAATTTTTTGACACTACCGCCAAACTTGTGAACCAACTACATCTCGACGTCCCACAATCCTACCTCCACCTCTAATCCTACTGTATTCCTCTTCAACAGCCCGACCTTTGCCCATAGCCTTCCTCCGTCCTTTATCCACTGCATTAAGTGGGAGCGTGACGCTATCGCGCCATTAAACACGATGCCATTCTGATGCTTCCAAAGGAGCCACATAGTCAGGAGGCATTTCACCCTTGTTGACTTCCGATCCGTAGCGGTCGAATCCTGCCTGATGCACCACACACTCAACTCCTCATCATTGAGCGTCTCAAATGCCGGCCTACCAGTGATCCTCCCGAACCAATGCCATATGTGCCTCGTGAATATGCAGTCGAGTAGCAGGTGCTGGATGGTCTTCTCCTATTGATTGCACAGTGGGTATGTATCCTGATGGGGCAGTCCCCGACGAGCCAAACATTCCGAGGTCCAGCACCGATTCTTGAAAACAAGCCAGGCAAAGAAGCAACACTGAAGGGGTGCCCGCGAGTTCCACATGAATCCCTCCGTCGGAGACACCTCGAGGCCCATGAATCTAGTCGCATATGTCAAATGAGCCAAGAACCGGCCATTCTTCTCCCAGCTCCACTTGACCACATCTTCCATGTTCTCCGTGACCTGCATCGCCATGACCTGCGGCCAAAGCAAAAGGAATTGAAGCAACGCCTCGGCTGTGAGGTCGGGACCAATATCGCATGCCCAACTGTTGTTGTCAAGTGCCTCTGAGACAAGCTTCGATATCCTGATCCTAGGCGGGATCCTTTCATACACCATCGGAGCTAGTCACATATCCGAGAGCCATTTAACCACCTGTCATCCCAAAACAACGTGGACTTGCCATTGCCCACTGTCGAGCTTGCAGCCGCCTGAACCAAGGCAAGAACCTCCGCCGGTACCATGATCTGGAACTTCGCCCATGGCCTGCCTTTGTCATATCTCTGTAACCATGGCCATCGGGCTTGCAACGCTTTGTTAAGCCACTGCATGTTGGGGATCCCAAGCCCCCTGGCCCACTTTGGTCTACACACCACCTCCTAGGCTACAGAACAATTTCCTCCCCTCGCCTCCTTTTTCCCACAGTAAAGAAATCCATGGCAAATCTTGGCCAATGCCGAGAGAGTCTTTGCTGGCAAATCCATAGCCAGCATGGAGTGCACTGGGATTGCACATAATACCGATTGAATGAGAAGTAACCGACCACTCTTCAGAAGCACTGCTGCCTTCCAAAGTGGTAAAGCGTCACTCACCCGGTCCACCAAACTTTGTAGTTGTGTTGCCGTTTTCTTCCTGAGTGTCAATGGTAACCCGACATATTTTCACGGAAACAGGGCTATGGGGCACCACAAAGTAGTTGTGACCATTAACATCTCGTCCTGTGAGCAACGGATTGGCAACGCCACACTCTTGTTCATGTTTACCACCAAACCTGATGCCTGACCGAAGAGCTACAAGATTGCATCACAAGTGCGTGCCTCCAGGTCGTTTGGTTTGAAGAATACCACCACATCATCAGCAAACATAGAGATCCATTGTCGTAGCCCCTATCTAGGAAGCGATGCTAGTAGTCCTTTCTCTATAATGTACTGGAAGAGGGCTCAGAGGGGTTCCATGCATAGGATGAAGAGCATTGGGGATAGTGGGTCCCCTTGCCTGAACCCCTGGCACGCCAAAATTGGTCTTCATGGCGGACCTTTTACCATGATTCTCGTAGAGGAGGTGGCCAATAATCCACATATCCAAGCAATCCACTTGGATCTGAAACCCAATCTCCCCAACACCTTGATGACCCACAAGTATAGGGGATCTATCGTAGTCCTTTCGATAAGTAAGAGTGTCGAACCCAACGAGGAGCAGAAGGAAATGATAAGCGGTTTTCAGCAAGGTATTCTCTACAAGCACTGAAATTATAGGTAACAGATAGTTTTGTGACAAGATAATTTGTAACGGGTAACAAGTAAAAAAAGTAAATAAAGTGCAGCAAGGTGGCCCAATCCTTTTTATAGAAAAGGACAAGCCTGGACAATTTCTTATATGAAGGAAAACGCTCCCGAGGACACATGGGAATTATCATCAAGCTAGTTTTCATCACGTTCATATGATTCGCGTTCGGTACTTTGATAATTTGATATGTGGGTGGACCGGTGCTTGGGTGCTGTCCTTACTTGGACAAGCATCCCACTTATGATTAACTCCTAATGCAAGCATCCACAACTACAAAAGAAGTATTAAAGTAAACCTAACCATAGCATGAAACATATGGATCCAAATCAGCCCCTTACGAAGCAACACATAAAGTAGGGTTTAAGCTTCTGTCACTCTAGCAACCCATCGTCTACTTATTACTTCCCAATGCCTTCCTCTAGGCCCAAACAATGGTGAAGTGTCATGTAGTCGACGTTCACATAACACCACTAGAGGAGAGACAACATACATCTCATCAAAATATCGAACGAATACCAAATTCACATGACTACTAATAGCAAGACTTCTCCCATGTCCTCAGGAACAAACGTAACTACTCACAAAGCATATGCATGTTCATAATCAGAGGGGTATTAATATGCATAATTGATCTGAACATATGATCTTCCACCAAATAAACCAACTAGCATCAACTACAAGGAGTAATCAACACTACTAGCAACCTACAAGTACCAATCTCAGACTTAGAGACAAGAATTGGATACAAGAGATGAACTAAGGTTTTAGAGGAGATGGTGCTGGTGAAGATGTTGATGGAGATTGGCCCCCTCCCGATGAGAGGAGCGTTGGTGATGAGGATGGCGATGATTTCCCCCTCTCGGAGGGAAGTGTCCTCGATAGAACAGCTCCGCCAGAGCCGTAGATTGGTTCCGCCTCGTGGCGGCGGAGTCTCGTCCCGAAAGCTTGCTTATGATTTTTCTCGGACGAAAGACTTCATATAGCAGAAGATGGGCACCGGAGGGCCACCAGGGGGGCCACGAGGCAGGGGGGGAGCACCCAGGGGGTAGGGCGCGCCCCCCACCCTCGTGGCCAGGGTGTGGGCCCCCTCTGGTATTTTCTTCGCTCAGTATTTTTTATTATTTCCAAAAATAACTTCCGTGGAGTTTCAGGACTTTTGGAGTTGCGCAGAATAGGTCTATAATATTTGCTCCTTTTCCAGCCCAGAATTCCAGCTACCGGCATTCCCCCTCTTTATGTAAACCTTGTAAAATAAGAGAGAATAGGCATAAGTATTGTGACATAATGTGTAATAACAGCCCATAATGCAATAAATATCAATATAAAAGCATGATGCAAAATGGACGTATCAACTCCCCCAAGCTTAGACCTCGCTTGTCCTCAAGCGAAAGCTGATAACGATAAATGTGTCCACATGTTTAGAGATAGAGGTGTCGATAAAATAAAATACAGACATGAGGCCATCATGATCATTCTTATAACAGCAACATATATGGATATTGTCATATGATTTCTTATGCTCAAGTAATAATCTATTCACAATTCAAAGTATGAATCAGAAACTTCGTGGGGAACTAACAAACTATAATCTCAGTCATTGAAGCAATTGCAATTTATCATAACATCAGAAAGAGTCAATATAAGAGCTTTTCAGCAAGTCCACATACTCAACTATCATTTAGTCTTTCACGATTGCTAACACTCACGCAATACTTGTGGTTACGGAGTTTTAATCGGACACAGAGAAAGATAGGGGCTTATAGTTTCGCCTCCCAACCTTTTACCTCAAGGGTAATGTCAACAATAATAGTTCATGCTAACTTACATACAATTGGGTATATATATCAGGATCTTTCCAACACAAGGTGCTTGCCAAAGGATAAAATGTAAAAAGAAAAGGTGAAGATCACCATGACTCTTGCATAAGGTAGAAGATAAAAGTAAAAGATAGGCCCTTCGCAGAGGGAAGCAGAGGTTGTCATGCGCTTTCAGGGTTGGATGCACAAAATCTTAATGCGAAAGAACGTCACTTTATATTGCCACTTGTGATATGGACCTTTATTATGCAGTCCGTCGCTTTTATTTCTTCCACATCACAAGATCGTATAAAGCTTATTTCCTCCACACTAATCAATCATACATATTTAGAGAGCAATTTTTATTGCTTGCACCGATGACAACTTACTTGAAGGATCTTACTTAATCCATAGGTAGATATGGTGGACTCTCATGGAAAAACTGGGTTTAAGGGTATTTGGAAGCACAAGTAGTATCTCTACTTGGTGCAAAGAATTTGGCTAGCATGAGGGAGAAAGGCAAGCTCAACATGTTGGATGATCCATGACAATATACTTTATTTTAGATATAAGAAAACATAACCCATTACGTTGTCTTCCTTGTCCAACATCAACTCTTTAGCATGTCATATTTTAATGAGTGCTCACAATCATAAAAGATGTCCAAGATAGTATATTTATATGTGAAACCTCTCTTTCTTTATTACTTCCTATTAATTGCAACGATGACAAAAACTATGTTTGTCAACTCTCAACAACTTTTAATCATCATACTCTTTATATGTGAAGTCATCACTCTCCATAAGATCAATATGATCTCTTTGTTACTTTTTATTCTTTTCTCTTTTCTTTTATTCCCTCAAGATCATGGCAAAATAATCAAGCCCTTGACTCAACACTAATCTTTATTATATATAGCTCACGGACTCGATTACATAGAGGGATCATAAAGCAAAACTCAAAACTAGATCATACCAAAAACTTTATTCTACTAGATCAAGATATTACTAAAAGGATCGAACTAAGAAAAACGGTAAAGATAGGAGTGTGATGGTGATACGATACCGGGGCACCTCCCCCAAGCTTGGCAGTTGCCAAGGGGAGTGCCCATACCCATGTGATTATATTTCCTTCTTCGGAGGTGGTGGTGTGATATTCTTGGCGATGATACTCCTCAGGATACGATTCCCTTCCTCCAGCTTATTGAGTTGCTGCTTGAGATCCGTTATCTCCTTACGGAGCTTACCCGTGACGGTTAAAGCTCCTTGCACCCATGGGTGTTGCATAGCTGTGGGGGAACAAGTAACACTCTTTTTCGTATTCTCGTAAGAAAGAAATCTAACATTGGAAGGGGTAACCGAGTTTGGAATAGCCGAGCTCTGTAGTTCCCCCATCGTGAATCCAGCTCGGAAGCGAGAAGTGACTTCTCGATCCTCCTCCATGGCATCTATCCTCTTCAAATCAGCCTCCATCTCTTCCTCCGTTGCTGGCCCAAAGTGGTCAGCATCGCCCCGGCTCTCCTCGACTGACTCTTGAGAAGACATCTTGCTCTAATCTACAGCAGCAACAGCTCAAAAAAAACAGAGGATATTTGCGTGATACGAGAGTCAAAACCTTCAGGAGATTATATAATGAATTTTTACCGACCAAAATACGTATCGTGCAAGAAAACAGAGTCCGGAGAGCGCACGAGGTGCCCACGAGGCAGCGGGCACGCCCAAGGGGGTAGGGCGCGCCCTCCACCCTTGTGGAGGCCTCGTGTCCTTCCCGGACTGCTTCTTATTTTTCTATTTTTCTAAATATTCCAAAACGGAGAAAAATTGCCATTAGAACTGTTTCGGAGTCGGTTTACTTACCGTACCACATACCTATTCCTTTTCGGAGTCTGAAGCGTTCTGGAAAGTGTCTCTTATGTATTCCTCCGGGGTTACGGTTTCAATAATATTAGTTTCAACATTTATAGGGTTACCTGAGATATAGTGTTTGATTCTTTGACCGTTTACCACCTTCGGATTTGTGCCTTCAAAGTTGTTGATTTTTATGGCACCGGAACGATAGACCTCCTCGATAACGTAAGGACCTTCCCATTTAGAGAGAAGTTTTCCTGCAAAAAATCTTAAATGAGAGTTGTATAGCAATACATAATCACCTACATTTGTCGGCGTTCTAGGAACGGGGCTCCCCAGACTTGCCTGCCTGCGGCCCACAGCGTGGCCAAGCTAGCAGGCCGTACGGCCCATCTTCATCAACAAGGCATCCAAGACCCTCGCGAGGGTCCAAGCCTCGCGAGGCGGGCGACGGAAGACCTCCTCTGGAATGGCCTAGCCAGGCAGGCTCACGCGGAGCGGAGATATCAAGGCGGGGCAAACCTCACGAGGCTCTCGTGACGTGAGCCATGACGAATGGCACCAGGCGGGCGCCAGCGCGCGCATTGTCCTTGTTTCCTCTTTGGTGCTAAGGAGGCCAGCGCAGGCGAAGAGTACCGAGGCATCAGGCAAAGGTTGCTATATTGGTGCAACAAGACCAAGACCTGGAGGACGGCAAGGCGGAGGTCATCATGGAGCCCAAGGCGGCGTCACCCCAGAGCTTTTCGCAGGCGAAGACCGCTTTTGTCAGGATAGCTTGTACTAGCTGTCCCCCTTCAAACTTGCCCGCCGTTGTTGGCTCCCTTCCCGCTCATTATTTGGGAAGAGGACCAGGGCCTATATAAGTAGAGCTAGCCACCATAGTAGAGGCATCTCATCTTAGCTTGATCCAACCCGATCGAGAGACTAGCCACAAGAACACCTCAACCTCAGGAGGCTGTTCTTCCCTTGTACTGTTCATCATCAGCCCAAGAGGCAATCCACCACCACCACACTGGAGTAGGGTATTATACCACAACGGTGGCCTGAACCAGTATAAACCTCGTGTCTTTCTGTGTTGCGAGTTCGTCGAGTTCGTCCGCGAGATCTTAGCGAGCTAGAGCGTAGATCGGTAGGAGGGAAAGACTTCACGTGCACCCAAGTGTTCGAACCTTAAGGGTTTGCCGGAACCCCACATCCGACATTTGGCGCGCCAGGTAGGGGTGCGTCGGAGCTCCTCTCCACCAACCTGCGCCCCGTGCCGCCGCGCTTCGCTCCCATGGCAGGTGCCCCGCCACCCACCTCTGCGGCCGACACCATCTGCGGGGAGTCTGGGTACCGAGCCCTGGCCCCCGCCCTGCGGCGAGTGCAGTGGCCAACCAAGTTCAAGCCGGAGATGTCGCCACGTTACGACGGCGCAGCAGACCCGGCGCCGTTCCTGCAGGCGTACGAGGAAACCGTCCTCGAGGCCGGAGGCGACGACAAGATCATGGCCAACTGGTTCCCCATGGCCCTCGCCGGCGAGCCGCGCGCCTGGCTGCTCAACCTCCCGGGGTCCACGGTGGCGTCCTGGGGGGAACTCCGCAACCTCTTCACCACGCGCTACGCGGTGCCGGTGCACCACGCAGTCGTGGCACTACTGGGTGGCTCTCAAGCACCGCCTTTAGATCGCCACGTCAAACCTTTCTTCCGTCAGATTGGGGCAGCCTCCAAGCGCCCGGGGGCTCCGTCGGGTTGGGCTGCGCCGAAGGCCAACCTCACCTTCGGCTCGGAAGACCACCCCGACTTCACCGCCGGCTCTAGCATGCTCCCAATGCTCTGCACGCCCACCATCTGCAACGTGGCCGTCACCAAGACCCTCATTGACGGCGGTTCCGGCCTCAACTTGCTCTCCGTAGAAGCCTTCAACCTTCTTCACGTGCCGCCCGAGCGGCTCAACCTCAACAAGCCTTTTTCGGGAGTAGGTGGTGGAGCTGCCCACTCTCTGGGGTAGATCCGCCTCCCTGTCACCTTCGGCACACGCGACAACTACCGCACTAAGCTGGTGGACTTCGACATCGCCCGCATCGGTCTCCCATACAACGCCATCCTCGGGTACCCAGCTCTCGCTCAGTTCATGGCGACGACCCATCTGGCCTACAACCTCATGAAGATGCCAGGAAGCAAGGGCGTCCTCACCATCAAGGGGGACACTAAGGAGGCCGTGACGGCGCTTAGGCTCGCCTTCAAGACCGCGGCGGCGGCACAGCCGGCCGGCGCCGATACCCACGAGGCCAAGGAGGCCGCGCCTACCAAGAAGAAGTCGTTGTTCACCCAAGACAAGGCGGAAACCAAGCAGGTGCCGGTCAGCGAGGACGGGTCTTCGGGAGCCACCTTCACCATAGGGGCCGGCCTTGACCCGGGACAAGAAGAAGCCTTGGTGAGGTTCTTGCGCGCGAACAAGGAGATATTCGCGTGGGAGCCCAATCAGCTGGTAGGGGTCCCGAGAGAGGTGATCCAGCATCATCTAAGGGTATGCCCCAACATACACCCCGTGAAGCAGCAAGCCAGACAGCAGTCCACTGAGAAGCAGGCCTTCATCGTCCAAGAGACACGCAAGCTGGAGGCGGTAGGCGCCATTCGGGAAGTTCGATATCCTGAATGGCTGGCAAACCCTGTCATAGTGCCAAAGAAAGGCGGGAAGGAGCGGATGTGCGTCGATTTCACCAACCTCAACAAAGCCTGCCCCCAAGATCCGTTCCCGCTCCCGCGCATTGACCAAATCGTCGACTCCACCGCCGAGTGCGACTTGCTGTGCTTCCTGGACGCGTTCTCGGGGTATCATCAGATCAAGATGGCGGTGGAACATGTGGAGAAGACCGCTTTCTTAACACCATGTGGGGTGTACTGCTACACCTGTATGCCCTTCGGGTTGCGCAACGCAGGCGCCACCTTCCAGCGGTTGATGCACATCGCCCTGGGGCGGCAGCTCGAGAGGAACACAGAGGCTTACGTCGACGACATAGTGGTCAAATCTCACGAGGCGAGGACATTGATTCAAGACTTGGAGGAGACCTTCGAGAGCTTGCGCCAAGTGAAATTGAGGCTTAAGCCGGAGAAGTGCGTGTTTGGCGTCCCTTCCGGCAAGCTACTAGGGTTCCTCGTATCCCACAGAGGGATCGAGGCGAACCCGGAGAAGATCAAGGCCATCGAAGACATGAGCCCGCCGCAGACCCTCAAGGAGATGCAAAAGCTAGCAGGGCGGGTGACCGCGTTAGGGCAATTCATCTCCAAGCTAGGCGAGCGCGCCTTACCCTTCTTTAATCTCATGAAGAAGAAGGGCCCGTTCGAGTGGACCCCGGAGGCCGACCGGGCCTTCCAAGACCTCAAGAAATACCTCACCAGCCCCCCGGTGATGGTGGCACCGCGGCCTCTCGAGCCTCTAGTACTCTACCTTGCCGCCACCCCGTACTCCGCCAGCGCGGCGCTGGTGGCGGTTCGGGAGGAGCGCCAAGACAAGGGTGTGTCGCGCCAAGCCAGAGCTGATGCAGCGCAGGGTCAGGAAGGTGCAGCAAGGCCTTCAGCGGCGGAAGACCAAGCTCAGCAGAGCAACATCGTAGAAGCTCCTGAGGACGGTCAGGTTTCAGGAAACCCACCACCTCAGCATATGCCACAATCTCCGCAGGACCCGAGCCTCGACAGTGTGCCAGTCCTCGTCGAGCACCCGGTGTACTTCGTCAGCACCGTACTGCGAGACGCAAGGGCGCGCTACCCCATGTCGCAAAAGCTCCTGCTCGCACTCTTGGTGGCCTCGCGCAAGCTGCGGCACTACTTCCAGGGCCACCCCATCAAGGTCGTCTCAGCTTACCCATTGGAGAGGGTACTCAGGAGCCCTAACTCAGTCGGAAGGGTCGCTGAATGGAACATCGAGCTGCAAGCATTCCAGTTGGAGTTCAGCACTACCAGGGTCATCAAGGGAGCCACGCTCGCCAATTTTGTGGCAGAATGGACAGATGCCCCGGCACTTGAGGAAGGAGAAGACCGGTCCACCTCCCCAGGAAGCGAGGCACCAGACGACTGGGTCATGTATTTCGATGGCGCCTTCGCGCACCAGGGCGCGGGGGCCGGAGCAGTGCTCATCTCGCCCACTTAGGACAAGCTTTACTATGCCGTGCAACTCTGCTTCCAACACGGCGAGAAGGTCTCCAATAATATCCCAGAATACGAAGGCCTCATAGCTGGCCTGAAGGCTGCACCGGCTCTAGGGGTGAAGCGCCTCACCGTCAAAGGCGACTCGCAGCTCCTCGTCAACTTCTCCAACAAGGTGTACGAGCCGAAGGACGAGCACATGGAAGCCTACCTTGCGGAGGTGCGCAAGATGGAAAGGCAGTTCTTGGGCCTGGAGCTGCAGCACGTGCCCCGGGGCACCAACAAGGAAGCCGACGACATCGCCAGGAGAGCATCCAAGCGGCAACCACAAGAGCCCGGCGTCTTCGAAGAGCGGCTCTTCAAGCCATCAGCTACGCCACCTCTTTCAAGCATGACTCAGCCTCGGGAGGAGCTCCCACAGCCCCCGGCCACGGGAGCCCCAGCCTGTGGCCCGACCTCAGGAGCTCGGCTACTCTTGGCGCTCGAGCCCCAGGAGGAGTGCTGGACCAAGGAATTCAAAGAGTACCTGATGCACGGGACGCTGCCGGAGAAGGAAGAGGACGCGGAGCGCGTGGCCCGGCAAGCCTCGGCATACTGCATTCAAGACGACGAGTTGTACAGGAAACGGCCGAACGACGTCACGCTGCGCTGCATCTCCGGCGATCAAGGAAGGGAGCTGCTGATTGACATACACGGCGAGGACTGTGGGCATCACTCGTCGTCACGGACCCTCGTCGGCAAGGTGTTCCGCAGTGGATTCTATTGGCCTACAGCGCTCAACGACGCAGCCGAGCTGGTGAAGTCCTGCGAAGCTTGCCAATTCCATGCCAAGCAAATCCATCAGCCTGCCCAGGGCCTCCAAACCATCCCTCTCACATGGCCGTTCGCAGTCTGGGGGCTGGACATCTTAGGCCCGTTCCCACGGGCGCTAGGGGGCTACCGCTATCTCTACGTCGCCATCGACAAGTTCACCAAGTGGGCGGAAGTGGAAGCCGTCCGTACCATTCCAGCCGGCTCTGCCGTCAAGTTCATCAAGGGCCTCGTGAGCCGCTTCGGGGTCCCCAACCACATCATCACAGATAACGGCTCGCGGTTTACTAGTAACCTCTTCAAAACCTACTGTGCTAACCTTGGAACGCAGATCTGCTACGCTTTGGTGGCCCACCCCAGGAGCAATGGTCAGGCTGAGCGCGCCAACGCAGAGGTCCTGAGGGGCCTCAAGACCAGGACCTTCAAGAAGAAGCTGGAGGCCTGCGGCAGGGGCTGGCACGACGAGCTCCAATCCGTGTTGTGGTCCATCCGTACCACCGCTACCAAGCCAACGGGCGAGACTCCGTTCTTCCTCGTCTACGGAGCCGAAGCAGTCCTCCCTCACGAGGTCAAGCATCGCTCCACGCGGGTCCTGGCGTTCGACGAAACTCAGCAGGACGCCATGCAGGGGATGGATCTCGTGCAGGGGGAGGAACGCCGACGCGAAGCCGCATTGAGGGCGGCAAGGTACCAACAAGCGCTGCGGCGGTACCACTGCCACAACATCCGCTCCAGGACGCTCGAGGTGGGCGACCTCGTCCTGAGGCGGGTCCTCTCCAGAGAAGGGCTACACAAGCTTTCGCCCATGTGGGAGGGCCCGTTCAGGGTCGTCCATGTCTCCAGGCCGGGTGCAGCGCGCCTGGAGACGCAGGACGGGATACCCATCCAGAACGCCTGGAACATCCAGCACCTCCGAAAGTTCTATCCATGAAGCAAGGCCCAGAGCCTGAAAAGCAAGGCCCAGAGCCTGAGAAGAAAGGCCCAGAGCCTGTGAAGAAGGCCCGATGCCTGTGAAGAATCGCCGCCCGTGACACTCTCACGTAATAATGAGTGGGGCTGTACACGCCCCGGAGTCTCAGGAGCGCCGGCCTCAGGCCCTGGGGCTCCCTCCCACGCCTAGTGGATAGCACTTAGCTCCGCGCTGGTGAGAAGACTTGAAGACTAGATTAGGTGCCGGACGTGGCTTTTCCATTGCTTTCCGTAGTTGGCTAGCTTTTCCTAAATCGGAGTTGCTCTTGGTGTTCGTTGCTGATTTGGTTCCCTAGCCTTTTACCGCATTTTTCGGCTCTGGTTTGCTCATGTTCTCTCTCTCTCGCATACCTCGCGAGGGGGCTAGGCAGGTGCCCTCGCGAGCATTTTTCTTCTGTCTGCCTTCTCGCGAGCCACCCTCGTTCGAGCCTGGAAGCTGGCACATCTCTCCTAATCCGTGCCCCTCGGGTACCGTGATACAAGGCGCCAAGTCAAGGCTTGGGTGGACGGCAAATCCTCTAGCGCACCCCCTAACGAATTTTTTACAGTTTCTGAGCAAACGCAGACACCTCGTGAGGGAAAGGGCATCCCAAATGCGCCAGGTTAAGTTATCTTTGCGCAAAATAACAACACGGCATGGGAATAACACGCACATTGCATTAACCAAAGAACCACAGTTCGATACACGCCCCTCTGGGCCCATACTGGTTTCGTTTTCTGATGCAGGAAAAAAGGAAAAAGCTAAACAAAGCAGCGTTGCAGCAATCCGCGGAGGCAGGCCCTTCGCAACGCCCCGAGCCTAGCCAGTCCCCTCCTCGCGCTTCATGGAGGTGCAGCGACGAGATGACCCGCTGCCTCCTTCGAAGCGGGCGCGGTGGCGCGGCGGCTTGTCGTAGCCACCACTGTTGGAGCTGTCACCAGAGGAATAGCCACCGTAGCTGGAAGAGATGCGGTCGCCGCCGAGGGCAGGCTCGCCCTCATCCTCGTCGCGACCGCCACCAAGGCCGAGCACCTTCTCACCGTTGTTCGCCTCGGGGCAGCACCCGACTTGGCGACCATCTTCCCCAAACACCCTCACATAGAGGGTCGATCCACCATCGTACCTGAAGTGGAGGGTGCACCACCTGCCCAGGCCGCGCGCGCGGGCGAATGTCTGCCAGCCGCGGGCTAGGGCTATGTTGCCCGCGGCGGAAGTCTCGACCGCAACCCAAGAGGCCTTGCTACAGCAGTCATCCGCCTGCAGCCAGAGTCCGCCCGGACCAGAGGCCGGCAGTTCGCCGACGAAGAAGCGCGGAAGTCGGTGCCAGTTGCCGGCCGGGTTCTCCGACCAGACGATGAACTCCGGCGACACCTCCGCCGAATGGAAGCGCGGGCGGGGAGGCCGCGCCACCATCGCGCACCTCCCCTCATCAGCTGGACCACCATGGATGGGACGATCCCCTCCGCGTGCCGCGGCGCCACCTCGACGGTGGGCACGGCGGGGGTCGCGGCGTGCTTGCGCGGACGGCCGCGGCCGCGCTTGGGCGCCGGGGAACCAGGGCCCTCGCGAGGGGCCTTTGCCTTCTCGGCGGCAGAGAACTTCCTTCGTGGCGCCATCGGTGGCACTTCAAGCAATGGAGCAAAGAAGGAAGCAAGCGAGGAAGAGATGGGCGACGGGGGCTCCGCCCCCTCCCCATTTTATAGCAAGAGAAGGCCAACCGGCGTCTCCCACGATCGCAGGTAATGATGGTTTTCCTTGCATGTCGCAGGGACTTGTCAAGTCATGCAGAGGCCGAGGCAGCGGGAAGCGGAGACGCCCACGTTCAATCAACCGCCACGCGTCAACCGAGGCCGCAGGCTTTGGGGGCCCGCGGTGCTCCGAACTTGACCCTTGGCTTCGCCGCGAAGCCAAGCCCGAGCGCACCTTGGGCCCGGGGGCTACTGTCGGTGTTCTGGGAACGGGGGTCCCCAGACTTGCCTGCCTGCGTCCCACAGCGTGGCCAAGCTAGCAGGCCGTACGGCCCATCTTCATCAACAAGGCATCCAAGACCCTTGCGAGGGTCCAAGCCTCGCGAGGCGGGCGACGCAAGACCTCCTATGGAATGGCCTAGCCAGGCAGGCTCACGAGGAGCGGAGATATCAAGGCGGGGCAAACCTCATGAGGCTCTCGTGACGCGAGCCATGACGAATGGCACCAGGCGGGCGCCAGCGCGCAGTGTCCTTGTTTCCTCTTTGGTGCTAAGGAGGCCAGCGCAGGCGAAGAGTACTGAGGCATCAGGCAAAGGTTGCTATATTGGTGCAACGAGACCAAGACCAGGAGGACGGCAAGGCGGAGGTCATCGTGGAGCCCAAGGCGGCGTCACCCCAGAGATTTTCGCAGGCGAAGACTGCTTTTGTCAGGATAGCTTGTACTAGCTGTCCCCCTTCAAACATGCCCGCCGTTGTTGGCTCCCTTCCCGCTCATTATTTGGGACGAGGACCATGGCCTATATAAGTAGAGCTAGCCACCATAGTAGAGGCATCTCATCTTAGCTTGATCCAACCCGATCGAGAGCCTAGCCACAAGAACACCTCAACCTCAGGAGGCTGTTCTTCCCTTGTACTATTCATCATCAGCCCAAGAGGCAATCCACCACCACCACACTGGAGTAGGGTATTACACCAGAACGGTGACCTGAACCAGTATAAACCTCGTGTCTTTCTATGTTGCGAGTTCGTCGAGTTCGTCCGCGAGATCTTAGCGAGCTAGAGCGTAGATCGGTAGGAGGGAAAGACTTCGCGCGCACCCCAGTGTTCGAACCTTAAGGGTTTGCCGGAACCCCACATCCGACAACATTAAACTCATGCTTTTGTATCCTTTTGTCATGCCATCTTTTAACTTTTTCTTTAAACAACTTGGCATTCTCATAGGCTTGGGTTCTCCATTCATCAAGTGAGCTAATGTCAAATAACCTCTTCTCACCGGCATGTTTGAAATCATAATTGAGTTCTTTAATAGCCCAATATGCATTATGTTCTAGTTCGAGAGGTAAATGGCATGCTTTTCCATAAACCATTTTATACGGAGACATACCCATAGGATTTTTATACGCAGTTCTATAGGCCCATAATGCATCATCAAGTTTCTTGGACCAATTCTTTCTAGATCTATTAACAGTCTTTTGCAAAATTAATTTGAGCTCTCTATTACTCAATTCTACTTGACCGCTAGACTGTGGGTGATAAGGAGATGCGATTCTATGATTAACATCATACTTAGCAAGCATTTTACGAAAAGCACCATGAATAAAATGTGAACCACCATCAGTCATTAAATATCTAGGGACACCAAACCTCGGAAAAATAACTTCTTTAAGCATCTTAATAGAAGGGTTATGATCAGCACTACTAGTTGGAATAGCTTCTACCCACTTAGTAACATAATCAACAGCAACTAAAATATGTGTGTATCCATTAGAGGCAGGAAACGGTCCCATATAATCAAAGCCCCAAACATCAAATGTTTCAATAACAAGTGAATAATTCATAGGCATTTCTTGACGTCTACTAATATTACCAATTCTTTGACATTCATCACAAGATAAGACAAACTTACGGGCATCCTTGAAGAGAGTAGGCCAATAAAAACCGGATTGCAATACCTTGTGTGCAGTTCTATCTCCAGCGTGGTGCCCTCCGTAAGCCTCGGAGTGACACTTGCGTAGGATCTGTTCCTGTTCATGCTCAGGTACACAACGTCTAATAACACCATCTACTCCTTCTTTATAAAGATGTGGGTATGTGAAACTAGGTGGTATAAATTTAGCAACAATGTAATTAGCATAATCAACATACCATGGAGTAGTACGAGAAGCATTTATGACATTCAGTTGTTCATCAGGAAAGCTATCATCAATAGGTAGTGGGTCATCAAGAACATTTTCTAACCTAGACAAGTTGTCTGCAACGGGGTTCTCAGCTCCCTTTCTATCAATAATATGTAAATCAAATTCTTGTAGCAAGAGAACCCATCTAATAAGTCTAGGTTTAGCATCTTTCTTTTCCATAAGATATTTAATAGCAGCATGATCAGTGTGAATACTTACTTTAGAATCAACAATATAAGGTCTGAACTTATCACAAGCAAATACAACTGCTAAAAATTCCTTTTCAGTAGTGGCATAATTTCTCTGGGCATTGTCTAGAGTTTTACTAGCATATTGAATAACATTTAATTTCTTATCAACTCTTTGCCCTAGAATAGCACCTACAGCATAATCGCTAGCATCACACATAATTTCAAAAGGTAAATTCCAATCAGGTGGCTGAACGATAGGTGCAGAGATTAATGCTTTCTTAAGTATTTCAAATGCTTCTACACAATCATCATAAAAACGAAAGGTATATCTTTTTGCAAGAGATTAGTCAGAGGCCGAGAGATTTTTGAGAAGTCCCTAATGAACCTCCTATAAAAACCGGATGACCAAGGAAACTTCTGATACCTTTGATGTCCTTGGGACACGGCATCTTTTAAATAGCATCAACTTTAGCTTTATCAACTTCAATACCTCTTTCAGAAATTTTATGCCCCAAAACAATGCCTTCATTAACCATAAAGTGGCACTTCTCCCAATTCAAGACAAGGTTAGTTTCTTCACATCTCTGCAAAACTCAATCAAGATTGCTCAAGCAATCATCAAAAGAGGATCCATAAACGGAGAAATCGTCCATGAAAACCTCACAAATCTTTTCACAAAAATCAGAGAATATAGCCATCATGCATCTTTGAAAGGTAGCAGGTGCATTACATAAACCAAAAGGCATACGTCTATAAGCAAAAGTACCAATAGGGCAAGTAAAAGTGGTATTTGCTTGATCATCAGCTGACACAGGTATTTGAGAGAAACCAGAGTAGCCATCCAGAAAGCAAAAATGTGTATGTTTGGATAATCTTTCTAGCATTTGATCAATAAAAGGTAAGGGGTAATGATCTTTTTTAGTAGCCTTATTTAATTTGCGGAAATCAATTACCATCCTATAACCTGTAATAATTCTTTGTGGAATCAATTCATCTTTATCATTAGGAACGACAGTAATACCTCCTTTCTTAGGGACACAATGTACAGGACTTACCCACTGACTATCAGCAACGGGATAAATTATACCTGCCTCAAGGAGCTTTAGTATTTCCTTTCTTACCACTTCTTTCATCTTAGGATTCAGCCGTCGTTGATGATCAATAACTGGTTTGGCGTCTTTCTCCAAATTTATTTTGTGTTGACATAGAGTGGGACTAATGCCCTTAAGATCATCAAGAGTATATCCAATAGCAGCACGGTGCTTCTTCGGAGTTTTCAATAATTTTTCTTCCTCCTGCTCTGAAAGGTTAGCACTAATAATAACAGGATATATCTTATTTTCATCAAGATAAGCATATTTAAGAGTATCAGGTAATGGTTTAAGCTCAAACACGGGATCACCCTTGGGTGGAGGAGGATCCCCTAGGATTTCAATAGGCAAATTGTGTTTCAGAATAGGTCCCTGTTTAAATAATACTTCATCTATCTCCCTTCTTTCATTCATAAACATATCATTTTCATGATCTAACAAATATTGTCCTAAAGGATCACTAGGAGGCACTGCAATAGAAGCAAGACCAATAATTTCATCCTTACTAGGCAATTCCTCTTCACGGTGTTGTCTACGAAATTTAGAGAAATTAAACTCATGAGACATATCATCCAAGCCAATAGTAACAACATCCTTCTTGCAATCTATCTTAGCATTAACAGTATTCAAGAAGGGTCTACCAAATATAATGGGACAAAAGCTATCTTGTGGGGAACCAAGAACAAGAAAATCAGCAGGATATTTAGCTTTCCCACACAAGACTTCAGCATCTCTAACAATCCCAATTGGTGAAATAGTATCTCTATTGGCAAGTTTAATGGCAACATCAATATCTTCTAACTCAGCGGGTGCAATATCATGCATAATTTCTTTGTATAAGGAAATAGGTATTGAACTAGCACTAGCACCCATATCACATAAGACATGATAACAATGATCTCCTATTTTAACAGAAATAACAGGCATGCCTATAACAGGTCTAGGTTTATCTTTAGCACCAGGTTTAGCAATCCTAGCAGTTTCATCACAGAAGTAAATAACATGCCCATCGATATTATCAGCCAAGAGATCTTTAACCATAGCAATATTAGGTTCAACTTTAACTTGCTCAGGAGGTTTGTGTGCCCTAATATTACTTTTGTTTACCACAGTTGAAGCTTTAGTATGATTCTTTAATCTAACAGGGAAAGGTGGTTTCTCAACATAAGCAGTAGGAACAATAGGATCATTATAAGTGATAGCCTTTTCTTCAACTTTAATAGGTGCAACTACTTTTAGTTCAATGGGAGGATTATATTTAAACCACTTCTCCTTAGGGAGATCAACATGAGTAGCAAATGATTCACAGAAAGAAGCTACTATCTCAGAGTCAAGTCCATATTTAGTGCTAAATTTACGGAAAACATCAGTAACCATAAAAGATTTAACTCAATTAAACTTAGGTGTTATACCTGACCCTTTACCTTCGTCGAGGTCCCAATCTTCAGAGTTGCATTTAATTCTTTCCAATAAATCCCATTTGAATTCAATAGTCTTCATCATAAAAGAACCAGTATAAGAAGTATCGAGCATGGTGCGATTGTTGTCAGAAAGCCGAGCATAAAAATTTCGAATAATCATTTCTCTCGAGAGCTCATGATTGGGGCATGAATATAACATTGACTTAAGCCTCCCCCAAGCTTGAGCGATGCTTTCTCCTTCGCGAGGCCATATATAATTACAATCACAATGAACAAGATGCATAGGATAAAACTTCTGATGGAATTCCAATTTCAACCGTTTGTAGTCCCATGATCCCATATCATCACATAGCCTATACCATGTCAATGCATCTCCCTTCAAAGCTAAAGGGAATATGATCTTCTTGATAACATCATCAGGCATACCTGCAAGCTTAAATAATCCACAAACTTCATCCACATAGATTAGGTGCTCATCAGGATGTAATGTTCCGTCTCCTGCAAAAGGATTAGCTAGCAGTTTTTCTATCATACCCGAAGGAATTTCAAAGTATACATTTTCAGTAGGTTCAGTAGGTTGTGGTGCAACTCTTTGCTCTACTGGTCGAGGTGAAGATACCCCGAACAAGCCCCTTAAAGGATTACTTGCCATAGTAACAAGTGATAGTAAATTTCAGCACACTATATAAATTTTTTCCTTACCAAATTCCACCTACCAAAGGCGCTTCCCTCCCCGGCAACGGCGCCAGAAAAGAGTCTTGATGACCCACAAGTATAGGGGATCTATCATAGTCCTTTCGATAAGTAAGAGTGTCAAACCCAACGAGGAGCAGAAGGAAATGATAAGCGGTTTTCAGCAAGGTATTCTCTGCAAGCACTGAAATTATAGGTGACGGATAGTTTTGTGACAAGATAATTGGTAACGGGTAACAAGAAACAAAAGTAAATAAAGTGCAGTAAGGTGTCCAATCCTTTTTGTAGCAAAGGACAAGCCTGGACAATTTCTTATATGAAGGAAAACACTCCCGAGGACACATGGGAATTATCGTCAAGCTAGTTTTCATCACGCTCATATGATTCGCGTTCGGTACTTTGATAATTTGATATGTGGGTGGACCGGTGCTTGGGTGCTGTCCTTACTTGGACAAGCATACCACTTATGATTAACTCCTAATGCAAGCATCTGCAACTACAAAAGAAGTATTAAGGTAAACCTAACCATAGCATGAAACATATGGATCCAAATCAGCCCCTTACAAAGCAACGCATGAACTAGGGTTTAAGCTTTTGTCACTCTAGCAACCCATCATATACTTATTAATTCCCAATGCCTTCCTCTAGGCCCAAACAATGGTGAAGTGTCATGTAGTCGACGTTCACATAACACCACTAGAGGAGAGACAACATACATCTCATCAAAATATCGAACGAATACCAAATTCACATGACTACTAATAGCAAGACTTCTCCCATGTCCTCAGGAACAAACGTAACTACTCACAAAGCATATTCATGTTCATAATCAGAGGGGTATTAATATACATAATGGATCTGAACATATGATCTTCCGCCAAATAAACCAACTAGCATCAACTACAAGGAGTAATCAACACTACTAGCAACCTACAAGTACCAATTTCAGACTTAGAGACAAGAATTGGATACAAGAGATGAACTAGGGTTTTAGAGGAGATGGTGCTGGTGAAGATGTTGATGGAGATTGGCCCCCTCCCCATGAGAGGAGCGTTGGTGATGACGATGGCGATGATTTCCCCCTCCCGGAGGGAAGTGTCCCCGGCAGAACAGCTCCGCCAGAGCCCTAGATTGGTTTCGCCAAGGTTCCGCCTCGTGGCGGCAGAGTCTCGTCCTGAAAGCTTGCTTATGATTTTTTCTCGGACGAAAGACTTCATATAGCCGAAGATGGGCACCGGAGGTCCACAGGGGGCCCACAAGGAAGGGGGCGCGCCCAGGGGGTAGGGCGCGCCCCCCACCGTCGTGGCCAGGGTGTGGGCCCCCTCTGGTATTTTCTTCGCTCAGTATTTTTTATTATTTCCAAAAATAACTTCCGTGGAGTTTCAGGACTTTTGGAGCTGCGCAGAATAGGTCTCTAATATTTGCTCCTTTTCCAGCCCAGAATTCCAGCTATCGGCATTCTCCCTCTTTATGTAAACCTTGTAAAATAAGAGAGAATAGGCATAAGTATTGTGACATAATGTGTAATAACAGCCCATAATGCAATAAATATGAATATAAAAGCTTGATGCAAAATGGGCGTATCACACCTCAGGTAGGAAAGGCCATTGGATGGTGTCAAAAGCGTTGGTGATGCCGAGTTTAAGCAGTACCGTCGGGCTCCTCATAGCCTATAGTTGCCTTGCCGTGCACTGCACCAGCATAAAGTTGTCATGGAGCTAGCGGCCATGCATGAACGCACTTTTACGGTGTCCCAACAGTCTCGGGAGATCCACTACAAGTCTTGTGTCCAGGATCTTGTCAAAACAATTATCGACCCACTTATCAGGCTAACCGGTCTATAGCATTTGATATCCACCGCCACGACCATCTTAGGGAGGAGTGACACCAGCGCCTTGTTAATCGCCGGCAGGCCCCTCACGTCCCCTCTATGAAACTGCTCGAGTGTCCGCATGAAGTCAACTCTGATGATCTGCCAACAAGTCACATAGAATCTACCAGTGAATCCGTCGGGGCCCGGTGCTTTGTCAAACGATAGTGATTTAATGGCCTTCTCTACCTCTTCCGCAGTGAATGGCTCCTCCAGGTGCATAAGATCCTCGAACAGAAGATCAAGCATGTCTAGATTAACCGAGGCCACCCTAGGCGCCACCGACCCAAACAAATCTGCATAGTAATCATCCACCACCTCTGCGATGTTCTGCTGCCCCGTGTGCACTGCAACATCATGTTGTAGTGATGCGATCACATTCTTCCGCTGCCCATGCCTAGCATGTGTCTGGAAGAAGGTTGTGTTTGCATCCCCTTCCCTAAGCTGCAAAAGCCTCAACCTCTGTCTTGCAATGGACCGATCCAGTGAGCACAATCCCAACAACTTCTTCTTTAACAGTTTACGCAACCCATATTCCTGGTCCAACAGCTGCCTGGAATCTGCCATGTCCAGTCGTCCGATCACTTCCAGTGCTAAGGAAAGTTGAAGTCATATGTTCCCGATCCAACATCGCTCCACCTCTGTAAATCCTCTGTTGCTACATGTAACTTGTTATCCAAAACCACAAACGGGTTCCCCTCTAATGCCACCGATTGCCAGGCTTTGGGCCATAAACTCATGTACTGTATGATGCCCTCTAACCTCCTATACTGTATCAAGGAAGCCCTCTGCTTTGGGCCAGAAACTCTCGAATTTGAAATGTCGGCCCAGCTGAAAATCCGCATCTAGATCCACGAGAAGGGGACAGTGGTCCAATATTGCCGAGCCCAACACTGTTAGAAGGTTGCGTGGATAAATATCTTCCCACGAGTTAGAGATGAAAATGTGGTCGATTTTCTCTAGTGTGGGGCTCCGCCTCTCGTTCGACCACGTGTAGCGTCGACCGTTCAAGTACAACTCCTTGAGCTCAAGCCTGTTGGGCAGTTCTCTCAATCTTGCCATCATACTGTGGTTAATCTGGCATCTTTTTCGATAAAAGGGGCCACACAGCCCCGATTTCATTACGAAAATGGAGTCTTTCTTACATGAGGCAACTAAGCAACCATTACATCATTGATATATAACCACCCAAGGATGCTTCAAATCTAACCAATTATAACCAACTAAGCAAAAGAAACTATGTCCAGCCACACTAACTATCAGGAGAAGCGACTACGCAACAACTACAAAGTATCAACAGTTTGAAGGACAGGAGACCAAATTAACATAAAATGCTTTGAGGCCAGCAAACATAAAAACAACTGGCTTCAAAAAATTCTCCTTATATGTGGCGCCAAGCCATGCCCACCTCTCAGGACATCACGGGTCACTAACGCAATTCTTCTAGACATGGAGCATGTTTTGTATGCCTCTTTCTGTAGATTTTTCCAAGAGTCTAGCAGGGAACAAACAAGAAAAATAATGTCAGTAGGATCTCTAGGTACAACACTTTGAAAACATGATTTGTTCTTTGATTTCGTATATACCACAAGAGAGCAGCAACACCCAATGAAACAACTACCCTATCTTTGCTAGTATAGCTTTTCGGGATCACATGGGTACTACTCCAGAGGAGATCATCCTATGAACCACACTGGCTATGACTGGAAGGTCAATCTCTGGGATGTCAATGGGAAGCTCTTTGTTGATGAAGGGTGGGCTGGCTTCACCATATCTCATGGTATGCATGTCAGGTACTTGCTCACCTTCAAGGCCATGACTGAAGTTAGCTTCAGGGTGATCATCTTCAACCCTTCTGGCATTGAGGTGGTTGTCAAATGCGGCTAGCATGACCAAATGTTTGCCATGTTTAAGGATTTATAATCCTCCTTATTTCGTCTATGAACTCCGAATTGTTGTGCTTATATAGTAGCATGGTCATGCACCTGGTTATATATTAGTTTAATGATTATGGTTGTGTTCATGTTTGAGTGCCGTTTGTTTTGCTTTTGGGTGAGGCAAGCTAATGTTCTAATCATATGATTGTTAGTACAACTATGCAAATGTATAGGACGTTTATGGAAGAATTGTGATGGACGGCGGCAACATTCTTAACCTCATATACGCTTGCAAAACAAAAAAACTCATATATGCCGAGATGTTGAAAATTATGCAGTTCAATTCGTCACACAAACGCAAAATAAAAAACTCATATATGCCGAGATGTTGAAAATTATGCAGTTCGATTCATCACACAAAGAGCCAATTAAGACCAAATACAGTGGAGAGGGCCTTTAAGCTTGGACGCAGTCCCTTTTGAGAGTAGCTATCACACCCTCCTTGGACGCGCCACCCCGTGCCGGGTAGGCTCCCTTGCCCGTGCCGGTAGGCTCACTCTCCCGAGTTGGGCGTCCCATGCTGGGCAGGCTATATTTTGTACTGTGGTCATTGATATACTTGAGCATAGAAATTTTTGAATGGTGATTGATACAGATGTAATGTGAGCGTTGGATTTCATTTACCTTTGTTCTGCCGAGATGGGCGTGGGGTTGTACCACAGCCTCTTGCCCTTGCGCTCCCTTGACACAAAGGCGTGTTTTGGGATGTGTGTCCATTTTTTGAGCGTCGTCGAGCTTTGATCGTTGCGGCTGACCGGATAACCTGTTTTGCCATGTCTGCTCGCTTTTAGATCGGGTGCGGCTGAATGGCGTGTTCTATCATCTTTTTATGGGCCCTTCAATCGCCTGGTCGGTTTAGCTTGCTTAACTTCCTGGTCGTAGTTGGTTTTTACGCCAATGGCGCAACATACCTCCTTTCTATCGACCTGGTTGTTGGGTTGTCCCGGCCGGCCAAAGAAGGACATGGGCAATGAACGTCGTTGTCTGTCGTTGGTAAATATCACTTGCAAATCATTCATGAGAAACATCCTTCACATAGTTCACCTAAATTTTTCGGTTCTATTAGTTACTTCTCTTCTTCACTGCAGTTGGTCTCTGCGCCAATGGTTGTGGTTGTCTTCAGATAGCCCACTTAACTCCCATTTACATTTCAAATAGCTCGCTTAACATCCTGGATGTAGTTTTTCTCTGCGCCAATTGCACAATGGGTCATCAAATGATTATGTTCGCATTACATTTGTATTGGCCTTAACGGTTACCATTTCCCATAGCTTTCTCTGGCAACACATAAAGCGTTTGGTTGAGCAGGTGAATGGACTCTGATTTTTTATATACGCCAGCCTTTCCTCATCTCGTAGTTGTGACGGGAAAACAACTACCGAGAAATTAGGTGGAACATTTGAAGGATGTTTATGGTGAACTACCTACAAGTGACTATATTTGTATGTAGGGCAAACTGTTTTGAAATGGGCACGGTGCCTGGTCGGTCCTGCCATTTTCACATGGCCATTAGATGATAGTGAGGGTACCCGGTTGATGCAGTCTGTTGCCTAGGGTTTGGATGCCCAGGTACTACAAGTAAATTCATGGTTGAGAATTCGTTAGCCATCCATCGTGTGATCGGTTGCTTACGAGGAAAAAGTTGGGTGTTCTGTTGCTGACTCTATTTGTGTCTTTGTCGAGTCGAGTGGGCCCCCATTCAGAGGTGCCTGGTCAGTCCCATATATTCACGCGGCCATTGTACGCACTGTGGCTGCCGAGTTGACATAGTCAACTGCTAGGTCTGGATGGTTGGGCAGAACTCATGGATTCGTTATTGAAAGTTTGTTGATCATCAACTGGGTTTGTGCCCACAGACCTCTTCTGTTCGCAACAACTCGCCATTTGTGCAAGGCAGTAATAGGTGGCGAGGAGGCGAAAGAAACACGAGAGCTTGAGAAGAGGGCTAATGGCGAAGGGCGATGTGAAGATGTAAAACTTATCCTTGCGGTCGCACCTCTCTTATGCAGGAGCTCTTTGCGAAACAGTGGCAACAAGTCTGAAATCTGAGACGTTAACCCCACAGTTCTCCTATGCATTTTTACACGGGAATCGAGGGGATGGTAAATTAATTACTGCCTCAAAGTGTACCACCGCTTTTCTGATAAAATGTAATGATGAATGGGCATGTTGCCATGTCTGCATGTTATGTGGACCATCGAGACATGAGCGTTGTGCTGACACTTGGGCAAGTGGCTAGAACTAGCCCAGTACTAGCAAAGGAGAGCCAAATGGCGAGCGAGAGTCCTTCGCTCCTAAGGTGCCATTGCGTGGAAAATCCTTAGTCTGGGGTGTTGTGCAAAGAAGACAAGGCGCTTTGATGGAAAACTGAATGAAACTCCTCAGAAGCTGATGTGCCAATACACCGCGAATACATTTGGGCGAATAGGATGCTGGATGTAGGAAGAAATCGGTGAACCAGTTTACAAGACCGACGCCCCAAGATGAAGAAGAGGTTGGAGGATCCGAGGAGCGTCTCCAACTAGAAGACCGGTTGAGGGCTATTTATGTTGTCCCTGATTAGGGGTCACTCACCACGTCGTTTCCCAGACAGGTGGATGATAACACACAAGTATAGGGGATCGCAACAGTTTTTGAGGGTGGAGTATTCAACCCAAATATATAGATTCGACACAAGGGGAGCCAAAGAATATTTGAAGGTATTAGCAGCTGAGTTGTCAATTCAACCACACCTGGAGATTAATTATCTACAGCAACGTGATCAATAGCAAAGTAATATGATAGTTTTGATAGTAGTGATAGCAGCAATAGTAACGGTAATAGTGATAGCAGTAGTTTTGTAGCAAGTGCAACGGTAACGATAGCAGTAGTAACTTAGCAGGAACAATATAAGATAAAGTCGTAGGCATTGGATCAGTGATTTGTTGGATGATATTCATCATGTGACAGTCATAAACTAGGGCAATACGGCACTAGCTCTAATTCATAAATATAATGTAGGCATGTATTCCGTAAATAGTCATACGTGCTTATGGAAAGAACTTGCATGACATGTTTTGTCCTACCCTCCAGTGGCAGCGGGATGTAGGATCAAAAGTATGTCTAGAGGGGGGTGATTAGACTACTTGACCAAATAAAAATCTATCCTTTTCCCAATTTTAAGTCTTGGCAGATTTTAGCAACTTAGCACAAGTCAAGCAATCAACCTACGCATGCAAGTCTAAGAGTATAGCAGCGGAATGTAAAAACATTGCACATGAAGGTAAAGGGAGGAGTTTGGAGGGAGCAAACGCAATGTAGACACAGAGATTTTTGGCATGGTTCCGATAGGTGGTGCTATCGTACATCCACGTTGATGGAGACTTCAACCCACGAAGGGTAACGGTTGCGCGAGTCCACAGAGGGCTCCACCCACGAAGGGTCCACGAAGAAGCAACCTTGTCTATCCCACCATGGCCATCGCCCACGAAGGACTTGCCTCACTAGGGTAGATCTTCACAAAGTAGGCGGTCTCCTTGCCCGTACAAACTCCTTGGTTCAACTCCACAATCTTGTCGGAGGCTCCCAAGTGACACCTAACCAATCTAGGAGACACCACTCTCCAAAAGGTAATAGATGGTGTGTTGATGATGACCTCCTTGCTCTTGTGCTTCAAAAGATAGTCTCCCCAACACTCAACTCTCTCACACAGATTTGGATTTGGTGGAAAGATGATTTGAGTGGAAAGCAACTTGGGAAGGCTAGAGATCAAGATTCTTGTGGTTGGAATGGAATATCTTGGTCTCAACACATGAGTAGGTGGTTCTCTCTCAGAAAATATATGCTGGAAGTGTAGGCACGTTCTGATGGCTCTCTCCACAAATGAAGAGTGGGTGGAGGGGTATATATAGCCTCCACACAAAATCTAACCATTACACACAATTTACCAAACTCGGTGAGACCAAATCATGAAACTCGGTCAGACCGATTTAGTTCAAAATGTGAATGTTAGGCTTTTCAGTGGGACCGACATGTCAACTCGGTGGGACCAATTTCATTAGGGTTAGGGCATAACGTAAATCTTGGTGAGACCGGTCACATAAACTCGGTAAGACCGATTTCTATAATAGGCAAACCAAGAGTTGGCCACGCAAACTCGGTGGGACTAAATCGCTCATTTCGGTGAGACCGAAACGTTATGAAAGGGAAACAGAGAGTTTGCATTGCGAACTCGGTGGGACCGATCGTGTTGGGGAACATAGTATTTCAAAAAATATTGCCTACGATCATGCAAGATCTGTCTAGGAGAAGCATAGAAACGAGCGGGGAGAGTGTGTCCACGTATCCTCGTAGACCGAAAGCAGAAGCGTTTAGTAACGCGGTTGATGTAGTCGAACGTCTTCGCGATCCAACCGATCCAAGTACCGAACGCACGGCACCTCCGCGATCTACACACGTTCAGCTTGGTGACGTCCCTCGAAATCTTGATCCAGTTGAGGACGAGGGAGAGTTTCGTCAGCACGACGGCGTGGTGATGGTGATGATGAAGTACCGACGCAGGGCTTCGCCTAAACAATACGACAATATGACCGAGGTGGAAAACTGTGGAGGGGGGCACCGCACACGGCTAGAGATCAACTTGTGTGTCTATGGTGTGCCCCCTCCCCTGTATATAAAGGAGGGAGGGAGGGGGCCGGCCGGCCCTAGGGGGCGCGCCCAAGGAGGGGAGTCCTACTAGGACTCCAAGTCCTAGTAGGATTCCACCAAGAGGGAGAGAGTGGGAAGGAAGGAAAGGGAGAGAGGGAGAAGGAAAGGGGGGCACCGCCCCCTATTCCCTTATCCAATTCGAACTGCAAGGGGGTGGCAGCCTGCCCTGGCTGCCCTCCTCTCTCTCCACTAAGGCCCATGGTGCCCATTAGTTCCCCCGGGGTTCCGGTAACCCCTTCCGGCACTCCGGTTTTACCCGAAACCATCTGGAACACTTCCGATGTCCGAATAACATGGTCCAGTATATCAATCTTTATGTCTCGACCATTTCGAGACTCCTCATCATGTCCGAGATCTCATCCGGGACTCCGAACAACCTTCGGTCATCAAATCACATAAACTCATAATACAAATCGTCATCGAACGTTAAGCGTGCGGACCCTACGAGTTCGAGAACTTTTTAGACATGACCGAGACACATCTCTGGGTAATAACCAATAGCGGGACCTGGATGCTCATATTGGCTCCTACATATTCTACGAAGATCTTTATCGGTCAAACCGCATAACAACATACGTTGTTCCCTTTGTCATCGGTATGTTACTTGCCCGAGATTCGATCGTCGGTATCACCATACCTAGTTCAATCTCGTTACCGGAAAGTCTCTTGACTCGTTCCCTAATGCATCATCCCGCAACTAACTCATTAGTCACATTGCTTGCAAGGCTTATAGTGATGTGCATTACCGAGAGGGCCTAGAGATACCTCTCCGACAATCGGAGTGACAAATCCTAATCTTGATCTATTCCAACTCAACAAACACCATCGGAGACACCTGTAGAGCATCTTTATAATCACCCAGTTACGTTGTGACGTTTGATAGCACACTAAGTGTTCCTCCGGTATTCGGGAGTTGCATAATCTCATAGTCATAGGAACATGTATAAGTCATGATGAAAGCAATAGCAATAAACTAAACGATCATAGTGCTAAGCTAACGGATGGGTCTTGTCCATCACATCATTCTCTAATGATGTGATCCCGTTCATCAAATGACAACACATGTCTATGGCTAGGAAACTTAACCATCTTTGATCAACGAGCTAGTCTAGTAGAGGCATACTAGGGACACTCTGTTTGTCTATGTATTCACACATGTATTATGTTTCCGGTTAATACAATTCTAGCATGAATAATAAACATTTATCATGATATAAGGATATATAAATAACAACTTCATTATTGCCTCTAGGGCATATTTCCTTCAGATAGCTCATCTCGGTTAGACAGAAACGTTACGAAGGGAAACAGAGAGTTTGCAATCCCATCTCGTTGAGACCGAGATCCCTATTGGTGAGACCGAACTGATTAGGGTTTATGGCTGTGGCTATGTCAAATGAACTCGGTGGCGCCGGATAGATCAAATCGTTGGGTCCGAGTTTGACTTTTGGTTTGGGACATATGTGGATATGAGAAAGTGGTTGAGGGCTTTTGGAGCATATCACTAAGCATTTTGAGCAAGCAAGCCATTAAGCAACACCTCATCCCCTTTTAATAGTATTGGTTTTTCCTATGGACTCAATGTGATCTTGGATCACTAAAATAAAATTTAGAGTCTTCAGCTTGAGCCAATATGTGTCCTTAGCATTTTGAGGGGTCCACATTCCTAGTCCATGCCATGCCAATCATTGAACTTTATGAGATGATCATCTTGAAAGAGCATTAGTTCAATGAGCTATATGTTGTTAGGAATTACCAAAACCACCTAGGGATAGTTGCACTTTCAATCTCCCCCTTTTTGGTAATTGATGACAACATATAGATCAAAGCTTTGACAAATGATAATAAGATTGAAATGCATCGTCGCTTTGAGAAGTATGTGATAAGCAAGAGCTCCCCCTAAATTTATGCATTATTTAAAATTTGCTTTTGAATGCAAATGCACAATCAATTAGGATCATGGGTTACAATTCCATGTCACATACATCTTGGTGGAGCGCTCAAAATGATAGAGAGTAAAAATATACACTCATCACCAAGGCAAAGTGAATGATCATATAAGAGAGATAAGAGATAACATCATTCAAGCATTAAGGTAGGATATGATTAAACACATGATCATAGAAGTATCTCACACACATAGACATAAAGTATCAAGCAAGGACACAAAAGAAGTATCAACCAAAAGACAAAGAAGGCAAAAGAAGCAAAGCTCTCTCTCTCTCTCTCTCTCGAAGCCTATGATCTATACACTTTCTCCCCCTTTGGCAACAAGTTACAAAAAGCTTGAAAATGCATAGTGTTATGCGTCTCTCTAGGCTTGATCTTTGGGAGGAGGCGTTGAGAGGACTCCAAGGATGAATGCATCGGTTGAAGTTGTTGGAGCTGGTGGATTGGCAACTGGAGGTGGCATTGATGTTGTGGCTGCAGGTGCTGATGTAGTAGCTCTAGTGTCAGCCACTGGCACTGCGGCAGATCTCTGACCTCTTGGCACTCTCTGAAAGGCATCTGTCGTAGCCTGCCATTTCCTCTCCTCAGCTTCTTCCTGGAGCTGCTCAACTGATGTATGCATATCTGTCACCTTTAAATCAAGATCATAAAATTTAGTCTCAATGATCCTTTCCAGGCTCTCTTGGTTCTGAGTCAGGGTGGCCAAGCCCTTCTCAATCCTCAAGGTGGCTTGAATCAGATATCCAAGTTGATCTTGCTTAGTCTTTAGAAACTCTTGAGATGCCTCTTCAGCACTTGGCATCTTTGCAGCTTTCTCAGCCTTAGCTTTCTCTCTCTTTTCTTGTGCCTCTAAGGATGTGGGATCATCTTCATTCATGCCAATAGTGTTGTCCTCAAAATCTGGTCTCAAGGGTAGATGTTCCTTGTCCAAAAGATAAGTGTCTGTGCCCATCTTGGAGTTGATGAGCATTTGAACGTGTGGAGCATACACACATGACCTCTTCTGATCTGCAACTGTTCTCTTGATTGTCTCAACAATCAGACTCATGACTTTGAATTTTTGGGGCACATCAAACAACTGCAGCAGGTTGATGGAGTGACCTCTGATCGTTCTATGATCTCCAGACTTGGGCAACAATGTATGCCTCAATATAGTGTTGATTGTGGTCAATCCAAACAGCAAATAGTAGACAGAGCCCATCTTGTGAGTTTCTAAGGCTTTGTCAGGGATCTCCTTGTACATATTTGCCATGGAGTTGTGATCCTTCTTCTTCTTGGCATAGACATCTAGGTCATCTTCTTGCTCTTCAGGGGCATTGATCAATTTTGCCCATTCATCAATAATAGACTAGTACCTAGTACCTTCAGACATCGAGACAATTTTCTCATCAGGATAGAGGTGTGTTGTGGAGTAGAATTGCATGATGAGTTCATCATTCCATTTGGTCAACTTCTGACCCACAAACTTGTCTACTCCACATTGCCTGAAGCTGTCATGCACTCCTGGAAAATGGTCTTCATTGTCATCAATGTATTCCCAATCCGCCCATTTCATATCACAAAAAATTGGCTTCTTGTCAAGCAAGATGGTCTCATAGAAGTCTTGCTGCTCTTTGGTGTGGAACCTGTAATCAACAGCAGTCCTTCTCACCACAGCATATGGGTCAGATTGTCTCCATAGTCTGAGACTTGCATCCTTCCTCATCTTCATGTTTTCTGCCACTGGATGGCTGTCATCATGATCTGCAATCTTGGTTTTGAGTTTCCTAAGCACTTGGGCTTCAGCATCTTCTTCAGTTTCAGGCACTGGGGCCTTGTTCTTCTCAGCAGCAGGAATATTTCTTGTGCTCCTCTTGGGTGCAGTCTTTGGAGCTGGAGCAGAAGCTTTGGGAGCTGTCTTGGGCTTAGAAGGGGCAGTCCCAGACTTGATGGCATCTCCCATCAGCTTTTGAGACTTTTATGCTGGTGCAGCATCTTCTTCTTCCTCTTCTGGATCTTCCATCATAGAGGATCTTCCAATGACTTTGGCCATAGTTTTCTTGACCCTTTCTTTCCTTTTCTTGCCCTCACCAGCAACCTCTTCAACATTTGACTTGGAAGTTTCAATAGTTGAGCCCCTGGCTTTTAAGGTTGGCACCCTCTTTGTAGGAACCTTCTTGTGCATGCCAGGCTTGGTGGATGCAGCTGAGCCAAACTCCTTCTTAACAACCTTTTTCTTGGAGCTCACTTCTTCCTCAGTAGCAACATAATCCTCATCCTCTGAGTCTGAGTTTCTCTTCTTCCTTGTCCTTGTAGCTACCTTGGGCAAGTTGCTTGGGGTACTCCCGCTACCCTCATCGTAGCTGCTAGAGGGACTAGTGCCCTCACTCAGGTTCATCTGCTCTTCTAACTTATTCTGTCTATCACTCTGATCAGACATTCTGGCAAAGCAAACTAACAGCTGACCCTGTGAATAGTTATAGATGAGATAGAGTGGATGAGCATCACAAAGTGCAGAGATTTTGCAAAATAGATGAGTCAAAAACTTAGTTTTAGTTTTCCACAGAAAGCATTTCGGAGCTACCGATTTGTTAAACTCGGTGACACCGAAGCAACTTTTGGAGTCTAAACTAGTGAAATCGGTCAGACCGAGACATAGTTCAGTGACTCCGAGATTGCTAGGGTTTCACTGAGAGTTGAACTCGGTCACACCGATTTGCAAGTTTCGGTCAGACCGAGAAGTGCAAGTGCAATGGCATAAGCCAAATCTATGAGACCGATTTCCACAATTTGGTCGGTCCGAGATGAGTTCGGCGGAAACCTAACCCTAAATTTTCGAATCGAATCTAATCTAAAGGATGTTTTTGTTGGACAGGATGATCTCATACGTGGTAAAGAACATGGCATTTGCTTTGTGCTAAGAACCGGAGTAAAGGAACTGCACAAAGATTCAAACTCATACCCTAGTTCGATGATGAGCTCGCTACAGCGGCAACGGTGGGGTTGAATTCCGTTGAAAGCGATGGAGACCAGCGGCGGCAGGTCGCTGGCGACGAGAGGACGATCTGGAGACCCGAGGCGGCAGAGCAGGACACGCGTGGGCTGAGAGGTTTTGGAGAATAGCAACTCGGTAGCACCGAGATGCAGAATCGCAAGCGGTTACTGCAACTCGGTGTGATCGAAAAGTTATAATCGGTTGCACCAATATTGAAAGCCTAGATCAAGTCAGTGAACTCGGGCAGAATGAAAAGGATGAATCGGTCAGACCGAAATGCATAGAGAGGTTTTGGAAGTTTAAGTCTATGATGAGTCGGGGACTCCGAGTGCTCCTCACACAGAGTGTTTGAATCTGACTTGATCAAACTTTGTGATGTAGCATGGATAGAGTTTGAGACGAGAAAAGCATAGATAGCTAGAGGAGGTTCTTAGGCATTCTTGTCCATCCATTTGGCTAAAGAAAAAGAGCCAAACAATCAAAGCAACAAATGGATGTCCTTGAATGAATAAAATATGCAATCAACATGCTCGCACAATAACATGGCAAATGAAATATGTGGCAAAGCATGCACAAACCCTCTAGCATATATCAAGCAATTGGCGATGACTAGGTCATCTATATATGAGTATATTGATTGAGGAGTCAAATGAGAACATTCGACCGTAGGTCATACTCATCGTTTAAGCACAAGTGGGGTTACCAGTTTTACATAAAGCATTGTTGTGTTCACACCATTAGAGTTGCTTTAGCTCAAATCTTAGAGTAAAGCTCCCGCTAGATGTGATATCCCCCCCTAAGAGGGATGAACTAACCTTGGGTTTTGTCGATGATGACTTCATGTAGATGTTGAAGATGTGGATGCTCAATGTTGATGTAGATCATTTGGAGCAATCCATTGGAGTGAGTTGCACTTTCAATACCTACATGGGTTAGTCCCTATCGGCGTTCTGGAATGGGGGTCCCCAGACTTGCCTGCCTGCGGCCCATAGCATGGCTAAGCCAGCAGGCCGTACGGCCCATCTTCATCAACAAAGCATCCAAGACCCTCGCGAGGGTCCAAGCCTCGCGAGGCGGACGACACAAGACCTCCCCTGGAGTGGCCGAGCCAGGCAGGCTCACGAGGAGCGGAGATATCAAGGCGGGGCAAACCTCATGAGGCTCTCGTGACGTGAGCCATGACGCACGACACCAGGCGGGGCGCCAGCGCGTGCAGCGTCCTTATTTCCTCTTCGGTGCTAAGGAGGCCAGCGCAAGCGAAGAGTACCGAGGCATCAAGCAAAGGTTGCTATATTGGTGCAACGAGACCAAGACTGGGAGGACGGCAAGACGGAGGTCATCGTGGAGCCCAAGGCAGCGTCACCACCAGAGCTTTTCGCAGGCGAAGACCGCTTTTGTCAGGATAGCTTGTACTAGTTGTCCCCCTTCAAATTTGCCCGCCGTTGTTGGCTCCCTTCCCGCTCGATATTTGGGAAGAGGACCAGGGCCTATATAAGTAGAGCTAGCCACCATAGTAGAGGCATCGCATCTTAGCTTGATCCAACCCGATCGAGAGACTAGCCACAAGAACACCTCAACCTCAGGAGGCTGTTCTTCCCTTGTACTGTTCATCATCAGCCCAAGAGGCAATCCACCACCACCACACTGGAGTAGGGTATTACACCAGAAAGGTGACCTGAACCAGTATAAACCTCATGTCTTTCTATGTTGCGAGTTCGTCCGCGAGATCTTAGCGAGCTAGAGCGTAGATCGGTAGGAGGGAAAGACTTCACGTGCACCCAAGTGTTCGAACCTTAAGGGTATGCCGGAACCCCACATCCGACATTTGGCGCGCCAGGTAGGGGTGCGCCGTAGCTTCCCTTCCATCAGTTCGTCACTCCGCCGTCTCCATGGCGAACGCTCGCCTTGCTCGAGCTGAGCGTCGGGCTGCCCTCACCGCCCGCGTCGCTCAGACGGCTCTCGTCGGTGGACCACCTCGCTATTCTCTATCCCCCGCCGCCAACGCTGCCACCGGCCCGGCGGGGAACGAGCAGGAGGCGTCCTCGCTGCATCCTTCGGTGCGGCAGGACGGCCGCACCGCCACTCCATCGCTGACCCCTGCTGGTTCTTCGTCTGACGAGCACCGCGCTCCCATGGAGGCACGGGCCGCGCTCCTCGCGACGAACGAACTCCTGCACTACCGCCCCATCGATGAACTCTACGAGGGGTGGCTCGACCGCGTCGCCGAGCTCGTCCGCGCCGCAGGGGGCTCTCCGGCGCCGTCCCACTCTCTGCCTCCCCCTCAACCAGCCACGGGCGACGAGGCTCATGGCGTGCCTCCACCACCTCAGCCCCAAGACGGCGCCTTGGCACCAAGGCGCGTGGCTCCGCGGCGTGATCCGCCGCGCCCGGCGCCCGGGCGCGAAGAGAGAAGCTGCCAAGAAATTTCGCGGCCGCGAGAAGCTGCACCTGCGCTCCCCGCGCCACCACGTCAAGACCGCGCGCCGCCCGCAGCGGCGCAGTGCGGACCTCGACAAGACCAAGCTCCACCTCCGAAGCGGGCCCCGGCAACCACGGTTGGCAGCCGTGCCTTCACCCCCGAGCTGCGTAGCATCGCCTGGCCAGGCAAGTTCAAGCCGGATCTGCCTCCTCGCTACGACGGTACTGCCGACCCCGCGGAGTTCCTGCAGCTCTATGAGCTGAGCATCGAAGCGGCCAACGGCGACGAAAAAGTCATGGTGAACTGGTTTCCCATGGCTCTCAAGGATGGAGCTCGCTCCTAGCTCCTGAACCTGCAGCACGGCTCGATCTCCTCCTGGGATGAGATGCGCGACCGCTTCGTCGCCAACTTCCAGGGCACTCGCGACCGCCCACCGGCCGCGGGTGATCTGCGCCGCATCAAGCAACAACCAGGAGAGACCCTCCAGAAGTACATCCAGTGCTTCAACAACACCTGCCTCAAGATCCCCAAGGTCACGGACGAGGCCATCATCTCCGCGTTTTCCGACAGCGTCCGTGACGTCAAGATGAAGGAAGAGCTCGCCATCCACGAGGAGCTCTGCACATCTCAGGAGTTGTTCAACCTGGCGACCAAGTGCGCAAGAGCTGAGGAGGGGCGCCTCTCTCTCCTTGAGCTGCCAGCCGTGGGCGCGGAGGAGAAGAAGGCCAAGGCCAAGGATGTGAAGCGCAAGGAGGCAGCTGTGCTCGCAGCGGAGCCCGACACCAAGCGGGGCAGAGATCAGCCCGAGTCATCCAAGAACGACCGACCATTCTGCACCTTCCACAACCTGAACACCCACAACACCAGCAACTGTCAAGAGCTCAGAGCCATACGGGAAGGACGCTTCGGTCGATGCCCCGAGCGCAACGACCGGGGCTATGACCGCGGAGGAGGACGTGGAGGCGGACGCTGGGACGACCGTGGCCCGCGCCAGGAGTGGCGCGACCGGCCTCGTGAGGACCGCTGGCAGGACCAACCTCGCGAGGGCGCCTGGAGGGGCCCGCCTCGCGAGGATCGCCCCCAGGGCAACACCGGTCTTCCCCCGCTGCCGCCACCAAGAAGGAACGACGACCACCACCAGGACGAGGGGGCTGGAGGCTTCCAGGAGCCGCGTGCAATCGCCTGCATCTTGGGCAGCGCCCAGACCCAGCCTCTCAGCGCATCTTCAAACAGTTCGCTCGCGAGGTGACCGCGGTGCTCCCCAAACTCGAGGCCACGCGCCCGCTCAGGTGGTCCCAATGCGCCATCACTTTCAACTCTGCAGATCAGCTCAAGTGCGCAGCCACCGCTGGCGCCCTCCCTATGTTGTGTTCCCCAGTCATCAGCAATGTGCAGATCACCAAGACCCTCATCGACGGCGGCACAGGGCTCAACGTCCTGTCCGTCGACACGTTCGACAACCTCCAACTGCCATATGAACAGCTCCAGCCCACCAAGCCTTTCTCAGGAGTGACCGACGGTTCCACCATGCCGATAAGGCAGGTCCACCTGCCTGTCACCTTCGGGGAGCGCAAGAACTACCGCACCGAGCTCATCGACTTCGACGTCGCGCACATCCGCCTGCCGTATAGTGCCATCCTCGGGTATCCAGCCCTGGCCAAGTTCATGGCAGTCACTCATCACGGCTACAACGTTCTCAAGATAACAGGAAGCGGAGGAATCATCACGGTCCCGTGTGAAGAGAGGGATGCGGTGTGCTCCCTTGAGCGCGCCTTTCAAGCCGCAGCAATCGATGACCCCGACAGCAAAAAGGAAGGCCCTCCGGAGGCCATCCCCAAGAAGAAGAAGCCGCGCCGTGCAGGACCTCAGGAGGATGGCGTCGCGGCAGGAGCCTCGTTAGGATCAGCGCCCGCTCCAGGGGCGCCTCCCTCCATCGCATAGGAAGGCGCGCCCGGTGCCCTCCTCAGGCAGGGCTCAGGGGCTCTCTTCTGGAGGGCCTCGGACCTTGCCAACCTCACGAGGGAGGCGCTTGGGCACCACTTGGAAGCGTGCTTCACGGCACGTGTTCCTCAAGAGAGCACAGGGAAAGGAGTGCCCACCACCCAGGAATTCATCACCAAGACCACCCAGGAACTGCAAGAAGCAAGAGCCATGCGCGGCGACAGCCGCTCACAAGGTGCAGCTCCCCATCCAGGCAAGGATGCCGGGCTGCGTGTCTGCGTCGACGTCCCAGGGCTCAACAGGGCCGCATCTCAGGAGCGTTTCTGGCCTTCGCGTGTGGGCCGCTGCGAGGGCCCGCCGCACAGCTACGTTCGCATGCCCTTCGGCTTGCCGAGCGTGGCGTCGGCCTATCAGCGCAACATGCGGCGTGTCCTGGCGGCTCATGAGGCCAGGTACCACGCCGTCCTGGAGGAGATGGAGACGGTCTTCAGGGAACCTCCTGAGCCCTCGGAGCCTCCCGAGGCTCAGGGCTCTGGCGGCTCGTGAGGAGTCATTTCTTCAACGCACGCCTTCAGCTGCACCAACTCTACTTCGTCTACAGAATCAGGTGACATCTTCCAAGCTCGTTTAGCTGGGAGCGCCCCTCGGGCTGCATTATTCCCAAGCCGCGTGGGTCCGTCCCTACGGCATGTATCCCTTTTGCTTATGTCTTTAGCTTACCTTGTTGGGGGCGCCCCTCGGGCTGCATCATCCCCAAGCCGCTCGGGCCGGACCCGGTGGCATGTATCTTCATGCATTTATCCAAGTTGATCTGCTCTCCATGCTTAACCTGCCAACTGCAATCACCTGCTCGATCATCGCCTCCCCCGGGGCCTCCACACAGGCACGGCACTGGTGCATGGGTCCGTCCCTGTCACGTTGACAAATCTGAGCGATCGAGCTCTGGCTCGCTGCACGCCCCGCGCACGTCACCTCACCAGGCCCTCAGTGCCTTCACCTCATCCAGAGCAACCAGCGGCAGGCTGACAGCTGTAACGGCAAACCGTGTTTCTTCTTGTGACAATTCACAGGAATCCCGCGAAAATGATAGCAGGCGGCACTGCGAGTCTCCTTTTCTCTCATGCAATCCGCTTGCGCGTTAAAAGGGGGGCTCCTGAGCATCGCGACTCAGGGGCTCTTACTGGCTCTCCAGCCCTCACCCCCTGGCCTTGACCACGGCATCGCGACCTGGCATACCAGCGGCGGCTGAGCTCGCTCGAGGGCCGGGACCTGAGGACGTAGAGCGCTAAGGAGAGCATGAGGGGAGGGAAACTCATATGGGCCGGCCCAGCTATGCCGCACGAGTAGGCGCGCAGCTCCAGCGCAGCGTCAGGAGTAGCCACGAAATCAACAAGATAAGTCCCGCACTCGGATTGGCTAAATGTTTGGGCCTAATGGTCACTCACGCCTTGCCGCAACCCAGTTGCGGCCACGTCAACTCCCTTTCTCGCCTTACCATGGACGCTTGAGCGCTAAGGGGGACCTCCTGAGCATCGCGCCTCAGGGCCTCTTACTGGACCTCGGGCCGCACACCTCCTGGCCTTGACCACGGCATACGACCTGGCATACCAGCGACGGCTGTAGCCGCCTGGGGACCGGGACCTGTCAGCGTAGAGCAACAAGCTATCGCGAGGAAAGAAAGGGGGGACCGAGCCTTAACGGGACATGTGTTCACCAAATTCTCATAACAAGGGGGATAAATACAAAAGACATTGCAGATCCTTACATGCCCCCACGGGGTGATTCATGATTCTTCGCAGGAAACAAAAGCTGACATTAAGGGGAATCTTATCTACACCCTCCCATGTCGGACGCCATCATCAACAGTGGGCCACGGGAGGCCGGTGCCAACCCCATCCAGATCAGCGGCGGCAACGGCCAGACGCCGCGGCCCTACTCCAAGCGCGGCGAGAGCTCGGGGGCACGTAGCTGTCGTCGCTCATCTCCAGAGTCTCGTAAAGCTCAGGAGAGCTGCTGGACTCCCAAGGGCTGCTGCTGCTGGAGTGGCCGCGAGTGGGACGCGCGTCAGCCTCACGCTCCTCTCCAGGGCAGCACTCCAGGCGGCGGCCCTCAGCATCAAAGACCTTGAAGCAGAGCATGGAAGCGTCGTCGTACTCGAAGTGGATCGCGAGGGCGCCCCTCGCGCGACAGACCCGTGCGATCTCCCCCCAGCCGTGGGTCATGAAGATCTTGCCGGTGGGGACCGCTTCGATCTCCGCTCCGGTCGCCGGAGCACTACAGTCGGCGTGCTGCAACCAGAGCTTGAGAGGCCCCCTCAGCGGCATCACATCGGAGAAGAACCGCAGGAAGCGGATCCAGGAGCTTGGGGGCATCGGCGCCCACAACACCAACTCGCGCGAGGAGTCTGCAGCGTGGATCCCAGGGGCAGCGGCACGCGTTGCCATGGCGCGGAGACCCCGAACGCGGCGCGGGCGGCGCTGCTCTTCACTCCGACCTCCCGAGCCCTCGGCTCGGGCGTACAAGGGTAGCGGGTACCTCAGAGGAGGCCGCTCACACCAAGGCCTCATCACCACCTGCATCGCCGCTTCATCACGGCGATGGATCGACCTCTTCTTCGGCGGAAGTGGTCCCGGATCGTCACGGGGAGCCTTTCCTTTCTCTTCGGCAGAAAACCTCCTGATAGGCGCCATTGTTGTCAGCAGTGGAGCAAGGAGGAAGAAGCAAGCAAGCGAGGAAGAGATGGGCAACGGGGGCTCCGCCCCCCTCCCCATTTATAGAAAGAGAAGGCCAACCGGCGTCTCCCACGATTGCAGGTAATGATGGTTTTCCTTGCATGTCGCAGGGACTTGTCAAGTCATGCAGTTGCCGAGGCAGCATGGGGAAGCGGAGACGCTCACGTCCAATCAACCGCCACGCGTCAACCGAGGCCGCAGGCTTTTGGGGCCCGCGGTGCTCCAAACTTGACCCTTGGCTTCGCCGCGAAGCCAAGCCCGAGCGCACCTTGGGCCCAGGGGCTACTGTCAGCGTTCTGGGAACGGGGGTCCCCAGACTTGCCTGCCTGCGGCCGACAGCGTGGCTAAGCCAGCAGGCCGTACGGCCCATCTTCATCATCAAAGCATCCAAGACCCTCGCGAGGGTCCAAGCCTCGCGAGGCGGACGACGCAAGACCTCCCCTGGAGTGGCCGAGCCAGGCAGGCTCACGAGGAGCGGAGATATCAAGGTGGGGCAAACCTCACGAGGCTCTCGTGACGTGAGCCATGACACACGACACCAGGCGGGCGCCAGCGCGCGCAGCGTCCTTATTTCCTCTTCGGTGCTAAGGAGGCCAGCGTAGGCCAAGAGTACCGAGGCATCAGGCAAAGGTCGCTATATTGGTGCAACGAGACCAAGACCGGGAGGACGGCAAGACGGAGGTCATTGTGGAGCCCAAGGCAGCGTCACCACCAGAGCTTTTCACAGACGAAGACCGCTTTTGTCAGGATAGCTTGTACTAGCTGTCCCCCTTCAAATTTGCCCGCCGTTGTTGGCTCCCTTCCCGCTCGATATTTGGGAAGAGGACCAGGGACTATATAAGTAGAGCTAGCCACCATAGTAGAGGCATCTCATCTTAGCTTGATCCAACCCGGTCGAGAGCCTACTCACAAGAACACCTCAACCTCAGGAGGCTGTTTTTCCCTGGTACTGTTCATCATCAGCCCAAGAGGCAATCCACCACCACCACACTGGAGTAGGGTATTACACCACAACGGTGGCCCGAACCAGTATAAACCTCGTGTCTCTCTGTGTTGCGAGTTCGTCGAGTTCGTCCGCGAGATCTTAGCGAGCTAGGGCGTAGATCGATAGGAGGGAAAGACTTCGCACGCACCCCAGTGTTCGAACCTTAAGGGTTTGCCGGAACCCCACATCCGACAGTCCCACAAGGAACAAACAAGGATATCCATAGACATAGAGTGAAGTTCACACAAGATGATGTCCATGAAAGCATTTGGTTACCTTGTCCCTTGTCTTACCAACAAGAGGGTTTGTGACTCCTTGAATTAGTTCAAGATGTGGAAGTTGTTTGCACTTGTCCTCGCCAAGATGATATGAGTGAAGTATGTTGGCGGAGTCACCCTCAAGAACTCTCTAGTTCTTCTTATTTGGAATCCAATCATCTTGATGGGAATCCTTGGTGTTCTAATCGTACTTGATGAAGTAGAACTTGATGTAGTTTTGGGAACCCACTTGACCAAGGCCTTGGGAGCTTCTTCAAATGCATCAATCTCTTCTTGAAGCTTGTCCTTGCCTTTTTGCGTGTGGTCTTGTGGTGGAAGATCATCTTGAGCTTGTGTCCCCTTGAAAGAAGTAGGATCATACTTCTCTTGTTGAGGAACAAACTTCGTCTTGGGGTATTGATCTTCTTCCCACTCAACTCCATTGGCATTGAACTTTCGTTAAAAACCAACACCTTGATTCTTCCGGTGCCTTCCTTGCTTGCGTACAATTTCCTCAAATTGCTTACTTCCGGCAAGGCTCTTGTAAACACCTTTCTCTATAATTCCCTTCAATAAGCTATTTTCTTGCTCAAGTGTAACTTGGCTAAGAGAATCATTAGTGGAATCGAGAGAACTACTAGAAGCAACAATATTAGATTTAACATGATTATTGTTACTACTAGAAGAAGAATCTTTCTTACTCTTGTTGCTAGAATTTACTTGTGGCATGCAAGTAGACAAGATTAAACGCTTGGCAATGTAAGAATTTCTTGCGAAGATCATCATTGATTGCTTTTAAGAACCCATGCTCTTGCTCAAGGTTGAGCTTTTCAAAGTGTAGCTTCTCATGAGTCTTTAAAAGTTGTAGCGACCCGACCTCAGACGGTCAAGTCTATGTGCTTCAGTGTCATCCCTGTATCGGTAATGCTGACACACACAGTACTCGAAGGATTTATAACAGAGTAGCAATCACACACATATTACATCGAATGTCTCAAAAGAGAACTTATTACAATAAATATGGCTTAAGGCCATCTAAATAAGATAATATCGGAAATCTTGGAAGATAAAGTGAGTCCATCAACTCCAATGGCATAGCTAAGTGCATGAAAACGACCTATGGCACCTTACTCATCGTCTGAAAAGTCTGCAACATGATACGTTGCAGCCCGAAAACGGGTCAGCACATGGAATATGCTGGCGATATAACACAGTAGAGCAATGAATATATAAATGCTATCACTACATGTATATATGGCTGGTGGAGGCTCTATGGTTATATTGTTTTTGCGAAAATCCATTTTTTCCCTACAACAAAGGAATAAATTTTATTTAACTATCATGGTGGTTGAAACATCATTGAGAAGGTTCCTCCAACTCAATCCCAATTAAAGTATACATTAAAAACCCAACAAATTAATTAAGAGTGATGAGATCAAATCAATAATTCAAGTACCAGATACTCAAGATGTCCATAACCGGGGACACGGCTAACCATGATTAGTTTATACACTCTGCAGAGGTTTGCGCACTTTTCCCCACAAGACTCGATCTCCTCCATTTGATTTCTTGCACTGCATGGTGTTTGAGAAACGGATGACCGAGACACAGTCTTTCTGAAGCATTAACTCTTTACTCTGGGTAGACAGTTACACCTACTTTCCCTCTACATCTGCTAGCCTACCACTGAAAGAGGTCATGCAACATACTCAACTATGCCAGAGCCCATAATGGCTTGTGGCTGCACACGGAAGTTTCTAGCATGAATAATTTTATGATCCCTTTGAGCCTGGGTGGCGGACTGAAGGATGATCGCACGGGTACTCCGGGATATCCTAGGACAAGACTGGATTCTCCAGGTGCCCACAAGCAATCCACCCAGATGTGTATTAAAGTTGCCACCTTAAGTTGAACCATTAATTAACAACTCACATCTGTCATGTATTCACTCAAACCCAATCCACGTCTACGAGCATAGCATAGCAATATAAGCATAACATAGAAGTAACTCCCCGGGGTTTGATAATAAACAGGGCAATAGGTTCTACCTCATCATCTACTTCCCAAACCCACATGTTAAGAGATCCTACTCATGCAATGTGTGAGGGTTGTAATTAATGCATAAAAACTGGGTATGAAAGGGGTATGATCAATGTGTTACTTGCCTTGCTGACGATCCGCAAAACCTAGTGACTCGTAGTAGCACGCTTCGCACTCCGGGAATTCTATCACAACCAAACAAGAGCATACATAAGCAATCAAGCAAAGATGCACGAGTAAAATGCAAATAAGAAGATCTAACCAGAAAGTTCAACTGAAGAACTCCGGTTTGCAAAAAGAATCAAATCAAACGGAGCAACGAAACTCAAACTGCGGAAGAAACAAGATCTGAGGGCTTAGTTGATCATGATTTCTGTTTTCTCTTTCTTTTACTTTTCGATCAATTCCTTTTTTGAATGTACAAAATTTTTGGGAGTTCAGCATGTCTATTCACCGTGCAATGCATGTAGTTATTGATAGACAGAAAAATTTTACAGTACCAAAATCTTGTTCAAGTTGATTAAACAGAAAGAGGGCTTCGAGACGAAGATCTAGGCGCTTGTTTCACCTGATTCGAATAAACGAGCGAAAAATTATACTAGATCGAAGATTAGGGCAGAAATCGCGATCGAAAAATAATCGTGGAAAAACCCTGGAAAAAGAAAACTGACGAACAGGCTAACGAATGAACCTTCACTGTCTGTGACTAACGGATGAACAACGTTCGTTAAAACGAACGTACGGACGAACGTCCGCAAAATAAATAAACCGACGGAAAACCGATCTAATGAATTAAACTGGAAACTAAAAAACCGGATCTAGATCTAGGGTTTACTGAAATAAACCGACGAAAAAAACAGTGGCGGCGGCGGCTAACTCCGGTGAATGCCGGGGCGGCTCTGGCGGCGGCGGCGCGGTGCGCTGCTCGAGGCGGCGGTGGCTAGGGTTTGGCGGCGGCGGGCTGGCGGGGTGGGCTGCGGGGCAGGGCGCCGGCTTATAAAGCCCCGGGCGGTGGCAGAGGCAGGGTCGCCCACGGCCCGGTAGGTCGGTTGACCTTTTTTTTAAACGGATTTGCCGGAAAAATCCTAGAAAAATAAATAAAAAACTAAAAATACCAAAACAGATTTTCACCCTCTAAAAGAAATATTTAGAACAAGATGAACATTTTCTTGGCCCTAAAATGCAATTTTGAAAAATGCATATTTTCCTAATTCAAATAAAATTGCAATAAAATCCAAATAAAATTATTTATTTGATTTTAATATTTTTCCTCCAATATTTCAATTATTTTGGAGAAGTTATATTATCTCCTCTCATATATTTTAATTCGAAAATATTTTCGGAGAGAAAAATTAATTAAAACCAAAATGATCCTTGTTTCAATATTTGATAAAATTCAAATATGAAGAACGTGAAATCCCCAACTCTCTCCGTGGGTCCTTGAGTTGCTTAGAATTTCGAGGATCGCAAAACGAAAGTGCAATAAAATATGATATGCATGAATGACCTATGTATAACATTCCAAATTGAAAATTTGGGATGTTACAAACCTACCCCCCTTAAGATGAATCTCGTCCCCGAGATTCGGGTTGGCTAGAAAATAGGTGTGGGTGGTCTTTGCGTAGATCATACTCTCGTTCCCACATGGCTTCCTCCTCGGTATGGTGGCTCCATTGAACTTTGCAAAACTTGATAACCTTGCTGCGAGTAACTCGTCTGGCAAACTCGAGAATCTTGACTGGTTTCTCCTCATATTCAAATCACTATCCAACTGAATTGATTCCAGGGCACTGTATCTCTCAGAGGAATATCGGCCATCTCTGCATGGCACTTCTTTAACTGGGAAACATGAAATACATCATGAACTCCTGACAGTCCTTTGGGTAACTCCAATTTGTAGGCAACCTCTCCCATGCGTTCCAAAACTCGGTATGGTCCTACAAATCTTGGGGCTAACTTTCCCTTAACTCCAAAATATTTAACTCCTCGTAGTGGTGACACATGGAGATATGCTCTGTCTCCAATTTCATATACTACCTCCTTGCGTTTGGAGTCTGCATAGCTCTTCTGTCTGGACTGAGCTACCTTCAGTCTATCTCGGATCAGCTTAACCTTCTCTTCCGACTCTTTAATCAAATACGGTCCAAACAACTGGCGGTCTCCAACTTCATCCCACATCAACGGCGTTCAGCATCTTCTTCCATACAGGGCTTCGAACGGTGCCATCTTCAAACTGGCCTGGTAGCTGTTGTTGTATGAGAACTCCGCATAGGGCAGGTTGTCATCCCTACTAGATCCATAATCTAGCACACAAGCTCTCAACATGTCTTCCAGAATCTGATTGACTCTCTCAGTCTGTCCATCTGTCTGTGGATAAAAGGTTGTGCTGAACTCTAGCCTTGTACCCAAAGTCTGGTGCAACTGGTGCCAAAACTTTGAAGTAAACTGTGTTCCTCTATCTAATACGATGGTCCTCGGAACTCCGTGCAGACATACGATCCTGGTCATGTATATCTTGGCCAACTTTGCACTGGTATAAGTGGTCTTCACTGGGATAAAGTGAGCTACTTTGGTCAAGCGATCCACTACTACCCAGATAGAATCATATCCCGATCGGGTCCTGGGTAATCCGGTGATAAAGTCCATGCGAAGCTTGTCCCACTTCCATTCGGGTATCGGCATAGGCTGTAGTAGTCCTGCTGGCTTCTGATGTTCTGCCTTCACTCTTTGACATACATCACATACGGCTACATACTCGGCAATATCCTTCTTCATTCCAGTCCACTAGAAACGCTCCTTCAAATCCAAATACATCTTAGTGTTTCCGGGGTGTATCGAGTATGGCGAGTCATGAGCTTCCTGAAGTATCAACTTCCTGATCTCTGCATTATTGGGCACATATACACGGTCCTCAAACCACAAGGTGTCGTGTTCATCCTCACGAAAACCTTTGGCTTTTCCTTCACTCATCTTCTCCTTTATCTCGGCAATTTCTTTGTCATCCTTCTGAGCTTCTCGAATCTTTCCCAATAACGTTGATTGAACCTCCAATGCTGCAACAAAACCTCTAGGAACTATCTCCAAACGAAGCTCCCTGAGATCTTCTGCTAACTCCTTTGGCAATCCTCCGCTCATGAGGTATTGGCATAACTCTTCCGGCTCAAAGCGTTTGCTACGACATTGGCCTTTCCTAGATGATAGTGCAATTTCATATCGTAATCCTTTATGAGTTCCAACCATCCCCTCTACCTGAGGTTCAGCTCCTTCTGAGTAAAAATGTACTTCAAACTCTTGTGATCCGTGTACACATCACAACGGTTTCCAATAAGAAAATGTCTCCAGGTCTTGAGTGCATGCACTACAGCTGCTAACTCCAAATCATGCGTGGCATAATTCAACTCATGCGGTCGAAGTAGTCGTGAAGCATATGAAACAACTCTTCCGTCTTGCATAAGTACTCCTCCAAGTCCTAAGCGAGAGGCATCGCAATACACTTGGAAATCCTTGCGTATATCCAGCAGAATCGGCACTGGGGCTGTAGTCAAATGTTTCTTCAACTCCTGGAAACTTGCTTCGCATTCTTCAGTCCAATGGAACTTAGTATCCTTCTTCAGCAATGTCGTCATAGGCTTTGCAATCTTGGAGAAATTCTCAATAAATCTCCGATAGTATCCCGCGAGTCCAAGAAAACTGCGGATTTCTCCAACTGAGGTGGGTGCCAACCACTCGGTGACTGACTGGACCTTGCTAGGATCCACTTCTATACCTTCTCCTGATATAACATGTCCAAGAAATCCAACTTCCTTCAACCAAAACTCACATTTGCTGAACTTGGCATATAACTGATGTTCCCTGAGCTTCTTGAGGACTAAGCGCCAATGCTCCTTGTGTTCCTCTTCATTCTTCGAGTATACCAAGATATCATCAATGAACACCACAACAAACTTATCCAAAAACTCCATGAACACCTTGTTCATCATACTCATGAAATAGGCAGGGGCGTTAGTCAGTCCAAATGACATAACCGTATACTCATACAACCCATACCTTGTGGTGAAAGCTGTTTTTGGTATATCCTTTTCCCTAATCTTCAGCTGGTGATATCCTAATCGCAGATCGATCTTCGAAAACACCTTAGCTCCTTGCAGCTGGTCAAACAAATCATTGATCATCGGTAGTGGGTACTTGTTCTTGATCGTCACTTCATTCAACGCACGATAATCAACCGCCATTCTTAACGATCCATCCTTCTTCTCGACCAAGAGCACTGGGGCTCCCCATGGCTATGAACTTCGTCGAATGTAACCTTTCTCCAACAACTCCTTAATCTGCTTCTTAATCTCCTCCAGATCATTCGCGGGCATCCGGTATGGTCTCTTCGATATTGGTCCCGTGCCTGGCAACAGCTCTATCAAAAACTCGATGTCTCGATCCGGCGGCATTCCTGGTAGCTCCTTTGGAAATACATCCGGGTAATCCTTCACTACAGGCACTTCCTCCTGAACAACTCCCGTGAGAGAATTTACTTGGGTCCTCCTCGGCGCATGCCTGGATACATACTTGATCCTTTTTCCCTCCGGGGTAGTGAGTAAAATCGACTTACTGGCGCAATCGATGTTTCCCCCATACATCGATAGCCAATCCATGCCTAGTATCACATCCAATCCTTGTGACTCCAAAATTATCAGGTCTAAGGGGAAAACATGGCTTCCAATGGTCAATGGCATCTGAAAACATCCTGGACTTGCCATATACTCCGCTCCTAGTGAGCTTACTAACATAGGTGTCCTAAGTACTTTAGTGGGCAACTTATACTTATCCACGAATCCCCTTGAAATGTATGAATGCGATGCACCAGTATCAAAAAGAACAATTGCGGTAAATGACTTAACCAAAAACTTACTGATAACTGCATCCGGCTGCTCTTCAACCTCCTCCACGTTCACGTGGTTCACTTGTCCCCTGTTGAAAGGGTTGGGCTTCTCCCCAGAGCTTCCATTGCCATTACCATTCTTCGTTTCAGGGCACTCAGTGGCATAGTGTCCAGTCTTCCCGCACTTGAAACAAGTAATGTGACTTAGATCCTTCTTGGTGGGTGTGGCTAGGTTGGAGTGGTTCTGATTACTGCTTGCTCCACTCCCATTCCCATTCTTGGGGCCATTGTGGTTATGGGAACTTCCTCCATTGTGGGTATGGCCTCCATGGTTATGGGTAAGTCCTCCCGAGTTCGGGGTGAAACGAGGCTTCTGCTGAGCTCCTGAATTGTATTTTCCTTGTCCATACTTCCTCTTGCGGCTCTCAATCTGCTGCTGCTTCCCTTCAATCATAAGAGCCTTGTCTACCAACTCCTGGTAGTTGTTAAATGTTGCCACCATCAACTGCATGCTCATCTCATCATTCAGCCCTTCCATAAACTTCTCCTGCTTCGCGGCATCTGTGGCCACATCATCAGGGGCATAACGAGATAGCTTACTAAACTCATCTACGTACTGAGCCACAGTATGATTTCCCTGGTGCAAGTTGCGAAACTCACGCTTCTTCATGCTCATAGGTCCAGTTGAGACATGGGCTGTGTGGAATGCTTGCTAAAACTGATCCCAACTGACATTGGCTATAGGGAAAGTGGCTGTGTAATTCTCCCACCATGAGGCTGCTGGTCCATCCAACTGATGTGCGGCAAAACGCACCTTCTCTGCATCTGTGCAACCTGCGGTGGTCAAATCCCTTCCAATCCTGCATAGCCAGTCATCCGCAACTATTGGCTCGGTGCTACTGGAAAACACCGACGGCTGCAACCTCAGAAAACGGGCTAAGTTGTCAACTGGAGGCGGGTTGTTGTTGTTGTTGTTGCCTTGGTTCTGGACTAATATCTGCATCAAGGCATTCTGCTGCTGGATCAACTGGGTGATCTCCGGTGGGAAGACAAATCCGGTATCACGTCTCGGAGGCATCTGATGGGTTTAGAGGGGAGAGGTTAGAATAGAATTGAGGTCTAGTGAGAAAACACTACCCATATGCACATGAGACAAACACAATCATATCATATCACTCAATCAATCAAGCAAGGGCATACAATAGGTCTAGAACTATCGTTACAAAAGTGCTCAGACTACTACTATATACATGGGGAAAGACTACTAATCATATGGTGGTCATCTAGAAATTTTGATCGGTGGAAGACTCCATGATGTCCGCTCCAGCTTCGTCTTCATAGTCATCGTCACTATCATCGGGGTCGGAGTCGGTGTTGCCGATGATGATGTAGTCTTCAGAACGAATGTCCTTCGACTGCTCGTCATCTCCTCCTGGCGCGGGATCTCCCATGAAGACTCCGATCTTCTTTATCAGGTCGTCATTCTTCTCCAATAGTATTGCGATTTCCTCCTCATATCCATCGCGTGTAGACTTGAGTTCCTCTTCTAGCTCTCTGATCTTGGTCATCGCATTCTTCAAATCTATCATGCCTGCGCACATCTGGTTCTCCTGGCGTCGAATGTGTTGGTTTAACTCCTGGATGAAAGCTGCAATGGACCTATCCTTCCTGGTGCTGATCATCTCTCGTTGCTCGTCTCGGCGCCCACATATCTGGTAGATGGTGTCCTTAAGATCCGTGTGATAAACTTCGTCGATGCGTCACATGGCGATGTGGGCTGCCATGCTCTTTCCTAGACTCCAGGTTGGGGCATCAAAGGAAAACTCTATGGGCTCAGTGACTGGCGTGAATGTCCTTCCTGGAATTTGAACTCGGATCATCCAGCGCTCCTCTTCTGGTAAAGTGGCGGTGTGGGTTCCGGTGAAGCTTGGTATTCCAATGTTCAGGTATCTAGTGACTTCCTTCAAGTGTCTCCCAAAAGGTGTGTCTTCATCCGGTTGTGCAAACTTGTTCCTTGAGTCCACCATCCTAAAGAGTAGAAAATGGAGAGGAGTCAGAAATGAATAGAGAAGAGTGACCTATGGCTCATCTTAGTGGTCGTGTCCTACATTCAGCATGTGCTCTGATACCATCTCGTAGCGACTCGACCTCGGAAGGTCAAGTCTCTGTGCTTCAGTGTCATCCCTGGATCGGTAATGCTGACACACACAGTACTCGAAGGATTTATAACAGTAGCAATCACACACTTATTACATCGAATGTCTCAAAAGAGAACTTATTACAGTAAATATGGCTTAAGGCCATCTAAATAAGATAACAGCGGAAGTCTTGGAAGATAAAGTGAGTCCATCAACTCCAACGGCATAGCCGAGTGCATGACAAATGACCTATGGCACCTTACTCGTCGTCTGAAAAGTCTGCAACATGATACGTTGCAGCCCGAAAACGGGTCAGCACATGGAATATGCTGGCAATATAACACAGTAGAGTAATGAACAGATAGATGATATCACTACATGTATATATGGCTGGTGGAGGTTCTATGGTTATATTGTTTTTGCGAAAAGCCAATTTTTTCCTCCAACAAAGGAATAAATTTTATTTAACTACCATGGTGGTTGAAATATCATTGAGAAGGTTCCTCAAGTCAATCCCAATTAAAGTATTCATTAACAGCCCAACAAATTAATTAAGAGTGATGAGATCAAATCAATAATTCAAGTACCAGATACTCAAGATGTCCATAACCGGGGACACGATTAACCATGATTAGTTTATACAATCTGCAGAGGTTTGCGCACTTTTCCCCATAAGACTCGATCTCCTCCGTTTGATTTCTCACACTGCATGGTTTTTGAGAAACGGATGACTGAGACACAGTCTTTCAGAAGCATTAACTCTTTACTCTGGGTAGACAATTACACCTACTTTCCCTCTACATCTGCTAGCCTACCACTGAAAGAGGTCATGCAACATACTCAACTATGCCAGAGCCCATAATGGCTTGTGTCTGCACACGGAAGTTTCTAGCATGAATAATTTTATGATCCCTTTGAGCCTGGGTGGCGGACCGAACGATGATCACACGGGTACTCCGGGATATCCTAGGACAACACTGGATTCTCCAGGTGCCCACAAGCAATCCACCCAGATGTGTATTAAAGTTGCCACCTTAAGTTGAACCATTAATTAACAACTCACATCTGTCACGTATTCACTCAAACCCAATCCACGTCTATGAGCATAGCATAGCAATATAAGCATAACGTAGAAGTAACTCCCAGGGGTTTGATAATAAACAGGGCAATAGGTTCTACCTCATCATCTACTTCCCAAACCCACATGTTAAGAGATCCTACTCATGCAATGTGTGAGGGTTGTAACTAATGCATAAAAACTGGGTATGAAAGGGGTATGATCAATGTGTTACTTGCCTTGCTGACGATCCGCAAAACCTAGTGACTCGTAGTAGCACGCTTCGCACTCCGGGAATTCTATCGCAACCAAACAAGAGCATACATAAGCAATCAAGCAAAGATGCACGGGTAAAACTCAAAAAAGAAGATCTGACCAGAAAGTTCAACTGAAGAACTCCGGTTTGCAAAAAGAATCAAATCAAATGGAGCAACGAAACTCAATCTGCGAAAGGAACAAGATCCGTTTACTAATCTGGACTAAAGTCAAATTTTACAGTACCAAAATCTTGTTCAAATTGATTAAATCGAAAGAGGGCTTCGAGACGAAGATCTAGGCGCTTGTTTCACCTGATTCGGATAAACGAGCGAAAATTATACTAGATCGAAGATTAGGGTAGAAATCGCGATCGTAAAATAATCGCGGAAAAACCCTGGAAAAAGAAAAACTGACGAACAGGCTAACGAACGAATGTTCGCTGTCTGCGACTAACGGATGAACAGCGTTTGTTAAAACGAACGTACCGACGAACATCCGCAAAATAAATAAACCGATGGAAAACCGATCTAATGAATTAAACCGGAAACTAAAAAACAGATCTAGATCTAGGGTTTACCGAAATAAACCGACGAAAAAAAATGGCAGCGGCGGCGGCTAACTCCGGCGAACGGCGGGGCGGCTCCGGCGGCTTGCGCGGCGAGACGGCGGCGGCGGTGCGGCGCGCGACTCGAGGCGGCGGCGGTTAGGGTTTGGCGGCGGGGTGGGCTGCAGCAGCGGCGGGCTGACGGGGTGGGTTGCGGGGTAGGGGGGCGGCTTATAAAGCCCCGGGCGGTGGCAGAGTCCGAGTCGCCCACGGCCCGGTAGGTCGGTTGACCTTTTTTTTAAACCGATTTCGCGGGAAAAATCCTAGAAAAATAAATAGAAATCTAAAAATACCAAGACAATTTTTCACCGTCTAAAAGGAATATTTAGAACAAGATGAACATTTTCTTGGCCCTAAAATGCAATTTTGAAAAACACATATTTTCCTAATTCTAATAAAATTGCAATAAAATCCAAATAAAATTATTTATTTGATTTTAATATTTTTCCTCCAATATTTCAATTATTTTGGAGAAGTCATATTATCTCCTCTCATATATTTTCATTCGAAAATATTTTTGGAGAGAAAAATTAATTAAAACCAAAATGATCCTTGTTTCAATATTTGATAAAATTCAAATATGAAGAACGTGAAATCCCCAACTCTCTCCGTGGGTCCTTGAGTTGCTTAGAATTTCGAGGATCGCAAAACGAAAATGCAATAAAATATGATATGCATGAATGACCTATGTATAACATTCCAAATTGAAAATTTGGGATGTTACAAAAGTTCTCGATGATCTTCCAAGGTAATTTCATGAGCTAACTTAAGAGTTTTTAGTTCTTTAATTAGACACTCAATCTCCTTCTTATAATCATCATTCGTTTTATCTCGATTAGCATGATTAATAGCAAGTTCATCATAGTTTTCATCACTAGAGTTGTCAACAAGTAAATCATCATCACCTAGCAAGTCATCTTCATCACTTTTGAAATCAACATACTCGGGATGTGATACCTTTGGGCCTTTAGCCATGAAGCATCTTCCAATTCCTTCATTTGGTGAGTCAAATATGCCATAGGAGTTGGTTGACACAAGTGCTAGACCGGCAACGCCTTCTTCTTGAGTATATTCGGAGTCGGAGTGATAACTTCCCTCGGAGTGATTGTCGGAGTCGGAACCGGATACCCATTCACCAACATGAGCTTGATGTCTTCATTTTGTGTAGCTCCTTGGTGACTTGTCCTTCCTTTCCGAATCCTTGCTTCTGCGAGAGGTTCTTTGTTCGTAACGATCATCTTTACTCCTTCTCTCTCTTGGAGGTGATTCTTCTCTTCTACTTCTCCTTTTGGGCGAAACTTCTCTTCTTTTGTAGGGAGCCGTACACTCATTGGAGTAGTGTCCGGGTCTTCCACAATTTTAGCAATTACGCTCACGACTAGAAGATCTTTTGTCATTGTAGGACCTTGACTTGGAACTTCTTTCTTTGCTTCTACTCTTGTAGAACTTGTTGAAATTCTTCACCATTAGGCTCAATTCCTCATTGAAGGCTTGTTTCCCTCTTGATGATGTAGGAGCATCACATGAGGCTTTGTAAGCACCACTTGACTTGTTGTGAAGCTCTTCTTTATCCTTGAGTGACATCTCATGAGCAACAATTCTTCCAATGACTTCTGTTGTCTTGAGATCTTTGTAATTGGGCATCATTTGGATCAATGTGCACACGGTATCATATTTTCCATCCAAGGCTCTTAGGATCTTCTTGATGATGAATCTTCACTTCCTAAGCCGGCAATCTCATTTGTGATGAGAGCAAGCCTAGAGTACATTTTGGCGACACCTTCACCATCCATCATTTTGAACTTGTCAAGCTGACTTTGAAGCACATCCAATTTGGATTCCTTGACGGAGTAGGTACCCTCGTGCATATCAATCAAAGTATCCCAAATTTCCTTTGCATTCTCAAGACGGCTGATTTTTTTGAATTCTTCGGGGCACAATCCGTTGAAGAGAATATCGCAAGCTTGAGCATTGTATTGCAGCATCTTCAACTCTTCCGCGCTAGGTTCATGGTTCGGTTCTCTTCCATCAAAGAATTCACATTGCGAGCCAATACACACAATAGCCCAAACAGCGGGGTATGTCCAAGAATATGCATTTTCATCTTACGCTTCCAACTAGCAAAATTAGTACCATCAAAGTAAGGACCTCTACGATGGTAATTTCCCTTGCTAGACGCCATACTCTCCTAGGTTGTGAAACCAAGGCTATGATCACCAAATCTATGGAAATCAAGGCAAATGAAGACCAAAGCTCTGATACCACTTGTAGGATCAAAAGTATGTCTAGAGAGGGGGGTGATTAGACTACTTGATCAAATAAAAATCTATCCTTTTCCAATTTTAAGTCTTGGCAGATTTTAGCAACTTAGCACAAGTCAAGCAATCAACCTACACATGCAAGTCTAAGAGTATAGCAGCGGAATGTAAAAACATTGCACATGAAGGTAAAGGGAGGAGTTTGGAGGGAGCAAACGCAATGTAGACACGGAGATTTTTCGCGTGGTTCCGATAGGTGGTGCTATCGTACATCCACATTGATGGAGACTTCAACCCACTAAGGGTAACGGTTGCGCGAGTCCACGAAGGGTCCATGAAGAAGCAACCTTGTCTATCCCACCATGGCCATCGCCCACGAAGGACTTGCCTCACTAGGGTAGATCTTCATGAAGTAGGCGGTCTCCTTTCCCGTACAAACTCCTTGGTTCAACTCCACAATCTTGTCGGAGGCTCCCAAGTGACACCTAACCAATCTAGGAGACACCACTCTCCAAAAGGTAATAGATGGTGTGTTGATGATGAAATCCTTGCTCTTGTGCTTCAAATGATAGTCTCCCCAATACTCAACTCTCTCTCGCAGATTTGGATTTGGTAGAAAGATTATTTGAGTGGAAAGCAACTTGGGAAGGCTAGAGATCAAGATTCTTGTGGTTAGAATGGAATATCTTGGTCTCAACACATGAGTAGGTGGTTCTCTCTCAGAAAATATATGTTGGAAGTGTAGGCACGTTCTGATGGCTCTCTCCACAAATGAAGAGTGGGTGGAGGGGTATATATAGCCTCCACACAAAATCTAACCGTTACACACAATTTACCAAACTCGGTGAGACCGAATCATGAAACTCGGTCAGACCGATTTAGTTCAAAATGTGAACGTTAGGCTTTTCGGTGGCACCGACATGTCAACTCGGTGGGACAGATTTTGTTAGGGTTAGGGCATAACGTAATATCGGTGAGACCGATCACATAAACTCGGTAAGACCGATTTCTGTAACAGGCAAACAGAGAGTTGGTCAGGCAAACTCGGTGGGACCGAATCGCTCATTTCGGCGAGAACGAAACATTATGAAAGGGAATACGAGAGTTTGCATTGCGAACTCGGTGGGACCGATCGCTCATCTCGGTTAGACCGAAACATTATGAAGGGAAACAGAGAGTTTGCAATCCCATCTCGGTGAGACCGAGATCCCTATCGGTGAGACCGAACTGATTAGGGTTTTTGGCTGTGGCTATGTCAAATGAACTCGGTGGCGCCGGATAGATCAAATCGGTGGGGCCGAGTTTGACTTTTGGTTTGCGACATATGTGGATATGAGAAAGTGGTTGAGGGCTTTTGGAGCATATCACTAAGCATTTTGAGCAAGCAAGCCATTAAGCAACACCTCATCCCCTTTTAATAGTATTGGCTTTTCCTATGGACTCAATGTGATCTTGGATCACTAAAATAAAATGTAGAGTCTTGAGCTTGAGCCAATATGTGTCCTTAGCATTTTGAGGGGTCCACATTCCTAGTCCATGCCATGCCAATCATTGAACTTCCTGAGATGATCATCTTGAAAGAGCATTAGTTCAATGAGCTATATGTTAGGAATTACCAAAACCACCCAGCGATAGTTGCACTTTCATGGGGTCCAACTGGAAACTAAGGGATATTAAGGCCTCCTTTTAATAGAGAACCGGAACAAAGCATTAGCACACAGTGATACATGAACTCCTCAAACTATGGTCGTCACCGGGAGTGGTCCCGACTATTGTCACTCCGGGGTTGCCGGATCATAACACGTAGTGGGTGACTATAACTTGCAAGATCGGGTCTAGAACATGGATATAATGGTGATAACATAAACGGTTCAGATCTGAAATCATGGCACTTGGGCCCAAAGTGACAAGCATTAAGCATGGCAAAGTCATAGCAACATCAATCTCAGAACATAGTGGATACTAGGGATCAAGCCCTGACAAAACTAACTAGATTACATGATGAATCTCATCCAACTCCTCACCGACCAGCGAGCCTACGAAGGAATTACTCACTCCCGATGGGGAGCATCATGGAATTGGCGATGGAGAAGGGTTGATGATGACGAAGAATGAAGATCCCCCTCTCCAGAGCCCCAAACGGACTCCAGATCTGGCCTCCCGATGAAGAACAAGAGGTGACGGCGGCTCCGTCTCATGGATCGCGTTCTTTCTCCCTGATTTTTTCTTTGGAAAGATAGGATTTTATAGCGTCGGTTTAAGGGTCTGCGGGGCCACCAGGTGGGGACAACCCACCTGGGCGCGCCTGGGGGGGTAGGCGTGCCCTGGTGGGTTGTGCCCACCTAGGCGTCCCCCCCCCCTCAGGTGGCTCTTGGCTCCAGAAATTCTCTTTAATTGTATAAAAAATCCTCGCAAAGTTTCGTTCCATTCCGAGAACTTTTATTTCTGCACAAAAATAACACCATGGTAGTTCTGCTGAAAACACCGCCAGTCCGGGGTTAGTTTCATTCAAATCATGCAAATTAGAGTCCAAAACAAGAGGAAAAGCATTAGGAAAAGTAGATACGTTGGAGACGTATCAACTCCCCCAAGCTTAAACCTTTGCTTGTCCTCAAGAAATTCAGTTGATAAACTGAAAGTGAAGAAGGAAAACTTTTGCAAACTCTTTTGCTCTTGTCTGCATAAATAAGCTTAAACAGCACCCAGGTTTTTAGCCAACATTAAAACTAACCATGCCGACAATAACTCTTAAAAATTATATTAACTCATATGAATGACATAATCAGCTAGCTAGCGAGCAATAATAAGATATCTCAAACAACAACATGTTGTCAAAACAACCATAATATAATATGACAATAGTGGTATCTCTCTAGCCCTTTCTGAGACCGCAAAACATAAATGCGGAGCACCTCCAAAGTTCAAGCAGCGACTAAACATTGTAATTCATGGTAGAAAAGATCCAGTCATGATGCACCCAACATTAGCTATACACAATGCATAAGCATGACAACAGTGCTCTCAGGTTCTGGCGCTTGTTTTAGAAGGTGATGACACAACATAAAAGTAAATAGATAGTCCCTTCGCAGAGGGAAGCAGTGATTTGCAGAGGTGCCAGAGCGCAAGTTTTTAAACAGAGGTAAATGATATTTATAGACATGCACCCTTCTTGTTTACCTCACGACCATCAGTTATCAATATCTTCCATGCTAAGCACGCTAGTGGCGGTTCCCAAGCGATAAAAGTAAAGGTTTTGACTCCAGTGTGAGTTTTTGTTTGATTATTTGTAAGCTTTTTCTGTTTGCACTTTGGGACTGGGCATCCCTATTGCCGCCCTTTTCTCGTGTGACGACAAGTGAATAAACACTCGACCTGAGAATAACCCGCTTAGCATGGAAGATACCGACCACCTCCTGTCGTTCCACAAACGATCCAGGCACACAAAAGGATATTTATTTAAAGTTTTTTAGAGGTGGCACATGCAAATTTACTTAGGACGGCAGGGTAATACCGCATATAGGTAGGTATGGTGGACTCATCTGGAATAACTTGGGTTCAAGGTTTTGATGTACAAGCAGAATTCCCACTTAGTACAGGCGAAGGCTAGCAATTAGGTTGAGACGCGGCCAGCTAGAGAGCAACAACGGTCATGAACATGCATTATGCATAAGTAACATTGGACACTAGCATGAGCAGGATATGAACAACATGAACATAAATATCATAGAGGCTATGTTGGTTTTGATTCAACTACATGCATGAACATGTGACAAGTCAAGCCACTCGAACATTCAGAGGAGGATACCATATCATCATACTACATCACAATCATTTTAACGCAATGTTGATATTCAAGATAAATCATTATCCACTCCTAGCTACTTATGCATGGCATGAGAAACTATAATCTCTAATTGTCATTGCAAACATGTTTAATCATAATGGGTTGAAGCATGGATACTAGGTAAAACATATTTACAAAAATAGAACAAGTCGAGTCCATACCGGTTTCTCTCTGGCACTGCCAGTTCATCGAATATCGTCATTATTGCCTTTCACTTGCACGACCGAACGATGTGAAAATAATAATAGTGCAATAGTGCCATGGACTAAGCTGGAATCTGCAAACATTTTATTCAACAGGAGAAGACAAGGTAAAATGGGCTCTTTGTTAGATCAACAATCATGCATATGAGGGTCACTCAACATTTTCATCGTGGTCTTCTCCTTGGTAAGACTCAAATAAAAAGAAAAGAAGTTCTGAGAAACACACTGAAATATTTTGGAGTTTTTGGTTTTCTTGAACAAGCAAATAAAAGGGAAAAGCAAAACGAGAAAAACTATTTACACGGGAAAGCTCCCGATAAGCAAAAGAAGAACAAGGAAATCTTTTTGGGTTTTCTTTTTAGTGCTACAGCTAAGCATGCATAGAAAGTAAACTCAGTACAACTATTTTTTTGGTTTTTCTAAGGTTTTTCAAACACACAAGAAGAAAGCAAGAAAATGAAAGTAAGCATGGATGATACAATGAAAAAGTGGAGACATCGACAAATGGAATAAGTGGACATGAATATAAAGTCAGTGGAAACATGTACTCCTCCAAGCTTAGGCTTTTGGCCTAACTTGGTAGTCGATCAGAAGCCCGGATAGTAGTTGGCGTGGTAGCTCACGGAGGCTCTCGGTGCAGATGCCTTAGCCTGCCGTGCCGCCTCAACTGCCGCGTTGTGGGCTCGAGCCTCGCTCTCAAGTACAAAATATCTTCCCTTGCTGTGATAATCAAAAAGAGAAGCACAGGAAAATATGTGTGCACAACGGATTCTTGGTTAAACAACAATTTATAGGTGAAATTATGAATATCTCCTTTAAGGATCTTATGATTTTTCATAGCATCAAAATCTAAATACTGCGTGGGTAGGATAGGGTCAAAGGGCAAAGGTGAAACACCCAGCTCTCTTGCTAAACGCGTGGCATAAATTTCACCATAGAAATAGCCAATATTAGCATTGTTCTGCAATCTGCGTGCAACAATTGCTCCAAGATTATAACTCCTATCACCGGTGAGAGCAGTGCGTAAAAGGCTCAAGTCTGGAGCACAAAGTGTACTACAATCTTGTTTTCCTACAATACATTTCCCATTGAATAAAGCAAAGTATTGAATTGCGGGAAAATGAATGCTCTTTATTCTACCTTGCGCCACTCCCCTTGTCTCACCATAGCAAAGACTAGTCAAGAATGATTGGTACTCAGCCCTTGGCGGTTCGTCAAACCCCAAAATGGGAGTTTGTAGTGGTGAGCAAATCTCTCTAGTGATATGATGAATGGATTTTCATACAGTTTAAATGACACCCTAGACTCACGGGGATGAAATTTAAATCCTTTGACAAATGATTCGGTGAGAGTGTGGTGTTGATCGCACTTATCTGAAATGTAGGGACCGAGACCGGCATTGTGAACATATTGCTCAAATTCCTCCTTAATGCCCACACGCACCATATAATCATCGCATGGCCATAGGCATGTTTTGGTGACGACATCTCAAATGGAACTTTCACTTGGTTCAACATAAGACCGACGAGCGGAGTTGTCACTACAAGATGCCCCCGAGGATCTCCTCCTCGAAGAACTCCTTCCAAATAGGTTCATCATGTTCGCGTACAATTTTCTGAAAAATTTTGGGTGACAAAAATTCATCAACAAAACTTTACACAATTGATAGCAACTACTCATAAGGATACATAGAGGCCATAGCAAGCATTCAAACTACTTAGAAATCTAATAATTCAACATGCAAGCTCATCTACAGCAGCACCAAGAGTAGCTAATTATTCAAAATATAAATAACCAAAACAAAAACTAATTGGACAAACGGAGGGGTCACATACCAAGCAACAATCCCCCGAAACAGTTTCGAAAATGGAGCTTCGAGCAAAGAGATCGAAATCCGCGGGTTTGAGAGCAAGAGCACGAGAGAGAGAGAGAGAGAGAGAGAGAGAGAGCAATGGGGATTTTTTCTCGAGGTAGGTGATGATGTGGTGTGAAGAGATAAGTGAGGGGGGCCACGTGGGGACCACAACCCACCAGGGCGCGCCTGGGGGTCCTGGCGCGCCCAGGTGGCTTGTGCCCAACTGGTGGACCTCCCTCTGATATTATTTGCATCAGAAATTCTTAAATATTTAGGGAAAATCGTATTAAATTTTCATAGCATTCTGAGAACTTTTATTTTTGGGTCATTTTTTATTGCACGGGAAATTCAGAAAACAGACAAAACGTGGCATTTTATTTTATTTAACTAATAAAACAGAAAAAAAAGGTAGGGACAGAAGGTAGTGCTTACTAAATTCATCAACTTCATACCTCTCAAAAATGATCCATTAATAAGGTTGATCAGGTCTTATTAATAACCACTTTCGATTAGCATGAAACCGAAGAACTTTCATAAATCACTAAGTTACCTCAACAGGGATATGAATGTCCCCAACAATAAGCATTTCATATTTCTTTTTGGCAGTAGGTAGAGGTATTTGAAAACTTCCAATAGTGATTGTCGGAGATTTTTCGATAAAATTAATACCATTCAATTGTTTCTTCGGAGTGCACCGTATGCTCATTACCATTGATATGAAATGTGACCTTGCTTTTATAGCAATCAATAACAGCCCATGCAGTATTCAAGAAGGGTCTACCAAGGATAATCAACATGTTGTCGTCCTCGGGCATCTCAAGTACAACAAAGTCAGTCAAAATAGTAACATTAGCAACAACAACGGGCACATCCTCACAGATACCGATAGGTATGGCGGTAGATTTGTCAGCCATTTGCAAAGATATTTCAGTAGGTGTGAGTTTATTCAAATCAAGTCTTTTATATAAAGAGAAAGGCATAACACTAACACCAGCTCCTAAATCACATAAAGCAGTTTTCACATAATTCTTTTTGATAGAGCAACGTATAGTTGGTATCCCCGGATCTCCAAGTTTTTTGGTACTCCATCCTTAAGAGTACAATTAGCAAGCATGGTGGAGATTTCAACTTCTGGTATTTTTATTTTATTGGTGATGATGTCTTTCATATACTTTGCATAAGGAGGTATTTTAAGGATATCAGTCAAGCGAGTACGCAAAAAGACTGGCCTCGGCATTTCAGCAAAGCGTTCAAATTCTTCATCATCGTTCTTTTTAGCTGACTTAGGTGGAAAGGGCATAGGTTTTTGAACCCACGGTTCTCTTTCTTTATCGTGTTTTCTATCAACAAAGTCTCTTTTATCATACCTTTTATTTTTTAGGTTGTGGCTTATCAAGATCAACTGGAGGTTCTATCTCAACATCATTATCTGGTTCTTCATTATTTGGTTGACTATCTTCATGGACCTCATCATTATCTTTTTCATCATCAGAAGGTGAGTGTTCACTACCAGGTTGAGTTTCAGCATCAGAAATAGAAACATCATTATCAATATCAGGAGGTATTTCTATTTCAGGTTCATTAGAAGCATGCAAAGTCCTATCATTTTTCTTTTTCTTCTTCTTTTTAGAAGGACTAGGTGCAGTGGTGTTGTTCCTTTGTGAATCCAGTTCAATTATTTTTGGGTGTCCCTCATGATAAAGTGGTTCCTGAGTCATTTTACCTCCTCTAGTTGCAACTCTAACAACAAAGTCATGTATATTGTTATTCATTTCATCTAGAAACTCTCTTTGAGATTTAGAATCTTGTTCTAAATGGGTTTGAACCATAGAAGCATGCTTTCCAACACCTCTAACATCATTTGAGATCCTAAATAACAAGTCACTCAAGTGAGCAATCATATCAGAGTTGTATTTCAATTGTTTCATAGCATTTGCATTGAAGTGATCTTGTTTTCTAATATAGTTTTCAAACTCATAGAGGAATTGGCTAGGGTGCATATTGCGAGGATGGTCATTATCATTGAACTTCATTAGAGAATTTACCTCTACCACCTTAGGCAGTGGTGGTGTATTAAGCCCGTGTATTTCTTCAATAGGAGGTAAAATTTTGACATCCTCAGCTTTAATACCTTTTTCCTTCATAGATTTCTTTGCCTCTTGCACATCTTAAGGACTGAGATATAATATACCCCTCTTCATCGGAGTGGGTATAAGCGGTGATTCAGGAAGAGTCCAATCATCATAATATTTTAGTATGTTATTCAATAATTCTTCAGCTTGCCCAACAGTTCGTTCCCTGAAAACACAACCAGCACAACTATCTAGGAAATCCCTAGAAGCATCAGTTAGTCCATTGAAAAAGATATCAAGTATTTCATTTTTCTTAAGAGGATGATCAGGCAAAGCATTAAGTAATTGGCAAAGCCTCCCCCAAGCTTGTGGGAGACTCTCTTCTTTAATTTGCACAAAGTTAAATATTTCATGTAATGCAGCTTGTTTCTTATGAGCAGGGAAATATTTTCCAGAGAAGTAATAAATCATATCCTGGGGACTACTGATAACCCACAAGTATAGGGGATCGCAACAGTTTTCGAGGGTAGAGTATTCAACCCAAATTTATAGATTCGACACAAGGGGAGCCAAAGAATATTTCAAGGTATTAGCAGCTGAGTTGTCAATTCAACCACACCTGGAGATTAATTATCTGTAGCGAAGTGATCAGTAGCAAAGTAGTTTGATAGTTTTGATAGTAGTGGCAGTAGCAACGGTAACAGTAACAGTGATAGCAGTAATTTTGTAGCAAGTGTAACAGTGATGATAGCAGTAGTAACTTAGCAGAAACAATATAAGATAAATTAGTAGGCATTGGATCGGTGATTGTTGTATGCAATTCATCATGAGACAGTTATAACCTAGGGCGATACGACACTAGCTCCAGTTCATCGATATAATGTAGGCAAGTATTCCATAAATAGTCATACGTGCTTTATTAAAAGAACTTGCATGACATCTTTTGTCCTACCCTCCCATGGCAGCGGGGTCCATATTGGAAACTAAGGGATATTAAGGCCTCCTTTTAATAGAGAACCAGAACAAAGCATTAACACATAGTGAATACATGAACTCCTCAAAATACGGTCGTCACCGGGAGTGGGCCCGGTTGTTGTCACTCCGGGGTTGCCGGATCATAACACGTAGTAGGTGACTATAACTTGCAAGATCGGATCTAAAACATGGATATAATGATGAATTCATAAACGGTTCAGATCTGAGTTCCTGGCACCCGGGCCCAGAGTGACAAGCATTAAGCATGGCAAAGTCATAACAACATCAATCTAAGAACATAGTGGATACTAGGGATCAAGCCCTAACAAAACTAACTCGATTACATGATGAATCTCATCCAACTCCTCATCGACCAGCGAGCCTACGAAGGAATTACTCACTCCCGGTGGGGAGCATCATGGAATTGGCAATGGAGAAGGGTTGGTGATGATGAAGAATGAAGATCCCCCTCTCCGGAGCCCCAGACGGACTCCCGATCTTCCCTCCCGAGGAAGAACAGGGCTTGGCGGCGGCTCCGTCTCGTGATCGCGATAATTCTTTCTCCCTCATTTTTTTCTCCAAAAATAGGATTTTATAGCGTTGGAATCAGGGTATGTGGGGCCACCAGGTGGGGACAACCCACCTGGGCGTGCCAGGAGAGGGGGCGCGCCCTGGTGGGTTGTGCCCACCCAGGTGCCCCTCTCCGGCAGGTCTTGGCTCCGGAAATTCTTATTATTGATATAGAAAATCCTCGCAAAGTTTCATTCCATTCCGAGAACTTTTATTTCTGCACAAAAACAACACCATGGTAGTTCTGCTGAAAACAGCATCAGTCTGGGGTTAGTTTCATTCAACTCATGCAAATTAGAGTCCAAAACAAGAGGAAAAGTGTTAGGAAAATAAGATACGTTGGAGACGTATCAACTGCCCCAAGCTTAAATCTTTGCTTGTCCTCAAGCAATTCAGTTGACAAACTGAAAGTGAAAAAGAAAAACTTTTACGAACTCTTTTGCTCTTGTTTGCATAAATAATCTTAAACAGTACCAAAGTTTTCAACCAACATTATAACTAACCATGTCGACGATAACTCTTAAAGATTATAATGACTCATATCAGTGACATAATCAGATAGCGAGCAATAATAAGATATCTCAAACAGCAACACGTTGTCAAAACAACCATGATATAATATGACAATAGTGGTATCTCTCTAACCCTTTCTGAGACCGCAAAACATAAATGTAGAGCACCTCCAAAGTTCAAGCAGCGACTAAACATTGTAATTCATGGTAGAAAAGATCCAGTCATGATGCACCCAACATTAGCTACACACAATGCATAAATCATGACAACTGTGCTCTCTCAGTTTGTGGCGCTTGTTTCAGAAGGTGATGACACAACATAAAAGTAAATAGTTAGTCCCTTCGCAGAGGGAAGCAGTGATTTGCAGAGGTGCTAGAGCTCAATTTTTAAAACAGAGGTAAATGATATTTTGAGACATGCACCCTTCTCATTTACTTCACGACCATCAGTTATCAACATCTTCCATGCCAAGCACGCTAGTGGCGGTTCCCAAGTGATAAAAGTAAAGGTTTTGACTCCATTGGGAATTTTTGTTTGATTATTTAAGAGATTAACTCTTTTTTTGCAGTTTGGGACTGGGCATCCCTATTACCGCCCTTTTCTCATGCGATGGTGAGTGAATAAGCACTCGACCTGAGAATAACCTGCTTAGCATGGAAGATACCGACCACCTCCTGTCGTTCCATGAACGATCCAGGCACACAAAATGGATAATTTTTTTAGAAGTTTTAAGAGGTGGCACATGCAAATTTACTTAGGACGGCAGGGTACCGCATATAGGTAGGTATGATGGACTCATCTGGGATAACTTTGGGTTCAAGGTTTTTGATGTACAAGCAGAGTTCCCACTTAGTACAGGCGAAGGCTAGCAATTATATTGAGAAGCGGCCAGCTAGAGAGCAACAACGATCAGAACCATGCATTATGCATAAGTAACATTGGACACTAGCATGAGTAGGATATGAACACCATGAACATAAATATCATAGAGGCTATGTTGGTTTTGATTCAACTACATGCATGAACATGTGCCAAGTTAAGCCACTCGAACATTCAGAGGAGGATACCATATCATCATACTACATGGAAATCATTTTAACGCTATGTTGATATCCAAGATAAATCATTATCAACTCCCAGCTACTTATGCATGGCATGAGAAATTATAATATCTAATTTTCATTGCAAACATGTTTAATCATAATGGCTTGAATCATGGATACTAGGTTAAACATATTTACACAAACAGAACAAGTCGAGTTCATACCAGTTTCTCTCTGCGACGGCCAGTTCATCGAATATCATCATTATTACCTTTCACTTGCACGACCGAACGATATGAAAATAATAATAGTGCAAGAGTGCCGTGGACTAAGATGGAATCTACAAACATTTTATTCAACAGGAGGAGACAAGGTAAAATGTGCTCATTATTAGTTCAACAATTATTCATATGAGAGCCACTCAACATTTTCATCGTGGTCTTCTCTTCGGTAAGACTCGACTAAAAAAGGAAAAGAAATTCAGAGAAACACACTAAAATATTTTTGGAGTTTTTGGTTTTCTTGAACAAGCAAATAAAAAACAAAAACGAGAAAAACTATTTACACGGGAAAGCTCCCAACAAGCAAAAGAAGAACAAGGAAATCTTTTTGGGTTTTCTTTCTAGTACTACCACTAAGCATGCATAGAAAGTAAATTACTACAACTAATTTTTTTGTTTTTCTAAAGTTTTTCAAACACACAAGAAGAAAGCAAGAAAATAAATCTAAGCATGGATAATACAATGGAAAAGTGTGAACATCGACAAATAGAATGATATGTAGACATGAATATAATGTCGGTGAGAAACATGTACTCCCCCAAGCGTAGGCTTTTGGCCTAAGTTGGTAATCGATCAGTAGCCTGGAGGGTAGTAAGGATCCTGAGGAGCGGGCATCCACTCATCCCACTGCTGAGGCTCCTCCTGTGCTGCCTCCGCAGTAGCGTAAGCGTTCCGGTAGGCGATGATGTCTGCAGGCATAATCCGGCATCCGCCCTTGGCAACAGAATCAAACAAAGCAGGTGCAGGCAATGGAATAACATCACGAGTTTTAACGCTAAAGACCAGGTTATAAGGAATGGCAAGATCAGGACAATCATGTGCAAGAAAGTGATGGTGTTCCATGGCTGCACGGTCTAGGTAAACCTTGGTCAGAGGGTAATCATGGGGGTGTATCGCAACCTCGAAATGGGCCGCCAAACGAGTGGCAAAAATCCCACCATGTATTTCACCCTGTGATTTATTAAGATGAAGGCGACGAGCCACAATAGCTCCAAGCTGTAAGTGTTGTCACCCTCCAGTGCCCGGTATAAAACAACAAAGTCTGGTGCGCTGAGCGCACCTACTTTCTTCCTAGCAAGCAGGCACTTAGCAAAAAATAAAGCAAAATAATGTACAGCAGGAAAGTGTAAGCTAACAGCCGTGGTGGCTGACACCCCTCTCTCATCTCCCACTGTCAAAGTGCGATAAAATTCCTCAAACCCAGCCGGCCTAGGCTCGGCTAAGCTCCCATGAGAAGGGATCATGCATATGTCACAAAATTCAGTAAGTGGCATCTGATGGTTTTCAGCATATAAATCAAAGCTCACTTCAGGAGGATTATTTCTAGGCAAGAAAGTAAAGCTCTGAACAAAGATGTTTGTGAGGATTTGGTGCTGGTCACACTCATCTGCGATGAAGTCGGTAAGACCGGCATTGGCAATATATTGCGTGAACTCCTCAAGAATTCCAGCCTCTTGCAGGAACGGGGTGTGCGGCCATTCGCACGGTCGTACTTCCGCCAACCTCCGAGGGTGGAGATCACTGTCAGAACCCCAATAACACCCTTGGAGTTCTTCTTAGAGCCAAACTTCCTGAAGATATTCATGTCCGCGTACAATTTTCAAGCAACAATCCCTCGAGACAGTTTCAAAAATGGAGCTTCGAGCAAATAGATCGAAACCAGCGGGTTTGAGCTCAAGAACACTAGAGAGAGAGCAATGGAGATTTTTTTCTGGAGGTAAGTGATGATGTGGGATGAAGGGATAAGTGAGGGGGGCACGTGGGGACCACAACCCACCAGGGCGCGCCTGGGGGTCCTGGCGCGCCCAGGTGGGTTGTGCCCACCTGGTGCACCTCCCTCTGATATTATTTGCACCAGAAGTTCTTAAATATTCAGAAAAAAATCGTATTAAATTTTCAGGGCATTCTGAGAACTTTTATTTTTAGGTCATTTTTTATTGCACGGGAAATTCAGAAAACAGAAAAAACATGGCATTTTATTTTCTTTAACTAATAAAAACAGAGAACAAAAAGTAGGGACAAAAGGTAGTGCTTACTAAATTCATCAACTTCATACCGTTCAAAAATGATCCCTTAATAAGGTTGATCAAGTCTTATACAACCACTTTCGATTGGCATGAAACCGAAGATCTTTCGTAAATCACTAAGTTACCTCAATGGGGATATGAATGTCCCCAACAATAAGCATTTCATATTTCTTTTTGACAGTAGGTAAAGAAACTTCCAATAGTGATTGTCGGAGATTTTTCAATAACATTAATACCATTCACTTGGAATTGTTTCTTCGGAAAGTGCACCGTATGCTCATTACCATTGATATGAAAAGTGACCTTGCTTTTATTGCAATCAATAACAGCCCCTGCAATATTCAAGAAGGGTCTACCAAGGATAATAGACATGTTGTCATCCTCGGGCATCTCAAGTATAACAAAGTCAGTCAAAATAGTAACATTAGCAACAACAACGGGCACATCCTCACAGATACTGATAGGTATGGCAGTTGATTTGTCAGTCATTTGCAAGGATATCTTAGTAGGTGTGAGTTTATTCAAATCAAGTCTTTTATATAAAGAGAAAGGCATAACACTAACACCGGCTCCTAAATCACACAAAGCAGTTTTCACATAATTCTTTTTGATAGAGCAAGGTATAGTTGGTATTCCCGGATCTCCAAGTTTTTTAGGTACTCCATCTTTGAAAGTGTAATTAGCAAGCATAGTGGAGATTTCAGCTTCCGGTATGTTTCTCTTATTTGTGATGATGTCTTTCATATACTTTGCATAAGGAGGCATTTTAAGGATATCAGTCAAGCGAGTACGCAAAAAGACTGGCCTCAGCATTTCAGCAAAGCGTTCAAATTCTTCAACATCATTCTTTTTAGTTGACTTGGGTGGAAAAGGCATAGGTTCTTGAACCCACGGTTCTCTTTCTTTACTGTGTTTTCTAGCAATGAAGTCTCTTTTATCATATCTTTTATTCTTACGTTGTGGGTTATCAAGATCAACAAGTGGTTCTATCTCAACATCATTGTCTGGTTCTTTTTCGTTATTTGGTTGAGTGTCTTCATGAACATCAGCATTATCTTTTTCATTATCACTAGGTGAGTATTCATTACCAGACTGAGTTTCAGTATCAGAGATAGAGGTTTCTTTATCATTATTAGGAGGTTTTCTATTCCAGGTTCACTAGGAGCATGTGAAATCTTATCATTTTTCTTCTTCTTTTTCTTTCTAAAAGGACTAGGTGCACTAGTATTAGCTCTTTGTGAATCCTGTTCAATTCTTTTTGGGTGTCTGAAGGAAATATGCCGTAGAGGCAATAATAAAGTTGTTGTTTATATATTTCCTTATATCATGATAAATGTTTATTATTCATGCTAGAATTGTATTAACCGGAAACTTAGTACATGTGTGAATATATAGACAAACAGAGTGTCACTAGTATGCCTCTACTTGACTAGCTCGTTAATCAAAGATGGTTAAGTTTCCTAGCCATGGACAAGAGTTGTCATTTGATGAACCGGATCGCATCGTTAGAGAATGATGTGATTGACTTGACCCATCCGTTAGCTTAGCACTATGATCGTTTAGTTTATTGCTAATGCTTTCTTCATAACTTATACATGTTCCTATGACTATGAGATTATGCAACTCCGGAATACCGGAGGAACACTTAGTGTGCTATCAAACGTCACAACGTAACTGGGTAATTATAAAGATTCTCTACAGGTGTCTCCGATGGTGTTTGTTGAGTTGGCATAGATCGAGATTAGGATTTGTCACTCCGATTGTCGGAGAGGTATCTCTGGGCCCTCTCGGTAATGCACATCACTATAAGCCTTGCAAGCAATGTGACTAATGAGTTAGTTGCGGGATGATGCATTATGGAACGAGTAAAGAGACTTGCCGGTAACGAGATCGAACTAGGTATGGTGATACCGACAATCGAATCTCGGGCAAGTAACATACCGATGACAAAGGGAACAACGTATGTTGTTATACGGTTTGACCGATAAAGATCTTCGTAGAATATGTAGGAACCGATATGAGCACCAGGTTCCGCTATTGGTTATTGACTGGAAGTGAGTCTCGGTCATGTCTACATAGTTCTCGAACCTGTAGGGTCCGCACGCTTAACGTTCGATGATGATCAGTATTATGAGTTTATGTGTTTTGATGTACCGAAGGTAGATCGGAGTCCCGGATGTGATCGACATGATGAGGAGTCTCGAAATGGTCGAGACATAAAGATCAATATATTGGAAGGCTATGTTTGGACACCAGAAGGGTTCCGGATGAATTCGGGCATTTACCGGAGTACCGGGTATAAGGGCATATTTATCCCTTAGTTGTTTTGGTGATTGATGACAATGCTTTTGCGGACTAATCGTGTGCATTGAGTATTTTAGACATCTCATCACTAGGCACAAGACGATTTGGTGCCCCTCGAAGACTATTGAAGATGGCGTTTCTCTATGTTTCTTTTCGGTGGATTTGAGTCGTTGGAAAGCCATACTATTAAGAGGGGGTCCGCTTTGGAACGGTTTGGGTGGAATCATCACGTACACGTCTACTCCATTTGCACCTCCTTTCCTTTGGCACGTTGGAGCATCCTCCGTCTTTTCTCGTCTATGCAAATTGTCGCGTTTGCCGAACTTGGGCATGCGGTAGTACTGCTCCTAAGAGCGGTAGTACCGCAGGCCCTTGCAATAGTACCGGCCCCAGGCGCGGTAGTACCGCAAGCGCCCACGGTAGTACCGCTCCTTTGGAGCTATAGTACTGTGGCCCCAGGCCAGGCGCTGCTGCGGCTGCAGTAGTAGGGGCGGATGTAATTTTTTACATCCGCGCCCTACGCGGTAGTACCGCGCCCGGTGCGCGATAATACCGTACATTCTGGCCTGGCTCAGCAGCTTGCACGGCAGTAGGAGCGGATGTAATTTTTTTACATCCGCACCCCGCGCAGTAGTACCGCTCCTGGCTTACGGTAGAACCGTGTCGGATTTTTGCATTGACTCCAACTCAGCGGAAGTTGCCACGGATGTATTTTTATATGTCCGTGCCTTCCCAAAATCTGGAACATCCCTGCCTTGCGGTAGTACCGCGCCAGCGCTTCTACCGCCCTCTGCTTCACTGCATTTGGGCTATCCTGGTTTGTGCTGCTCGGGCGGTAGTACCGCGGGGCCCTGCGGTAGTACCGTGGCCCTGGCGCAGTAGTACCGTGCTACACAGGCTGGGCTGGTGGATAACGGTTGGATTTGTTCTTCCGAGTTGACCGCCTCTTCCATCCCCAAGCTCCATTGTTGCTCCAAGCTCCATTTTCGCCCGATCTCTCTCCCTAGCCAATCAAACTTGTTGATTTTCTAGGGATTGGTTGAGAAGGCCCCGATCTACACTTCCACCAAGAGAAATTAGATTCCCCCCACTAATCCCTTGTGGATCTTGTTACTCTTGGGTGTTTGAGCACCCTAGACGGTTGAGGTCACCACGGAGCCATATTCCATTGTGGTGAAGCTTCGTGGTGTCGTTGGGAGCCTCCAATTAAGTTGTGGAGATTGCGCCAACCTTGTTTGTAAAGGCCCGGTCGCCGCCTGCAAGGGCACCAATAGTGGAATCACGGCATCTCGCATTGTGTGAGGGCGTGAGGAGAATACGGTGGCCCTAGTGGCTTCTTGGGGAGCATTGTGCCTCCACACCGCTCCAACGGAGACGTACTTCCCCTCAAAAGGAAGGAACTTCGATAACACATCCTCGTCTTCACCGGCTCCACTCTTGGTTATCTCGTGCCTTTACTTGTGCAAGCTTCTTTGTGTTATATCCCTTGCTTTCTTGTGTGCTTATTGTTGTTGCATCATATAGGTTGGCCACCTAGTTGCATATCTAGACAACCTACTTTGATGCAAAGTTTAAATTGGTAAAGAAAAGCTAAAAATTGTTAGTTGCCTATTCACCCCCCCCCCCCCCCCGCTCTAGTCAACTATATCGATTCTTTCAATTGGTTCAGAGCCTCGTCTCTTTATTAAGGACTTTGCCGTCCGAAGAGTATGGTTGACACCATAGACGGCGGTGAGGAGCACTCTGGTGTGAATCCAATCTCGTCTACGGCCGATAGGGGAACCGCGGTCTCTCGTGAGGCATTCAATGTGGCTTTGGACACATTGAAAACCTCCATGACGACCTAGGTTGAAAGCATGTTTAATAAATGCATAGAAGGGCTTAAATTATCCACCGCACCAATGAAAGTGGGTGATCCCACTAACAAGGTGACGGATGCTAACTCCGACAAGGGGGAAGCTACTAGTGAAAAGGCTCCTTCTTCTAGTGGTAAAAATGGCACCAGCATCTTTCCCATGTGGAACCTCCACTTGTTTATGGTGGACCGATTCCCTCCACTCATTTAAATCATGCCGGTCCTCCCCCGAAGATTGTGAAAAATGAGGACTTTGATTCTTGGGTTTATCGCTTTAAGCGTCATTTAAACCATGTTAATACTAATCTTTGGAGAATCATTGAAGAAGGTTTTTATCCGCATGACCGAAGCAACTTCACTCCTAGAGAAGCCGCGGATAATACATTCAATGAGAATGCTTCATCATCATCCAAGATGCAATTCCACCCGAAGATCTTGCTCATCTCCGGCCCTTCACCATGGCCAAGGATGCATGGCGCCATGTGTTGGGGAACGTAGCAGAAATTTAAAATTTTCTACGTATCACCAAGATAAATCTATGGAGTCATCTAGCAACGAGAGAGAGGGGAGTGCATCTACATACCATTGTTGATCGCGCGCGGAAGCGTTCAAGAGAACGGGGTTGATGGAGTCGTACTCGTCGTGATCCAAATCACCGATGATCCTAGCGCCGAACGGATGGCACCTCCACGTTCAACACACGTACGGAGCGGGGACGTCTCCTCCTTCTTGATCCAGCAAGGGGGGAGGAGAAGTTGATGGAGATCCAGCAGCACGACGGCGTGGTGGTGGAAGTAGCGGGATCCCGGCAGGGCTTCGCCAAGCGCAAGCGGGGAGGAAGAGGTGTCACGGGAGGGAGGGAGGCGCCAGGGCTTGGGGTGCTGCTCCCATGCGCCTCCCCACTATATATAGGGGTGGAGGGGGCTGGTTTCTTGCCCTCCAAGTCCATTGGGGCATTGGCAAAGGTGGGGGAAAGAAATCCCATCATTTCCCTTCCCCACTGATTGTTATCCCCCTTTTTTAGGGATCTTGATCTTATCCCTTCGGGATATGATCTTATTCCTTCTAAGGTGGGATCTTGGTGCGCCTTCACCAGGGGTGTGGGGCCTTGCCCCCACTACCCACGTTCATGTGGGTCCCCCCATGCAGGTGGGCCCCACTTCGGAACCTTCTAGAACCTTCTCGGTACAATACCGAAAAATCCCGAACATTTTCCGGTGGCCAAAATAGGACTTCCCATATATAAATCTTTACCTCCGGACCATTCTGGAACTCCTCGTGACGTCCGGGACTCCGAACAACTTTCGGTTAACCACATACTAATATCTCTACAACTCTAGCGTCACCGAACCTAAAGTGTGTAGACCCTACGGGTTCGGGAGACATGCAGACATGACCGAGACGACTCTCCGGTCAATAACCAACAGCGGGATCTGGATACCCATGTTGGCTCCCACATGTTCCATGATGATCTCATCGGATGAACCACGATGTCGAGGATTCAATCAATCCCGTATACAATTCCCTTTGTTAATCGGTACGTTACTTGCCCGAGATTCGATCGTCGGTATCCCAATACCTTGTTCAATCTCGTTACCGGCAAGTCACTTTACTCGTACCGTAACGCATGATCCCGTGGCTAACTCCTTAGTCACATTGAGCTCATTATGATGATGCATTACCGAGTGGGCCCAGAGATACCTCTCCGTCATACGGAGTGACAAATCCCAGTCTCGATTCGTGCCAACCCAACAGACACTTTCGGAGATACCTGTAGTGCACCTTTATAGCCACCCAGTTACGTTGTGACGTTTGGTACACCCAAAGCATTCCTACGGTATCCGGGAGTTGCACAATCTCATGGTCTAAGGAAATGATACTTGACATTAGAAAAGCTCTAGCAAACGAACTACACGATCTTGTGCTATGCTTAGGATTGGGTCTTGTCCATCACATCATTCTCCTAATGATGTGATCCCGTTATCAATGACATCCAATGTCCATGGTCAGGAAACCATAACCATCTATTGATCAACGAGCTAGTCAACTAGAGGCTTACTAGGGACATGTTGTGGTCTATGTATTCACACATGTATTACGGTTTCCAGTTAATACAATTATAGCATGAACAACAGACAATTATCATGAACAAGGAAATACAATAATAACCATTTTATTATTGCCTCTAGGGCATATTTCCAACAGTCTCCCACTTGCACTAGAGTCAATAATCTAGTTCACATCACCATGTGATTAACACTCAAAGTTCACATCGCCATGTGACTAATACCCAAGAGTTTACTAGAGTCAATAATCTAGTTCACATCACCATGTGATTAACACTCAATGAGTTCTAGGGTTTGATCATGTTATGCTTACGAGAGAGGTTTTAGTCAAGGGTCTGCAACATTCAGATCCGTGTGTGCTTTACAAATCTCTATGTCATCTTGTAGATACAGCTACCACGCGCTACTTGGAGCTATTCCAAATAACTGCTCTACTATACGAATCCGGTTCACTACTCAGAGTCATCCGGATTAGTGTCAAAGTTTGCATCGACGTAACCCTTTATGACGAACCCCCTTTCCACCTCCATAATCGAGAAAATTCCTTAGTCCACTAGATACTAAGGATAAGTTCGACCGCTGTCATGTGATCCCTTCTTGGATCACTATTGTACCCCTTGACTAACTCATGGCAAGGCACACTTCAGGTGCGGTACACAACATAGCATATTGTAGAGCCTACATCTAAAGCATAGGGGACGACCTTCGTCCTTTCTTTTTCTTCTGCCATGGTCAGGTCTTGAGTCTTACTCAATAGTCACACCTTGTAACACAGCCAAGAACTCCTTCTTTGCTGATCTATTTTGAACTCCTTCAAATTCTTGTCACGGTATGTATTCATTTGAAAGTACTATTAAGCGTTTTTGATCTATCCTTATAGATCTTGATGCTCAATGTTCAAGTAGCTTAATCCAGGTTTTCCATTAAAAACACTTTTCAAATAACCCTGGATGCTTTCCAGAAATTCTACATCATTTCTGATCAACAATATGTTAACAACATATACTCATCAAAAATTCTATAGTGCTCCCACTCACTTCTTTGGAAATACAAGTTTCTCATGAACTTTGTATAAACCCAAAATCTTTGATCATCTCATCAAAGCGTTCATTCCAACTCCGAGATGCTTACTCCAATCCTTAGAAGGATTGCTGGAGCTTTGCATACTTGTTAGCATCTTTCAGGATTGACAAAACCTTCTGGTTGTATCACATACAACCTTTCCTCAAGAAAATCGTCGAGGAAACAATGTTTTGACATCCTATCTGCAAGATTTCATAAATAATGCAGTAACTGCTAATATAGTTCTAACAGACTCTTAGCATCGCTACGAGTGAGAAAGTCTCATCGCAGTCAACTCCTTGAACTTGCCGGAAAACATCTTAACGACAAGTCGAGCTTTCTTAATGGTGACACTTACCATCATTGTATGTCTTCCCTTTAAAATCCATCTGTACCCAACAGCCTTACGACCATCAAGTAGTTCTTTCAAAGTCTATACTTTGTTTTCATACATGGATCCTCTCGGATTTTATGGCCTCGTGCCATTCGTCGGAATCCGGGCCCACCATCGCTTCTCCATAGCTCGTAGGTTCATTGTTGTCTAGCAACATGACTTCCAAGACAGGATTACGTACCACTCTGAAGTAGTACGCATCCTTGTCGTCCTATGAGGTTTGGTAGTGACTTGATCTGAAGTTTCATGATCGCTATCATAAGCTTCCACTTCAATTGGTGTAGGTGCCACAGGAACAACTTCTTGTGCCCTGCTACACATTAGTTGAAGTGACGGTTCAGTGACCTCATCAAGTCTCCACCATCCTCCCACTCAATTCTTTCGAGAGAAACTTTTCCTCGAGAAAGGACCCGTTTCTAGAAACAATCACTTTTGCTTCCAGATCTGAAATAGGAGGTATACCCAACTGTTTTGGGTATTCTATGAAGATGCATTTATCCACTTTGGGTTCGAGCTTATCAGCCTGAAACTTTTTCACATAAGCGTCGCAGCCCCAAACTTTTAAGAAACGACAGCTTAGGTTTCTCTAAACCATAGTTCATACGGTGTCATCTCAACGGAATTGCGTGGTGCCCTATTTAAAGTGAATGCGGTTGTCTCTAATGCCTAACCCATAAACGATAGTTGTAATTCGATAAGAGACATCATGGTATGCACCATATCCAATAGGGTGCAGTTATGATGTTCGGACACACCATCACAATATGGTGTTCCAGGCGGTATTAGTCGTGAAACAATTTCCACAATTTCTTAATTGTGTGCCAAACTCGTAACTCAGATATTCATCTCTATGATCATATCACAGACATTTTATCCTCTTGTCACGACGATCTTCAACTTCACTCTGAAATTACTTGAACCTTTCAATAATTCAGACTTGTGTTTCATCAAGTAAATATTCTCAGCATGTACTCAAATCATCTGTGAAGTAAGAACATAACGATATCCACTGCGTGCGTCAGCACTCATTGGACTGCACACATCAAATGTATTACTTCCAACAAGTTGCTCTCTTGTTCCATCTTACTGAAAATGAGGCCTTTCAGTCATCTTGCCCATGTGGTATGATTTGCATGTCTCAAGTGATTCAAAATCAAGTGAGTCCAAATGATCCATCTATATGGACTTTCTTCATGCATACATACTAATAGACATGGTTCGCATGTCTCAATCTTTTCAAAAACGAGTGAGTCCAAAGATCCATCAACATGGAGCTTCTTCATGCGTTTTATACCAATATGACTCAAGTGGCAGTGCCACAAGTATGCGGTACTATCATTACTATCTTATATCTTTTGGCATGAACATGTGTATCACTACGATCGAGATTCAATAAACTATTCATTTTAGGTGCAAGACCATTGAAGGTATTATTCAAATAGACAGAGTAACCATTATTCTCCTTTAATGAATAACCGTATTGCGATAAACATAATCCAATCATGTCTATGCTCAACGCAAACACCAAATAATAATTTTTCAGGTTTAACCCAAATCTCGATGGTAGAGGGAGCATGCGATGCTTGATCACATCAACCTTGGAAACACATATCGTCATCTCACCTTTAGCTAGTCTCCATTTATTCCGCAGCTTTTATTTCGAGTTACTAACACTTAGCAACCGAACCGGTATCTAATACCCTGGTGCTACTAGGAGTACTAGTAAAGTACACATTAATATAATGTATATCCAATATACTTCTGTCGACCTTGCCAGCCTTCTCATCTACGAAGTATCTAGGGTAGTTCTGCTTCAGTGACCGTTCCCCTCATTTCAGAAGCACTTAGTCTCGGGTTTGGGTTCAACCTTGGGTTTCTTCACTAGAGCAGCAACTGATTTGCCGTTTCATGAAGTATCCCTTCTTGCCCTTGCCCTTCTAGAAACTAGTGGTTTTACTAACCATCAACAATTGATGCTCCTACTTGATTTCTACTTTCGCGGTGTCAAACATCGCGAGTTGCTCAAGGATCATCATGTCTATCCCTGATATGTTATAGTTCATCACGAAGCTCTAATAGCTTGGTGGCAGTGACTATGGAGAACCATCACTATCTCATCTGGAAGATTAACTCCCACTCGATTCAAGTGATTGTAGTACTCAGACAATCTGAGCACATGCTCAACGATTGAGCTTTTCTCCCTTAGTTTGCAGGCTTAAGAAACTTGTCAGAGGTCTCATACCTCTTGACATGGGCATTAGTCTGAAATCCCAATTTCAGTCTTTGGAACATCTCATATGTTCTGCGACGTTTCAAAACCGTCTTTGGTGCCACAATTTTAAACCGTTGGCATCACACACTGAACTATCACGTAGTCATCAAAACGTGTATGTCAGATGTTTCGTAACATCTACAGACGACGCTCGAGGTTCAGCACACCGAGCGGTGCATTAAGGACATAAGCCTTCTGTGCAGCAGTGAGGACAATCCTCGGTTTACGGACCCAGTCCGCATAATTGCTACTATCAACTTTCAACTAAATTTTCTCTAGGAACATATCTTAGTAGAACTAAAGCGTAAGCTACGACATTATTTGCAAAGACCTTTTGACTATGTTCATGATAATTAAGTTCATCTGATTATTTAATGAACTCCCACTTAGATAGACATCCCTCTAGTCATCTAAGTGATACATGATCCGAATCGACTAGGCCGTGTCCGATCATCACGTGAGACGGACTAGTCATCATCGGTGAACATCTCCATGTTGATCGTATCTACTATACGACTCATGTTCGACCTTTCGGTCTCTTGTGTTCCGAGGCCATGTCTGTACATGCTAGGCTCGTCAAGTCAACCTAAGTGTTTTGCTTGTGTTCCGAGGCCATGTCTGTACATGCTAGGCTCGTCAACACCCGTTGTATGCGAACGTTAGAATCTATCACACCCGATCATCACGTGGTGCTTCGAAACAACGAACCTTCGCAACGGTGCACAGTTAGGGGGAACACATCTCTTGAAATTTTAGTGAGGGATCATCTTATTTATGCTACCTTCGTTCTAAGCAAATAAGATGTAAACATGACAAACATCACATGCAAATCATAAAGTGACATGATATGGCCAATATCATCTTGCGCCTTTTGATCTCCATCTTCGTGGCGCGGCATGATCACCTTCGTCACCGGCATGACACCATGATCTCCATCATCGTGTCTTCATGAAGTTGTCTCGCCAACTATTACTTCTACTACTATGGCTAACGGTTAGCAATAAAGTAAAGTAATTACATGGCGTTTTTCATTGACACGCAGGTCATACAATAAATTAATACAACTCCTATGGCTCCTGCCGGTTGTCATACTCATCGACATGCAAGTCGTGATTCCTATTACAAGAACATGATCAATCTCATACATCACATATATCATTCATCACATACTTTTGGCCATATCACATCACATAGCATACCCTGCAAAAACAAGTTAGACGTCCTCTAATTGTTGTTGCATGTTTTACGTGGCTGCTATGGGTTTCTAGCAAGAACGTTTCTTACCTACGCAAAAGCCACAACGGTGATATGCCAATTGCTATTTACCCTTCATAAGGACCCTTTTCATCGAATCCGATCCGACTAAAGTGGGAGAGACAGACACCCGCTAGCCACCTTATGCATCAAGTGCATGTCAGTCGGTGGAACCTGTCTCACGTAAGAGTACGTGTAAGGTCGGTCCGGGCCGCTTCATCCCACAATGCCGCTGAATCAAGATAAGACTAGTAACGGTAAGCAAATTGAACAAATTGTCGCCCAAACCTACTTTGTGTTCTACTCGTGCATAGAATCTACGCATAAACCTGGCTCATGATGCCACTGTTGGGGAACGTAGCAGAAATTTAAAATTTTCTACGTATCACCAAGATCAATCTATGGAGTCATCTAGCAACGAGAGAGAGGGGAGTGCATCTACATACCCTTGTAGATCGCGCGCGGAAGCGTTCAAGAGAACGGGGTTGATGGAGTCGTACTCGTTGTGATCCAAATCACCGATGATCCTAGCGCCGAACGGACGGCACCTCCGCGTTCAACACACGTACGGAGCGGGGACGTCTCCTCCTTCTTGATCCAGCAAGGGGGAGGAGAAGTTGATGGAGATCCAGCAGCACGACGGCGTGGTGGTGGAAGTAGCGGGATCCCGGCAGGGCTTCGCCAAGCGCAAGCGGGGAGGAAGAGGTGTCACGGGAGGGAGGGAGGCGCCAGGGCTTGGGGTGCTGCTCCCATGCACCTCCCCTCTATATATAGGGGGGGAGGGGGATGGTTTCTTGCCCTCCAAGTCCATTGGGGCGTTGGCAAAGGTGGGGGAAAGAAATCCCATCATTTCCCTTCCCCACCGATTTTTATCCCCCTTTTTTAGGGATGTTGATCTTATCCCTTCGGGATATGATCTTATTCCTTCTAAGGTGGGATCTTGGTGCGCCTTGACCAGGGGTGTGGGGCCTTGCCCCCGCTACCCACGTTCATGTGGGTCCCCCATGCAGGTGGGCCCCACTTCAGAACCTTCTAGAACCTTCTCGGTACAATACCGAAAAATCCCGAACATTTTCCGGTGGCCAAAATAGGACTTCCCATATATAAATCTTTACCTCTGGACCATTCCGGAACTCCTCGTGATGTCCGGGATCTCATCCGGGACTCCGAACAACTTTCGGTTAACCGCATACTAATATCTCTACAACTCTAGCGTCACCGAACCTTAAGTGTGTAGACCCTACGGGTTCGGGAGACATGGAGACATGACCGAGACGACTCTCCGGTCAATAACCAACAGCAGGATCTGGATACCCATGTTGGCTCCCACATGTTCCACGATGATCTCATCGGATGAACCATGATGTCGAGGATTCAATCAATCCCGTATACAATTCCCTTTGTCAATCGGTACGTTACTTGCCCGAGATTCGATCGTCGGTATCCCAATACCTTGTTCAATCTCGTTACCGGCAAGTCACTTTACTCATACCGTAACGCATGATCCCGTGGCTAACTCCTTAGTCATATTGAGCTCATTATGATGATGCATTACCGAGTGGGCCCAGAGATACCTCTCCGTCATACGGAGTGACAAATCCCAATCTCGATTCGTGCCAACCCAACAGACACTTTCGGAGATACCTGTAGTGCACCTTTATAACCACCCAGTTACGTTGTGACGTTTGGTACACCCAAAGCATTCCTACGGTATCCGGGAGTTGCACAATCTCATGGTCTAAGGAAATGATACTTGACATTAGAAAAGCTCTAGCAAACGAACTACACGATCTTGTGCTATGCTTAGGATTGGGTCTTGTCCATCACATCATTCTCCTAATGATGTGATCCCGTTATCAATGACATCCAATGTCCATGGTCAGGAAACCATAACCATCTATTGATCAACGAGCTAGTCAACTAGAGGCTTACTAGGGACATGTTGTGGTCTATGTATTCACACATGTATTACGGTTTCCAGTTAATACAATTATAGCATGAACAACAGACAATTATCATGAACAAGGAAATACAATAATAACCATTTTATTATTGCCTCTAGGGCATATTTCCAACACCATGTTGTCTCGCTCTGTAGGGGAAGCGCAAGCATTCAACGCTCCAACTATGAAGTGGTGCAAGATGAAGCTGATGAGTTTGCAATGAAAGAGGATGAAGAACCTCGTGAGCTTTATCGGAGATTAACTACTCTCGCGGTCTCACTCCGAGATCATGGGAGCAAGGATACGGATGACAATTGGATCAAGCGCAAATTCCTCAAGGCCATGATGCCTTACCACAAGGCCATGTCCTCCATCATTCGTCAAAGGCCGGACTTCCACACCTTGTCCTCAAGTGAAGTGTTGGATGAGTTTGTGGCTATGAGCATCTTGGACAAGACCGCCTACAATGCGGTGTTACGCTCTCAAAGAGCAAAGAAGCCCAACCTTGCCTTGAAGGCCAAGGTTAGTGTGGAATAAGAGGATGAAGAGGAAGAAGAGGAGAGCAACCCCAAAGATACAAAGTATGCTTATCATGAACACATGGCTCTTGCTTCAAGGCAATTTTGGAGCAAGAAGAACACAAGGCCCAACTTCAACAAGAACAACTCAAGTGGCGCGAAGGTCAAGCAACGAGTGAGGACTTGCTATAATTGTGGCAACGTGATCCACTTTGTTGCGGAATGTCCTTATGAGAAGAGGGAAGACAATGGTGGCAAGCTCATCCGAAAGGACAAGGCCAAGTCTTTCCCCAACAAGAGCAACTTCACCAAGAAGACTCCTCCCAAGGGGTTGGTGGCATAAGAAAAGTACAATGAGGATGATGATGATGATGAAGACGGTGAGTCGGTTGCCGTGGCCTCCATTGCCATTGCGACAACTCCACGGGTGTCTCTCTTCGACTCGCCCAATCAGAACATCACCGCCAAGTGCCTCATGGCTAAAGCCACCAACAAGGTAACCCCCAACATCAAAACTACCATCATTAATAAGCCTTCTTTGATGGATTGCATTGATGAACATGAGGGGTCCAATGTGGAGGAGAATGAGTTTGAGTCTTTTATGAGTAAGCTCAAGGGTAAATCCAAGAAGCACTTCGTTGCTCTCCTGGAACAACTTGGTGAAGCCAATGACATGATCGAGGCTCACGAAGATACCATCTCTAAGATGGAGGGGCATAGTCGTGACTATGCCGATGAGATTTCGGATCTTTCCAATGCTCTTGAGGAAGAGCGAGGTCTTCGTTTTGCTCTTGAGGAGTCATACAACGATGACCATGCCAAATTAAAGAAAGATCTTGATCATGCTCTTGTTGTATCTCGTGTGCTAAACTCCGAGAAGGCCAAGCTTGGGGTTGATCTTGCTAGACTCAAGGAAGAGTTTGATATACTTTACAAGGCTCACAAGGCCTTGAAATGTGCTCATTCTAATCTTAAGGAGTCTCATGATCAACTCCAAGTGATGCTAACCAAGGAGAAAGCCACCTTTCCTCACATGGTTTTAATTGATAATGCAAATGCTACTAACCCATGTTGTGAGCATGTGCATCTTGTTGAGGAGAATGCTAAGTTGAAGAAGCAACTTGAGAAAGGCCTTGTGTCGTGCATACAAGGTGAGAAGAACCTCAACAACCTTTTGAGCAATCAAAAGGAAGTTGTGGCCAAGGAAGGGATTGGGTTCGCCCCCGTGTCCAAGAACAAGAAGAAGAATGACAAGACCAAACGACCTCCTCCTCTCAAGCAAACTTTTGTGAAGGAGGGAGAGGGTGTTTCCAAGGAGAAGAAGAACAATGTGAAGGGTGGTAGTGTCAAGAAGGGCAATGCCACCCCCTCCAACAAAGCTGGCGACTTTAACCCTTCTTATGTGTTGTGTCGTGCTAGTGATGGGCATGTTTATGCCAAATTTGTTGGTTCTCCTTATGAGTACATTGAATGGTCTATTTGGGTTCCTAAGACCCTTGTAACTAACATCAAAGGACCCATTACAAAATGGGTACCTAAAACCAAGCATTGATCTTTTGTAGGTGTTTGCTTCTGGTGGGGGATCATGGTTGCTCGATAGTGGAGCTACAAATCATATGACCGGAAGAAAGGACTTGGTGGTGGACGTTCACAAGATTCCATCTATGCCCACCAATGTCGAATGGAGTGATGCCTCATCCTCTAAGGTATTGGGACTTGGCAAGGTTGTCATTTCTCATGATCTCACGATCGAGAAGGTCATGCTTGTCGAGTCCCTTGCATACAATTTACTTTCCGTTCGTCAACTTGCACTCATGGGCTTTGCCACTTTCTTTGATATTGATACCGTGGCCCTCTTGTGGAGCAAGACTCTTAAAGTAGCCTTTGTTGGGCATGTCGAGAACGGTCTCTATGTGATTAACTTTTCGGAGCGACCCACTAAGACCGCGACATGCCTAATGGCTAAAGTTGACGTGGGATGGCTTTGGCATCACCGTTTAGCCCATGTCAATATGAGATCTTTGCAAAGTCTTCTCAAGGGGGACCATGTCCGTGGACTAACAAATGTTAGTTTTGCTAAAGATCGTGCTTGCAGTGCGTGTATCGAAGGAAAGCTACATGAAAAGGCTCACCCTCCCACGACTATCATTTACCCGAAGAGGCCTTTGGAGCTCCTTCACTTGGATCTCTTTGGGACTCCATCCTTTGATAGCCTTGGGGGTAGAAAATATTGCTTGGTGATTATGGATGATTATTCAAGATACGCTTGGGTATATTTCTTCAAGAGGAAGAGCGAGACCCAACAAACCGTCATTGACTTTGCAAATGAAGCCCAACGTCAACACAATGCAAAGATCTTGACAATAAGAAGTGACAACGGCACCGAGTTCAAGAACTACACCTTGGATGAGTTTCTTAGTGATGAGGGGATCAAGCATCAATATTCCGCACCATACACCCCTCAACAAAATGGTGTAGCGGAGAGGAAGAACCAGACGTTGATGGATGCGGCAAGGACCATGATGGCGGAGTTCAAGTCTCCATACAACTTTTGGGCCAAAGCCATCAACACCGCTTGTCATGCATCCAATTGGCTCTACCTCCGCAAGGGCTTGAACAAGACTCCATATGAGATACTCACCGGTAACAAGCCCAACGTCAAGTACTTTCGGGTGTTCGGGTGTAAGTGTTTCATTCTCAAGAAAGGTGTTCAGTTGTCTAAATTTGAGGCTAGAGCTTATGAGGGCATATTTGTTGGTTGTGCTACAAACTCTCATGCTTACCGTGTCCTCAATAAGTCCACGGGACTTATTGAGGAGACGTGTAACGTGGAGTTTGATGAGAATAACGGCTCTCAAGTGGAGCAAAGTGGCACTTGTGATGTAGGTGATGAAATTCCTCCTCAAGCCATAAGAAGAATGGGAGTTGGTTTCATCCTACCCATTGAGGAACCCCTTGTGGCCGAAGGAGAAGGACAATGCTCCACTCAAGTGGAGCCATCACCAACCCAAGGCCCACACGCTTCCGAAGAACAAAGTGAAGGCCCTCAACCTCATGAACAAGACCAAGGGCAAGATCAATCTCAAGACGGTGTAGAATCACCAAGTGATGCCCAAGGTCAAGTTCTCTCCTCCAAGCAAGTTCAAGATCAAGAGCAACCTCAAGATCAAGAACAAGCTCAAGACGGCGCTCAAGATGATCAGGTGACTGCTCCTCGACTCACCCCCGAGGAGGAATTGGAGCGTCGTGCCGCCAATATTGCATCCAAGCTCTCCACCAAGGGTCATCTCATGAAGAATGTGCTTGGAAGCATTCAAAAGGGAGTAAGCACTCGTAGACAATTGGCAAACTATTGTGAACATCACGCGTTTGTCTCTTGTGTTGAACCCCAAAAGGTCTATGAGGCGCTCGAAGATCCGGATTGGCTCAATTCCATGCATGAAGAACTCAATAACTTCGAGTACAACAAGGTGTGGAGATTGGTGCCAAGGCCAATGGGGAACCACAATGTCATTGGAACCAAGTGGATATTCAAGAACAAGCAAGATGCTCATGGGACAATATTTCGCAACAAGGCAAGATTTGTAGCACAAGGCTACTCCCAAGTCGAGGGTATCGACTACAGTGAAACCTTTGCTCCCGTTGCTCGTCTTGAATCCATTCGTTTGTTGATTGCTTATGCTTCTCATCATAACTTTAGGTTACAACAAATGGATGTGAAGAGTGCTTTTCTTATGGTCCTATTAATGAGTTGGTGTATGTCAAGCAACCTCCCGGGTTCGAGGATCCCTACTTCCCCGATCATGTGTATCAACTTGATAAGGCACTCTATGGCCTTAAACAAGCCCCACGTGTGTGGTATTACCACCTTACCGAGTTGTTGCAAGATCGTGGATTTGAAGTTGGGAAAATCGACCCCACTCTTTTTACTAAGAAGGTCAAAGGGGACTAGTTTGTGTGCCAACTATATGTTGATGATATTATCTTTGGTTCCCCTAAAAAAGCTTTCAATGAGGAATTTGCTGCTCTCATGACCTCTAAGTTCAAGATGTCTTCGATGGGAGAGTTGAAGTTCTTCCTTGGATTCGAAATCAAACAAAGAAGAGAAGGAACCTTCATCAACCAAGCCAAATACACTCAACACATGCTAAAGAGATTCAAGCTAAGTGATGTCAAGCCAGCTTCCACTCCAATGCCCACCAAGTGCCAACTTGACATTGATCCCAATAAAGCGGTGGATCAAAAGGTATATCTCTCCATGATTGGCTCCTTGCTTTACCTTTGTGCATCTAGACCGAATATCATGTTGAGTGTGGGAATTTGTGCACGGTTTCAAGCCGCACATAATGAAAGCCACTTTGTGGCAGTCAAGCCAATCTTTCGATATTTGGCTCATACCCCAAACTTTGGCTTATGGTACCCAAGAGGAGCAAACTTCAAGCTTGTAGGTTATTCGGACTCGGATTGGGTGGGAGACAAAGTGGATAGGAAGTCCACTTACGGAGGGTGCCAATTCCTTGGTTGCTCTTTGGTAAGTTGGTCTTCTAAGAAGCAAAGTTGTGTATCTCTCTCGTCCATCGAAGCGGAGTATGTGGTGGCCGGTAGTTGTTGTGCACAACTTCTATGGATGAGGCAAACTTTAAAGGATTACGGTGTCATTTGTGACAAAGTGCCTCTTTGGTGTGACAATGAAAGTGCCATCAAGATTTCTCTCAACCCGGTGCAACACTTCAAGACGAAGCATATTGAGATTCGGTATCACTTCATCCGGGATCACATTAGGCGAGGGGAGATCGAGCTCAACTACGTCAACACTCGTGATAACCTTGCAGATATTTTCACGAAGCCCTTGGATGAAGCAAGATTTCATGAGTTAAGGTATGAGCTAAATATCATTGATTCAAGCAATGTTGCTTGAATCCTTGCACACCCCACCATACTCAACTTGTTATCTTGTTTAGGTGTAGGCATGGACATAGGGGGAGTGTTGTTCTCTCAATGAACTCTCCCTCCCCCCATTATGCATAAATTGATCAACTCTTTCACATTAGCCATTGTTGATGGTACTTCTGCTTCAAAGACGAGTTTGGTCATGGGCCCCAGGATAATTCTTCGCGGTGTCATACCAATTGACTCAAACATAGGTGGCTCCAGCCACCGCCCTCTCTTTGGAGAGGTTGTGTTGCGTGTTTTAGTCCTTGTTGTCTCTCGTCTCCCTTTCATTGTGTCGAGCTTGTGTGTGTTGTCTCGTGTGTCAGTGTCTTGGTGTGTCCGTTCGTTTGAAGGTTGCTTTGCAAAGGCCTTTTGTTTTCCCTTGTTCTTGAAACTTGCATATTCTTGAGCACACGATACTATTGCGGCCTGCCACGGTACTACCGCGTGAGCAGCGCACGGTACTTCCGCACCCAGTGCGGTAGTAATTTTTTATTGCCGCCTGGGGGAGCGGTACTACCACCCACGGTGCGGTACTTCCGCCCGGGCGGTACTACCGCGATGACACGTGGTACTACTGCGCTGTCGAGGGCGCGTGGGGGTTAAGAGCGGGCAGGGGGAGTTCCAACTCCCCCATACCCATTCGTGTGTTTCTCTCCATGTCGTCTCTCTCTCTCTCTCGCTCAAGAACGGTGCCGGAGACTCTCGCCGGATCTCCTTCTCCGGCCGCTCTCCTCGGATTCCGACTGATGGGATCGTTCCCCACCACTTCCTCTTGCCATGGAACAAGGTTTCTCCCCAAATCCCTCTCTCTTTGGTTCGTTTGTTTGCTTCTAGGTTTTTGGGGAGATGCATGTTGTTCTTGAGATTTTAGGCCAAATCTATGCAAGAGTAGGATGTAGGAGAGTAGTAATGCGTAGAGATTGTACTTGCTATGTTGCCCCGTGGTAGATTTGATCAACTGTAGTACCGCGTCGTTGTCACGGTTGTGCTCAGATCCAATTGTGGATTCGGATCTGCCGCCGTGCGGTACTACCGCATCTCTGGTGCGGTACTACCGCTCGTACGGTACTACCGCTCCTCCGGAGCAGTACTACCACGCGAGGCGCGGCACTAAAATTTTACTGCTGCTCCGAGACACGGTACTACCGTGCCACCTTGGCACGGTACTACCGTGACTAGGAGCAGCACTAAAATCTTAGTACCGCGCAGCCATGCGGTACTACCATTTTTGTCAAATCTCTCTTGTGGCAATTCTCAAGTGCGAGTTCTACTTGTTTCACCTGTTTTGTTGTGGTCTTTGCATTGATCCTTCTCGCTTCTCGTGTGTGTTTTTGTGTTTTGTGTCTTAGGTGGTGGCTCCGGTGCTCCTGCTCGTCGTTCCAATCCCAGCCGTGACACGGGTTCCAAGTGTCTGCGCAACCAAGATGAAGCTCCAAAGGGCTCCAATGCCCCCAACGCAGGACCAAGACCAGCGCCACCAAGCACAAGGAGTCCTCCATGGGCATGGATGAGATACATCTTGCTGAGTTCATCTCTCGAAGGAAGATCAACCCCTATGTGTTCGCCCTCATGCCAACTCCGAGTCAGCTAACAAGAACAAGCTCTAGCAGTATTATGTTGAGAAGTTGCTTCCCAGTGGCAAGAAGGCGTGGGTGCTGAACTCATTTCTGGACATCATGTATCGCATCTTCTGCAACTCCCTCTTTCCCCGCATTGTTGAAAAGGACAAGGTGCATGCCTATCTTGTGGATATGATGCTTATTTGTGAGGAGGCGCGCGTATCTCAGACGCAACCACTTGATGTCTCACATATCATGTGGTGTGAGCTTCGGTTCGCGGTGTTCAACCGCAAGGTACCCATCTATGGACCTTACCTGTGTCTGTTGATCTCGAAGACTTGGGAGAAGCTGTTTCCCGGTGATGAGTTTCTTGCTCCTGACTGGACTCGTCATGACCCCATCAAGCTCCGTGTCAAGACCCAGTGGGCCAACACTACTACTCGTGCTGAGGCTGAGGCTGCTAGGATGGTTGTTGATGAGGAGGAGATTGAGGAGGAGGACACAGATGAGGACAGCTCTGCTGGGTATGCTCCTGCCTCTACTGAGCCCTCATGGGCTAAGAAGCTGATGGCCAAGATGAAGGCCTTGTTCTGCATGCAGGCAAAGGGGCAGTACCGGACTCACGTTGCCTCCAAGGAGAGTCGCCGCCATGACAAGAAGATCATGAAGGTTTTTGGAGAGGAAGTTTCCGGCGGCTCCGAGGAGCACATCACTCCAGAGGCTAAGTGGATGGCAAAACAAGGCTACAAGTGGACTGATTCTGAGGAGGAGCCCATCCCCGCTGCCGAGTCCGACGAAGAGCGTGCGAGTGACTATTCCGCCTGAGCCACCACTTGTGTTGTAGGTGTCCTCTCTGCCTTTTTGGCATCTCGATGCCAAAGGGGGAGAGAGTGTAGGATTTGCGAGTCGTGTTTGTTTCGTTGCGTCATTTGCTTTTGTTCCGTTGAACCTCGTTTGCTTTGGTTTGGTTTGCGCTTGTGAGACTTATCAATCATATGGTGTAAGACATATGCACTCTATCGTACCTTATTGAGCTTATGCTATCTTGTGCTATTTATTTTATGCTCATAGTTACTATCTTGCTTAGTGTTAGCCTTATTGTTGCAAGATATGCCTTGTCTATAAAATATAGGGGGAGTGTTGATCCTAGCTTGTGTGCCGTGCAGTCCAAAGCACTTATCTAGATAGCACACATCTAGGGGGAGCCCGTCTATATTTTAGAGATGTGGGGTTTGTCCATGTTCATTTAATCTCCTTTTGTGCAAAGCCCGTATTGTCATCAATCCACCAAAAAGGGGGAGATTGTAAGGGCATATTTATCCCTTAGTTGTTTTGGTGATTGATGACAATGCTTTTGCGGACTAATCGTGTGCATTGAGTATTTGGTGATTGATGACTAGGCACAAGACGATTTGGTGCCCCTCGAAGACTATTGAAGACGGCGTTTCTCTACGTTTCTTTTCGGTGGATTTGAGTCGTAGGAAAGCCGTACTATTAAGAGGGGGTCCGCTTTGGAAAGGTTTTGGGTGGAATCATCATGTACACGTCCACTCCATTTGCACCTCCTTTCCTTTGGCATGTTGGAGCATCCTCCGTCTTTTCTCGTCTATGCAAATTGTCGTGTTTGCTGAACTTGGGCATGCGGTTGTACTGCTCCTAGGAGCGGTAGTACCGCAGGCCCTTGCGGTAGTACCGGCCCCAGGCGCGGTAGTACCGCAAGCGCCCACGGTAGTACCGCTCCTTGGAGTTGTAGTACTGTGGCCCCAGGCCAGGCGCTGCTGCGGCTGCAGTAGTAGGGGCGGATGTAATTTTTCACATCCGTGCCCTACGCGGTAGTACCGCGCCCGGTGCGTGGTAGTACCGTACGTTCTGGCCTGGCTCAGCAGCTTGCGCGGCAGTAGGAGCGGATGTAATTTTTTTACATCTGCACCCCGTGCAGTAGTACCGCTCCTGGCTTACGGTACTACCGTGTCGGATTTTTGCATTGACTCCAACTCAGCGGAAGTTGCCACGGATGTATTTTTATATGTCCGTGCCTTCCCAAAATCTGGAACATCCCTGCCTTGCGGTAGTACCGCAAGGGGGAGCGGTAGTACCGCGCCAGCGGTTCTACCGCCCTCTGCTTCAGTGCATTTGGGCTGTCCTGGTTTGTGCTGCTCGGGCGGTAGTACCGCGGGGCCCTGCGGTAGTACCGCATGCCCTTGCGGTAGTACCGTGGCCCTGGCGCGGTAGTACCGTGCTACACAGGCTGGGTTGGTGGATAACGGTTGGATTTGTTCTTCCACTATATAAGGGGTGTGTTCTTCTCCGAGTTGACCACCTCTTCCATCCCCAAGCTCCATTGTTGCTCCAAGCTCCATTTTCGCCCGATCTCTCTCCCTAGCCAATCAAACTTGTTGATTTTCTAGGGATTGGTTGAGAAGGCCCCGATCTACACTTCCACCAAGAGAAATTCGATTCCCCCCACTAATCCCTTGCGGATCTTGTTACTCTTGGGTGTTTGAGCACCCTAGACGGTTGAGGTCACCATGGAGCCATATTCCATTGTGGTGAAGCTTCGTGGTGTCGTTCGGAGCCTCCAATTAAGTTGTGGAGATTGCCCCAACCTTGTTTGTAAAGGCCCGGTCACCGCCTCCAAGGGCACCAATAGTGGAATCACGGCATCTCGCATTGTGTGAGGGCGTGAGGAGAATACGGTGGCCCTAGTGGCTTCTTGGGGAGCATTGTGCCTCCACACCGCTCCAACCGAGACGTACTTCCCCTCAAAAGGAAGGAACTTCGGTAACACATCCTCGTCTTCACCGGCTCCACTCTTGGTTATCTCGTGCCTTTACTTGTGCAAGCTTCTTTGTGTTATATCCCTTGCTTGCTTGTGTGCTTATTGTTGTTGCATCATATAGGTTGGCCACCTAGTTGCATATCTAGACAACCTACTTTGATGCAAAGTTTAAATTGGTAAAGAAAAGCTAAAAATTGTTAGTTGCCTATTCACCCCCCCTCTAGTCAACTATATCGATCCTTTCAATTGGTTCAGAGCCTCGGCTCTTTATTAAGGACTTTGTCGTCCGAAGAGTATGGTTGACACCGTAGACGGTGGTGAGGAGCACTCCGGTGTGAATCCAATCTCGTCTACGGCCGATGGGGGAACCGCGGTCTCTCGTGAGGAATTCAATGTGGCTTTGGACACATTGAAAACCTCCATGACGACCTAGGTTGAAAGCATGTTTAATAAATGCATAGAAGGGCTTAAATTATCCACCGCACCAATGAAAGTGGGTGATCCCACTAACAAGGTGACGGATGCTAACTCCGACAAGGGGGAAGCTACTAGTCAAAAGGCTCCTTCCAGTGGTAAAAATGGCACCGACATCTTTGCCCATGTGGAACCTCCGCTTGTTTATGGTGGACCGATTCCCTCCACTCATTTAAATCATGTCGGTCCTCCCCCAAAGATTGTGAAAAATGAGGACTTTGATTCTTGGGTTTATCTCTTTAAGCTTCATAGGAACGGTAACAGTAACAGTGATAGCAGTTTTCGAGGGGATCGCAACAGTTTTCGAGGGTAGAGTATTCAACCCAAATTTATAGATTCAACACAAGGGGAGCCAAAGAATATTTGAAGGTATTAGCAGCCGAGTTGTCAATTCAACCACACCTGGAGATTAATTATCTGCAACAAAGTGATCAGTAGCAAAGTAGTTTGATAGTTTCGATAGTAGTGACAGTAGCAACAGTAACAGTAACAGTGATAGCAGTAATTTTGTAGCAAGTGTAACAGTGATGATAGCAGTAGTAACTTAGCAGAAACAATATAAGATAAATTCGTAGGCAATTGATCGGTGACTTGTTTGATGATATTCATCATGAGACAGTTATAAACTAGGACGATACGGCACTAGCTCCAGTTCATCGATATAATGTAGGCATGTATTCCGTAAATAGTCATACGTGCTTTATTAAAAGAACTTCCATGGCATCTTTTGCCCTACCCTCCCGTGGCAGCGGGGTCCATATTGGAAACTAAGGGATATTAAGGCCTCCTTTTAATAGAAAACCATAACAAAGCATTAACACATAGTGAATAAGTGAACTGCTCAAACTACGGTCATCACCGGGAGTGGGCCCGGTTGTTGTCACTCTGGGGTTGCCGGATCATAACACGTAGTAGGTGACTATAACTTGCAAGATCGGATCTAAAACATGGATATAATGATGAATTCATAAACGGTTCAGATCTGAGTTCATGGCACCCGGGCCAAGAGTGACAAGCATTAAGCATGGCAAAGTCATAGCAACATCAATCTAAGAACATAGTGGATACTAGGGATCAAGCCCTAACAAAACTAGCTCGATTACATGATGAATCTCATCCAACTCCTCACCGACCAGCGAGCCTACGAAGGAATTACTCACTCCCGGTGGGGAGCATCATGGAATTGGCGATGGAGAAGGGTTGGTGATGACGAAGAACGAAGATCCCCCTCTCCGGAGCCCCAAATGGACTCCAGATCTGCCCTCCCGAGGAAGAACAGGGCTTGGCGGCGGCTCCATCTTGTGGATTGCGATAATTCTTTCTCCCTCATTTTTCTCCAAAAATAGGATTTTATAGCGTTGGAATCAGATTCTACGGGGCCACCAGGTGGGGACAACCCACCTGGGCGCGCCAGGAGAGGGGGAGCACCCTGGTGGGCTGTGCCCACCCAGACGCCCCTCTCCGGTAGGTCTTGGCTCCAGAAATTCTTATTATTGATATAAAAAAATCCTCGCAAAGTTTCGTTCCATTCCTACAACTTTCATTTCTGCACAAAAACAACACCATGGTAGTTCTGCTGAAAACAGCGTCAGTCCGGGGTTAGTTTCATTCAAATCATGCAAATTAGAGTCCAAAACAAGAGGAAAAGCGTTAGGAAAAGTAGATACGTTGGAGACGTATCAACTACACACACAACGAGGAGCAAGAGTATTGTACCAAGCTTTAGCATCACCCTTTAATGAGAACGGAAATAATTTGAGAATATAGTAATAGCGAGTTTTCTCATCATGAGTAAAAAGGGTGGCTATGTCATTCAACTTAGTAAGATGTGCCACAGCAGTTTCAGTTTCATAGCCATGGAAAGGACCAGATTCAACCAAAGTGATTAACTCTGGGTCGACAGAGAATTCACAATCGTTATCATCAATAAAGATAGGTGAAGTAGCAAACTTAGGATCATGTTGCATTCTAGCATTCAGAGATTTTTCTTTATACTTGCACAATAATTTCTCTAGATCATCTCTATCCTTAGAAGCAAGAATATCTCTAGTTGTCTCTTCATTCATAACATAACCTTCCGGTACCTTAGGCAATTCATATCTAGGAGGGATAATTCTAGTAGGTGTTTCAAGATTTTCAGTTGCAAGCTCATCATCAGATTCAACAACATCATGTTGTCTAACTCTAGCAATTTGTTCATCAAGAAAATCACCAAGTGGCACATCATTATCATCAAGCAAGGTTCTAGCATCATCATAAGTATCATTCATAGCAGAAGTAGCATCATCAATAACTTGCGACATATAAAGATTAATACCATGTGGTGGTGTTGCAAGTTTACTTATAACAGAAGGTGAATCTAAAGCAGAACTGGGTGGCAGTTCCTTACCTCCCCTCGTCTTAGTGGGATAAATCTTAGTCTTAGCATCCTTCAGATTCTTCATAATGATAAATTGATAATAATCCCAAGTGACTCAACAAATATAGCTATGCTCCCCGGCAATGGTGCCAGAAAAAGGTCTTGATAACCCACAAGTATAGGAGATCGCAACAGTTTTCGAGGGTAGAGTATTCAACCCAAATTTATAGATTCAACACAAGGGGAGCCAAAGAATATTTGAAGGTATTAGCAGCTGAGTTGTCAATTCAACCACACCTGGAGATTAATTATCTGCAGCAACGTGATCAGTAGCAAAGTAATATGATAGTTTTGACAGTAGTGACAACAACAATAGTAACGGTAACAGTGATAGCAGTAGTTTTGTAGCAAGTGCTACAGTAACGATAGCAGTAGTAACTTAGCAGGAACAATATAAGATAAATTCGTAGGCATTGGATCGGTGATTTGTTGGATGATATTCATCACGTGATAGTCATAACCTAGGGCGATACAGCACTAGCTCTAGTTCATAAATATAATGTAGGCATGTATTCCGTAAATAGTCATACGTGCTTATGGAAAGAACTTGCATGACATCTTTTGTCCTACCCTCCCGTGGCAGCGGGGTCCAACTGGAAACTAAGGGATATTAAGGCCTCCTTTTAATAGAGAACCGGAGCAAAGCATTAGCACACGGTGAATACATGAACTCCTCAAACTACGGTCATCGCCGGGAGTGGTCCTGACTATTGTCACTCCGGGGTTGCCGGATCATAATGCTACCTCTTGAGCATGCGTTGGTTTTCCCTTGAAGAGGAAAGGGTGATGCAGCAAAGTAGCGTAAGTATTTCCCTCAGTTTTTGAGAACCAAGGTATCAATCCAGTAGGAGGCCACACGCAAGTCCCTCGTACCTACACAAACAAATAAGAGCCTTGCAACCAACACAATAAAGGGGTTGTCAATCCCTTCACGGCCACTTGCAAAAGTGAGATCTGATAGAGATGATAAGATAATATTTTTGGTATTTTTATGATAAAGATTAAAAGTAAAGAATGCAAAATAAACGGCGACAGAAATAGCTAGTTGACGGAAGATTAATATGATGGAAAATAGACCCGGGGGCCATAGGTTTCACTAGTGGCTTCTCTCAAGATAGCATAAGTATTACGGTGGGTAAACAAATTACCGTCGAGCAATTGATAGAAAAGTGCATAATTATGAGAATATCTAGGCACGATCATGTATATAGGCATCACGTCCGCGACAAGTAGACCGAAACAATTCTGCATCTACTACTATTACTCCACACATCGACCGCTATCCAACATGCATCTAGAGTATTAAGTCCATAAGAACAGAGTAACACATTAGGCAAGATGACATGATGTAGAGGGATAAACTCAAGCAATATGATATAAACCCCATCTTTTTATCCTCGATGGCAACAATACAATACATGTCGTTTCCCCTACTGTCACTGGGATCGAGCAACGCAAGATTGCACCCAAAGCTAAGCACTTCTCCCATTGCAAGAAAGATCAATCTAGTAGGCCAAACCAAACTGATAATTCGAAGAGACTTGCAAAGATAACCAATCATACATAAAATAATTCAGAGAAGATTCAAATATTGTTCATAGATAATCTTGATCATAAACCCACAATTCATCGAATCTCGACAAACACACCGCAAAAAGAATTACATCGAATAGATCTCCAAGAAGATCGAGGAGAACTTTGTATTGAGATCCAAAGAGAGAGAAGAAGCCATCTAGCTAATAACTATGGACCCGAAGGTCTGAGGTAAACTACTCACACATCATGAGAGGCTATGCTTTGTCAGTTACTTAATGCTTTGCCTGATGAAAACTAGAAGAACACGCTTTCACAAAGCAATCTTTTTTGCACGCATCCTAGCGGTTATTTCTTTGCATTCATCAATGGAAATTCTCATAGCTTTGAGAGACTCATTGATGTCATGCTTAGGTGGAATAGATCTAAGTTTCAAAGATTTAACATCAAGAGAAATTCTATCCACGTTCCTAGCCAACTCATCAATCTTAGGCAATTTTTCTTCAAGCAAAGCATTGAAATTCTTTGGAGAAATCATAAATACTTTAACACTAGTCTCAAAACCAGAGGGCATCTTATTAAAATTTCCATAAGAGTTGTTGTAGGAATTACCATAATTATTAGAGGAATTACTAGGGTATGACCTAGGATTAAAGTTTCCTCTATAAGTGTTGTTACCAAAATTGTTCCTACCAACAAAATTCACATCCATAGATTCATTATTATTCTCAATCAAAGTAGACAAAGGCATATCATTGGGATCAGAATAAACACTCTTATTAGCAAAAAAATTCATAAGTTCATCCATCTTTCCACTCAAAACATTAATCTCTTCTATTACATGCACATTTTTACTAGTAGATCTTTCAGTGTGCCATTGAGAATAATTAACCATAATATTATCTAGGAGTTTAGTAGCTTCTCCTAAAGTGATTTCCATAAAAGTGCCTCCCGCGGTCGAATCTAAAAGATTTCTAGAAGCAAAATTCAATCCGGCATAAATTTTTTGTATAATCATCCATAAATTTAAACCATGTGTAGGGCAATTACGTATCATCAATTTCATCCTCTCCCAAGATTGTGCAACATGCTCATGATCAAGTTGCTTAAAATTCACAATATCATTTCTAAGAGAGATGATCTTAGCGGGAGGAAAATACTTAGAGATAAAAGCATCTTTGCACTTATTCCATGAATCAATACTATTTTTAGGCAAAGACGAAAACCAAGCTTTAGCACGATCTCTAAGCAAAAAAGGAAATAGCTTCAATTTAACAATATCATTATCCACATCTTTCTTATTTTGCATATCACACAAATCAACAAAGTTGTTTAGATGGGTAGCGGCATCTTCACTAGGAAGGCCGGCGAATTAATCTTTCATGACAAGATTCAACAAGGCAGCATTGATTTCACAAGATTCAGCATCGGTAATAGGAGCAATCGGGGTGCTAAGAAAATCATTGTTGTTGGTATTGGAAAAATCACACAATTTAGTATTATCTTGAGCCATCGTGACAAGCAAGCAATCCAACACACAAGCAAACAAGAAGCAAGCGAAAAAGAGGCGAACGGAAAGAGAGGGCGAATAAAACGGCAAGGGTGAAGTGGGGGAGAGGAAAACGAGAGGCAAATGGCAAATAATGTAATGCGAGGGATAAGAGTTTGTGATGGGTACTTGGTATGTCTTGACTTGTGCGTAGACTCCGCAGCAACGGCGCCAGAAATCCTTCTTGCTACCTCTTGAGCATGCGTTGGTTTTCCCTTGAAGAGGAAAGGGTGATGCAGCAAAGTAGCGTAAGTATTTCCCTCAGTTTTTGAGAACCAAGGTATCAATCCAGTAGGAGGCCACACGCAAGTCCCTCGTACCTACACAAACAAATAAGAACCTTGCAACCAATGCGATAAAGGGGTTGTCAATCCCTTCACGGCCACTTGCAAAAGTGAGATCTGATAGAGATGATAAGATAATATTTTTGGTATTTTGAAGATAAAGATTAAAAGTAAAGAATGCAAAATAAACGGCGACAGAAATAGCTAGTTGACGGAAGATTAATATGATGGAAAATAGACCCCGGGGCCATAGGTTTCACTAGCGGCTTCTCTCAAGATAGCATAAGTATTACAGTGGGTGACCAAATTACTGTCGAGCAATTGATAGAAAAGTGCATAATTATGAGAATATCTAGGCATGATCATGTATATAGGCATCACGTCCGCGACAAGTAGACCGAAACGATTCTGCATCTACTACTATTACTCCACACATCGACCGCTATCCAGCATGCATCTAGAGTATTAAGTTCATAAGAACAGAGTAACGCATTAGGCAAGATGACATGATGTAGAGGGATAAACTCAAGCAATATGATATAAACCCCATCTTTTTATCCTCGATGGCAACAATACAATACGTGTCGTTTCCCCTACTGTCACTGGGATCGAGCAACGCAAGATTGAACCCAAAGCTAAGCACTTCTCCCATTGCAAGAAAGATCAATCTAGTAGGCCAAACCAAACTGATAATTCGAAGAGACTTGCAAAGATAACCAATCATACATAAAAGAATTCAGAGAAGATTCAAATATTGTTCATAGATAATCTTGATCATATACCCACAATTCATCGGATCTCGACAAACACACTGCAAAAAGAATTACATCGAATAGATCTCCAAGAAGATCGAGGAGAACTTTGTATTGAGATCCAAAGAGAGAGAAGAAGCCATCTAGCTAATAACTATTGACCCGAAGGTCTGAGGTAAACTACTCACACATCATCGGAGAGGCTATGGTGTTGATGTAGAAGCCCTCCGTGATTGATTCCCCCTCCGGCAGAGCGCCGGAAAAGGCCCCAAGATGGGATCTCACGGGTACAGAAGGTTGCGGCGGTGGAAATAGGGTTTCGTGGTGCTCCTCGATGGTTTCGGGGTATATGGGTATATATAGGAGGAAGAAGTAGGTCGATGGAGCTGCGAGGGGCACATGAGGGTGGGGGGCGCGCCCAAGGGGGCAGGCGCGCCTCCCTCCCTCGTGGCCTCCTCGATTGTTTCTTGACATCCACTCCAAGTCCTCTAGATCACGTTTATTCCAAAAATCACTCTCCCGAAGGTTTCATTCCGTTTGATATTCCTTTTCTGTGAAACACTGAAATAGGCAAAAAAAACAGCATTTGCACCGGGCCTTTGGTTAGTAGGTTAGTCCCAAAAATAATATAAAAGTGTATAATAAAGCCCATTAAACATCCAAAACAGATAATATAATAGCATGGAACAATAAAAAATTATAGATACGTTGGAGACGTATCACATAACACGTAGTAGGTGACTATAACTTGCAAGATCGGATCTAGAACATGGATATAATGGTGATAACATAAACGGTTCAGATCTGAAATCATGGCACCCGGGCCCAAAGTGACAAGCATTAAGCATGGCAAAGTCATAGCAACATCAATCTCAGAACATAGTGGATACTAGGGATCAAGCCCTAACAAAACTAACTAGATTACATGATGAATCTCATCCAACTCCTCACCGACCAGCGAGCCTACGAAGGAATTACTCACTCCCGGTGGGGAGCATCATGGAATTGGCGATGGAGAAGGGTTGACGATGACGAAGAACGAAGATCCCCCTCTCCGGAGCCCCAAACGGACTCCAGATCTGGCCTCCCGATGAAGAACATGAGGTGACGGCGGCTCTGTCTTGTGGATCGCGATAATTCTTTCTCCTTGATTTTTTCTGGAAAGATAGGATTTTATAGCGTCATTTTAAGGGTTTGCGGGGCCACCAGGTGGGGACAACCCACCTGGGCGCGCCTGGGGGGGGGGGCAGGCGCGCCCTGGTGGGTTGTGCCCACCCAAGTGCCCCCCTCAGGTGGCTCTTGGCTCCAGAAATTCTCTTTTATTGTATAAAAATCCTCGCAAAGTTTTGTTCCATTATGAGAACTTATATTTCTGCAAAAAAACAACACCATGGTAGTTCTGTTGAAAACAGCGTCAGTCTGGGGTTAGTTTCATTCAAATCATGCAAATTAGAGTCCAAAACAAGAGGAAAAGCGTTCGGAAAAGTAGATACGTTGGAGACGTATCAGTGGGTCGGGCCGAGGACCCCATGCCGGTTCACCAACGGGCCATATCAAGGCGCCCCGTGGCACGCAGAAGGAATAATTCCAAAGACTTGGTGCATACTCCAAGACATAGGTGTCTTCTACAACACAATTACCTTATATGTAGCCGACCTTGCTGTAACCTTTGACCCACCCAGTATCTATACAAACCAGGGGGAAGTGCTCGTGGACATCATTATCGATCTCATGGTAGATCAACATGTACTTTGTACTCCATCCCAAGTCAATACAACACAAGTAGGACATAGTGTATTATCTCCTTGAAGAGCTTGAAGCTGGGTAAAAACCCCTTGTCTTGTTCCCATCGCATCTAATCTACTAGCTTGAGACCCCCTACTCGAGATCGGCCAGAATTGACCCCGTCACCAGGCGAGCAGGGTCAGCTTCTTACAAGACCATCTCATGACACTCCCCTTCAAAATAGTTTGACCAACTCACATTGTGCACCTGTTGTTCCTGCTCCATTACCCATCAGCCCGCCTCCACGATGTGATGCTTCACTTGTTCTTTGCCTACCAAGATGGGGTAGAAAATGCCCACAGAAATTCCTCGACCTCGTTCATGGTAGGAGGCGGCAACGACGGGGCATCAATGATAGGAACTAGCCCTTTCTCTTGCCGTGGGACTTGCTTACCCAGCTCCACAGGTGCACCGACGGGAAAGACTCCAACAACATTGTTTGACATGTGTCGGGCTGTTTCGTTCGCGCTTGTGCTACTTGTGAGTTGCATTGGGATTTCCCCCAAAGAAGAGGGGAGATGAAGTATAGTAGAGATAAGTATTTTCCTCAGTGAGAACTGATAACCAAGGTTTATCAAACTAATAGGGGAACCACGCAAATTCCCATCTTCGGCACCTGCACACACAAAAGTAAATACTTGCAACCAATGCTAGAAAGAGGGTTGTCAATCCCCTTGAACTCGTTACTTGCAAGGATCAAATCTTGTATAGGTACATGGATAAATTGCAAAGTAAAATAAAAGGTAAATAAATTAAAGCAAAGTATTTTTGGATTTTATAGTATGATTAAAGTAGACCCGGGGGCCATAGTTTTCACTAGAGGCTTCTCTCTCTAACACATAGCATATGGTGGGTGAACAAATTACTGTTGGTCAATTGATAGAAAAGTGCATAGTTATGATGTTATTCACGGCAATGATCATGTATGTAGGCACCACATCCGAGACAAGTAGACCGACTCCTGCCTGCATCTACTACTATTACTCCACCAATCGACCGCTATCCGACATGCATCTATGGTATTAAGTTCATGAAACACGGAGTAACGCCTTAAGCAAGATGACATGATGTAGACAAAGTAAATACAATCAATATGAATAAAGCCTGTCGTTTTATCCTTAATGGTAACAATACAAATTAAATACGTGTCTTGTCCCCTTATTTCACTGGGATATAGAACACCACAAGATTGAACCCATTACAAAGCACCTCTCCCACTGAAGATAAATCAATCTAGTTGGCCAAACCAAACAGATAGATCGGAGATAAATACAAAGCTATAACAATCATAATAAAGTTCAGAAAAGACTCAGTTACTTTCAATGAATAATCTGGTCATAAACCCACAATTCATTGGATCCCAACAAACACACCGCAAAATAAGATTACATTGGAAATAACTCCAAGAAGATCGAGGAGCACATAGTATTGAAGATCAAAGAGAGATAAGAAGCCATCTAGCTACTACCTATGGACTCGTAGGACTGTGGTGAATTACTCACGCATCATTGGAAGGCAACAAGGATGATGTAGAAGCCCTCCGTGATCGATTCCCCCTTCGGTAGAGTACTAGAAAAGGCCTCCAGATGGGATAACGAAAGAACAGAAGCTTGTGGCGGCGGAAAAAGTGTTTTGGGTGGCTCTCTGTTGGTTTGGGCATATTTGAGAATTTATAGAGGCAGAATTAGGTAAAACGGAGTTGCATGGGAGTCACGAGTTCAGGGGGCGCGCCTGGTGAGCTCGTGACTCTCCCGTAAGGCTTATGGCCTCCTCCTGAACCTTCTAGGGTCCTTATGGTCCAAGAAAAACCACCGTAAAGTTTCATCGTGTTTGGACTTCGTTTGGTACTGATTTTCTGAAAAAGGCAAAAACAAGCAAAAAACAGGAACTGACACCGGGCACTAGGTTAATAGGTTAGTCCCAAAAAATGCTATAAAATACCATATAAATGCATATAAAGCATCCAAGATTGATAATATGATAGCATGAAACAATAAAAATTAGAGATACGTTGGAGACATATTATCATGCCGGGCAGGCACGGGAGCCCGACGTTAGGCTGGTAGTGGTCGGTGTCAGTGATGGCCTAGTGACATTAGCTTGCGCCATAGTGGGGGCGGGCGGTTCAACGGCATGCAACTTTCCTTGGTTTCCATCGAGTGCGGTGATACGTTCTCATCGTATCTATAATTTTTGATTGTTTCATGCCAATATTCTACAACTTTCATATATTCTTGGCAACATTTTATATTATTTTTGGGACTAACATATTGATCTAGTGCCCAGTGCAAGTTCCTATTTGTTGCATGTTTTTGCTTCGCAGAATATCCATATCAAACAAAGTCCAAACGTGATAAAAATTTACGGAGATTTATTTTGGAATATATGTGATTTTTGGGAAGAAGAATCAATGCAAGACTGTGCTCAAGGGCCCCACGAGCCACCAGGGTGCGCCCAGGGGGTAGGGCGCGCCGTGGTGGCTTGTGAGTCCCTCGTAAGGCGGTTGCAGCCCTTCTTTTGCCACAATAAAGATAATATCTGGAAAAAATCATGTTAAAATTTCAGCCTAATTGGAGTTACGGATCTCCGAGAAATTAAGAAATGGTTTTTGGCCAGAAAATAGGAATGCAAAACAGAAGAGAACAGAGAGAGATCCAATCTCGGAGGGGCTCTTGCCCCTCCGCCTCCATGGCGGCCATGGACCAGAGGGAGAACTCTCCTCCCATCTAGGGTGGAGGCCAAGGAAGAAGAAGAAGGAGGGGGGCTCTCTCCTCCTCTCTCTCCTTGTGGCGCGAGAACGCCGCCGGGGCAATCATTGTGACGGCGATATACACCAACAACTTCGTCGCCGTCATAACCAACTCTCTCCCCTTCTATGCAGCGGTGTAACACCTCTTCTCCCTGATTTAATCTCTACTTAAACATGGTGTTTAATGCTATATATTATTATCCAATGATGTATGACCATGCTATGATGTTTGAGTAGATTTTTTTTGTCCTATGGGTTGATTGATGATCGTGATTGGTATGAGCTGTATGTTTTATTTTGGTGCTGCCCTATGGTGCCCTCCGTGTCGCGCAAGCGTGAGGGATTCCCGTTGTAGGGTGTTGCAATACGTTCATGATTCGCTTATGGTGGGTGGCGAGAGTGACAGAAGCTTATACCCGAGTAAGGGGGTTGTTGCGTATGGGAGTAAAGAGGACTTGGTACTTAATGCTATGGTTAGGTTTTACCTTAATGATCTTTGGTAGTTGCGGATGATTGCTAGAGTTCCAATCATAAGTGCATATGATCCAAGTACGGAAAGTATGTTAGCTCATGCCTCTCCCTCATATAAAATTGCAATAATGATTACCGGTCTAGTTATCGATTGCCTATGGGCAAATCCTTCTCTTGTGTTACAAAATTCTTTCTACTAAACAATTAACTATTATTATCTTGCAATTTACTCATAGTTCTATTCTCTCTAAGTACTTCTAGTTTTATTCTTGCAAACCTATCCTATCACCTACAAAATAGTTTCATAGTTGTTCTATGTAAAGCGAACGTTATATGTGCTAGAGTTGTATCCGTGGTCGATAGAACTTGAAGGGAATATAAATCCTACCTTTAGCTCCTTGTTGGGTTCGACACTCTTATTTACCGAAAAATCTACAATTGATCCCCTATACTTGTGGGTTATCATGTGGTCGTGTGCCTGCGCGTGCGTTTGTGGTGGGGCCCGTCCTGCCGGGACCCCGATCGGCTATCCCACCCATGGATCCGATGGTGACGCGGTTCAGATTCAGTGTCATGATGGGTGACTGAGGTGGGTTTGCTCCTTTCGGAAGTAACCTATTGTATCCCTAAAACAAGTTTCGCTCCTTGCTACCTATCTGGCTCGTGCTTAGGTGGGGTTGTGGTAGTTCGGTCCTTTCTCGCCCTTCTCACAAAACTGCCTTACTACTGCATAGGTTAACTTCGTGCTTTCAGATGGTTCGCTAAAAACTTCTTTCTAATAGCTTTTCTTACCTTTTAAAGTTTGCTTGGCTTCTTTTTGCTTATTCATAGATGTCTCATGAACCAGAACCAAATGGGGGAAGTGTTTGGCAATTTTATAGTTAAATACCACTCATGGACTCATGCATTATTGAATAAGCAAGCATTAAGCGGTAACATGAATGTGCTACTATACTCTAAACTCATATCGCCTTTGGGGATGAATTGGAATTGATAAATCGTATGTAAACATGTGCCAACTCAAGCCACTTGATCACTTTGGAGGAGAATGCCATGTCAACATACTAATCGGGTGGCCCTAGACTTGTTTGTTACGTACGGAACAACGTTGAGGCGTTGTAGACCTTGCGGTTCTGGTCCATCAAATGGGGGCTTAAAATGGGTGGAATCCAATTGGGAAGAGCGAACATTTACTTATACCTATAATGAGTCAGTGGTGCCTCCCTGCAGGGTTAAATCTTTTCGAAAAGCCATGTCCGCGATTATGGATGACCTGGATCTTGGTAACAGTTCGTAGAGCAACGTCAACCTAATAATTAAAACTTGCCAACATGTGTTCCTTGACCGTCTCTTCTTCATGGGTCATACAAAGGGAAGTACAAGGTAGTGTTATGTTTGCGTAGGAAGGTGAATAGGATGATTAGTTCGCGAGTTACCTTGATTCAGATTACGCTCCTAGCTTTATCTATTTAGACGTAAGTTGTAGTTAATGCTTAGTGCTTGGAGCTTCACCACTTACCATTTCCTCACCCATATGTATTGTTAGTGCTAATACCCTTAGTATGAGACTTGTTGAGTATTTTGTACTCACCCTTGTCAGATCAACAACTTGCAGAGTTCTACAATTGCGATGCTGAGATAGGTTGATATTATGTTCAGTTCGATTACCACACAGAGTAGAATAGTGGATTTCGGCCAGCAGCCTGGAACCAACGGGAGGGATCACCCGCTTTATGTTTTCCGCCTCTTAGGCAAATGTGGATTTTGTCTTTATCCAGAGTTATGATGCCTTCCGCTGTGTTAATGTAGTGTTGAACCAATTGGTCTCTAAGTGTAATGAATTTGGATCGTGTCACTTGTATGCTCTACTTATATATATTAAGTTGCATCTTTGATAGTGAAAATGTTGTGATATTCAATTTGTAAAGTCCGCTACACATGACAATGTGTGTATGATATGAAGTCAAATGTTACTTCGGTACTATATGCGCTTCTATTCTAGAAATGGATCAAAAGGTCTATATTTAGAATAGTACCGCATATGAGGCCTTACATACCCCATCCACTTCCTCCATTGTTCAACTTCTCCAAGAGATATACTTCAAGATTTGACCTCCAAATAGTCTTTAGGAATTTGACCCTTCTAATTACTTAGTTAACAATCAATTACAACACAACCAACACACTCACACATGCAACTCTACTCTCAAGGAAACAATTGAGGGATGCACAATATTCATGGGTATTTCTGTATGATCAAGATATGACTTAACTTATTCCTAGTCATCATTGAGAAACTCTTCCGTCAACTTTGGATACCCTACAACTGGAGAATAATTTCTTGGTACGTAACCAACCAACCAAATGTAAGGGCTAAAATGAAAACATGCCCTAACATGTGATAAACGTTCCCCTAGGCAAATCTAGGGTGATGGGAGAATCAAACTTGGTTTGTATGGAATAATATGGATTTGTAGTTTAAGTCATTCCTAGAGTTTGGTCCTGTGCTATCAATCCAAGGTTTGTCTTACAAAAAGATCATGTTCATAATATAGATTCATCATATGCAAGATCATGTGTATAATCCAAAGTACTTCTCCTTTCTTAAAACTAGAGTCCAAATCCAAATATATATCCTTGCTATAATCATGGTCCAAATACAACATACTTATTTATGCAAAATCCATATTGAGTTTATAATGAATCCAAAAGCATTTTGCTCCAATTATATATGGAGTTTTCACATATTAGGTCCATGGCTAGAGGTTGATGGACCGATAGAGTTCAAGAGCCATTATGTAAAATGGCACAGTCTTGACTCTCCAAGAGTAAGGAATATCTCTAGAGAAAAAGATTTAGCTCAAAATCAATTTGAATTTGAATCAATGGAGAAGGACTGGGTCCAAAGAGCTGGCAACTAAGTTTACAAATGCTAAAGGGATGGTATGGTCACAATATCAAAATTTGCAAAAGGAATTCTTTTGAAAATAATTTCCACACTGAAGCTATGATCAAAATACACCCAAAATCCTCATTTTGAAATATGAACACCCCAATTTTTCCTAAGCATGCCATTGGTTCCTACATGTCTTAAGGATTTCTTGGATATCAAATTTACCAAAAATGGATCTGTGGAACTCAAGATATGACATATATGCCCAAAAACGTATTTGAAATTTTGAATATTTGCGAAACATCCAAATGGGTGATCCAAAGGTACATCTGGATTCTACTAGTTCTAAGGATTCCGGAAATATAAGTTTCATAAATTTGGCCAAACAAAATGGAAGATATGATTTTCTAAAGTTTATGCTATTTTTATGTCTAAAATAAACATAAAATAGAAATTAGAAAATCAGCCAAGACATGTGGCATGCTCTGAGTGGCTGGTACCGATTCACTTAAGTGATGTGTCTAGAACCATTCGATCCGAGATCAAGGGTTGGTGTTGCATACCATTTTGTTATCATAAGCGATCTAATCGCAGACGTGTAAATAGACCGTGTGTCTTAAAAGAAAGAGGGTTTAAGATGACCGGGGTTGGGCCCCGTCAGTCGCGGGGGGGGGGGGGGGGGGGTGTGCGAGAGAGAGAGAAGTGGTATCTTTGATTGCCGTCCATTGGAAGCGAATCGGACGATCTTTGATAGAATGTAACAGTTCACTTATGGTCGAGGTTAGTTCGATTTCTCAAGATTATAAATAATATGGGTTTAACCCCCTTTTCTTTAAGAAATAAATGCAGAAACGATGCTATACCATTTGAAAATGCTAAACCACTTCAAAAATTTCTGAGAAAAAAATACCAAGGATCTTATATTGGGCTTAGGAAAATGATTTTAACCAAAACTTGGTTCTGGAAAGTTATGAAATTCTACAAAACATTTTTAGGCCATTAATAATTCCTGAAAGTTTATTTCTTTAGGATATATTAATTCCCTAAAACAACATAAGCAACAAAGGGGTTCTAGGCGACATACTTATGAGGTTTTCATCCTTGCCATTAGTCGGAAAGTTTTAAAACTTCTGATCCCTCATGAAAATCAAGAATTTTCATGTTTTATTTTTCATTCCAAATTCATTTTTTTGGGTATTACATAAACTGGGAAACTACTCGATCTCCACCAAGCCACTCATCTTCCCTTAAAGTCTACCATCACCAACACGCACCTCCTTTTTGATGTATCTCTAAAAATGTGGTTTGCATTCACAAGGCTTAATTTGCCAAAAATGTCAGCCCCTAAAATAGGTTCCCACAAAGCCAACACTTGCTTGTCAAGATATTTTCTGAGCACCCGGTCAACTCTTTACAATTTCCTTTGATCACTAGTTTCATCTCGTTGTTTTACATGACTTTCGTGTTGCATATTTTCTGTTTCAACAATTGTAGACGAGTAGATCTACATCTTCTACTGGACCACACAAATGTGTTTATGTGTGCATGTTATTGAACCGGTAAATTTTTGGCAGGGGAGGATGCAAGAGAACAAACGAGTTGCGCAATATGGTTTTTACCATGTATTCACTCAGCCAGGCTCTCGCAAAACGCGAAAAGTGTATAGACTACCAAACGTCTTCTATTTTTCTTCTTCTTTTGAAACCTCATTCCTGAAGGTTTTTCGTGAAAATCCTCCAAACTAAGTGATTCCAAAATAGATGATCTTATTAACCTATTCCCTTCAACATGTAACTATGCCTAAAAATGTCTTGTCATTTTTTTGTCTTAAGATGCAGCCATCATAGGAAAACAATTAAATAATTTGCATTTAATAATGCTCCTTGTACTCAATATTGTTTAGGAAACAGAGTACAAATGCACATACTTACATACAGTATTAACACTCATTGTTATAAACGCATACACACCCTATCTTTATGAGCTCCTTCAAGAGACTGACAAAATTGTCACGTGTGTCTCATAGTCGACAGGAATGTCGTCTCCCACTAAACAAACATCGTTAGAACTAAATTCAGTAAAATGCGAGCACCCATTCCAAAGTTAGAACTTAAAACCGAACAAGCTGAGCTAATGAATTATCTTTACCTACTAATAAAGCATGGATTGCTTCTGTCGGTTCATCGTCATTATTTTACCTTTTAATAAAATCACTAATATTTCTATCCGTATGTAAAACAAATCATACTAAAAACGCTTCGTTCTGCTCGCACGCACGCCTCCGTATTGGGCAATGTTGCTTTTTTTTAGGTGAGGGCAATGTTGCTTTTTTTTTTTACCACAATTGTCGGCTGGCCTTTTCTTATGGGACACGGACGGGCCTTCTTTTATAGACTAAAAGTCACATGTAAAAAGATAATCCCACCTCGCTCCTTTATGTAGACTGCGACCAGTTTATATAGGATCACATGTTTTTTGAAATATCAACAACAGGCCTAAATAACTACAACAGTTGTGAATGCAGGCGTGCACTTTGCATGGCAAATAATCAGGAATTGTGGGCTGCCTCAAGGGAGGGGTATTAAAGAAAGGATTCCGTCCTTCAAAAGGAAATTATGGGGCTGGATTTCAGATTGTGGACTTGCAAGGATTTAATTATCAAGTATGGATGCACGTGCACGCTACATGAGGAGGATAGATTTCACGATTGTGATCCTCAAGGAGGAGGGAAGTACCGCCTTATGATTCGAACAAAGGGAACCATCGATTGTGAGCCTGAAGGAGGAGGGACGTTGCTGCCGTAGGGGATTCAAACAAAGTCACACAGCCCCGCTCAAAGAAAAAAGAGCTAACGTAATGCAACATCACGGACACATGATCTATAATATGGAGGATTCTAAAATACACTATTCTAATGCCATGACAGACTGGAAAAAAACATTGTAAGGCCAAAACGGGTGAAAAAGATTCCAATTTTTTCAGCTTTGCAATTTCCGGATACATAATTTTTAATGCCCTAAGCTACCACCGGATGCCTTTGTCACCCTTGACTCATCGGAGTTTCTTTGGCTGAACCCACACACCATCAGCCGCATCAAGAATTATAATCCATTCAGATGAAGCAGGCTTGATCGTGCTTCCGGAATGATGAATTTTCGCGTTCAATCTACACCAACCGCCGCAAAGACTATGTCGCGGTCAGTAAGAGATTTTCCAGTTACTAGAATATAATGTAGATGTTGTCACTTTCCTAGACTTTGTTCTTGGTCCGATTGTTGTCGTTAGACGCATGCACCATGATCCATGCTAGCCACAAATGTGAACTGGATGTTGCATAATGCAGCATCACCTTGACGCGGGCATTGAAATGTCAGTCATATGTAAACTTTTTTTAATTAATACATCTTTTTATTAGTTTACAAAAATAATACACGGTTTAGATATATTTCATAAATAATATAGCGCCATCTTCGGGCAAGACGACTGGAACTAATCGTCTTACTGGTAGATGATTGGTGTCCAGTCGTCTTCCCTGAAGATGACTGGGCAGTTGGCTGAACAAGGGCTTCCAGTCGTCCTCCTTGTGATGATTAACTTCAGTCATCCTCCCCGAAGATAATTAGCTCCAGTCATCCTCACCGAAGATGATTAGTTCCAGTCATCCTCCCTAAAGATGATTGGAACATAACCGTGTTCCTCGGAACCCTTTCCCGCCAAACCTGCCTTTCCCGCCAACCCTTCTGTTCCCGCCATCGTCTTTCCCGCCAACCCTTATGTTCCCGCCACCCCTTCTCTTCCCGCCATCTTTTCATTATTGTTGCCGCCCTGCTGTAATGTATAGTGGAATAAGCGTTCGTACCTCAAATCTTTTGTCAAAAGACTGCTACAAAACCTCCGCTCACCCTACAATACGTGAATGATACACTCATTGTTGCCGCACTCACCCTAAAGTGTTCCTTGATGACTTTGCCCTCATAACTGTCCTCTCAATCAACTTCCGTAAAATTGCATGTCTTCCAATCCACTCAGAACATGCATTGACCTTGTTAATTGCCACGACCGTCACATGCTAACATGAATCATTTCCTCTACTATACTTAGGTTTGCCTCTGCCGCCCGCAAAACTACCAACCTCTGCCTTTGCCCCCATCATAGACGTACATCTTCCGTAGATATGTCCTTGGTTGGGTTACTGGACTGCTATCGCGCGGGGGGGGGGGGGTGTGGGGAGGTGGCTCACACTCGTCTCTTCGATTCTCGAAGCTCAAGTGATCTATTTTATATTTGCTTTTCGTCTTCCAAAAAAGGTTTTCAAAACTTTAGATGCTTTGCGCATGCCTTTTTTTGGAAGGCAGGTTTGGCGGGAGAGGGACGGTTATGTTCCAATCATCTTCAGGGAGGATGACTGGAACTAATCATCTTCGGGGAGGATGACTGGAGCTAATCATTTTCGGGGATGATGACTGGAGCTAATCATCTTTGAGGAGGATGACTGGAGCTAATCATCTTTGAGGAGGATGACTGGAGCTAATCATCTTCAAGGAGGACGACTGGAAGCCCTTGTTCAGCCGACTGCCCAGTCATCTTCAGGGAAGACGACTGGACACTAATCATCTACCAGTAAGACGATTAGTTCCAGTCGTCTTGCCCGAAGATGACACCGTATTATTTGTGAAATATATCTAGACCGTGTATTAATTTTATAAATGAATAAAAAATGTATTATTTAAAAGAATAGCTCCATGCTAGCCATAGATGTGAACTGGATGTTGCATAATGCAGCATCACCTCGACGCTGGCATTGGAATGTCAGTCCTATGTAAACTTTTTTGTCACTTTGTTAACCTCGTCCGTATGAGTTTAGACCAGTGAGCCTCAAGTTAGTCTGGTCTACGAAGCTCTATCACCGTCATCACAAACCGAGTGTCGATCATTAACATTACTTCTGTGGTCTCCTCTCCATGGACAACTAATACACCATCATGGATGTATTGCATCTAAAACAATGGTGGCGAGAATGAAATTCGGAAAACCAAACTGCATATATGTTTTAACGGTTTTGCAAAACCTGTATGGTTGAAAGCATAATTCTTCGTCGTTTTGGGAATAATTTATCTGTAATTTTTTATCCCATTGCAACACACGGTCATTTTTGCTAGTAACAAATCATACATATAATTTCAGTTCTTATAATATTAGTCAAAATATTTATGTTTCACAAAATCAAATCTCACTGAAACATAATGCAATTAGTTTCCACGACAACGCATGGGGAACGTCTGGTTATTCGTTTGACGATTATGCCCCCCTCGGTCGCTACTGGCTGGCTCGACCAGACTGATTCAATCGATCGAATGCAGCGTGAGACAACACTGAGAAAAGCGAGAGTGGCCGGAGCCCAAGCTGCGTTAGGGTGTCCGGGGAGGTGGTCCGTGGGAGGGCGGCCGCTCTCGGGAGCGGGCGAAGCAAGCGTGGTGCAGGGAGCTCTCGGCAGCGGGCGAAGGAAGCGGCTCGTCGGCCGGTTCGCTCCGGCACGCTGCGGGCGAAGGAATCGGCTGGAGGAGGGGCAGCGAGCGGTGGTCAGCCGCGGCAGTCGACTGGCGTGCGGCTGGAGGAGGGATTGGGCCGCAGCGGCGCATTAGGCGGCGGTGCCGTGCAGCCGTGCAGGCCAGGGCAGGCTGCAGCAGTGCGTCAACGGAAGGCAATTACAGAACACTGGTCACTTAATCACTTGCTCTCCGCCACTGGTCAGTGTTTATCAATGAATCTCCTGATTAATTGTTACACTCATCGGTTACATGATCGCTTCACATTTGTGAAATCAATGCACTGCTGAGTATAGTAGGTGGATCTCTCACCAGCCCCCTTCCGGCGCGTATTATGACCATATTGCCCTTTCTGTTTTCGCGGTGGTGGTTCAGACTTTGCGAACTTCTTAGCCAGATTGGTAGATTTGTGCTTGTTGATGTGTTCAATGTCATGCAGAAGCTGTAGTAAGTAATATCGGTTGTGGCAAGCATATGAAATGTCTCGGAGTTCTAATTTGTAAAAAATTCAAAAGTTTCACAGGTTTTACAGCTAGGTTTGTAGGCTTAAGCCTCATCTGAGTTTTCCCCTGTGATGCTTTCGTAGATGAGCTTTGTGGCATAACGAGCTTTAGTAGAATGTATTTGATTGTGCGCTTTTGGCATTGTATCTGCTCAGTTTGAATGCTGTGAATTCTAGGGCTGTAGTGATGGTAAGCTAAATGTTTGCCATAAAAAAATATGGTTGTATTGAGTGCAAGGATCAGTTTTGAACCGATGCGAGTAGCAGTCATGGATGCTTTGCATGATTCAATCAGTTTGTGAAGCTGGGAGGTGCAAATATAGGGTACAAATATGTATCAGGTAGTTTCTCTTATAGATCTCCTGCTTATAGGTTCTAGGTTTTAGTGGTTGGTTAGCAGAAGAGGTTGAATAGTAAGTACCTCTGCCATGTGCCTTAGATAAATTTATAGAGATGCTTGCATTTCAAACGAGATCTATGCAAGGCGAGGTGGTTGTGTTTATGTAGTGTTTGGTGATTGCGCACTCTAGATATGTAGTTTACTTGCTTAACATCTCACTTGGTGCAGGTAAAAGAAAAATCTTACTTGGTTTGTTTACTTTGTGAATTTCAAGCATTAGATAGGTGTTTGTAGGGGCGATTATGTAAAATCCAAAGTTCCATCTGCTGATGTTCAATTGTAACATGGGACTTTGACTTATCGGAAACATATAGATTGTTAGGAATAAGCAACTTGTATTCCCATGAGGCCATAGGCCGATATATATATACATGTACAGGTGTGGTACATATGCAGGAAACCCCTTATACTACGGGATAAATACAAAGGGGTTTACATGACTTATATTATAACTCTAACACCCCCCCCCTCAAACTCATGGTGGAGGAACAACACTGAGTTTGGAGAGATAAAAGCCATGTTGTGCTCGAGTCTGGGCCTTCGTCAGGAAATCCGCCAACTGTAACTCGGAAGGCACATAATGAAGAGCAACGACCTGATCCTGCACAGCAGCGCGCACATAGAAAGCATCAACACCAATATGCTTGGTGAGCTCATGCTTCACAGGATCGCGCGCAATGCTAATAGCACCTGTACTGTCAGATAATAGCATAGTCGGTGTAGTGACAGAAACACCAAAGTCCTGAAGTAACCACCGTAACCAAGTCACCTCTGCCGTCAAAAGAGCCATAGCTCGCAACTCAGCCTCAGCACTCGAACGGGAAACTGCAATCTGTTTCTTCGTCTTCCAGGCAATGAGAGAACCGCCAAGAAAAACATAGTAAGCAGAAAGCGAACGGCGATCAGAAGGATCACTAGCCCACGTAGCATCCGCATAGGCCTGAAGCTGTAAAGAACTGGAGCTAGGAAAGAAGAGACAGTGAGAGAGCGTGCCCCGAAGATATCGGAGAACACGAAGGAGATGACTATAATGAACCGATGTGGGAGCAGAAACAAACTGACTCAGAATATGAACCGGATAAGAGATGTCCGGACGAGTGACAGCTAGATAGACAAGGCTGCCAACGAGATGACGATAACGCGTCGGGTCAGGGAGAGGATCACCATCAGTAGCACGAAGGTGAACATTGAGCTCCATAGGAGTCTCAACAGTGCGCTCGTCAGAAAGAGCAGCACGAGCAAGAAGATCCTGGATATACTTTTCCTGGGATATAAAAAAGCCATCAGAGGTAGAAGAGACTTCAATCCCAAGAAAATAGCGAAGAGGTCCAAGATCAGACATAAGAAACTGCTCACTAAGACGGGCCTTTACAAAGGCAATATACTCGGGGTCATCCCCAGTAATGACCATATCATCAACATAGAGAAGAAGAAGAGTCCGGCCACGAGGAGAAAGGTGAATAAACAATGCGGGATCATGAGCACTTGCTGAAAAACCAGCAGTAGTGACCACAGAAGCAAAACGCTCAAACCAGGCGCGAGGGGCTTGCTTAAGGCCATAGAGAGAGCGACGAAGACGACACACCATGCCATCAGGAACAGAATACCCAGGTGGTGGCTGCATGTACACCTCCTCACGCAGCTCACCATTAAGAAAGGCATTCTTAACATCAAGCTGAGATATAGACCAGTGGCGTGCAGAGGCAACGGCAAGAAGGGTACGAATAGTGGTCATATGGGCCACAGGAGCAAAAGTCTCGTCATAATCACGACCATGCTCCTGCTGAAAACCACGAGCCACGAGACGAGCTTTGTGACGCTCAAGAGAACCATCGGAGCGAGTCTTAACCTTGTAGACCCACTTACAAGTGATGGGACGGACTCCGGGAGGAAGAGAAACAAGATCCCAGGTACCAGTGCGTTCAAGAGCAGCAAGCTCCTCCGCCATCGCAAACTGCCATTCAAGATGAACAACAGCCTGACGGTAAGAAGTCGGCTCAAGAACAGCAGCACCAGCGGTGGGAAATCCAAAGCGATCAATAGGTGGACGAGGACGAGAACGCAAGCCATAAGTAGGCTGAGAGGAAGAGGACGACTCATCCAAGGAAGCATCCACAGGTCGTGAACGACGAGTGTAATGCTGAGGAAGAGATGGAACAAGAGAAGGAGGAATCGCCAAGGTAGAATCAGGGGGTGGCGACGAAGAAGTCACCGGAGAGGAAGGTGTAGAATCCGGTGACATGCTAGGTGAGGAGATCGGGGAAGATGGTGGCGGTGAATCGACGAGGGGTGGAGAAGCAGAGGGAGTGGGACGAATAGGCACAGGCACGACGGGAGTGATAGGGGAGTCAGGAAAAGTGAGAAAAGAGATATCCTCCACTGAAAAGACCGAGGAAGATGGGCGTGGGTAAAAAGGACGAGACTCATCAAAAGTCACATCTTGAGAGATACGCATCCGACGACCGACAGGATCCCAACAACGATAGCCCTACTGTAGCCTAAGAAGACACACTCAACAGACTGAGCGGTCAGTTTGGTGCGTTCGCGAGGGGCAAGAAGAACATAGCAAACACAACCAAACAAGCGAAGCATCGAATAATCGGGAGAGCGATCAAACAGACGCTCAAAAGGAACACCACCCTGCAAAGCAGCAGATGGCTGAAGGTTGATGAGATAGACAGAAGTGGAGATAGCCTCGGCCCAAAAATGAGGCGGAAGAGAGGCGGCGATCATCATAGCACGAGCCGTCTCAAGAAGGTGACGATGCTTGCGCTCAGACACACCATTCTGAGCATGAGCACCAGGACAAGAGAACTGGGCAAGAGTACCCTGCTCAGCAAGGACACCACGCAACATCTTAGAGATATACTCACCAGCGGAGTCAGCACGAAAAACACGAATGGGTGAAGAGAACTGAGTATGAACCATGGCAGCAAAACGCTTATAAATAGACAACACCTCACTACGTGAAGTCATGAAATAAAGCCATGTGTAACGAGAAAAATCATCGATGAAAATAATATAGTATTTATGACCACCTTTCGAAGTGAAAGGAGCCGGACCCCATACATCAGAATGGACTAAATCGAAAGGACGCTTAGACACTGACTCACTATGGGAATATGGTAACTGAATCTGCTTGCCAAGACGACAACCCTGACAATCTAAAGAGACATCTCCTGAGACAGACCCCAGAAGACCTCGACGAACTAAAGACGATAACCGAGAACCACACAGGTGACCAAGTCGATGATGCCACTGCTTGAAGGAACCAGTAACAGAGGCGACAGCAGCGGAGGGACTGGCGATGGTGGTGGCAGCGGAAGGAACATGAAGCCAGTCCAACTCCCAAAGACCCTGAGAATCACGGCGGCGAGGGCCAGCCCCAACCAGAGTGTGCGTGCGACGATCCTGGACAGAACAAGAGTCAACATCAAGGATGACACGACAACCAGAATCAGTAAGTTGACCGGCAGAAAACAGATTCATGGTAAGTCGAGGAACATGAGCAACATCAGGAACAGAATAAGGAGTGGAAAGATAGCCTCTACTAGCAACAGAAAGTGGAGTACCATCAGCAGTGAAGACATGAACAGGAGAATCCAGCGAGCGAAGAGAAGACAAAGCGGAAGAATGAGAAGACATATGAAAAGAAGCTCCAGAATCCAGAACCCATGGGGATGTACCTGACTGTGTAGAGGGCGGGTGCTCAGTGCGGGAAGCATCAGTCACAGAACCAGCAGTACCCGTCGAGGAAGAACCTGAAGCCGCGAGCAGACGCTTAAGTCTCAGAATATCCTGCTCAGTCAAAGCAATGGCTGAAGCTGGCGAGGGAGATGACGAAGTCCCGGAGGAGGATGATCGCGCCTTGCGCAGGTGTTTCCGCTTTGTGTAGCACTGGGACTCAATATGACCATCATTGTTGCAGTAGTCACAATGTGAACGGGGCCGACCTGAGCCTCCAGAAGGAGTGGGCAAGAGCGGCGGAGCACTCGAGCGAGAATGGGGCTGTGCAGCAGATGGAGTGGAAGAAACCCGAGTAGCGAGCACAGAGGGAACCTCCAGCAAACCAGCACCACGTAGGCGAGTCTCCTCAGCACGAATCTCTGAAAGCGCCTCCATGAGAGAAATACGGCCACGAGCAAACAACTGAGCACGCCGGGGCTCAAACTCCTTACGGAGCCGAGACAGGAACTCGTAGACGCGATGAAACTCCAAATCGGCCTGGACAGCCTGGCAGCAGGGGCAAGTACGACAACCAGCACTGCGGAGAGAATCAAGCTGGCGCCAGATAGCAGAACTCTGTGCATAAAAGTCATCAACAGTAGAGTCACCCTGCTGAAGAGCATGCTCCTGACGAACCACAGAAAGATATAAGGCATCACCAGAGGGCTCATAGTGCTGACGAAGGCAGGTCCACATCTGGAAGACAGTAGGAAGACCCAGAAACTCAGAAGCAAACTGAGGCAGAACACTAGCAGTGAGAACAGCTGCAGCACGAGCATCATCATCAAGCCACTGAGTGTAAACAGACAAAGCACCATGATACGTCTGAAGAGCCTCCTCATAAGCCAAAGCCCTCTCATCATAGGCACGATCAGCAGCCTCATCAGCAATCTTAGCCGCATCCTTGGCGGCCTGATTAGCATCCGGAGGAAGAACCAGTGGAGTCGGCGGAGTAGGAGCCACCGGAGGAACCGGACGTGGCGGACAGCAGACCTCGCCAGAAAGAACACCCCAGAGACGGATGCCACGCATGTGAATGCGCATGAAGCCAGCGAACTCGGTGTAGTTAGTACCATCGAAGATCACCGGACAGCGAGGGACGGAGACATAGCCCGATGCAGCAGACATTTTTTTTTAGGAGAGACCCGTAATCAGACGGCAGGCGGAAGACCACGGGAGATCAATTTTTTGCACGCTACAACTCGTGCTATTGATCTGTCCCGATCGCGTCTGGCTCGTCTTCCTCCCGCTCGAAGCCGCCGTCGCCGTGGCTGCTCCCGCTCGCAGTCCGCCGCCGCCCTCCCGCTCCCGCAGCTACTGACGCCGCCGACGCTCCCTCCCGCTCTGATACCATGTTAGGAATAAGCAACTTGTATTCCCATGAGGCCATAGGCCGATATATATATACATGTACAGGTGTGGTACATATGCAGGAAACCCCTTATACTACGGGATAAATACAACGGGGTTTACATGACTTATATTATAACTCTAACATAGACGTCCTGACAAAGGTTGAAAGGAATATATTCAAATAGTTATATTACACATTTAACTATATAGTATATGGTATAGAACTTCCATTAGTACTATACCACTATATCAGTTGCATGTCATGAACTTTTGGTAGAGTTTTCTATTTGTTGGCAAATGAAGTTACCTTTTAGCAAATCAAGTGATGTGTGGTGTGTTGGTTCATGGTGGAGGCCAGGTTCTTGATAGCATTATCGATAACCTAGCTGTTGTTTGCACTAGAATTTCAACTTCCACATAATTGCACCATAATCTAGCTGTTGTTTTCTATTTGTATGGCTGTTCTGTCTTTATAATGCCACACATCATTGCATATGTGTCTATGGTTGTCAAAAGGTATTATTCAGACGAACCTTTTATGCAGTAACTGACCAGTTGTACCGCAATTCTGTTAAACTTTGGTTCATCCATATAATTGCACTTGAAAAGTTATTTCAGATTCATCCTAAAAACTATTTGTTTTCTCCACATCTCATGGTTACCAGCTTGCTGCTAGTTCTCCAAAAAATTTCCTCTATATGTGTGCTTGTACTATGGAATATGTATTATCCTCCGTTACTTGAGAGTATAATATTCTGCTCCGTTCATGTGCATTCAATATTTGACTTCTCTACTTGTGTTTTTGCATTGTCTCTTGGCTAAGCTCTTGTCTGGGATCCAGAACTCAATATCTCTTTATCAACTAGTATTCTTGTATTTAAGCTTATGTTTTTAACTGCAGGTGGTGTTGTAGACATGGATTTTCGAAAGCATCAACCTTCTGCTAATGCAACCTCTATTAGTATGGTCCACCTGGATTTTCCTAGCCAAATGCTTGAGGATATTGATTCTGTGAATCAAGTGATGTCAGCAGATTTTCCATCGGAGGCTCCTATTGATATTGATATGAGGGAACTTTACTTTCTCATTATGCATTTTTTATCACATGGTCCATTTAAGCGGGCTGCTGGAGAGCTCTGCAATGATCTTCTGGAGCATCAGTTGTTACCTAGAAGATATCATGCTTGGTATTCACGTGGTGGTTTTCATAGCGGCGAAGAAAATGATGATGGTATATCGCTCCCTTTGGGTTACCTAAAGCTAGTTGAGAGGTACAAATACGTTACTCTATTTGTTTTGTCTTCTGGAGCTCGTATTTCCTCCACCCTTCCTGATTTGGTAATGATGTTCTTCAGTCAGTGTTTGTATGACTAATCTAAAACTGATGAAACCAATGATTATGAAATCTGTTATTATGTTATAAAGGCACAACACATAATAATTAGCAAAAGGGGTAAGCAGACATATTTAGAATGGTCTTATGGCCTTATCAACAATAAACTTCTGTCTGCTTTTTTCTTAACAATCAAATGCAAATAAGTTTTTTGTTAACTAGTTTTATGCTGCTTTTAGATACCCCCACATTGGTAAAGACCACTTGGTGAAGCTGTTAAAGCAACTGATGATGACTTCCTGCCGCCCAGACAGCTTGGTTAGAGATGTATCTCCAAATGCTGCTGATGTTCCAACGCTTCTTGGCTCCAACTCCTTTTCCCTTCTTGCACGTATGTATTCTGAAATCTAGTTTTTAAAGTATTCCTTTCCCCATTTCTTGAGCTATTTATAACATCATTTGTTGCAACTTAGTGTTTCAGTTTTGAAGTTTGGATAGTTAGTTTTATGTTCAGTGTAAATCAGTGTTATTACTTTAACGTGTTGATGCAAACTTGGATCCTTCAGCTGATAGGTGCAAGCAAGATAAGGAAACTCTCAGGCTGCCGAGGTATCTCCGGTGGCCACACATACATGCTGATCAAGTTCATGGTTTAAGTTTGAGAGAGATTGGTGGTTTCACTAAGAATCATCGAGCTCCTTCTGTACGTGCATCATGCTATGCCATTGCAAAGCCATCAACCCTTGTTGAAAAGATGCAGATTATAAAGAAATTGAGGGGACATCAGAATGCTGCGTATTGTGGTTCGTTGAACTTCTCCGTTTTCTGAATTTAGTTATGTTCAAGGAAAGTATGCAAATATTGGCAAAATCGCTTCTTGGACACTCCACTTGGGCAATGTTTGCTCAAATGCAGCCGTGATTTGGCTCAGGGACACTACAGAATTTTAATCACTTTGCGGTCTTGTGGAACACACTCTGGCCATTACAGTAATACATTGTTGAATTTTAGGAGACAGTGGTAGGTCAAATAGTCAATTTTAGCCTCAGAATCGAACTAAGCCTACCTGTCAGTGACCCCTCACATGCCACACAAACACACTCTATATGGATTCTCCAGTTGTCTCACAAACACGCTTTACATGGATCCTCAAGTTGTGTCCATGTGCTAGAGGGCACTGACAGTGACAGGTGGATCAAGTTTGGTTCCGAGGGCAAAAATGATCTTTTAGCCTCTTCACTTGCAAAATTGTAAGTAGTGTAGTGTGTTTCATCTGGACACTAGTGTTGTTGTGTCCCCGAGCTAATCATGACTACTTGGTGGGTTTAGCAACTGGCATCCAAGTAAAATATCCAGGACCCAAATTTTACTTTATGTTTGGAGTTCTGTTGATACTTGTGCTAATTGAATGTTAAGACCAACGTTTACGAGTCGAAGAGTCGACGAGTCGTTCCAAGGTTGAGACTCATAGACTAGTCTAGACTAGTGCAAGACTAGTCGACATGGTACTGTAGCACCGAACTTACAGTACATAACTAATAATACCTAGTAGTAGTATGTAGTATTACACTATATAAGTATACAAGTACAGTATACAATTGAAACAAGCAAAGTGGAGTCACTGAGGCAGAGCAGCACCAGCAACTAGCAGCAAGCACAGCAGCACCAGCAGTCTATCTGCGAGCAGAGCAGCACCAACAGCAAGCAGAGCAGCACCAGCAGTCCAGCAGCGGAGCAGAGCAACAGCAGCGGCAAGCCAAGAAGAAAGAGGAGGAGAAAGGAGGGGCAAGGCAGAGCAGCACCAGCAGTCCAGCAGCGAGGCAGAGCAGCACTGAGGCTCACCTGCCTGAAGAGGAGAAGAGCACGAGGGGCCGGCGGCGCGAGGAGGGGCGCGAGACGAAGGAGCAGGAGGGGCGCGAGACGAAGGCGATGGTGGAGCTTCAGATCCGCGACGTGGGGCCGGCGACGGTGGAGCTTCAGATCCGCGGCGGCGGGCGTCCAGCGGCTGGCGGCGCGAGGAGGGCTCGACGGGCGCGTCCAGCAGCCGGCGGCGCGTCCAGGTGAGGAGGGGAAAGAAAGGATTAGGTCTCCCGCGGGATGAGGCATCGTATTTATACTCCCCCAGTTTTTTGAGTCGTTCGACTCGAACATGTCGACTAGTCTGGACTAGTCGTCGACTAGTCGATGACTGGCTCGACTCGTACAAGTAGTCTACACGAGAAACCGAGTCGACAGCCAGTTTGCGACTCATAGACTAGTCGAGCGACTAGTCTAGACTAGTCGTTCGACTCGTAATCGTTGGTTAAGACCTATTTAATGTTTCAGGAGGTTCCTACAGTGGATCTATATGTGTTAGGGTGCACCCACGAAATTACTTGGTGATATTAACTGGAAAGTTTACCAAATGCATGCCACTTGTTCTGTTTCTCAAGATTTTACTGTTTTCATAATGAGTTGTTTGGTTGTTCTTGTCCAAATCATCATAGTTATCCATCTGCACATTTTCCCTTTTACCTGCTGTAATGATTTTACTGTTCCTGTTTCTGCAGCTACTTTTGACCGCACAGGACGTTATGTAATTACTGGTTCTGATGACCGCCTTGTCAAAATTTGGGCGATGGAAACAGCATTTTGTCTGGCTAGTTGCCGAGGCCATGAAGTAAGCTTTGCTTATTGCAATGCAACACATAAATATTCACAACCTTCCATTAAATTACCTTTCATTTTCTAAATTAAGGGTGATATTACTGATCTCGCTGTGAGTTCCAATAATGCTGTGGTAGCATCTTCCTCCAATGATTTCATTATTAGAGTGGTAAGATTGCTAGTTTCTGTACCACATAAAACATCATGACAGTTCTCTTTCTACCTTCTATACGTCTAATGCATTTGGTTACTGAGCAGTGGCGCATACCCGACGGCATGCCAATGTCAGTGTTGAAGGGCCATACTGGGGTTGTAACAACTATTGCATTTAGTCCAAGGCCAGGTGCTGCTTTCCAGCTGTTGTCGTGAGTGTTTCCTTTTCTTATTCCTGTTTTCCTGATAGTATAGTCTTTATAGTTATTTAATTCATGATTATATGTACTAACTGAACGGCAGCAGCTGTACAAAATGATAAAAAGGAACTAGTACAAGTCTGTAGTAGAAGTCATGTCCAATCTGCTTTAGTTTCAGTGGAGGAAATGCTTAATTGCACACAGTTTAAAGCTACCTCAGTTATCCTTTTAAGTTCTCTTCTGTCTTCCCCTATTTCATCTCGTGAAGTTCCACGCTTGCGAAGTAAACGATCTTATGTTCCTGGTAAGAGGAGGATGCTCCGCTCCCGCTCCCCCACCCGCTCCCTAGCCTAGCCTAGCCCCCGCCAGCCTCGCCGCCGTCGAATCCCCGCCGGTAGCCCTCCCCCCTACCCTTCCCTTCCCCCCTGGCCATGGCCTCCGCCGATGCCCGTTCCGGCGACTCCAGCCCCGACGGTCGCATCCGCTGGAGCGGTTCTGCGGGCGAGTCCTCTGACTCGCGCTCCTACCGCGAGGTCGTCAGCACCCCGCCGGCCCCCCGCTCCCCCCCTCGCCGGTGGCGCCGCGCCCGGCCCCTGCTTCCTCGGCCCTGGTGCCGCTCCGCTCGACCGCACCGGCCGCCGCTCGCCTGGGACCACGCTTAGAGGTCCATCGCGTCAATGGAGGCCCTGTGCTCGACGCCGATGGGTTCCAGCAGCCGCGGCGGAAGAACCGTCGCCCGCGCGCACGACGCGCGGCCACCCCTCCCTCCCATCGCCGCCGTCGCAACCCGTCGCCCGAGGAGGTCGCCGGCCTGTGCTTCAGGTGCCTGGATGCCGGGCACCGGGTGCGGGCCTGCACCAACCCCGTGCGCTGCCGTCGTTGCCTCATCTCCGGCCACGAGTCCAGCTGCTGCGAGACGCTGCTGCCTGGTGACCACCGTGCGCAGCCTCCGGCGGCTCACCGTCGTGGGCCAGACACCCCGCCGTGCAACCCCCCTCCCCAACTCCCCCGCGACGCCGCTCCGCCGCGCAACACCCCACCGCCGCCCCCGCCGCCCGCCTCTGCACCGGCGCGTGTCACCATCGCTCGTTCCATCGAGATGAAGGAGGCGGAGGAGGTGCTTGCGCGCGGCATGGTGGCCACCATCACCGGCACCAGGCCCTCTGTCTCCCCGGCCGACGTGGAGGCAACCTTGCATGCCATGTTCGACCTGCAGCCTGGTGACTTCACTGTGCACAAGCACGCCCCGGAGGACTTTCTCATTATCTTCTCCTCGCGGCTGATCATGGACCGGATGGCCGGCGATCACCTCATCAACGCCGCCCACTTTACCCTGCTGCTCCGCCCTTGGTGCAAGCTCGCCCACGCCACTGCTGGGAGCTTTGCATACTCTGTGCAGCTAGAGCTCCGCGGCATTCCGACGCAGGCATGGCACCTGGCCATGGCCGAGCACATCCTTGGGACTGGCTGTTGGGTTGAGCGGCTGCACCCGGAAACGCGTTCTCGCGCTGACCTTGCCACATTCCGGCTCACCGGGCGCGTGCGGGACTTGGCCTCCATTCGCCGGGATGCCATCCTGGAGATTGTCGAGCACGTCCCCGGCATCCGCCCTGACCTGCCTCCGACCGTCCGCACTCTGGAGTACCCCATCTCCATCCGGCTAGTGAGGTCCGCTGCCCTTCCCATGGCGGTTGATGACGCTGCCAATGGCGATGGCAATGGCGATGGCGATGCTCGTGGCAGCGCGCACGACGCCGCTGGCCGTGGCCACGGACGCGGGCAGCAACGCCGCCGTGGCCGGAAATGTCGCCGCCCAACCTCCGCCCCCGACGGACGCGCCGACGGCATGGCGGTAGACTCCGCCGACTGGACTTGCTCCAGAGGCCACCTACGGGGCGATGGCGCGGCGGTCGACCCTGGCTGGCTGGCGTCCCGCGCCGCCGCGGCTGCGCATGCGCCTCCGCCCGTACCGTCCCGTGCCAGATGCATGGATGCATGGCCGCATGCTGGGGCCCACCCCCCTAGTCGCAAAGCCAAAAGAGGAAAGCGGGGCGGAAAGAAAAAGCGTGCCAGGATTCAGGTTGCGCTGGCCAAAGCTGCAGCTGCAGCGGATCCCAGGCCGACCGGGTCGCCCACCCTAGCGGTGGTGCTTGCCACCCCGACAGCTGGCAACAGCCAATTGGAGCCCGCCCACACTCCTCCTCCTGCAGTCGGGCCCATAACGACCCAGTCTTGCGCGTCGTCGTGCGCGCAGGGAGACAGCCAAACTGGCGATGGACCCACCACAGCCAATGCTTGCGCGCTTGGGGATCCGGACAGCTTATCCTCTACCAGTGAGGTCCCGGACTCGCTTCCTGTGGCTCCCGAGGCTGATCCGCTGTCGGGGCAAAGCGATGCTTTGCCCTCGTCAGCTCCTGTGGCCAATGAAGTACCTGCTGCTTTGCATGCCGACCCCACCACTGCGACGCGTGATGCTGCGCCCTCGTCCACCCCCGTGGCCCTGGCTGAGCTGCATGCCAGCCCCTCCTCGGCTACGCGGGATGCGGGTCGTGTGGTTCCATTCATCGCGCCTTCGCCCCCTCCTGCCGCCGCCATCGGGGACGCTGACTTGGGTTGCCCCTCCCCCGCGGCCCAGGAACCCAGACGCATATTGCAAAGGCCCACGCCTCCTGATGCCCATGCCAGCAGGCCCGCTTCCCCAAGCCCGTCAACGATGCAATCCACCCCTGTGTCCCATGCGCCTCAGGTGCGCAGCGCAGGGCGTTTTGCCACGCCGCCAATCACTCTGCGACGCACCAGAAAGCCGGCCCCTGTCAGCTCCTGGACCCTTGGAGACTTCCTCGCAGCGGCAACCAAGCAGACTTGCTCTGCCCTCCCCAACCCTGCGCGCAAAGTGACTGCGGGGCGATGGCGACCAGAGGCCCAAGGCCCGACTGCGGGGCGGGGCAGAGCGATCGGATCGATCGGGAGACCTGGCGGGGGAACGGAAGACGGCGGCTCAACGCGATCGGATCGATCGGGAGGGGTAGAGGAAGACCGCGGGGGGAGGCGGGCAGATGAACACCCAGCGGCCGGCAGCAGGAGCGGATCAATGGCACGAGTTGCGGCGTGCAAAAAATTGACCTAGCTCTAATACCATGTTAGGAAATATGCAACTTGTATTCCCATGAGGCCATAGGCCGATATATATACATGTACAGGTGTGGAACATATGCATGAAACCCCTTATACAACGGGATAAATACAAAGGGGTACATGACTTATATTATAACTCTAACAGCCGGCAGCCCCTGAACTTCTCGCCGCGCCGCGGACGATCTGCCACTGCTGCGAAGGCCAAGCCCTGCGTGCCGCCCACCGCTGAGCGTCGTGCGCAGGTCCAGATACTGCGCACCCTTGGCATCATCGGCACCGATCAAGTGATCTCCGCCGAGGCCATGAAGGCATACGATGGGGTCTTTGCTGCGCCCCTTTCTCATGCCGTGTTGACGGCCATTGCCGTGCTTGTTGGCCGCGTGCTACCCGCCGACCCGTCCACGGCGCCTGTCACCACGGTGATCTCGAGCAGCCCGATCGAGGCCTAGCCGCGCCGATGCGCGCCCATTCGTCGACCTCTGCCTAATGGATCACGGCCTCAAAATCATCAATTGGAACGTTCGCGGCCTCAACGCCCGTGCCAGACGTACGGCAGTTCGCTCGCTAGTTGTAACTTCCAGCGCTTCGATCGCTTGCTTCCAAGAGACTAAAATGGAATTCGTCTACTCGTCGACTGTCCTTGAGACGTTGGGATCTGAGTTTGATGAATATGTTTATCTCCTAGCGAGCGGCACCCGTGGCGGGATCCTGCTGGCGTGGAAGAGCCGGGACGTGACGATCACGGACCCGATGTTCACCACCAACACCATTTCCGCCCGGGTTACGACCCCTGGTAGCACAAGCGTGCCGTGGTGGCTCACTATCGTCTATGGCCCCCAGGACAACAACGCCAAGATCGCTTTTCTACAGGAGATCCGCGACATCCGCGACGCCTGCCCCGGTCCATGGCTCATCTGCGGAGACTTCAATATGATCTACCGTGATGAGGACAAGAACAACGACAATCTCAATCGGAGAATGATGGGGCGATTCCGACGCGTCCTCAACGACCTCGCGCTCAAGGAGATTTACCTCAGCGGCCGGCGCTATACATGGTCCAATGAGCAGAGCCCGCCCACCTTGGTCCATCTCGATCGGGTGTTGTGCTCTACGGACTGGGATGAGCTGCACGTCAAATGGCACCTGCGTTGCCTGGCCTCGGTCGTCTCGGATCACTCCCCCCTTTTGCTCGATTGCTCGCCTCTCCCATCAGCGCACCGGCGATTCCACTTCGAGGAGTACTGGACTCGCCTCGCCGGTTTCCCGGAGATCGTGGCGACCTCGTGGCATTCGGTGGATGACGCCGATCCGTTCCGGCGTTTCATACGGCGCATGCAGGCCACAGCGCGTAAGCTCACCAGCTGGAGCGCGCGTTCCGTTGGTAACGTGCGAGACCAGCTTGCGATCTCTCGCGAGCTGCTGCTCCGCTTCGACGCCGCACAAGAACAGCGCGCCCTATCACCGCATGAAGACTGGCTGCGTCGTCAGATCAAGCTCTCCTACCTTGGCCTTGCTTCCCTTGAGCGGACGATTGCCCAGCAGCGCGCACGCATTGCATCTCTCAAAGACGGCGACGCGAACACTACGTTGTACCATCGCCAGTGCACGTACCGCAAGCAGAAGAACTGGATCCATGGCATCTCTGTCGACGGCGCCGTGCTCACTGATCCTAGCGACATGGCCGCGGCCACTTTCGAGCACTTTGACAGCCGGATTGGGACGGACGTGCCGCGTGACTGCACCATTGACCTGTCGCAGTTCATTGAGCCCTCAAACCTGGAGGACCTCGACACGCCATTCAGCGAAGATGAGATTTGGCAAGCCATCAAAAGCTTGCCGTCTCGCAAGGCGCCCGGCCCTGACGGCTTCACCGCGGAGTTCCTCTGCTCCTGCTGGCCGGTCATCAAGCACGACCTCCGATGCGTCTTTGACCAGGTTTATGCGCTGCGTGGCCGAGGGTTTAGCTGCCTTAACCAGGCGCTAATTACGCTCCTCCCCAAGCGCGCCGATGCCAATGGCTTGGGGGATTATAGGCCCATAAGCCTAATTCACATTGTTGCCAAGGTCCTGGCCAAGCTGCTTTCGCTCCGCCTAGCCCCCAAGCTCAACAATCTTGTCAGCAACGTCCAGAACGCGTTCATCCACGGGCGAAGTCTTCACGACAACTTCATCCTTGTGCGTCAATCCGCGCGGCTTTTGCATCAACTTGGTGCCCCTCGCGTGCTTTTGAAGCTTGACCTGGCGCGGGCTTTCGACTCCGTCTCGTGGCCTTTCCTGTTTGAGGTGTTGCGATGCCGTGGCTTCGGCAACCGCTTCCTTGATTGGATCGCCCTTCTCCTGTCGTCGGCCAGCACCAAGGTTCTCCTCAACGGCAACCCCGGACCAGCGATTTGGCACCGCTGTGGACTGCGCCAAGGTGATCCAGTTTCCCCGCAGCTCTTCGTCCTGGCAGTCGATACGTTGGGCAGGCTCTTCCATCGCGCGGTCGAGCTCCGGGTCATGCAGCAGCTCCACCCGCGCCGCACCATTCCTACCATATCCCTCTACGCCGACGGCGTAATTCTCCTATGCCACCCCTCGCCTGATGATATTGCGGCGGTGAAGGAGATCTTGCAGCTCTATGGGCGCGCCTCCGGCCTGCACGTGAACTTCCAGAAGAGCGCTGCGGCCCTCATCCGCTGCGACACCGCGGACGCTGCTCATGTTGTCGCGCACCTGGGATGCCCCATCGTCGAATTCCCGCTCACTTACTTGGGCATCCCGCTCACGCTGAGTGGCCCCACTGCTGCCCAGCTCCAACCCGTCGTCGACAAGGTCGCTGGGAAGCTACCCTTCTGGAAGGCTTGGCTCATGAACAAAGCCGGCCCCCTTGCCTTTGTCAAGGCTGTCTTGAGCGCGATCCCCATACATCAGCTCCTTGTGCTTGCGCCGCCAAAGAAGACCATCAAACTCTTGGAGAAGATTGAGAGAGGATTCCTTTGGGCTGGCCGCGCCGAGGCCAATGGTGGCAATTGCCACGTCAACTGGCGGCGCGTCTGTCGGCCTATCTAGTTCGGTGGCCTCGGCGTTCACGATCTCGAGCGCACCGGCCTCGCCCTTCGCATGCGGTGGCAATGGCTCAGCCGAGTCGACGATAGCAGGGCCTGGAGCGGCCTTGACTTGCAATTCGCGCCCGAGGAGCGCGCGCTCTTCTTCGCCTCCACTACCATGACTATTGGCGATGGCCAACACGCCCTGTTCTGGGAGGACAGATGGATCAACGGGCGTGCGGTCCGCGAGATCGCGCCTCTCCTTTATGCTCTCATCCCCAAACGGCGTCGCAAGTCCAGAACTGTAGCGGACGGCCTTCATGCGAACCAATGGGCCACGGACATCCACGGCATGATTGGCATCCCGGAGATTGGAGAATACCTACGCCTCTGGCACATGCTCGCCGAAACTGCCCTCAGCGACGCACCAGACTGCATTCGCTGGAAGTGGACCGCGAACGGCGAATATTCCGCCAAGTCTGCATATCTTGCCACTTTTCATGGCTCCACCAGATGCCAGGCTTGGAAGCTTACCTGGAAGTGCTGGGCACTGCCTAGGGTGCGCTTCTTCCACTGGCTTGCCAACCTCGACCGGTGCTGGACGGCCGACCGCCTAGCGCGACGCAACCTGCCGCACCCACAGCGCTGCCCACTTTGCGATCAGGCCCCGGAGACGATTCATCATCTTCTCCTGGAGTGCCCTTTCAGCCGCGTAGTGTGGCATGAGATCCTCTCATGGCTGCGCCTCTCCTGCCCGCTGCCCAATGTTGATGCCACTCTCCACGACTGGTGGCGCTCTGCAAGACATGACACCCCTAAACCTATGCACAAGGGATTGGCCTCCGCTGCCTTGCTCGTCCCTTGGATGATCTGGAAGCATCGCAATGGATGCGTGTTTGAGGGCACACCACCGTCGGTTACCTCCCTAACTGCTAGGATTAAGGAAGAGGCCGCACTCTGGGCCAGAGCTGGAGCCTTCGGGCTCTTGGCCATCTTGCCACAGACCTGGGATGTTCACTAGTGTGCCTGTACTCACCTTGTAAATCTGCCTCCTAGGAGGATTGTACCAAACCCCTTCTTTTCAATACAATGAAACGCAAAAGTCTTTTGCGTTTTCTCGAAAAAAAAAGTTCCACGCTTGCAGTTTGGTCAAGCAAACAAGACAAGGATTAATTACGAATTAGATGTGTCCAAGTTAGAGAAACCTGAACCAATCTTGGAAAGAATCGTGAATATTTTTGTCCATTTTTTTTCTCTCGAACAGTTTTTGTTCATTTTCATTCTACTTACATTTTTTATACTCTGAGAGCATCTAGTCACCAAACTTATGTAAGTTATATCACTGCTACAACAGTTCCGCCATATCCTGAAGTAATAGGAACGGTACACTTGTGGTGTATCATGTATTATCTGTGCATCCTTCCGTTTTCATATGGTAGATCCTTGCATTGCGCTCAGATTTTCATATTTCATTTAACTGCTTATGCATACTGTCAGATGTATGTTTTTTTTTTTCGTTTTTTGAATGTTCTTGGGATAAAACCTCATCATTTGTTTGATGTATGTATTTTTACAATTGTTATAGCATTTTTCGCATCCTATTATAACTTTGTAAGTTATTTGCTCTCCCTAACTGTCACATCATATTGATGAGCAGATCATCTGATGATGGGACATGCAGGATTTGGGATGCTAGGCATTCTCAACAATCTCCACGAATATATATACCAAAACCTTCAGATGTTGCCGCTGGTTAGTTCATTAAAGCATATCTATTGCGTGTGTGTGGGTAACGCTTACATTTATTTATGGTAACCACATGCTGTTGATTCCAGGGAAGAGTGGTGATGCATCTTCCAGTGCTGTTCAAGTTCAACCAATAAATCACCAAATCTTATGTTGTTCATTCAATGCTAATGGAACCGTGTTTGTTACTGGCAGTTCAGACACTTATGCGAGGGTGCGTTTTCTTGTTGTTGTTATCTACTGCCGCTTGTGAGCTTCTGATTTTACTACGAAAAGGTGAAGTGCCTTTTCTCATCAGAAGTGTTGATTTCAGGTGTGGAGTGCTTACAAGAGTTGTTCTGAGGAACATGACCAACCGAATCATGAGATGGATATATTATCAGGTCATGAAAATGATGTATACTACGTGCAGTTTAGTGGATGTGTTGTATCAAGATTCTTTTCATCTGACAGCAGTCACACCAGTAAGGAAGAAAATAACCTTAAGCTAAGAAATTCATGGTCAGTATATTTTGTACTTACGGAATGATCATTCACATGTTCTTATGTAATATCCTTCAGTTTATTCACCTCCTGTCTTATCTGTCTTACCTGTTCTTACTAGTTTCTGTACTTCATTCATCTTTAACCTCATGTTGAACTGGTGTTTATTGTTGGCTTCAGTTCTACATCATTTGAGTTTGTCTCCTTTTGCCAGGTTCACACATAATATTGTTACCTGCTCCCGTGATGGCAGCGCAATTATATGGGTTCCACGGTCTCGGAGATCACATGTAAGTTAATGGGACCTAAAACTCCAATTTTGCTCCTGACAAACATTGTTTCACTAATGATGTTTATGGCGATTTGCATTACTGCTGATTTCGGCTGCTGCTACAGTCATCTGTATTGTCTCCTTAATACCACTCATATTTATTTTCTGATTATTTTGTATTTTCCTATTGTATTAGTGCTATCACTAGAGGTGTGTAGTAAGAGCTGGCTGAAAAGCAACTTGCCACATCAGCCAGTTTAATCGTGTGCCCTGCGTGATAGTTAATGCATGTTCACTAACTGGTCAGTCGTATTAGCGTGTGTGCTGGTAAATGTAGTTGGCATTTCGTTTTATAGTTTACTTAGGCAGAATTTATAATTTTTTGCACAATTTGTTCTCTGCACTAACCCAGGGAAAGATTGGACGCTGGACACGCGCTTACCATCTCAAGGTTCCTCCACCTCCAATGGCTCCTCAACCACTTCGCGGTGGTCCACGTCAAAGATACAATCCAACTCCTCGTGGTGTGAATATGATTGTTTGGAGTTTGGACAATCGCTTTGTGCTTGCTGCTATCATGGGTATCTTTGGTCTACTGCTTTATATATTTTTACCGTGACTGAACCCTTTCCTTATATTTGCATGTATTACCATTTAAGGTTCCTAGTATTCCTACAACAACAACAACAAAGCCTTTAGTCCCAAACAAGTTGGGGTAGGCTAGAGGTGAAACCCATAAGATCTCGCAACTAACTCATGGCTCTGGCACATGGATAGCAAGCTTCCACGCACCCCAGAAAAAGTGACGCACTTTTTGGATTTTCGGTCTGCGGTTGGTTGGGCCAAAGAACGAGAGTCCGCTTCCTTAAGTCCGGTACGCTTTTCTTCCTCGCTGCTTCCCGCAAATGATGTGCTTCAGACTTCTGAACACGAAATGGCACTCTTATTCACTCTCGCGAGCAAAGAAGAAGAGAGACAGCATTCAAGCCAGCGGGTGCGACCGGACTACTACCGATCAATTTTTTGGAACTTATTTATAGACTTGTAGAGACCCTCTACGTAGTTGTAATTCTAGGGCAATCGATCCACTTTCCCCATAGCCCTAAGGCTGTGTCTCGATCTCCTACGCGCAAAAGATAAGATACGGGAGACGGGGTCCTATGTGGGACCTAGAAATATTCTCTGATGAGCGGACGGGAAAACCTCTTTGGATTTGCCCAAGATCTTTGGAATTCATTTATTTCTTGCAGACTCTACGAACCCGAGGAAAGGCTGCACAGCTTCCGTAGGGGCGTTAAGACCGGAGCTCTCATTGCAGCGGCACCTGTTAAAGTGGCGGCAAGAAAGAAAAGACCAAAAAGAAGGTTTTTTTAATACCTCTGATGAACCGAACCAAGCAGTCTGATCATCCTTGCCCGCCCCCCTCTTCTGTCAACCGTTGAAAGAGCATAGCCCGGATTCGAACTTCTCCTAGAAAAGTTTCCGGTGCGAAATTCAAAAAAATGAGTAATTCAAAGGAAAAATGAATTTGAGGCATGCGCCGGATTGAAGAGACTGATTCCTTTCTCCGGGACCATTCCTTCCCCAGACTAATTCAAAGGAAAAATAGAATAGCTGCTTCTTCTAAAGCGGATTAGAGTGCGACAACCAAAGCTACGGAGCGGCCTCTACCGCTTTCCCTACTGTTCTGGTTGAACTAGGGCTTTGGCTGAGCGACGGAGGAATCCATTTATTATTTATTTCTTAGCCTGGGCCCAACTATGTACAGAAATCTATCTATTATTGCCTACATCGACAGCAAAGTAAACTCTCGCTGATGATAGAAGAACAACTCTTAGGGCAGTTGCCATTCTGGCATCGAGCTATTTTGCCGCAGGACCTCCCCTACAGTATCGTCACCGCAGTAGAGTTTAACCACCAAATTCGGCGATAGAGGTCAAAGGTGCTACTAAAAGGGGGCAATGAGATAACAGCTTGAAACAATAGGAGAGAAGTGGTAGCTTCATGTCGGGGCGAACTGAAACATCTTAGCCGTAAAAAACCTTCCCTTTTCAAGCCTCCCTAGTCGTCGAAAGATTTCATCCCTCGCTCGGTCGTTAAGGTGACCTGAGCCTCTTTTTCCATCCCAGGGGGTAGCGATTTCAAGAGTACTTGGGGCTGACCACTGAGCTCACTCAGGCCCCGCTGGGCGGGCCAGAGTCATTCAGAAACTTTATTATGTTCTTCTTTTTTCTCCGTTGCAAAATGATGTGATGAAAGAAGCTCGTATTTCGCACACCAGCAGCGTGCGTTGCGTGATTCCACTGTGTTTTTTGCACTTGACTGGTTGGACAGTTGACCGGAAGATAACTTCGATTCGCTTCTTGCACTTTAATATGCCTCGTTCAATGAGAAAGCATCTGATCGAAGAGCAGCACGCTAGACTTCCTACTTTTGGGGTTTTTAAGGTGACCGATGCCTTTCAAAAGTGGGGCTGGCCATGGTTTTTTAACCCACCCTTTCATTCACTTAAGACCCAAAGCAGAAAAGGTTTGCAATCCATATACTGGAATTTGGTTCCACCGAAGTACAAGGACTAAACTGGTCGACTGATTTTATAGGCATCGGAATGGGTTTATCTTGGAAGATCTTGACTTCTCCGTGCCTTCTGCCTCCGACACATCATATCTCCTATGCCGAATTGAATCGATTTCAGGCACTTCCCTCAAGCCGAAACCGGAACAGGAAACTTGTAACTTCTAGCCGAGAAGGATAAGAGAGGTGGCCTTGATTTTACTCGGGTCGATTTCTATTCCCCGATGTCGAATGTGTCCATAGCTAGCTCTTTGGTGATACTCCAATCCTTTAGGTCTCTCTTAACGGACTCCTCCCATGTCAAATTCGGTCTACCCCGCCCTCTCTTGACATTTTCCGCACGCTTTAGCCGTCCGCTATGCACTGGAGCTTCTGGGGGCCTGCGCTTAATATGCCCAAACCATCTCAGACGATGTTGGACAAGCTTCTCTTCAATTGGTGCTACCCCAACTCTATCTCGTATATCATCATTTCGGACTCGATCCTTCCTCGTGTGGCCACACATCCATCTCAACATACGCATCTCCGCCACACCTAACTGTTGAACATGTCGCCTTTTAGTCGGCCAACACTCAGCGCCATACAACATTGCGGGTCGAACCGCCGTCCTGTAGAACTTGCCTTTTAGCTTTTGTGGCACTCTCTTGTCACAGAGAATGCCAGAAGCTTGGCGCCACTTCATCCATCCGGCTTTGATTCGATGGTTCACATCTTCATCAATACCCCCATCCCCCTGCAGCATTGACCCCAAATACCGAAAGGTGTCCTTCTGGGGAACCACCTGGCCATCAAGGCTAACCTCCTCCTCCTCACACCTAGTAGTACTGAAACCGCACATCATGTACTCGGTTTTAGTTCTACTAAGCCTAAACCCTTTCGATTCCAAGGTTTGTCTCCATAACTCTAACTTCCTATTTACCCCTGTCCGACTATCGTCAACTAGCACCACATCATCCGCAAAGAGCATACACCATGGGATATCTCCTTGTATATCCCTTGTGACCTCATCCATCACCAATGCAAAAAGATAAGGGCTCAAAGCTGACCCCTGATACAGTCCTATCTTAATCGGGAAGTCGTCAGTGTTGACATCACTTGTTCGAACACTTGTCACAATTATCGTACATGTCCTTGATGAGGGTAATGTACTTTGCTGAGACTTTGTGTTTCTCCAAGGCCCACCACATGACATTCTGTGGTATCTTATCATAGGCCTTCTCCAAGTCAATGAACACCATATGCAAGTCCTTCTTTTGCTCCCTATATCTCTCCATAAGTTGTCGTACCAAGAAAATGGCTTCCATGGTCGACCTCCCAGGCATGAAACCAAACTGATTTTTGGTCACGCTTGTCATTCTTCTTAAGCGGTGCTCAATGACTCTCTCCCATAGCTTCATTGTATGGCTCACCAGCTTAATTCCACGGTAATTAGTACAACTCTGAACATCCCCCTTGTTCTTGAAGATTGGTACTAATATACTCCGTCTCCATTCTTCTGGCATCTTGTTTGCCCGAAAAATGAGGTTGAAAAGCTTGGTTAGCCATACTATCGCTATGTCCCCGAGACCTTTCCACACCTCAATGGGGATACAATAAGGGCCCATCGCCTTGCCTCCTTTCATCCTTTTTAAAGCCTCCTTGACCTCAGACTCCTGGATTTGCCGCACAAAACGCATGCTGGTTTCATCAAAGGAGTCGTCCAGTTCAATGGTAGAACTCTCATTCTCCCCATTGAACAGCTTGTCGAAGTACTCCCGCCATCTATGCTTAATCTCCTCGTCCTTCACCAAGAGTTGGCCTGCTCCGTCCTTGATGCATTTGACTTGGCCAATGTCCCTCGTCTTCCTTTCTCGGATCTTGGCCATCTTATAGATGTCCCTTTCGCCTTCCTTCATGCCTTACCGTTGGTAGAGGTCCTCATATGCCCGACCCCTTGCTTCACCAACAGCTCGCTTTGCAGCCTTCTTCGTCATCTTGTACTTCTCTATGTTGTCTGCACTCCTATCCAGGTATAGGCGTCTGAAGCAATCTTTCTTCTCTTTAATCGCCTTCTGGACATCATCATTCCACCACTAGGTATCCTTATCTTCGCTTCTCCTTCCCCTGGACACTCCAAACTCCTCCGAGGCCACCTTACGAATGCAAGTCGCCATCTTCATCCACACATTGTTCGCATCCCCTCCTTCCTCCCAAGGGCCCTCCTTAATGACCCTCTCCTTGAATGCCTGAGCTACCTTCCCCTTGAGCTTCCACCACTTCGTTCTAGCGACTTTGGCATGCTTATCCCGCTGGACACGAATCCGAAAGCGGAAGTCAGCAACCACCAGCTTATGCTGGGGTACAACACTCTCTCCAGGTATCACCTTACAGTCTAGGCACGCACGCCTATCTTCTCTTCTCGAGAGGATGAAATCAATCTGGCTAGAGTGTTGGCCACTACTAAAAGTCACCAGATGTGATTCTCTCTTTCTAAAGAGGGTGTTAGCTACAATCATGTTGTAGGCTAGAGCAAAGCTTAAGACATCTTCTCCTTCTTGATTCCTGATGCCATAGCCAAAGCCCCCATGCGCCCCTTCAAAACCTGTGTTAGATGTACCCACGTGGCCATTGAGGTCTCCTCCTATGAAGAGCTTCTCACCAATCGGTACACTCCTAACCATGTCTTCCAGGCCTTCCCAGAACTCCCTCTTGGTGTTCTCATTGTGGCCTACTTGCGGGGCATATGCGCTGATAACATTGAGAACCAAGTCCTCAGCTACCAGCTTGACCAGGATAATCCGGTCCCCACGTCTCTTGACGTCTACCACTCCATACTTGAGGCTCTTGTTGATCAAGGTGCCTACGCCATTTCTGTTTGCAGCCGTCCCCGTGTACCACAGCTTGAAGCCGGTATCCTCCACCTCCTTCGCCTTCTGTCCTCTCCATTTGGTTTCTTGGACGCAAAGGATATCAACACCTCTCCTCACCGCTGCATCAACTAGCTCCCGAAGCTTCCCTGTCAGAGACCCTACGTTCCAGCTACCTAAGCGAATCCTCCTAGGCTCGGCTAGCTTCCTTACCCTTCGCACTCGTCGAGTCAAATGCGAAGACCCTTGCTCATTTTCCACTACATCCGGGCGCCGATGTAGCGCGCCACTAAGGATGCGACGACCCGATCCTCGCTCACTTGCCACCGTATCCGGATCAAGATACGGCGCGCCACCTGGGGGGTGACGGCCCGGCCCTTGCTCATTTTCCACCACACCCGGGTTCCGATGTGGCGCGTCGCTGAGAGGGTTACGTCCCAACGAAAATCTTTTGGGTTTCATCTCCATAAGAGTGGCTGAGTTTTTACGTTGGCTCGCCAAGCCTATCACAACCCTCCTCCTTTACCCGGGCTTGGGACCGGCTATGTTGAGACAACATAGGCGGAGTTGTTCCTAGTATTCCTAGCATGAAGAAATTCAATCTTGTTGTTACATAATTGATAATTTATCTTTCATTGTTCTCATTTGTATTCATGTCACTTAAACATGTCTTATGTTCTGAAGATTGCAGAATTTGTGTTTGGAATGCTTCTGATGGGAGCTTGGTGCATTCACTGATTGGCCATCAGGAATCAGTAAGCATGCGCCATGCAGTCTAGCATTAGAGTTACTTTTGGATTTCGTTAACAACTTGTTATTGCATGTTGAAACTTAGTTTGTGCTTGTGCATGAAATTTTCCTATCAGTTAGGTGCATATGTGTGAACTTCGTCGCTGGCAACTCATCACGGGCATGCTATTCATCATATCACTAGTGAAAAAACTATGAAGCAACTCGTATTTTCTTAGTGAATATGCTGTCAAAGAGCATGTATTGAAGATGGTAATTAAATGGAACTGGAAAGGAGATGCTAATCTCAGCAAAAAGAAATCGAAGAGTATGGCAGAGTGTGTTGCAAAATTATTGCCGTTTCAGAATTGAAGTGAGTAGTACTCCCTCCATTCCCTTATACAAGGCCACAAATTCAAATTACAGGTACCAAGGTAAAACTTAATGATTGCTTTGAATCTAACTTTTCTTCTCGTTAACCGGGATTATTGATACGTCCGCTTGCATGCAAGGAAGAAATAAGAAGAAAGTAGCACAATGTTATTATGATTACATGCATGCAAGCATTAAACAAGTTGCTAGTACGAGGAAACATCAATAAATTTTGTCTCGATTACTGTTAGTGGCCTTGTATAGATGCAAAATGTATTTTTCATAGTGGCCTTGTATAAGGGAATGGAGGGAGTAGTACTCCCTCCATCCATATATATAGGGCCTAATGCGTTTTTCAAGATTGGCTTTGACTATTGATAAGATTAGTGGTATATGAGATGTATAGTGTGAAAACTATATCATCGGAAGCTCCTTTCCCGTACAAACTTGACGGTATGCTTTGTGTAACTTGCATGTCATATATTATTGCTATAACATGTGGGCAAAGCTAGGCTCAAAAAACGCATTAGGCTCTATATAGATGGATAGAGGGAGTAGCAGTATTGTCCTTGACCTCAGTTCACATATATCTTGTTGCCCAATCGTGGCGCTAACTTCTACTTTAGTGCATTGGCAGCCAATTATGTTCGTACAGTTTGATCTATGCTTAACTTTAATTGTTTCACATTAGTAACCTCTTTTTTCTTGTGATAGTGTAATGATACTTTGTCCTATGCTATAGTCAATCTTGATTCATGAGTTCCATATACATTTCTAATTTTTGCATGTATTGAACTGGTTTAAATAATCAAGCACCTGCAGCTTTGTTTGATCGCAACATCCTGATTTCCATTCTCATTCATAATTCATCTGCACTATGTTATTCAACTTCTTTTTTCTTAAAGGTTGATCCTTGCATAAACAAATGTTCTCTTGTTAAATTTGGTCACATTCATTATCAACAGACATTTGTTCTTGATGTGCATCCGTTCAACCCCCGTATAGCTATGAGTGCTGGGTATGATGGAAAGACAATCATCTGGGATGTAAGTTCCTAACTAGATATCTTTAATCTTGGTCACTATCTTCATTCCTGAAATACGCTATTTCTGTATCCAGATATGGGAAGGAAAGCCTGTACAGATCTACGAAACTGACCACTATAAGCTTGTTGACGGCAAGTTCTCTCCGTAAGTGTCACTATAATTTCTTCATATTCGCGACAACATGAATTTTTGTTTTGGCCCTTAAGCAAATGTACAGTTTATTTGTATTTCTTTTGTAACAACGCGCCTGCATTGAGATGATACTCCATAAAATGTTTAGAACAATGAAGAAAAATAGCAGGAAAAACCCTGGGACTACTTATAAATTTTATGGATGTTCCATTAATCTTAAGAAGGTAGGGATATTCCATAGTAAAACTGAGAATGTATCGTGGTGTGCTTTTTTTTTTAAAGTTCTGTTCAGAAGTGATCCCTCCCTTTTCTGCTATATTTCTTGACTTTTTCTGTTTTTGTTTCACGGATGACTTAATGGTGAAATCTGGTTGACCAGGGAGAAAAGTGCACTTCTGTCGATGGCAGCTAGGTTTCCATCTCTCTCTCTAGACTTGGTTGCCCAGAATTTCTGGGTACTCGCCTTGTTCATAAAGGTGAGGCGAGCTTCCATGATGTGCTCCCTGGAACGCTTGACTGTTTAGGCTACAGCATGGCAACTATGCTGGTCGAAAGTAGATGATCCTTAGTGTTCCAGTTTTCTGTTATAGTGCAGCCAAAATAATATGAATTCAACTGACGGCGTTACTTATTTCTCTGTAGTGTTGGGATGTATTATGCCAAAATGAAGTTTTGCCATTTGACCAGTTACCATAGATTGCAGATGAATCTGAGTTTATTTGTCTGTCGTGATGTCTTGATGTGTTGCTGAATGGACATTTAGGGATGGAACATCACTTGTCCTCACCAATGAAATTGGGCAAATATTCATTATTGGTACAGGGCAGGGCGAGTCCCAAAAGGATGCGAAATATGATCAGGTATACAAATTGTTACTGAACTACCAGATTATTGGGGGGAATGCCTAGTGCAAACCAATGTTGGGTGCAGTCATGCAAACTGCCATTATCTCCGTGATCATGTGTACAGCTGGCTGAGGCACAGTTGATATTCTAATTCAGTTTGATCATGTATAACTCTCAATCTTGTTGGAGTTATAATATAAGTCATGTATACCCCTTTGTATTTATCCCGTTGTATAAGGGGTTTCCTGCATATGTACCACACCTGTACGTATATATATATCGGCCTATGGCCTCATGGGAATACAAGTTGCTTATTCCTAACATGGTATTAGAGCTAGGTCAATTTTTTGCACGCTGCAACTCGTGCTGATCTGTCTCGATCGAGCCGCCGGCTCCCTCCCGCTCGCAGTTTCCGTCGCCGCTGCCTCTCCTCTCGATCTCTCCTCCCGATCGGCGCTGGTTGGATCGCCCCGCTGGGCTGGGCCGCTTCCTCTCCTCCACGCTGGGCTGCCCCGTCCTCCCTGCTGATCGAAGTCGCCAGCTCCCGTCCGCAGCTCCCGACCGCCCGCTAGCTCCTGCCCGGGCTTGCTCGCTAGCTCCCGCCCGGGCTTGCTCGCCAGCTCCCGGCCGGGTTCGTCTACTGCTGTTGCCTGTGTTGTCTGAGGTCTGCTGCGCGCCGGATCTCGCTCCCAGCCGTCGTCCTCGTCCGGCCTCTGCTATTTTCGGATCTTTGCCACAAAAAAAAAATGTCTGCTGCATCAGGCTACGTTGCTGTCCCTCGCTGTCCGGTGATCTTCGATGGTACCAACTACACCGAGTTCGCTGGCTTCATGCGCATTCACATGCGTGGCATTCGTCTCTGGGGTGTTCTTTCTGGCGAGGTCTGCTGTCCACCACGTCCGGTCCCTCCGGTGGCCCCTACTCCACCGACTCCACTGGTTCTTCCTCCGGACGCTACTCAGGCCGCCAAGGATGCGGCTAAGATTGCTGATGAGGCTGCTGATCGTGCCTATGATGAGAGGGCTTTGGCTTATGAGGAGGCTCTTCAGACGTATCATGGTGCTTTGTCTGTTTACACCCAGTGGCTTGATGATGATGCTCGTGCTGCAGCTGTTCTCACTGCTAGTGTTCTGCCTCAGTTTGCTTCTGAGTTTCTGGGTCTTCCTACTGTCTTCCAGATGTGGACCTGTCTTCGTCAGCGCTATGAGCCCTCTGGTGATGCCTTATACCTTTCTGTGGTTCGTCAGGAGCATGCTCTTCAGCAGGGTGACTCTACTGTTGATGCCTTTTATGCACAGAGTTCTGCTATCTGGCGCCAGCTTGATTCTCTCCGCAGTGCTGGTTGTCGTACTTGTCCCTGCTGCCAGGCTGTCCAGGCCGATTTGGAGTTTCATCGCGTCTACGAGTTCCTGTCTCGGCTCCGTAAGGAGTTTGAGCCCCGGCGTGCTCAGTTGCTTGCTCGTGGCCGTATTTCACTCATGGAGGCGCTTTCAGAGATTCGTGCTGAGGAGACTCGCCTACGTGGTGCTGGTTTGCTGGAGGTTCCCTCTGTGCTCGCTACTCGGGTTTCTTCCACTCCACCTGCTGCACCGCCCCATTCTCGCTCGAGTGCTCCGCCGCTCTTGCCCACTCCTTCTGGAGGCTCAGGTCGCCCCCGTTCACATTGTGACTACTGCAAGAATGATGGTCATATTGAGTCCCAGTGCTACACCAAGCGGAAACACCTGCGCAAGGCGCGATCATCAGGGACTGCGTCATCTCCCTCGCCAGTTTCAGCCATTGCTTTGACCGAGCAGGATATTTTGAGACTTAAGCGTCTGCTCGCGGCTTCAGGTTCTTCCTCGACGGGTACTGCTGGTTCTGTGACTGATGCTTCCCGCACTGAGCACCCGCCCTCTACACAGTCAGGTACATCCCCATGGGTTCTGGATTCTGGAGCTTCTTTTCATATGTCTTCTCATTCTTCCGCTTTGTCTTCTCTTCGCTCGCTGGATTCTCCTGTTCATGTCTTTACTGCTGATGGTACTCCACTTTCTGTTGCCAGTAGAGGCCATCTTTCTACTCCTTCTTATTCTGTTCCTGATGTTGCTCATGTTCCTCGACTTACCATGAATCTGTTTTCTGCCGGTCAACTTACTGATTCTGGTTGTCGTGTCATCCTTGATGTTGACTCTTGTTCTGTCCAGGATCGTCGCACGCACACTCTGGTTGGGGCTGGCCCTCGCCGCCGTGATTCTCAGGGTCTTTGGGAGTTGGACTGGCTTCATGTTCCTTCCGCTGCCACCACCATCGCCAGTCCCTCCGCTGCTGTCGCCTCTGTTACTGGTTCCTTCAAGCAGTGGCATCATCGACTTGGTCACCTGTGTGGTTCTCGGTTATCGTCTTTAGTTCGTCGAGGTCTTCTGGGGTCTGTCTCAGGAGATGTCTCTTTAGATTGTCAGGGTTGTCGTCTTGGCAAGCAGATTCAGTTACCATATTCCCATAGTGAGTCAGTGTCTAAGCGTCCTTTCGATTTAGTCCATTCTGATGTATGGGGTCCGGCTCCTTTCACTTCGAAAGGTGGTCATAAATACTATATTATTTTCATCGATGATTTTTCTCGTTACACATGGCTTTATTTCATGACTTCACGTAGTGAGGTGTTGTCTATTTATAAGCGTTTTGCTGCCATGGTTCATACTCAGTTCTCTTCACCCATTCGTGTTTTTCGTGCTGACTCCGCTGGTGAGTATATCTCTAAGATGTTGCGTGGTGTCCTTGCTGAGCAGGGTACTCTTGCCCAGTTCTCTTGTCCTGGTGCTCATGCTCAGAATGGTGTGTCTGAGCGCAAGCATCGTCACCTTCTTGAGACGGCTCGTGCTATGATGATCGCCGCCTCTCTTCCGCCTCATTTTTGGGCCGAGGCTATCTCCACTTCTGTCTATCTCATCAACCTTCAGCCATCTGCTGCTTTGCAGGGTGGTGTTCCTTTTGAGCGTCTGTTTGATCGCTCTCCCGATTATTCGATGCTTCGCTTGTTTGGTTGTGTTTGCTATGTTCTTCTTGCCCCTCGCGAACGCACCAAACTGACCGCTCAGTCTGTTGAGTGTGTCTTCTTAGGCTACAGTGATGAGCATAAGGGCTATCGTTGTTGGGATCCTGTCGGTCCTCGGATGCGTATCTCGTGATGTGACTTTTGATGAGTCTCGTCCTTTTTACCCACGACCATCTTCCACGGTCTTTTCAGTGGAGGATATCTCTTTTCTCACTTTTCCTGACTCTCCTCTTCCTCCCGTCGCGCCTGTACCTATTCGTCCCACTCCCTCTGCTTCTCCACCCCTCGTCGATTCACCGCCACCATCTTCCCCGGTCTCCTCACCTAGCATGTCACCGGATTCTACACCTTCATCTCCGGTGACTTCTTCGTCGCCACCCCCTGATTCTACCTTGGCGATTCCTCCTTCTCTTGTTCCATCTCTTCCGCAGCATTACACTCGTCGTTCCCAACCTGTGGATGCTTCCTTGGATGAGTCGTCCTCTTCCTCTCAACCTACTTATGGTTTGCGTTCTCGTCCTCGTCCGCCTATTGAACGCACCGGCGGAGGAGATTGCTGCTCTTGAACGCACCGGTACCTGGGATCTTGTTTCTCTTCCTCCCGGAGTCCGTCCCATCACTTGTAAGTGGGTCTACAAGGTTAAGACTTGCTCCGATGGTTCTCTTGAGCGTCACAAAGCTCGTCTCGTGGCTCGTGGTTTTCAGCAGGAGCATGGTCGTGATTATGACGAGACTTTTGCTCCTGTGGCCCATATGACCACTATTCGTACACTTCTTGCCGTTGCCTCTGCACGCCACTGGTCTATCTCTCAGCTTGATGTTAAGAATGCCTTTCTTAATGGTGAGCTGCGTGAGGAGGTGTACATGCAGCCACCACCTGGGTATTCTGTTCCTGATGGCATGGTGTGTCGTCTTCGTCGCTCTCTCTATGGCCTTAAGCAAGCCCCTCGTGCCTGGTTTGAGCGTTTTGCTTCTGTGGTCACTACTGCTGGTTTTTCAGCAAGTGTTCATGATCCCGCATTGTTTATTCACCTTTCTCCTCGTGGTCGGACTCTTCTTCTTCTCTATGTTGATGATATGGTCATCACTGGGGATGACCCCGAGTATATTGCCTTTGTAAAGGCCCGTCTTAGTGAGCAGTTTCTTATGTCTGATCTTGGACCTCTTCGCTATTTTCTTGGGATTGAAGTCTCTTCTACCTCTGATGGCTTTTTTATATCCCAGGAAAAGTATATCCAGGATCTTCTTGCTCGTGCTGCTCTTTCTGACGAGCGCACTGTTGAGATTCCTATGGAGCTCAATGTTCACCTTCGTGCTACTGATGGTGATCCTCTCCCTGACCCGACGCGTTATCGTCATCTCGTTGGCAGTCTTGTCTATCTAGCTGTCACTCGTCCGGACATCTCTTATCCGGTTCATATCCTGAGTCAGTTTGTTTCTGCTCCCACATCGGTTCATTATAGTCATCTCCTTCGTGTTCTCCGATATCTTCGGGGTACGATCTCTCACCGTCTCTTCTTTCCTAGCTCCAGTTCTTTACAGCTTCAGGCCTATGCGGATGCTACGTGGGCTAGTGATTCTTCTGATCGCCGTTCGCTTTCTGCTTACTGTGTTTTTCTTGGCGGTTCTCTCATTGCCTGGAAGACGAAGAAACAGATTGCAGTTTCCCGTTCGAGTGCTGAGGCTGAGTTGCGAGCTATGGCTCTTTTGACGGCAGAGGTGACTTGGTTACGGTGGTTACTTCAGGACTTTGGTGTTTCTGTCACTACACCGACTATGCTCTTATCTGACAGTACAGGTGCTATCAGCATTGCGCGCGATCCTGTGAAGCATGAGCTCACCAAGCATATTGGTGTTGATGCTTTCTATGTGCGCGCTGCTGTGCAGGATCAGGTCGTTGCTCTTCAGTATGTGCCTTCCGAGTTACAGTTGGCGGATTTCCTGACGAAGGCCCAGACTAGAGCACAACATGGCTTTTATCTCTCCAAACTTAGTGTTGTTCCTCCACCATGAGTTTGAGGGGGGGTGTTAGAGTTATAATATAAGTCATGTATACCCCTTTGTATTTATCCCGTTGTATAAGGGGTTTCCTGCATATGTACCACACTTGTACGTATATATATATCGGCCTATGGCCTCATGGGAATACAAGTTGCTTATTCCTAACAAATCTGTCAGGGCCTTGGTGCTTAGTCACAGAATTATTCATCCATGTGGCGCTTTGAGAGTTTGCATGACTCTACCTAGATATGTTTGCGCTGGATAATCCTCCTGTTTTGGAAATATCCCACCTTGTATGCAATCATTGATGCTCACTATTCATGTTTTCAAACAGTTCTTTCTTGGAGACTACCGGCCCCTTGTTCATGATACAAATGGAAGTGCTATTGATCAGGTTCGTTTGAGGATATGAGCTATCTGTTCTTTGCATTGGCATTAGCCGATTGAATTGTATAATGTCGTTATAGTCATTTTCTGCAACTAACTCTACCATAAGATTCATCAAGTGAACTGTTTCAAAAACCGTTTTAGTGGAATTTTTCATTTTGTTATTTTCTGAATATTTGTTAAACAAGCGGAATTGTATAGGTATCACGTATTGTTTTTTTGTCTAAAAAAAGTACTGTTTTTAAGAGAAGTCCTAGACTTGCTTTTGTGATGGTATATGTTTTACTGGTTGGTGTAGTAATATACTCCCTCTGTAAACAAATATAAGACGTTTTAGGTCACTACGTTTGTTTACATAGGTAGTATCAGATGATTCGAACTAGCTATTCGTTAGTCTGTTTTTGGCTGCCAACCGTATTTATATAGAATGCCACGGACTACCACCATTGCAGTCTACTTCTGAAGTGTTGCTAGTTCGTCAGCTAAGTATAGGTGGATTATGTGCTGTCAAATCGAGCGAGGAACATTCTGCTGATTGGCAGGAAGTTTGACTTGAATGGCAGTCTTGAAAGTGCACAACATTGATGTTTTGTTATTCCCTACTACAGTATGTTATAACTTTATAAGTTACAAGCATCCCGTACCACAATCATCCGATCACCTCTGAATGTGTTTTCTTAGTAGCTGTAATATATAATACTCCCTCCGTCCCAAAATTCTTGTCTTAGATTTGTCTAGATACGGATGTATCTAATACTAAATGTGACTTGATACATCCGTATTTAGACAAATCTAAGACAAGAATTTTGGGATGGAGGGAGTATGTTCTATATATCAGACGTTTGTGTGGTGCTACTCGTACCATCTCATCAGAAGTCATACAAAGGGTGTAATTTATTTCAGTAACTATTCTCTTTAAAAAAAATTTCTGGTGCTTATTCAAGCCAACAAACAAGTAAGCATTGCAAGACTAAGGAATCTTGAAACATGATAAAACACAGAACTCCAGGTTTGAAAAACTACTGGACGCCTGCTGGGTCTGGTATTTCCCAAGAAAGGGGATATGGAACCCTGTCCCTGATCATACTTGCCTATGTGGAACTGTTTTTTTTTTCTCTTCATAAAGTGCATCATGAGCTATCAAGTTTTCTTTATGATGCCTTTCTTACTGTACCCAGGAAACACAACTTGCACCTTATAGGAGAAATATTCAAGACCTTTTGTGCGACTCGGGTATGCAACTTCTCTATCTTTCTAACCAAGGTATAATTTAGTAATTTATTGGTCGCACATGATTATAATTGTTAGTTGCTAATTGCCAATGAAGGTATGATACCTTACCCAGAGCCTTTTCAGAGCATGTACCAGAAATACCGGTTAGGTATCCTGGGTATTGAATGGCGACCTCCCTCAGTAAATTTTGCTGTTGGGCCCACTTACGATGCAACCACTGGCGAGTACCAAATCATCCCAGTTACTGATCCAGATAGGTGGGAACCACTTCCAGAGATAACAGACTTCATCGAGCTTGAACCAGAAAATGAAGCGATCTCTGATGATACTGATTCCGAGTACAATGGCATGGATGACTATTCTAGTGAAGGAGAACAGGGGATTTGGGGTGGTCATGCTTCTGGTGCTTCATACTCAAGTGCAGAGATTGATGGATCTAATCTTAACAGTACTGCTAATCTCCGCAGATCTAGAAGAAAGAAGAAAAGATGTGATGTGAGAGGCGACATTAAGATCATTCCATTTCCTTTATGTTGGTTTCTAACCTTTCAGCTTATTTTCCTTTTATTACGTCTTCTACAGGCTGATCTTGTTACTTCATCTGATCGGCGAGTTAAGAAAAGAAATTTGGATGGGCACGGTGTGGCTACACCGTCAAGGCCACATAGAGGCAGGAAGTCTAAGACTGGCCGTGCTACCAAAAGGAAAATATCTCCTAAATCTAGGAGATTGTGACCTCAAAGACGTGCTACTCACAGCACACACAGTTTTTTCTTGAAGATTGAAACTTCAACAGAAGAGGAAGATGGATCAGCGAGCAGTCTTTCAGACAACGAACTCAACACAGAAAGCACTGAAGCTGAGCAGTCAGCGTGGCATGGCCTGCCAAGACTTGGTAGAGAAACCAACCAATATGATTCCGAAGATGTTACCCGACCTTCTCAGTTCACTGAAACCAAGGGAAAACATTCTGCAAATAGTAGAAAACTGATTCTGAGGATACCACGCCGTGATCTAAAAGTTCAGTTTCCTTCAGAAAGTGTAAATCCAGAACTCCCACCTCATTATGCAGTGCTGTCACTTCCAGCAGCCAGATACAAAGACGCTGAGCCGGAACTAGCTTTTGAGCCTGGAAACTCCTCTGCTTGCAAGTCTGAATCACCTCTGGTCTCCGGTCTACATGATGCGGGTACTGTTCACAGTAATGGCGCAATCAAAGGGTGTGAGCTTAAGCTGCGACCTTCAAAGCATTGCGAGTTCGGGGACTCTTCTTCAGGAGACACGTGGGTCTCTTCAAATAATGCACTTTCGCATGATGTTTATGGGTCTGGTAGTCAGAAAACACCTAATCAATATGATAACGGCGTCCAACAAACGGTTGAGCAGAATGTACAGAAAAGACAACGTGCAATTTATCTGGATAGCATCCATGAAAACCACAATACTGATGATTATAGTGAAGGTAATTTGCCTGGTAAAGAATGGATAACTGACAACAGGAATACTCATCTAGAGGAAGAAAATAACAGGGAACACGATCAGCAGTTCCACAGCACTCGGTCTATATCCTTTAAACTGAAGTTGTCCAGACCAAGAGGCTTTGCAGATGGAGCAAGTTCATCAGACATATCGAAGACTAGTGCAGTAGGGAGTGACATCAACCATGTTAAAGTTCCAATGCAGCATGATGAGGTTTCTGCCACCAGTCAACATAGGAGCAGTGACTTCCCTAGTGTGTCCAGACGTTTCCAGGACTTTGAATCTGCGAAGACATACGGCACCGTGTACAAAAGGTCAGAGCCAAGTAAGCACAGGAAAAGATTGGGTTCGGATGCGTTTGGAAATGGACATAATACTTCTGTTTCCAATGATGATGGTGGACATCAACCTCCAGACTGCAGTCCTGTTGCACCTACTGGTAGTTTACGAAGAAACGAAAGGAGGTCATGTGCATACACTGATTATGGTAGAGGAAGGGATGCAATCTCTCATGTGCAAAGTTCTTCCCTCGAAGCAGCAACTAGTGGGAGACAAATTGTTGCAAATGTGCGTGAAGTAATGTGGGGATCAACATCAAAGACTGCTGGTATAAAGTCTTCTATGAACAAAAGAGAGAGTTGCAACTTTCCTGATACACATCTATTGGAGAAAAAGCACCAAGTATCGAGGCCATGGTTGATGTTGCTAGAGCATGAAGATATCTACCGTTATATTCCTCAACTTGGCGATGAGGTTATGTACTTGCGACAGGTATTTATTTATTTTCGCTGCATTGTGTGTATAAAGTACGGAAATGATTTTGGTGCAAGCAGCTTTCAGCTGCAAACATACTAAAATAATAATAATAATAAATCTTCTGTTGCCACTTCCCCCTCCTGCCCAGTTGTAAGGTATACTAGTTGATGGTGGGAAAATCGTGCGTAGCAAGTTACATACGAGCATATATACCATTGTGACTCGTAAAATAGTATTTATGAAGCGCCTCTTATCATACTTTCTGCGTGCTTGTTATTTTTAGGGTCATGAAGAATATGTTTATGAAGTGCAATCATCGGATAATTGCCCATCAAATCGGATCAAAGGCCTTAAAGCTGCTGAGCTTTGCGAAATTAAGGGTCTTGATTACAAGCCAGATAGAGGGTCTGGTGAAAGCTGCTGTGAATTAACTATTAAATTCATTGATCACACTTCAAGTGGATTTGGCAAAGAGTTTGTAATCACATTGCGTGAGCTAGTTACGTTCCCTGATTTTCTTGTGGAAAGAACACGGTTTGAAGCTACTACCACGTATAACTGGAGCATCGCTGATAGGTGCAAAGTTTGGTGGATGGATGAGGGAGAGGATGGAGGAAGTTGGTGGGAGGGACGAGTATTGGAAATAAGACCTAAGTCACCTGATTTTCCTGAGAGCCCTTGGGAGAAATATGTCATACAGTATGAAACTGATGGTTCTGAACATCCGCATAGCCCCTGGGAGGTGCATGATGCTAATAACCCATTGGTTCCATGGAAGCGTCCACATATTGATCCCAGTACCAGGAACAAATTGTTATCAGCAGTGACCGGTTTACAGGAAAAGTCTCTCAGAAATCAGGTACGTTTTATTTTCAAAATTTACACTCTTGGGTTGTTGTTTTGACTGTTTACCATATTTTTGTACGGGTCTTCAGGATCGCTATGGTGTTCTGAAGTTAGATACTGTTGCAGGAAAATCAGATTTCATAAACAGGTAATTCTTGTATAAAAGTATGCGGTGCAGATGCTTCTATATGTTTTTTTTCATTTATAACAAAAGTGAGAATGATGACTGCTGTGAAATAATCCTCATGAGGCATATAATCTGTAGATAATGCAGTATACCATGTATTTGTAAAAAAGTTTACCTTATTTCCGTTGGAGGTTAACATGCCTATGTTTGTTTTAAGGTTTAACAAACTAAAGATATATGGAACATAAAATACCTTATTTCTGTTGGAGGTTAACACGCCTATGTTTGTTTGAAGGTTTAACGAACTAAAGATATATGGAACATAAAATGTGGTTTCTTTATTCATGATTTGTAGGTGACATACTTTTTAGAAAATAATAGCAACCAACCTCTTTACAAAACTACCTTTTTTGTTGGCAAATCTCGTAGCGAGCATCTAACATAAATTTGCTAATTGATACAAGGCCCATTTTCCAAATCTCGTCAAATAAATGCGTGTTTGACAAGGTTTTTGGGTATATATGGCTGTACCCCTACAAGGCCCGTTTTCCATTTCAGTTATGAGGCCATATTTGTTAAAATGCAGATTTGATGATTTTCGTTAACAAGGTCAAAAAAGATTCAACCAATGCATACACTGGAAGCGTATCATTATTTATTTATTTATTTATGATGAAGGAACGCCTGTCTTAAAAGATTTTTCTCTGTATGCAACTTGCGTTCTAGGTTCCCTGTCCAATTCTCCATTGAGGTGATCAGAGCAAGACTACAGAGCGATTACTACAGAACTCTGGAGGCTGTCAAACATGATGCCACTGTGATGCTTGCCAATGCCAAGTCTTATTTTTCAAAGAGCGGCGAAATGACCAAAAAGATCCGCAAGCTATCTGAGTGGATCCAAGATAAGATTCTATCACTATAGGGGGAGGTGCTCTGTGCGCAGCTGGCATTCTTCCCTTTTAGCAGAATTTGCCACTCATCCCGTGAGATGATCCTCTGTTTGCGTCGCAGAAGCATGTTTTTGTTAAGAGGAATGAGCCAAAATAGTTGGCAGGTTGGGAGGGATTTCTTGTGTAGCCCAACATTTTGAAACTATCTGATCTGATATCCCTGGTTTACTGATGCAAATTGAAATCCTGACCATTTGACCCTTGTTTGCCGTGAAGAAAGAACTTGAGAGCCTTGTTAGAGAAAGAAAATGCTAACGTGTAGAATATGGTAAAGGAAATGCCCTACCAGATCACTGGATTTGTATAGCAGACCGAGTAAATCATCGATAACGAGAAGGCAAAATCCCTGGACTCGAGTCCTACTCTTGAGTTCTCTATAATAAACTAAACATCAGACTGAAAGCAACATGTTTGGCGGATGCTAGGCGTAAAGCCGGCTGATAAGAGCCAAACTTAAGCCGCCTCGTTAGCCACTCGATCGGGCCATCAGGAAGCCACTCGATCGGGCCATCAGGAAGCGACATCAGCCGTGGGATCCATCGAGTCAGCCCACTCAGCTTTTCCCTTCGCGTTTCTTTTGGCGGCTGCAAACAGCGTACACTTCGCGTCGGAGAGAAAAAGCAGCAGCCCCAGTTCGCAGCGCCATGGCACCCCCTGTCAGCTCGAGCGCCCGACGGCGATGCTGCAAAACAGCAGGTGCCGCAAACGGAGTTGTTTCGTTGAAGTAGCTGGTCAGTTGCAAACCGACGGCGAGCCTCAGACGATCACCGCAGCGCGAAAAAAACTCGAGCCCTAGGTGGCGCTCCATTGCGGTTCCGGTGAAGCTCCATTGCAGCCGCGACAGAGCTCCAACGACTCCGGCAGCGCTCCATTGCAGCTCCGGTGAAGCTCCATTGCAGCGTCGGCGAGCTCCAACGACCCCGGCGGTGCTCCATTGCAGCCCCGACACGCTCCATTGCAGCGATGACAGAGCTCCAACGACCCCGGCGGTGCTTCATTGCAGCCCTCGGCACGCTCCATTGAAGCTCCGGCGAAGCTCCATTGCAACCTTCCCGGAGCTCCAACGGCCCCGCGGCGCTTCACTGCAGATCCGGCGGCACCCGACGATGCTTCATTGCAACCTCATCAGAGCTCCAACAACACCCGTGGCTCTATTGCAACTCTGACGAAGCTCCATTGCAGCCTGACGTAGCTCCAACGCAGTACGACGGTTCCCGGCGATGTTTCGTTGCAGCACCGACGGGTCCCCGGCGATGCTCCATTGGAGCACCACGCAGCCCCGGGTGGCAGCACGGGAGTTGCTGGAAAAAACCGGCGAGCCACCGCGTCGCTCGCTTGAAGCATGGACAGAGCGTCGTCGGCCCCCTATTGCGACACCGCCACGACCCCCGGGTCCGGCCGGCTGCACACTCAGGCGATGTGATGTTGCGTTGTAGCACCGTCGCCAGCGAGCAGAGCCACGGATGCTGCGTTCCAGCGCCGTCGCCAACCTTGCCCCCAATCTCCGCCATGGATGTTGTGTCGTGATGCAGCGTCTCGGCGTCCAAATCTTCCCCCAACGCCGGCCATCTTGCAGCAATAGTGGCACCAGGACACACGGTGGTTGGAGGGATCGCAGCCCACCTCCGGCATGAGGCCCGGCCCCCCGGCGCGTCGCCGGTCGTCGTCGTGGAGCAGCTCGCAGCGTCTCACGTCACCGGGTCACAGCACAGCCCCCGTGTCCCATTATGAAGCGGTGGCTATTGGTCAGCGGTGATGACCGAGGGCAGCGACTAGGAGGGGAAGGGTGAAGGAGGAGCAGGAAAGTGGCGCGCGTGAATCTGCTCTGTAGCGCGAGATTCGGCCATGGAGACTAGTGGAGCTAGCAAGCAGGCGCGGAGAAGATGGCTTGGTCCAGGTGAATCAGAAGAGATAAGGTGAGAAACGAGCGGTGGGCAGGCCAGGCCCACGGGGACACGTGTCAGGAAGCAGAGGCGGCTTACAAGCGAGAGAAATCAGTCGGTAGAAAATAAACGTTTTCCCATGGAAAAAGAAGAAGCCAGCCACGACAAAACAAGAGTCGATTCCAGGCCAAGTCGTCGTCTACGTTGCCCTGAACGTGGGGTGCAACAGCCGACCGAGCTCCTCGTCCTCCGCGTCCAGCGGCCCGCCGGTCTCATTCCTGACGCGCTGCACGGCGGTGCCGTTGAGCGACTCGTGGCCGAACCCGTACAACCTCAGTATCTGGTCGTCGGCGAAGTTGAAGGCGCGCTCCATCCCGAGGCGGCACCGGTCCGCCGGATAGCTGTCGGCGTACCGCCGGCAGGGCTTGCACCCGACGAAGTGCGTCACGAGCGGCCAGGCGCCCGTCCGCCGCAGCTCCTCGTACCTGTCCACGATGAGCTCCCAGAAGCCGTTGAGCTCGTACGAGTTCTCGAAGAAGACCTTGTCCCCCCACCTCTCCCGCTGCGTGACGAGCAGGTAGATGAGCGCCGACTGGTCGTCGGCCTCGAACGGCGGGCGGCCGGAGAGCTCCCTGGCGAAGAGCTCGCCGTACCTGTCGCGCACGGGGCCGCGGGGCCCCATGGGGGCCATCGCGTGGAGGAGGTCGAGCGACCACTGGCAGTTGCGGATGAGGATACTGCCGGTGTTGACGCCCACCCAGCTCTTCTCCTCGTACACCTTGGCCTCCCAGCCGTGGAGCACCAGGTTGTGCGCCGCGTAGCGCTCCCACGGCAGCTCGAACCGCATGTCCGTGAACACCGCGTCCGAGTCCACCCACCACAGGAGCTCCACCTCCGGGTGCGCCATCATCAGCGACCGCAGCAGAGGCAGCTTCGCCCAGAACCCGGTCATCTCCGCGTCCAGGAACGCCGTGTTGTAGTACACCTCCAGGCCGTGGACGCGGCAGTAGTCCGCCTTGTTCTTGAACGCGCGCAGCAGCAGGTGGTCGCCGTCCGGGTCGGGGCACCGGGCCGGCGCGGAGCCGGTCACCACCAGCACCCGCGGCCGGCCCGCGGGCGGTACCCGCGCCGGGAACTCCGGGTGCGCGGCGAGCCACGCGGACCGCCGCGCGTCGTAGTCCAGGATGGTGCGGCCCAGCGAGTAGGGCGGGTCCGTGAGCTGCCGGGGCGGCGGGAGGCCGATGTCCTCGTCGCTCACGTTGGCGGCTACGGGCGGCGGCGCTGGCGGCGCTGCGGCGGCAATGTGGATGGGGTTGCTGAACACGACGCGGAGGCTGGGGAGGTTGAGGACGGAGCCGGTCGGGCCGAGGATGAGGAACAGCGCGCCGGTGAGCAAGAGAAGGAAGACGAGGGGGATGGTGGTGCTTCCCGCTGCCGGGCAGCCGTAATGCGCCCGCCAGCGCAGGCCGTTGGCCGGCTTGCCGTCGTGCTGCTCAGCCACCGTTGCCATGCTATCGGTAGCTAGAGAAGCTGTCCGGCGCCGCGCGTTGCAAGCACCTTCCATCGGCGATGGTTTAACCATCATCTGGCTCTGGCAAACGTCAACGGGAGAGGGGAGTCGAGCTCGAGTTGTGCATGGCACGCTCTTGTTCCCACTTCCCACTACGAACCAAGTAAGAATGGGGATCACGATGAGGGAGGGGCGAAGGGGGTACCGTAGGTTATAGTAAAATAACGTAATAATGCTGAGCAGGTGATTTCTAGAAGTGAAGAAGTTCAAATCTCAACGCATACTAGGGCTGGGGGCTCTTAATTGCCCATGTGCATTTGTTCAAAGTTCGTGTTCCCAGACTACCTATGCTGCAGCGCTACAGACGGTGCCGAAGAGGTAGAGAAACGGTGCGTATGTACTAGAGTATAAATAATATGAAGAGTAGTACACACTCGTCTGTAGCTGATGTTCCTCAAAACATAACAGTTGACTTACCTTATGTGACACCATCCTTTCAAATTGTACCCTGGAGGACGGACCTGCATCTACACTAACAAACAAAAAAAACTAAAAGGAGCACTATGTCAGATGCCTAAATTTTATTTAATTTTTTTCTCTACGCCCTTAGATTGACATCCAATGGACAAAGTCTGCACGCTCCGGAGGAGCCAATCAAAAGTCTCGTGATGGGCCCGTTTCTTGCATGCATCGACGCACCATGCATCCAAAGCCGCAGATGCATGCAAAATTTTCCATTCCCGAACAAGTGAATGCATGCAAGTTTTGCCTTTCCACCGATGCTACAACATCTACCGGAAATACACTTTGCTTGCTGGTCGTAGATACTGTTGGAAATATGCTCTAAAAAAAGGTTATTATTATATTTCTTTGTTCATGATAATTGTCTATTGCTCATGCTATAATTGTATTAACCGGAAACCGTAATACATGTCTGAATACGTAGATCACAATATGTCCCTAGTGAGCCTCTAATTGACTAGCTCGTTGATTAATAGATGGTTGTGGTTTCCTGATCATGGACATTGGATGTCGCTGATAACGGGATCACATCATTAGGAGAATGATGTGATGGACAAGACCCAATCTTAAGCATAGCACAAGATCGTGTAGTTCGTTTGCTAGAGCTTTTCTAATGTCAAGTATCATTTCCTGAGACCATGAGATTGTGCAACTCCCGGATACCGTAGGAGTGCTTTGGGTGTATCAAACGTCACAACGTAACTGGGTGGCTATAAAGGTGCACTACGGGTATCTCCGAAAGTGTATGTTGGGTTGACACGAATCGAGACTGAGATTTTTGTCACGCCGTATGACGGAGAGGTATCTCTGGGCCCACTCGGTAATGCATCATCATAATGAGCTCAATGTGAGTAAGGAGTTAGCCACGGGATCATGCGTTACGGAAAGAGTAAAGAGACTTGCCGGTAACGAGATTGAACGAGGTATGGGGATACGGACGATCGAATCTCGGGCAAGTAACATACCGATGGACAAAGGGAATTGTATGCGGGATTGATTGAATCCCCGACATCGTGGTTCATCCGATGAGATCATCGTGGAACATGTGGGAGCCAACATGGGTATCCAGATCCCGCTGTTGGTTATTGGCCGGAGAGATGTCTCGGTCATGTCTGCATGGTTCCCGAACCCGTAGACCGGGTCTACACACTTAAAGTTCGGTGACGCTAGAGTTGTTATGGGAAATGAAGGAAATATGCCCTGGAGGCAATAATAAAGTTGCTATTTATATTTCCTTATATCATGATAAATGTTTATTATTCATGCTAGAATTGTATTAACTGGAAACTTAGTACATGTGTGAATACATAGACAAACAGAGTGTCACTAGTATGCCTCTACTTGACTAGGTCGGTAATCAAAGATGGTTAAGTTTCCTAGCCATGGACAAAGATTTGTCATTTGATGAACGGGATCACATCATTAGAGAATGATGTGATTGACTTGACCCATCCGTTAGCTTAGCACTATAATCGTTTAGTTTATTGCTATTGCTTTCTTCATAACTTATCATGTTCCTATGACTATGAGATTATGCAACTCCCGAATACCGGAGGAACACTTTGTGTGCTATCAAACGTCACAACGTAACTGGGTGATTACAAAGATGCTCTACAGGTGTCTCCGACGGTGTTTGTTGAGTTGGCATAGATCGAGATTAGGATTTGTCACTCCGATTGTCAGAGAGGTATCTCTGGGCCCTCTCGGTAATGCACATCACTATAAGCATTGCAAGCAATGTGACTAATGAGTTAGTTACGGGATGGTGCATTACGGAACGAGTAAAGAGACTTGCCGGTAACGAGATTGAACTAGGTATAAAGATACCGACGATCGAATCTCGGGCAAGTAACATACCGATGACAAAGGGAACAACGTATGTTGTTATGCGGTTTGACCGATAAAGACCTTCGTAGAATATGTAGGAACCAATATGAGCATTCAGGTTCCGCTATTGGTTATTGACCGGAAGTGAATCTCGTCATGTCTACATAGTTCTCGAACCCGTAGGGTCCGCACGCTTAATGTTCGATGACAATCGGTATTATGAGTTTATGTGTTTTGATGTACCGAACGTAGTTCGGAGTCTCGGATGTGATCACGGACATGACGAGGAGTCTCGAAATAATCGAGACATAAAAATTGATATATTAGACGATGTTATTCTAATATGGTCGTGGCTATCCCTAGTACTGATATTGTTTCTGTTGATTTGTTAGCTGCATCAAGAAGTCTCGTTGAAGAAAAGGACGTGGTGCATGCAAATTCTGGAAGAGACCTCCCACATGCAAACTCATACCAACATGTAGCTTCGCATGCCAGATGGAAAAATGATATTACTTATTTATGTGCTAGTGCAATCGGAAGATCAACCAAGCTTATGTTTTGTTCAACGGCCTTGCATGCGCACGTGTATTGGGATGAAAGGAATGAGAGTTGGTTCAAACGGAAGGACATCAAGAGAATATTTATCTTTCTGTTTTTACCAAGGAAAGAGAAAGACCAACCTTATTTATCCAAGACATGTTATGCGTGGGATCTATTCCAATGTTTAAAGTCTGTTGGCTGGGGTCCACCTACATGCAGAATCAGGAGATGGCGCACACCAAAGTTACCTTTTAAAATTCTACTACTAGTCGCTTGTGTATTTCCTTCTCAGCCGTGAGTTAGAGATAGGGTCAGATATTGAGTATAATTCTTGTGAGTCAAGTTACAAGGGTCAGCTTGTATTATAAAGTTGTAAGTCCGTGCGCCATGTAATAGTTAGGTTATTTTTTAATGAATTAGACACCGCGTGTGTTTTGGCCGTCGGCCATTATCGAGTTTAGAGAATTCTTGTCAAAATCTCTACTGGCATGTGAGTTTCTGCGACGCGACGCGTAGGGGATTACAAGCTGAGCCTATACGGTTTGTCCACGTTATTCCTTCGGATTGAGGGGTTGGCGTGTTGTTTCCGTGGGATTTACGAACATCTTCGTAAACCCGCGACTTGTTCTTGCTGTGATGAAGGTTTGTGCCGTGAAAGATCGGGCCAACAACGGATCGACCCTCATCTCGAGGTTCGCTCTACATCATATTCGGACACCAGATGAGTTTCGGGGGTCACCGGATAAATATCGGAGTGCCGGGATTATCGGAACCCTCGGGGGAATTAATGGGCCAACATGGGCCTTATGAGAGGGAGGAGGGAGCCTTAGGGCTGCCCCCCTTGAGGAGTCCGAATTGGACAAGGAGGGGGGAGGCGGCGCCCCCTCTTTCCCTCCCTCTCTCCGTCTCCTTCCTTCCCCCTCTCTCTTTCCTTGTTGGAAACCTACTAGGAATAGGATTCCTAGTAGGAATCCTACTTGGGGCGCGCCCCATGAGGGCCGGCCGGCCTCCCCCTTGCTCCTTTATATACGGGGGCACCCTAGAACACACAAGTTGACAGTTGTTTTAGTCGTGTGCGGTGCCCCCCTCCACAAATTTCCACCTCGGTCATATTGTTGTAGAGCTTAGGCGAAGCCCTGCGTCGGTAACTTCATCATCACCGTCACCACGCCGTCGTGCTGACGAAACTCTCCCTCGGCCTCAGCTGGATCAAGAGTATGAGGGACGTCACCGAGCTGAACGTGTGCAGATCGCGGAGGTGCCGTGCGTTCGTTACTTGGGTCGGTTGGATCGCGAAGACGTTCGACTACATCAACCGCGTTACTAAACGCTTCCGCTTTCGGTCTACGAGGGTACGTGCACACACTCTCTCCGCTCGTCTCTATGCATCACCGAGATGGATCTTGCGTGTGCGTAGGTAAATTTTTTGAAATACTACGTTCCTCAACAGTGGCATCCGAGCCAGGTGTATGCGTAGATGTTATATGCACGAGTAGAACACAAAGAGTTGTGGGCGATAATAGTCATACTGCTTACCAGCATGTCATACTTTGATTCGACGGTATTGTTGGATGAAGCGGCTCAGACCGACATTACGCGTACGCTTACGCGAGACTGGTTCTACCGACGTGCTTCGCACACAGGTGGCTAGTGGGTGTCTGTTTCTCCAACTTTAGTTGAATCGAGTGTGACTACACCCGGTCCTTGTTGAATGTTAAAACAACAAACTTGACGAAAAATCGTTGTGGTTTTGATGCGTAGGTAAGAACGGTTCTTGCTAAGCCCGTAGCAGCCACGTATAACTTGCAACAACAAAGTAGAGGACGTCTAACTTGTTTTTGTAGGGCATGTTGTGATGTGATATGGTCAAGACGTGATTATATAAATTGTTGTATGAGATGATCATGTTTTGTAACACAATTATCGGCAACTGGCAGGAGCCATATGGTTGTCGCTTTATTGTATGAAATGCAATCGCCATGTAATTGCTTTACTTTATCACTAAGCGGTAGCGATAGTCGTAGAAGCAATAGTTGGCGAGACGACAACGATGCTTCGATGGAGATCAAGGTGTAAAGCCGGTGATGATGGTGATCATGACGGTGCTTCGGAGATGGAGATCAAAGGCACAAGATGATGATGACCATACCATATCACTTATATTGATTGCATGTGATGTTTACCCTTTATGCATCTTATTTTGCTTAGTTCGGCGGTAGCATTATAAGATGATCTCTCACTAAATTTCAAGGTATAAGTGTTCTCCCTGAGTATGCACCGCTACTACAGTTCGTCGTGCCGAGACACCACGTGATGATCGGGTGTGATAAGCTCTACGTTCACATACAATGGGTGCAAGCCAGTTTTGCACACGCATAATACTCGGGTTAAACTTGACGAGCCTAGCATATGCAGATATGGCCTCGGAACACTGAGACCGAAAGGTCGAGCGTGAATCATATAGTAGATATGATCAACATAGTGATGTTCACCATTGAAAACTACTCCATCTCACGTGATGATCGGACATGGTTTAGTTGATATGGATCACGTGATCACTTAGATGATTAGAGGGATGTCTATCTAAGTGGGAGTTCTTAAGTAATATGATTAATTGAACTTTAATTTATCATGAACTTAGTACCTGATAGTATTTTGCATGTCCATATTGTTGTAGATAAATGGCCCGTGTTGTTGTTCCGTTGAATTTTAATGCGTTCCTAGAGAAAGCTAAGTTGAAAGATGATGGTAGCAATTATATGGACTGGGTCCGTAACTTGAGGATTGGTAGCAATTACATGGACTGGGTCTGTAACCCGAGGATTATCCTCATTGCTGCACAGAAGAATTACGTCCTGGAAGCACCGCTAGGTGCAAGACCCGCTGCAGGAGTAACGCCGGACGTTGTGAACGCCTGGCGGAGCAAAGCTGATGACTACTCGATAGTTAAGTGTGCCATGCTTTACAGCTTAGAACCGGGATTTCAACGACGTTTTGAACGTCATGGAGCATATGAGATGTTTCAGGAGTTGAAGTTAATATTTCAAGCAAATGCTTGGATTGAGAGATATGAAGTCTCCAATAAGTTCTACAGCTGCAAAATGGAGGAGAATAGTTCTATCAGTGAGCATATACTCAGAATGTCTGGGTACCACAATCACTTGACTCGGTTGGGAGTTAATCTTCCAGTTGATAGTGTCATTGACAGAGTTCTTCAATCACTGCCACCAAGCTACAAGAACTTCCTGGTGAACTATAATATGCAAGGGATGGATAAGACGATTCCCAAGCTCTTCGCAATGCTAAAGGCTGCGGAGGTAGCAATCAAGAAGGAGCATCAAGTGTTGATGGTCAACAAGACCACCAGTTTCAAGAAAAGGGGTAAAGGAAAGAAGGGGAACTTTGAGAAGAACGGCAAGTAAGTTGCTGCTCAAGTGAAGAAGCCCAAGTCTGGACCTAAGCCTGAGACTGAGTGCTTCTGCTGCAAAGGGACTGGTCACTGGAAGCGGAACTGCCCCAAGTATTTGGCGGAGAAGAAGGATGGCAAAGTGAAAGGTATATTTGCATGTTATTGATGTGTACCTTACTAATGCTCGCAGTAGCGCCTGGGTATTTGATACTGGTTCTATTGCTAATATTTGCAACTCGAAACAGGGGCTACGGATTAAGCGAAGATTGGCTAAGGACGATGTGACGATGCGCGTGGGAAATGGTTCCAAAGTCCATGTGATCGCTGTCGGCACGCTACCTCTACATCTACCTTCGGGATTAGTTTTAAACCTGAATAATTGTTATTTGGTGCCAGCGTTAAGCATGAACATTATATCTGGATCTTGTTTGATGCGAGACAGTTATTCATTTAAATCAGAGAATAATGGTTGTTCTATTTATATGAATAATATCTTTTATGGTCATGCACCCTTGATGAGTGGTCTATTTTTACTAAATCTTGATAGTAATGATACACATGTTCATAGTATTGAAGCCAAAAGATATAAGTTTAATAATGATAGTGCAACTTATTTGTGGCACTGCCGTTTAGGTCATATTGGTGTAAAGTGTTGGGGAACGTAGTAATTTCAAAATTTCCTACACACACGCAAGATCATGGTGATGCATAGCAACGAGAGGGGAGAGTGTTGTCCACGTACCCTCGTAGACCGAAAGCGGAAGCGTTTATCAACGCGGTTGATGTAGTCGTATACCTTCACGATCCGTCCCGATCAAGTACCGAACGTACGGCACCTCCGCGTTCAGCACATGTTCAGCTCGATGACGTCCTCGCCTTGTTCATCCAGCAAGAGGGGCGAAGTAGTAGATGAGTTCCGGTAGCACGACGGCGTGGTGACGGTGTTGGTGAAGAACAATCTCCGCAGGGCTTCGCCTAAGCACTACGAAAATATGACGGAGGATAAACTAGAGGGGACGGTGTTGCCGGCACACGGCTTGGTGTTTCTTGATCTGTCTTGGGTGCTAGCCCTACCCCTCTATTTATATGTTGAGCCTTGGGGTCGAAACTTGGAGTAAAAGCCTCCACAAAGTCGGTTTCACCCGAAAGGCAAGAGTCCTTCTCAGACTCCAGGGCCAGACGCCAGGGTTCCCGACGTCTGGACCCAGATGCTAGTGATGGTGTTATAAGCATAAGTAGCATATTTTCCTTTGGCGGATCAACCGTATTTGCACAACAAAACAAAACAAAACATGCACGATGGCATGACAAATCAAGAGTTTAACTAGCCTATTACAAAGGCATTTGATGCCCCACAGGAATAATTGTCTTAACAGTTTCGCAGAAAGCAGATGCTAAGCCGACCCATGGTTTATGACTCTTGGCCTTGCTGGGTTGAAGGTTGCGGCTCGTCCAGCACCGGTTCCTCTGCCTCCTCTTCACCCAATGGCTGGAAGTCAGTGGTCGACCAGTCGATTCCAGTTAAAGCTCTGAATACAGCTTTGTCACTTATAAGTGTAGATGGGTCAACGTTAGGGGCATAAGTGTGCTTACGGATCAGAGGAGTCAGGTCCGAAGCGTCATGAGTCGGCGCCTTCACCTTCTTATTGTTGGCATCATAAACCGATTGGTAATGTGTTAGATCAGTGTCTTCATCCAGCTTGCTAGCCAAAGAACGCAATTCCCTCGTAAGGGCAGCGAAGTCGTCCGCGCTGAAGGGTGACCCATCTTCTTTTATGCTTGGACAACCGTTTGCCAAGTCTGTCGGGTCAAGATCAACTAGCCAAGCTTTGGCCTGGGTTAGTGCGGTAAGTGCACCGGCTCTTGCAGCTGATTTTTTAACTCTTCGATCCGTGCAGGCAGCATAGATAGTTTATCCAACGTATCCTTGATAAGGGTTGGAGCCAGTTTGTTGCGAGCAGCTGTGCAGATGACCCGTTGTGCACCAATATATAACTGTTCTATAAGCGTGTAAGCAGCCTTCAGTTTTTTCCGCATGTCGGAGCCAAGATGGGTAACCCGGGATCCTATATAATCAAGGACGTTTGTAAGCCGGGAGCATATTGGATAACATATGTTAAAAAGATTAAGAGGAAGCTATTTTACCGAAAACGGCAGCAGTCATGGCATTAATTTGCTGTTTTAAGCCAGCAAGCTCTGCAGATACCGGCTCAAGGGCCGCTTCAGCATCCCCAGCCCTCTTCAACAGAGCTGACTTCTCTGTATCCCAACCCGCTCGTTCAGCTTTGAAGTTTTCCTTCAATTTCTCCATCGCTGCTAAAGCACTGGTCAATTCATCCTTGGCTTTGGAGGTTTCTGCTTGTTGAGACTTGATGTTTTCTTGAAGGTCGCCGACTTGGGATTCTTTACTGCTAAGCTCAGCCTACAAGAGATACACAATTAATGAGATGGCAATGAATTTATGTGAAGTCCCAAGCACAATACAAGTATTATACTTAGCACTTGGGGGCTAATGTCTATTGCTTCTTAAAAATATTGTGAAGTCCCAAGCACAATACAGGTATTATACTTGGCACTTGGGGGCTAACGCATATTGCTCTTGTCAAAGACGAACTCATTTGCTGACCCGGACAAACGGTAATGATACGGCTTACAAAGACTATGAATAGGATTATGGATTTCCTGCAATATGATTAGTCTCGACTTAACATATTTATTAAGCCGACCCTTGGCGGCCACGGATGCAATGTTGATTTTTGCCATACTAAAGTCTCGACTTAACATATTTGTTAAGCCGACCCTTGGGGCTACGGATGCAATGTTGATTTTTGCCATGCTAAAGTCTCGACTTAACATATTTGTTAAGCCGACCCTTGGGGGCTACGATGCAATGTTGATCTTGGCCATGTTACAGTCTCGACTTAACATATTTGTTAAGTCGATCCTTGGGGGCTACGGATGCAAAGTTGAAGTGCTGGTATTATAAAGTGCCAGTTCATATTGAAAGTATAAACCGGCCCTTGGGGGCTACTGGAGTTGATCTATGCAGCTATTGAAGTTTACAGCACATGTTATTCTAATCATGTCCAATAAACTTGGCGGCTAAGGGGAAGAATATTCATGTAACAAGGAATTGCAGTGTTTACCTCATAGCGCTCCTTCATCAAGTTCACTAAGCCGGCTTCAAAGTCACGGCTGGTGTACAGACGATTTAAGTAACCATAATGGAGGTCTTGAGCACTAAAATGAGTATAGCTCTCCAAGTCTGCTTTCCACTTGCCTTTATCTTCAGCAGAAATTTCTTCTTTAGCGTTGTGCTTAGATAAGACAGTAGGTTGACCCGGAGCTATGAATCCAAAGCCGATGACAACAACGTCATCAGTCTTCTCCTTGGCAGGTTCGATTGGGCTTGGCGGCTTAGAGATAGCCGGCTCAACATCCATATCATCTGGAGAAACTTCATGATATTGTGGTGGAGGATCATTAAGAGTGGCATCAACAATTGGGCTAGCAGATTCTGACTGTTGTTTTTCCGGTTCAGATGGGTTAGAATCTTCGGCCGGCTTATTCAGCTTGGCTTTCTTGCTGGGTTTGGCTTGGCCCCCGAAAATAAGAAGTGTAAAGAGGTCAGTATAATGATCAAGCATAAGGTATGAATGGTTCAAATATATCCTTACCCAGGTACAGTTTTGAAAGCCAGGATTTGTGTCCCTGATGACTCGCCAGAGGAAGAATGAGAAGTCCCCTGATAGTTTGAATCAGACGGGTTAAGAGGTTGTCGGAAATGACTTGCCTTGGGATAAAGTATATCAGAAAGGTGAAGGACCTCTGGGCGACGTTTGTGAACCGGCGTGTTTGGTAAGCCGGAAGAAGTGACCTGCCCACCACTATGCCGGGTGACCCGACGAGCTTTGTGTTGTTGTTTCTTCAAAAGAAAGTTGGGATCCAAGTGAGCTAGAGGGTGAGAAAAGCTTACTTTCCGGCTTGCTTGTCGGGTTTTCTGTGTTGGCAGAGGTTCTGAGTCGGAAGGAAGAGTAATTACCTCTGTGTCACCTGCACGGCTGGCCTCTGCGTCGTCCTGATAACAATCATTGTCAATGAGATGTATAAAAAAGGAGCCAAGAGAGTCAAGTTTCTACATCTGACTCATTATTCTCGTTATCATCAGCGGACTCAGTAGTCTTCTTGGTAGACTTCTTGGTGGCCTTGGTTTTGACACGAGCCGGTTTTGCCAGATTATCCTACGTTCTCCTCTTCCAAAATGGATCGTCAGCCTGTTAAGATTGAAAAGATCATAAGTAGGCATCAAAATATGGATTAGCAGAAGATGTGCAATTCTTACAGCTGGCGGCTTGTTGAAAGTACAGAAAGGACTAGGTCCGGTTTTGCTGCACCCCTTCACAGGTTCATTCAGCAGTTTCTTGGTGGCTTCAGTGATTTCCGCATCAGACAGTTGAATGTTACAATGGCGCTGAGGATCTTTTACGTCACCAGTATATTCGCACATTAAGCCGGGGCGGCGGCTTAATGGCAAGATAATCCAAGATAGCCAGCACCGGAAAAGGTCAACGCTAGTTAAGCCATTGGCCATAAAGGCTCTGAGCTTTGAAAAGGTTGGTGCGTATTTGGCCCGTTCCCTTGCATTGAGCCGTTGGGGGAGTGGATGTGTGTTGCTAAGTCGGTGTTCACGATAACCCGGCAGAGGATTCTCACCGGCTGGAGATGTATCTTGACAATAGAACCAAGTTTGGTTCCAGTCTTTGGGGTGACTATGCAGCTTGGCATGGGGAAAGCTGACTTCTTTCCTCTTTTGAATTGAGACTCCACCAAGTTCTTGGCATGGCCCATCGACAAACTCTGTTTGGCGGTTTAAGTAATAGAACTCCCTGAATAAGTCAACCGTGGGCTCTTCTTGGAGATAAGCTTCATAGAATACTTGGAAGTTGCAGATGTTGGACACGGAGTTGGGTCCGATGTCTTGAGGGTGCAGTTGGAAGAAATGAAGCACATCACGGAAAAACTTTGAGCGGGGGGGGGGGGGGCTGAATCCTTGGCCCAAGTGGTCAGCAAAAACAATTCCTTCATCTTTTGGTTGAGGAGGAATTTCTCCATCAGGAGCTCTCCAATGGATGATCTCTTTTTTGGCTAAAGCGCTAGTGGCGAGAAAGTTGTTCAGGTCTTCTTCGGTAACCCGGGATTTGACCCAATTGCAAGACGTGTATGTCTTAGCCATTTTCTCAGTGATCTGAAAGAAAGGTTATGCCGGTTCAAGATTACATGGTTAAGCCGGCTTATGGTTAAAAGGAAAACAATAATGAAGCATGCATAGGTGTTAAGCCGACGATTGGCATTACAAAGTTACAAGGAACTATTGGCGGCTTAAAAGGGGACTAATGACACCTGGAGGGTTACTATTAATGAGTTAAGCCGCCCATACAGATATTAAAAGTACATATCTGAGGATGGAAAAATCGCTAAGTTGTGAGAAAAACAGGTTTCACAGATTGATGCTATGATTTCGGATCTACGGCACTTCAGTTAATGGAAAAATATTTAGGTCTAAATATCAGTAATCGAGCAGTTCATGGGTTCAGATCGGTTTTCTTATGCAAAGGAGGTGTTTTAAATAGTAAAAAGGGATGCTACAACTACCACGGCATAGGAGGAGTACCAAGTTCGAATCAAAACCGCAAACTGCAGTGGAAAGCGAGGATGAACTCTGACGAACTCGTCGAAGCCCTAACGGATCTATGAGAAGAGGGAGAGGGGGAACTAACCAGGGCTTTTGGACAGCGGAGGTGCGCAGACGAAATCTGGTCAGAACAGGTCGATGCAGCGGCCGTTGTTCGAGCAGAGGTGAAGGTCGACGGCGGCGGCATAGCTTGAGTGCTAGGGCGTCGCGAGGTGGAAGACAGAGACGAAGAGGCAAGGGGGGAAAGTGAAAGGGACCCCAGCCCTATTTATAAGGCAAAGGGATAAGTGACATGTGCGGGAGTCGAGGAGGCCAAGAAATGGATATGATGGTGCAGATGCCATGATTTTTGGAGATTCATTAAAAGAGAAGATTTATTAAGATTTGAGATTTGTGCAATATTAATGACAGGTGACGTCACGACGGGTTACCATGATCCTAGAAGATGACGTCACGGCGAGTTACAAGGTTTCGCAAGAATAATGAGGAAGAAATTTTTTCTAAGTGTTGAAGATTGATATGAACAAGTTCAAATCAACCTGGGGCCTAATGTTGGGGATATAACTATTGGGGTTAACCCGCCCAGGAGGGGCCGGGTTAAGCCCCTGGCGGTTCATCAAGACAAAGCCCATGAAGATGCTTAAGACGGTAGTTCATTGCGCAGACTCATCGAGGGCCTGAAGCCCAAAGGCGACTTAAGGTCCAAACAAGTGTAAACCGCCGTATATGTATGACTTGTATTATAAGGCATGTATAGTTAGTCACTGAGACGGACACGTTGTTTATGAGCCGGCCGGGACTCCTTGAGCCACCGGGCGTCAATCTGTGTATATAAAGGGACGACCCGACGGCGATTTAGGGCAAGAAACAAGAGATCAAAAGCTAGGTCAAGCGTATTCGCTCCCTGGTAATCGAGACATAAGCAATACCACCTCAAACTGGATTAGGCCTTTACCTTCACCGCAAGGGGCGAACCAGTATAAATTCTCTGTGTCCTTTGTCCCGTTTAACCCCTTTAAGCTAACCTAGTTGCGATGGCTCCACGACAAAGTCCTCACACTAGGACATCTGACATGACAATTCAACGACACTTTCGCTTAGCAATCTTCAAGAGTATGAAGATGCACTCCCTCTCTCTCTCATTGCTAGTATCTCCTAGATTGATCTTGGTGACACGTAGGAATTTTTTTGAATTATTACTACGTTCCCCAACAGATACACCCTATATGAGATTTTTTAATAATTAAATAAAAAGTCAAAATAGTTCAAAAGTATTTTTAGAATAAACTCGACTTACTTTTGCACTAGTATATAAATTTTCATGAACAAAAAACCAACATTGACTTCAGAGCAAAAAAACAAAATTTATTGCTATTATAGGTCACTATTCACACTACTTTGGCCAAAAATTGTCTTTTTTAAAAAGAAGTCAAAGGCTGGTTTTCTTTTTGTGGAATTTTTCTGACAAGCACAATGGAAGGTCAAGTTTATTTCAAAAATATTTTCAGATTTTTTGACTTTTCTTTGAATTACTAAATTATTTTTCCATATAGGGTGTAGATACACCCATAGACCAAAAGTTCCCCTCCCAACATGTACTCCTTATGTTCGTTCTTATTTAGTTCGTGTATTAGCTTTGGTCAAAATCAAGCTTTGCAAACTTTTATTGTTTTTTTCTCTCGCAAAAAAAACTTTTGTTTTTTTAAGATGTACACCTGCAGACATTCATTACTTGTATTCATAATAGTAACGGTACATAGATGATACACATACAGGCAACAAAAACCAAGAAGAATACAAGCGGTTGTACTGCTGCATACCGCCCTCGCCGCAACTATCAAGCACCCACGACCTTCGTTGTCGCCAGAGAAGAAGAGCACGAGAAACTGGTCCACATCTTGACGTTGAAGAAAGCCAGGAGGCATTAACGACCCCGGAAGGCTGGATCTAGCCCGATAAAGAACATTGGCCGGAGGAGCCCTCCGAGCCTCTTCAACGCCGGATCCGGGGCCAACACCAACCTGCCCATCAACAGGCGGCCGGATCCTGCACCGTCTTCCGCATATCCGCAACAGTCATCACCATCATACTCCAAGAACAGCTTGGACTCCACGAGCCTCTTGCCGGCGTCAGCAACACCTCCGACGAGCAGGAGCACGGGCTGGAAGACCATTATTCCTATGAGCACCATCTGACATCAGCCCCACCTTGACGCCGATGGAGGGAACTCGAAAACCTAGAAACCTAGGACTAAAACACACACCCGAACAGGAAACTGGGGCTCTCCTCCCCTCGTGATGCCAAGAAAGCAATCAGAGAGGAAGGAGAGCAGCGGAATCACCGCCGGGCGCCCCGGAACCGCCACCGCTTACTTTCCGTTCGCGAGCGGAAAACAACGTACGAAGCGTCCTCCTAGTTTTCAACTTAGCTTTGACAAAGTTTATAAGCAAAAATATTAACATATGCAATAACAAACCAATACCATCAGATTCATTGTTGAATATACTTTCACATCATATACATTTATTATGGTTAATGTATATATTGTTTTCTATAAACTTGGTCAAATTATATGAAGTTTGACATCAGTCAAATCTAATATGCAGAGTAAATAAAAACGAAGGGAGTACGAGCCTAAGCTCATCTTATTTTAGAATTCCTGATTGTGACTTGATTAGAAATAGTTCGCAAACATAGCTGGTAATTACTCATATCGACTTGTGCCGTGTACAAATCTCCATCTTATTTTCTTTCGCACAAACATAAAAATAGTAGTCTTTTGTTCTCAACAATAAAATAATATATTTTATAATTACAAAAAATACCTGAAATATATGTACGCAGATAATATCTCTGGTCATATCGGAAGCAGACATGTCCATATCATACCTCAAAGAAAGATAAAAAATAAAAATAAGAGGAACAAGTTTCTTTCTAAGGACCAAATAGTTGTGACTAAAAAAACTAACTTCTATTCTTAGGACACATTTTTTTCGCGCCTAGTCATGGTTTTTCATCAGTAAAGAAAAACATATAAATGGACGAAGACTTCGGCTCATTTCTGCCTCTTTTCGGCCCACCATAGAACGAAGACGGCTCTTCGACCTGCCAATGGACGAAGACCTCTTCTTCGGTCAACACGAGAATGAAGAGTCCCTCTTCGTCCAACAGGAGGCTGACGGTGTGATAGAAATGAAAAATCTTAATTAGGGTATACATTTTGGAAATTTGTTAAAAAAAACTTTTATTATATTTTTAACATGATCTAGTTTCGAAGAACTCGACATGAGAAATCCAACAGCGAAAATGGTTTATGATTTGGGAAGATTTTAAGCGACAAAACATTTTAAAGAAGCGAAACAACGAAAAAGGGCAAATTTCTCAAGTTGCGATAAGTGACGCATATGTAGTACGCTACTTGTCACCATCAAAGAAGATGAGAGTGACCTTTGTAAAGTGTATTCCTTAATTAGTGATTTTTAAGAAAGAAAGAAAATTATATAGAAACCCGACACGAAGCAACGTGAACCTAACTAACGAGCGGGTTGCCCGAGCCATAAAAGGAGCAATGTGACCGACGCGTTGACAGATCCTTTATGCCGACTGCGGGCGGCAAATAGGGGTAGCTTCGCACCCAGCGCCTGTAGGTGGGCCGGCCCAGTTCGTGGCAGTGCACGCTACAGGTTTGTTTGTTGTTTCGTTAATTTATTTATTTTTATTGCTTTATTTAGTTTTGTTTATTTTTTTGATTTTGTTAGGATTTTTTCTTCTGGTTTCTATTTGACTACTTATTTCCGGTTTTCTTTTCTTTTTCTTCTCGATTTCTTTTTCTGTTATAATACCTGGCTAGCAATTTTTTAATACACTGTGAACAGTTCGTTAATACACTATGAACATTTGTTTGTTTTGATTTGTCAACACACGCTAAACAATACGTTAACATACAATGAAACTTTTAAAAATTCATGGTGAATAAGTCTTCATGGTCTTTGCTTTTTAAGGAAATGTGCACCGTATACTAACAAAAATAATAATGTGTGTTTACAAAATAAAATCAATAAGTATTTAAAATAAGTTCACTTTATATTATAAAAAAGGTCAAGGTGTACTAGAAAAATGTTCATCATATATTAGTAAGTGTTCACCATATAATACAAAAAGTCCATCGTATATTAAGAAATATTCAATGTTTATTAAAAAGTGTTCAATGTGTATTTAAAACATATTCAACATATATTCAAATAATGTTCACGTGTATTATATGAACATTTATTGTACAAAAAGGTATAAAAATGAAAAGGTGTAAAAATAAAAGAACAGGAAGAAAATAAATAATAAACAAGGCTGATAAAAAAAGGAAGGTATAGTACACGAATCATACAATAACCACATTCACTAGGAATATGTACTTCTTTTTACACAGAACAGACACAAGCGCTCATATATATGCACATACAATCATCCCTATGAACGCACATACGTACACCCTACCTTTATGAGCACCTCGGACAGACTTACCAATTTATCGTAGGCGCTTCGTAGTCGACCAGAACGTCTTCTCCCACTAAATGCATATCACCGAAAATCTTGAAATGAATTAAATAAATTCAGAAAAATACGAGCATCAGGACTTGAATACTGGTGGATTCGGGATATCACTGTCCTCCTAACGATCCAACCACAAATTGGTTTGTAATGTTCATTCATACTGGTTCCAAGAAAAGATGTTCGTTCAGGCATAGCTCAAAAAAAGATGTTTGTACGTAGGTCAACTGTTCACGATCGAGCTGGAGCTATCAGCATGATCACTTCATTTGGGAGACAATATATTACGGATAAAATAAGTGCCATTGGCACACAATTTCGGACAAATTAATTAGCATGCACGCCACATGGAACAAGCTAGCCACACTGCCCCTATGTGCTGGACAAATGGCGACACATGAGGCAAAAGAAAGCTTAAACTAGGACTTGCACATCAAAACCATGACACACCATCAAAATGGAGAAACAAAATGACAAACATGTTAGAGATATACTCTTTCCGTCCGGAAATATTTGTCGTGGAAATGGATACAAATGGATGTATCTAGAACTAAAATACATCTAGATATATCCATTCCTCGGAGAAGTATTTCTGGACGGAGGGAGTATTTGGGTTACTTATATTTAGTAATCTAGAATTTGTAATCTTTCTCCTACCTTATCTGCAGAAGAGGCTTCTTGCCTTCCAAGTCTTGTACTCAATATATACTCGCCCTCGAGACTCAATAATACATCAATCATATTCCGCAACAATCTCTCTCCCTTCTAACATGGTATCAGCCTCCCTTGGCATGGGAACGCTGTCCGCACCAGTCTTCTCGCGCTGTCGGGTTCCTCGCCTACTTCGAACATCGCCGCCGCACTACTAACCTAGCCGCTACCGCTGCCGTCAGGCCGCCGCCGCCGCTCTTCTTCGGCCGCTGCCGCCGCTACCTCCATAGCCGCCACCGCTGCCCTTCCACCCCCTTCATCTTCGTCCAGCACCAGCCCGTCGCCGTCATCTACCCCGACCACCGTTGGTGACATCGGCCCCGCGCCGATGGACGCCACAATCATCGTCGAGTTCTTCTCTGCTGGCCCCTCTGACTTCTCCGACATGGCGTACAGCTCATTCAGGTCCCTCGTCTACCCATGCCATGTACTGGCAACACCGGTGCGTGCCTTCGTCCACGACGTGTCCCCGGGCCTGGCAAGCCTGGAGTGGCGCTTCGTCAACTTCGTCTTCGTCCATCTACGCATGCCCGGTGCTGGCAACACGATGCGTGCCTTCGTGCACGACGTGTCCTCAGGCTTGGCAAACTCGGCGCAATGCTTTGTCAACACCGTCTACCTCCCGGTGCACCCCTACCTCGACACCACTGCGCCCATGACTAACTCGGCGCCTCCTTGCGTCCGCGCCTACACGGCGACTCCCTCGACACCGGCTACCCGACTCGACATTGATCACAGCGTTCTTCGCACGGCTACCTCAACCACGGATACACCACCCTACGCTCTCGGCTACCTCGACATCGGCACAAAGGGCTATCATCCGCTTGAGCAACTCGTCGGCTTCCTCTACAGTCAACGTGTCCGTGGCGCGACACCGTCCACGACGCTCCCGCTACGACTGCGGGAGGATGTCAGCCCGTCGGCTGCTATTCTCTCCGGTCTGACCGTTTGCGACGTTACTGTTGTGTGCGACGCTACCGCTACGACTGCCGGGGATGTTAGAGATATATTTGGGTTACTTGTATTTGGTAGTCTAGGATTTGTAATCCTTCTCCTACCTTATCTTCAGGAGAGGCTTCTTGCCCTCCAAATCTTGTACTCAATATATACTCGCCCTCGAGGCTTAATAATACATCCATCATATTCCGCAACAATCCCTCTCTCCCTTCCAACAAAACAATCTCGCAAAATGTGGTTGATCTAGGAAAATCCAATAATAATGAGAAGACTATAAATTCAAAACAATCAATGATTGCTTCCTACCAAGACAAAGTCCAAGCGATGATCCGGATGACAAATCACCTTCTTTCAGTACAAAGGCTTGAAGGACAACACATGTTCGTTGTTGTTGGCTAATCCGAGCTGTGAAGGTTATGTTGGGACATTCTCCTCGTGTGGATTGTCACGAGATATGAACAGAGACCTAGTTAGGCAGCCCATATGTGCACCCTTTTTGTCCACAGCTAGCAATCGCATCCATAATTCCATATACAAACATCCATGGTGAAACCGCTACAGTGAAAACTAGCTAGGATTGCAACGACAGCATTTGCCGTCAACGCGGAAAATATGGGTTATTACCATTGCTCAAGCGGCGCATCTTGTGCAATTAGGAAATGGATTAACTTGTTTTGGTTGGGTGCGCCATTCGGGCACATGCACCTACCACTTTTACATGTGCACAACTACTTGCAATGAGCAGGAGTGCAGGAGCATATTCTTCTATGGCAGGCATTCACAAAGACTCCAACACCAGCCGGCGCCGGCCGCCGTCGCAAAAACAACGGAACCTCCAAACCCGACGCGTCATCGCCTCTCTGATTTAACCAGGAGTGGTGCAGCGTCATAGTCATGCATAGAGTAGTCGAGCGCGTAGGGTGCAGCCGCTAGCGCATGCATGCCTCTTCCGTCCTCGGCGATGGCGGAGGAGCACGCCGGCGGCCAGCATGACCAGCAAGTGTCGGCCGAGAGGCGAGCACGGCAGAAGCTGCTGTTCGCCGTCCCGATCATCCCGATCGTCATGTTCATCGTCGCGCCGTGCGCGCTCTTCTTGTTCACGGCCGACCTGGCGCTCCCACGCATCCGCATCGAGTACGCCCGCCGCGACGGCGACCGGGACGCTCCGGCCAGTGCGCTAGCGACGGCGGTGGCGGCTGTTCCCAGCGAGGAGCAACAGCAGCTCCCGCCGCTGCGCCAGCTGACCGACCGGCCCTACTCGCTCGGCCCGAACGTGTCCGACTACGACGCCCGCAGAGCGGCTTGGCTCGCGGCGCACCCTCGGTTCCCGGCCTTGGTCGCGCCGGGGCGGCCTCGGGTGCTCGTGGTCACCGGCTCGTCGCCGCGCCGGTGCAAGGACCCGGAGGGCGACCACGTGCTCCTCCGGGCATTCAAGAACAAGGCGGACTACTGCCGCGTCCACGGCTTCGACATCTTCTACAGCAACGCGGTGCTGGACGCCGAGATGAACGGGTTCTGGACGAAGCTGCCGCTGCTGCGCGCGCTGATGGTGGCGCACCCGGAGGTGGAGCTCCTCTGGTGGGTGGACTCGGACGTGGTGTTCACGGACATGCTGTTCGAGCCGCCGTGGGGCAAGTACGCGCGGCACAACCTGCTGCTCCACGGCTGGGACGACGTGGTGTACGGCGCCAAGAACTGGCTAGGCACCAACGCCGGCAGCTTCGTGATCCGCAACTGCCAGTGGTCGCTGGACCTCCTGGACGCGTGGGCGCGCATGGGGCCGCGCGGCCCGGTGCGCGACAGGTACGGGAAGGTCTTCGCGGAGGCGCTGTCCAACCGGGGGGCCTACGAGGCCGACGACCAGTCGGCGCTGGTGTACCTGTTGGTGACGGAGCGCGGCAGGTGGGGCGGCAAGGTGTTCCTGGAGAGCTCCTACCTCCTGCACGGGTTCTGGGAGGGGATCGTGGACCGGTACGAGGAGATGCGGAGCAAGGGGCGGCCGGGGCTCGGCGACAACCGGTGGCCGCTCGTGACGCACTTCGTCGGGTGCAAGCCGTGCGGGGAGCAGAGCGCGAGCTACGGGGCCGTGCGGTGCCGTCAGGGCATGGAGCGCGCGCTCAACTTCGCCGACGACCAGATACTCGGCCTCTACGGGTTCCAGCACGAGTCGCTCAACACCACGGCCGTGCGGCGCGTCAGGAACGACACCGGGCGGCCGCTGGACGCCGACGACGAGCAGATCGGCCGCCTCCTGCACCCAGAGTTCAGGGCCGCCAAGCCCTAGTGTCTAGTGATCAACTCGATCCTTGGATTGGTTTGGATATGAACGTGAAGAGATCAGAACATGCAACACGTCCTACTTTACAGACAAGATTTTGTCTAAGACTATGTAAGATGTAGCTGTAGCCACCGCCACCATTGTGAAATGTAAGTCATGTTAGTAGCATTCAAATGGATGCTGCTGTGCTCACTCGTACGCATGCTTCATTCTTCACCTCCAGCGAGAGCAACAGAAAGCTTGCAGCTTATTTCAGACGGCAATGCAAAAAAGGAAAAGCTACATTGGTAAGCAGAGTGGCAGGATGAATACTGGAACTACTGATACTATGAAGTACAGTACAAGAAAATACTGTATATGGTCGCCTCCATGCATCTGAACATGAGCAAAAAAAAATGGCACCTTATCCCAGACACCGAACCTGACAAATCAAATTTTGTTTCAAGTCAGATCACTAGCAGCACCTCCTTGCAATTGTAACACAATATTTGCAGGGGAATGACTCATGTAGAACTGGAATAAAGACTGTTCGATCACCCTTCGCAACAGCAATATAAAATGAAAATATAGGCCAACAATCAATCATAGTTTCATTATATTGCCTCTCTAATCAACCACATTTCCGCTACATTACCTACCCTAACTACCAGGATATAGACTAAAACATTCGTACTAGGAAACTAGCTCTGATTTTTGCGTTTGACAATTATTCCGCACCTTTCGCCACTCAAGATGTCCGTTGTATTTGTCAGTGTAGTAAAGAAAATAATAGCCCCTCTTACTGTCAGTTGGGCACTGTCACAGTCTGCTGGTGCTAACAATACATGATAAACATGGTTTGTGTTCAGACACTTTCATCAGCTTTATCCAATGATAATGACAAAAAGCTCAGTATGAAATCGTCCAGGTCGCCTTCCAGGACTGAATCGGGATCAGACACTTCATAGTTTGTCCGGAGATCTTTCACCATACGGTATGGCTACAAAAAAGGAAAACATATGAGTTTGATCTGAAGAACAATGATAAAAATATGCCACAAGCTTACGATTTTACATTCAGGAACATCTATCTACACTCTATGCTAACTCGTTTCACTATTTTAATAGCCAAACGCTATGATATTTTTCGCATTTTTTTCTATTTACTATAAAGCTTCATGGCAGAAAATTGAAGTAAAACACATACTGAGCAATGTAGCTGCATGGCAAAGTTTGTACGGTGCAGCTTCTTTCTTGATTCTCAATCAACAGCATGTGATGACGCAAACAATGTAAAAGGGCTGATGAATGCAGAGGAGTAGATAATGCAAGCTAAAGTTCTAAGTTTATCCTTGCCAAAGAAGTTAACCTAATCTTATTAATCTCAAAAGATGGAAGCCTCACCTGTAGCACATACGATCTTATTTGGTTTCCCCAGCTTATTTCAGAGAGTGATTGTGTGTGCTCTGCATTCATCTGCGCTTGACGGGTAATCTCAAGCTGGTCCAACCTAGATTGAAGCACCGCCATTGCTGATGCCCTATTCATATGTTGTGACCTGCATTTTTCTTAAACAAGTCAGTACACATATGTTCTACTCAAGCAAAGGATTCAGGAAGTCCCTATTGATTACCAGTTAAGAGATACTCCCTCCGTCCCGAATTACTTGTCGCAGAAATGAATAAAAATGGATGTATCTAGAACTAAAATACGTCTAGATACATCCATTTCTACAACAAGTAATTCCCGACAGAGGGAGCATATGATAACAGTGCTGGTTATATTCAACAGATTTATAAATATATTTTTCTTGAGCTATGATTAAATATTTGAATTCTAAATGCATCAAAACTACCTTTCATTTTGACAAGTTGCCGTTGTACCAGTTGGGATGTGCACAATTCTAACAGCACTTTCTGTGGTGTTGGCATGCTGGCCGCCAGGTCCACCAGAACGGAAGCGTTCAATCCGAAGATCTGATTCGTTTATCTGGTATCGGCTAGAGGCCTCACCAAGAATAGGTATTACAGCAACAGCAGCAAAGGAAGTGTGCCGCCGCTTTCCACTGTCAAATGGAGAAATCCGCACTAATCTGTGAACTCCTATTTCAGATTTGGCATATCCAAATGCATACTCACCATCAACTTTGATAGTAGCCCTCTGGAATAGCAGGTATTCGGTATAAGATCAACAGTTTGCTAAAATCGTCCTCAAATGAAAAGTTAAGAGATTGTAAAAATAAATGAGAGCTTAATGTGCACATGGCTTGATTTCACATTCGTTTTCATCTCTAGAAATGGATAAAACTGGCACTAATTATGCATTAAGTGGTGAACTGACTGGATTGGGTGATGGGAAGCAATGAAAAAATAAAACAAGCAAACCTTGATTCCTGCTAGTTCACCAGGAATTTCTTCTATTACAGTGACTCTGTATCCTCGTCGCTGAGCCCATGATCTGTACATGTTCATAACCATGGCAGCCCAATCCATGCTCTCAACACCTCCGGCTCCTGCTTGGACCTGGTTATGGGATCATGCAAGGAATGCCACAAATAACATCACTATGAAGCTTAAAAGAAACATTACTGTTCCAATTTTTCGGGCTAATGTACAGTCTACAGAGTTATAGAGTGAGCACTGCACTAAGAAATAGGAATTGCTTAAGATAATGTGAAGAACATACCTCAATGAAGCAAGGGTAAACGTCATTATCTCCAGAAAGCAATGCATTGAGTTCTTTCTCCTTTGCATCTCTTCTCATATCGGCCAATGCTCTCATGGATTCCTGCACAGGACAGTTAACCGGGCTATAAAATAAGCAGCTAGCTTGCACCATGAAGGGTTCCAGCAAAGATCCATGTAAGTGTGTTTGGAGCTCAATACAATGTAATTATGTAAAAGAAGCAATGTATTCACCGTCTCGAGTTCATTGTCACCCTCTTCACGTGCAAGCCTCAACATGTCGATGTGCTCCATCAATTGTTGCTCAAATTGGTTCACTGACTTAATCTTGCCCATGAGCTCGCCTTGTTCACGACTAACATTCCCAGCAAAAACTGGATCCTCCCAAAGGTCTGGCTTCTCCAATACCACAGCCAACTGCTTCGACCTCTCCAGTAACCATTTCCACTGCGAAATTAAAACCCAATTCAAGAAGTTTACAGCGGTAAGTCCACACAAACACATTCCAACACCTATCCACCGCCATTCTGCCTGGAACTATGCAAAAATGTGCTTGAACAGAGATCGCTGCACAAGCACACACACATACGCGTGCACCTGAGAACGAACGGCAGAGGCCGGGTGTTGCTCATAATGCTTTGTATCCACTTGATGCTACATTTTTGAGTTAATAAAATCGCCCTTTATCCAAAAAATCCACCGCCACTCTACCAGCAACTATGCAAAAATGTGTAAGTCCACATAAACATATTCCAACACCTGATCCTGCGCCACTCTGCCTGGAACTATGCAAAAATGTGCGTGAACAGAGATCGCTGCACAAGCCCACACACATACGCGTGCACCTGAGAACGAACGGTAGGTGTTTGTCGATATGCCCGAGAGAAACAAGCACATCAGATGCACATCCCAGCCCTAGAAATCAATAACACTCGACGCCCTGATCGATTTCGAGTACGAAAGACAGAGAGCAACAAGTATCGTACAAGATTGGACCTTGAGACGCTTCTTAATAAGCCTGATGGACTGCGCGACGGCGGCGGCGTGGCTGCGCCAGTCGCTCTCGGCGTCGGCGAGGATCGTCCAGCCCTTGTCGGCAATAGAGTCCACAGTCAGGCCGTCAACCGTCCTCGGCGCCTCCACCACCGGCGCCGGCGAAGAGAACCACCGAGTCGGCTCGAGGAGGGGGCGTGATCCGACGGTGGCACGAAGGCCGTGAGTGGGTCCCAGAAGGGAGGACATGGCAGCTCCATGTGTGGGGAGGTGGTGGGTAGGATTCGGCGTCCTGGAGCGGAGGTGGGAGAGGAGGGCCGCGGCCGTTGATCTGGTTATGAGGCGGGAAGCCATTCCCGTCTACTCCGACGCTGGCTGCGGGGGAAGGGCTCGACAGGAGCTCGTATGTCTTGTGTTGCTTGGATGAACCGGAATACGGAAGGCGTTTTCGCTGTGCAGAAGGCGCCTCTCGATGGAAAATGTGTTTTAGCAAAGGAAAAATTAGCGCCCTATTTCGCTGTTATAGCGTCGCCATAACGTCTCCCTAATGGGCAGATCTCCTAAAAATCCCAAACCGTAAAACTGGTTTTACGTGTTGCAAATTCGTCACGCAGAACAGATACACAAAATGGCACTGGATAATTCAAAAACCTATTTCACGCGTTTTTTTAGTGAGATCATGCAGCAGTTCATCACGAACACAATTCACAAGCGAAAACGAGTTCATCAAGCAGAGTTCATGCTAACATACGAAAGGATTACATACTAATGGAGACCTAACCCTAACCCTAGTTTGTTAAAATTTCTCGCCGCCGTGCTCACTCATCATAGTTGAGGTAGTGCTTGACGACAGACTTGCGCAGCGCCCACGCGAGCTTGTGCTCCTTCTTGGCGGCTTCGAGGAGGCCCTGAGCACCTTCTTTCGTAGTTCGCCACCGCGCGCTGGCAACGTATTCGGCGGCGGCGCCGCAGCACCTCTTGATGTGGGGCAAGATGTCGGCCCACATGTCTCGCCTGCCGCTCCAGTAGAGTCGGGTGCGGTACCATCCTGCGTTGATCTCCACTGCGTCGTGCCTCGTGCTCATCGTCGCTGGAGCTGGAGACCATCACCATGGCGCGGGTGGAGCTTCGAGCTTCTGTGTCATGGCAGGCATGCTTGCTCAACAGCGCACGGACGTGGCTGCCACGACTTTCACTCGGGCCACGACCGCGGCTGGATCCGCCGACCATCGATCTACCGGAGACGGAGAAAAAGTAGAGAGGAGCGAGAAACTGCTCGCCGACATTGGCTAAGCCTACCGGCGGAGGGGAACGCGCGCGCGCGGGGGGGGGGGGGGGGGGGTAGCCCTAAATGCCCCCGGTACCGTCGGCGGAGGGGGCACATATCTGGATCCCTCGATATTTTTTTTCGAACCGAGCTGATATACGGTGCCTGTTCGGGATGTATGGAAGGCAAAAACCGCATATTGGCCGGAATTTTCTAAGCCGGAGGGCTTTTAGTGGATCTGCTAGAGATGCTCTAAGTGCACTATAGCACCGCTAAATCTCGCTAAACACAATAACGTCATAGCGTTATAGCATGCACGGTGCACCCGACAACAACACACCACAGGCTGCAGCCCATCGACCCACCCAGCTCACTCTAACTCTCTCTAAAACGCCCATCAAGACCTACCCTAGCCCGCCCATTCCTCAGTTCCTTGACCCAATCCCCAGTTCGATGGTCATGAGTAAGGACGGCGGAGGCAGTGGCGTCTCTTGACCCGCAGTGGCTACGGCGTTTCGCGAGCGAAGGCGGCAACGGCGGTTTGTGAGCAATTGCTGCTTCTCGGTGGTGGATCCTTCCAATCTAGCGGCGGTGTGCAGGCCTCCAACTCAAGCAAGCCAGTGACCATGTCAGCCAGCTGTCGGCACCGACAAGTCAGCCACCAAGTAGCTAACCTCTCTTCATCCAGTCTCCAAGTAGCGACGTAGGTGACAGGCTATTCCTCGCTATTGTCAGCCACCAAGTAGCTCAAGTCTCCTCATGCCCTCTCCAAGTAGTTGCTTCGTATCGCCGTTCGCACTGCAGCTGACACCCATTACCCAGAGCTCCTCCTCCTTGTCGTACCCGTCAGCCACGATGGCCTTGTCCCCGTGCTCATTCTGGATGCGGTTTCTTTTGGTCTGGAACTTTAGATTGCTGTCAAGAAATAAAGATTGGCACTTTTTTGCAAAACGTTGTTTCAAATATTGTACGTTATAACTTGTATAGCATCTGGAGAAGGGTGGCGCTAAATTTGGTAGCATAGTATTCTTTTTTCGTTGTCTTTGGGCCCACCCTACTTTTCGTTGTTTTGAGCGGGAAGTTACATCATCTGTGCGTTGATTATTAGACATAAAACAATGAATAGTGCATGTAAATAAAAATTATTTGTACATAAAAAACACACTAGGTGATTACTCCTGCATTGCAATGAAGGCATACATATTCTAGTGATCCTTCCGCCCAATGCTCGATAATCCTTTCGTTGCGCACCTCTTTTTGTCGATTTCCCCCCGGATGTGTTTTTGGAAGCATTTGGAGCACTAAGGAAAAAATTCTAGGAAAAATCACATCAATCTATGTGATTAATAACCACCATAAAAGACTGAAGCTATTTAGAGAAAACTGGAGGTTGCGCAGCGCTTCCAGAGCGCAAGGCAATGTTTTGTATGAGTGCAGGCTCTCGTACCAGTGCATGTACCAGCCAACGCCGCCTTCCACCTCTGTGGAATTGAATTGGGGATCACACGTATACGCACACCAGAAATTCATCCAGAACGCAAAACCCTAGCCTCCGGATGGCATCCGGAGGGGTAATTGGCAAGGAGGAGGTCGCCATCTTCGCCACCACGTGCAAGGGGACAATGGCATCAACCATCTCCATCATCCGTCATCATCCTTCAGAAAAACTTCTGATGTTTCGGGTAATCAACGCACGCGGTCCAACTTAAAGTAAGACTTTTTTTTTCTTTTGCAGAAGACCCCAGATGTTTGTGATAATCAACCCGCAGGCTAGGTTTAAGTCAGATTTTCACTTTTGCAGGAACCTTGGTCAACAAGCAGCGCATATCGAATGCTTTAAAAATGTAACATCCCAAAATTCTAAATTTTGGAATGTTATATTAAATAGATAGATTTGATTGATTGAATGAAATTGAGTGAAATTCGAAACTTTTTGGAAGTTAAATGAGAGGGAATAAAAGGGCTTTCCCAAACTTTCATTTTTTTCTTTTATGATCTCCGTGAATTCAAATTCTTTTCAAATACAAAACCCTAGAGAGAAGATGACATGACTTCTTCCATTTATTTAAATGAAAAGGGGTGTTGAAAATATTTGAATATCATTTGAAAATATTTCCAATTCAGAAACTTCAAGCAATTCAATGATTTTCATGAGAAAAGATAAAATGACTTCTTCAAAACATATGAAATATGAGTTGGAAGTTTAAAAGGATCTAATTTAAAGTCCTTTTGGAAATTATTTTCAATTTGGAGTATTTGGGTTTCAAATTATTTTTCTCCAAAATAAAAATATATGGAAAATAGGGTAACATGATTCCCTACAACAGAAAATTGGAGAGAAATAAATTTGAATTAATTTTGATATTTTGAAAATGATTTTTATTGGATTTTAGTAGAGCAGTAGCACTCTTTGATTTATTTGAATTTTTGTGGATATATTTAATGCTAGAAAAATGCCCATGCTGTAGGAAATCTTTTTCTGAAAATTTTGATATATTATATGCCTATATTAAAATTTATTTTATTTTTATTTATTCAGTTTTCCTTTCTGTTAATATTTAAAATAAAACTATACATGCGGCCCGTAATTATTTGTCGCTTACGTGCGCTGCATAGTGGCATCGGGCGCCCCATCATTTTATTTTTTCTTCTCTCCTACATGGGCCAGGCCTAGCCAGCCTTTTATTTTTTTACTTAGGCCAATTTTTGTTAAAAAAAACTGCTGCCCGTGTACGCGTGCGGCGGCCGAAGGCTTCAAGTCCATGCGGTTCTCCTCTGTTTCGTTTAATTACGTCTACATTTAGTCCCACATTACCTAGACTTTGACCCCTAAACCTCTTTCCACCTATAAATATAGACCCATAGAGCCTTCAAAAATCATCCGATTCGGGTTAAATCAATATTTTGGTTTGACTAGATTCACTAAAGAAAAATATATCTCTCCTCTCTGGCGGGACTTTTGGAAGTTGTCTCCTCACTCCGAAGTTGTCTTTTCTATACCTTATAAAGGTATATTTATTCGTTCTCTGCATTTATACGTTAGACCTAAAATTCTTTTAGCCGTAGCTATTTTTTTCTGTAAAACAACTTGGCCCTGATTTTTCAAATAGCCATAACTTTTTATTCATTCATCCAAATTAGATGAAACCAGCGCCTATAGTTTCGCTTTTCACCTATCTAGTTAACCTGTCACGTCAACTTTTTGAAATTTTCAAATTTCGAATTTTGTTCACATTCATATTCAAACTTCTTTTGAACATAACTTGAGTTCCGTAACTCCGATTTAGTTGATTCTTTCTGCAAATCGAAGCTCTTGACCTAAACTTTCTGATAAGGCCAAATTCACATAATTTTGGTACTGTTAGAATTTTTTTTATGTTGCAAGAGTTATTTGCCTGGTTTTGATGTTTTCCGAACTGTCTTCTTCGTTCTTCCCGATCTTTTGAGTGATTGCTTATGTGTGGTTACTATTGCTCGCTCACGATAGATTGAACGGAGTGTGACGAGTAGAACTATCAAGAGTTATGAGTGTGAATCATCTTCATCAACATTGCAGGCAAGTTCACACTTTGATCATATCCCTTCCATACCCAGTTTTTATGCATTAGTTTCACCCTCAAACATTGCATGAGTAGGATTGAAAACATGTGGGTATTGGGAAGTAGTTGATGAGGTAGGAACCTATTGCCCTCCATTCAAATCTTGGGAGTTACTATTACGTTATGCTTATACTGCTATGCTATGCTCGTAGACGTGGATTGGGTTTGAGTGAATTTTCCATGACAGATGTGAGATTGTTAATTAATGGTTCAACTTAAGGTGGCTACTTAAATAAACAACTGGGTGGATTGAGGCACCTGGAGAACCCAGTGTTGCTTGTATTTTTGGATATCCCGGAGTACCCGTGTGATCATCCTATGGATCGCCACCCAGACTCAAAGGGATCATAAGATTATTCATGCTAGAAACTTCCGTGTGCAGCCACAAGCCATTATGGGCTCTGGCATAGTTGAGTAAGTTGTGTGAGCTCTTGAAGAGGTGGACTAGCAGATGTAGGGGGATTGTAGGTGTAACGGTCTGCCCGGAGTAGAGAGTAAATGCTTCTGAAAGACTGTGTCTCGATCATCCGTTTCTCAAACACCAAGTAGTGCGAGAAATCCAACGGAGGAGATCGAGTCTTGTGGGGAAAAGTGCGCAAACCTCTGCAGAGTGTACAAACTAATCATGATTAGCCGTGTCCCCGGTTATGGACATCTTGAGTATCTAGTTCTTGGATTATCATGTGAATCTCATCATCATGTTACTTTAATTAATTTTGTTGGGTTAATGATGATACTTAATTGGGATTGAGATGCTGTCAACCATCTCAATGTTTCACAACCACCATGATAGTTAAATAAAATTTATTCCTTTGCAGTAGGGAAAAATTGGCTTTTCGCAAAAACATTATAACCATAGAGCTTTTCCACCAGCCATATATGCATGTAGTGATAGCCTTTGTTCATCATTTCTCTATGGTGTGAATTTGCCAGCATATTTCATGTGCTGACCCGTTTTCGGGCTGCAACGTTTCATATTGCAGGATATCTTACGATGAGTAAGTGATACGTTAGGGTTACGATTTCTACACTCAACTTTGCCGTTGGTGTTGATGGGAATCCACGACCTTGTTACTTCCGCTATTTGGATTGAGGTAATAGTATTTACGTTACTTTATACATGTGATTTACCTCTGTTATAAATCCTCAAGTACTGTGTGTGTCAGCATACCGATCCAGGGATGACACTTAAGCACAAAGACTTGAACGTCTGAGGTCGGGTCGCTACAAAAAAATATTTTTTTTAAACTCTACCTCCAAATTTAACATGTTTACGAAATTTGATTAGAAAAATATGTAAAATCTAAATATGTGTTATATATAATTTTTTTATTAAAAAAATATGTAGAATCTAAATATGCCGTTAAGCATTTTAAAAATATTGCTTAAGATTAATCTTAATCAATACACATGATTTTTTTTGTCGATCCAGATTGGAATGAACGCCTCAACAAAAATCAAGATGGAAGATAGAAAAAACAATTTATAACCACACATGCACGCTTCATCAAAACCTCACAGAAAAAGAAGATATTTCTCATCGTATGTTGATAGAGACACCTTATAATTGACAACATTCAAACATGTTATGATTATGTGATCACTAATGGTCATCATCGGAAGGATAAGACCGAGAATAAATTAATAAAGATAAGATACCATGTGTTGAAATAAAGAAACGTAGAACTATTTAGATGTTGAGTCATAGTTATTGAGTTAGGGAGTGTGGTGTTTACAGGTTTGATTCTTTCAATCTACGACTTTCTTTATCGAATAAATTAATACAGATGAGGTATCATGTGTTGAAATAAAGAACGTTGATTTATTTAGATCTTAAGCCATGGTTATTAAGTTAGGAAGTGTGGTATTTAATATCAAATTAGGAAGTGTGGTATTTAATCCGTCCAATCTACAGGTCAACGGTGGTTGTTGCTTTGGTGTGTTGATTCTAGGTTCTTAGCACAACTTTTCTTCAACTTTCTACTACAAATTCTGTCTGGCTCCACCAAGGCATAGACGACTTTCTACTACAAGTTTTACCTGGCTCCAGCAATCGTCAATCGTTCCTTGCTTAAAGTCTAACTATCTATAAAAGTTTTATTTGGCTTCAGCAAAGGAGGGGCTTCAAGTCCAACTATCTATTATAGGTTTTGGCCAGCTCCAGCAAAGGAGAGACTTTACCCGGCTCCAACAATCGTCAATCGTCCCTTGCTTGAAGTCTAACTATCTACAAAAGTTTTATTTGGCTTCAACAAAGGAGGGGCTTCAAGTCCGACTATCTACTACAGGTTTTGGCCAGCTCTAGCAAAGGAGAGACTTTACCCGGCTTCAGCAATCGTCAATCGTCCCTTGCTTGAAGTCTAACTATCTACAAAAGTTTTATTTGGCTTCAGCAAAAGAGGGGCTTCTAGTCCGACTATCTACTACATGTTTTGGCCAGCTCTAGCAAAAGAGAGACTTTACCCGGCTCCAGCAATCGTCCCTTGCTTGAAGTCTAACTATCTACAAAAGTTTTATTTGGCTTCAGTAAAGGACGGGCTTCAAGTCCGACTATCTACTACAGGTTTTGGCCAGCTCCAGCAAAGAAGAGACTTTACCCAGCTCCAGCAATCGTCCCTTGCTTGAAGTTTAACTATCTACAAAAGTTTTATTTGGCTTCAACAAAGGAGGGGCTTCAAGTCCTATCTACTACAGGTTTTGGCCAGCTCCAGCAAAGGAGAGACTTTACCCAGCTCCAGCAATCGTCCCTTGCTTGAAGTCTAACTATCTACAAAAGTTTTATTTGGCTTCAGCAAAGGAGGGGCTTCAAATCCGACTATCTACTACAGGTTTTGGCCAGCTCCAGCAAAGGAGAGACGATGATGGCTATATGCCTTCGGCTTGCTCCAGGATCCGTGGATCTGATCGTAATTTATTTTTGTTATTGTAATTTCTGTTATTATGTTTGATGTTCTTTGTATTACCATGATTGAAGATATTGAAAGTTTCTCATGCAAAAAAAGGGGTATGGTATATTTTTCCACTCTTGCTAGTCAATAATCTGTTATTATGTTTGATGTTCTTTGTACTACCATGATTGAAGATATTGAAAGTTTCTCATGCAAAAAAAGGGGTATGGTTGCTAGTCAATAATATACAATCACAACGTCAAGAAAGCGTACTAAAACACCGCATTTGATAAACGAAATTGATGTGCACACGACATGTTGTGCCCGATGTGCAGCCGATACAAATTCTGCACCGTGAGATTGTCTAGCATCAAATTTACAAACGGCCTGATGGGAACCGTCGGCTGACTATCGTGTGAAAAGTGTCGGTTGCCTAGCAATGCTCTTTGATAAAAGAAGAACACTACATCTTCCCCATTGGCCAAACAAATTTTTATCTTCATGAAATCCTAACAACACCAACGACGCAGCGAATAACGTCCAACCTTTCTGTATGAAAGGAGATGTGGCAGTTATTATTTGAACCGGCTACACCGAGATCGTAAGAAGGAAACACAGGACAAGTGCGCTCGCAAGTCGCAACAACACGTCACCTAAACAAGTCCATTCCGCCGGGCCATCGGGTGGTATCATATGAATGAACTCCCTAAACTATGTCGGAGAGCACGTTGGCGGCGGCGGACAGCGCGGCGCCGGTGATGGCGCACTGCACAACCCGCTCGTGCGAAGCGTTGTCCGAGGTCAGCGCGACCGCCGCGCCGGTGACGGCGCCCGCCACCGCGCTGCTCTTCCAGTCGTGGGTCCCGCGCACCTCCGCGAGGCCGTAGGTGAGGCCGGAGTGCATCCCGGCCGCGAGCCCTGCATCGAGTCTGCAACGTTAACAAAGCTCGGCAACCTCAAGAACCAGCAACAACATCAACAAAATTATAAGGGGAGCACTGTTTACCCCACTGGAACGACTCCTTGCTGACGCTTTTCACCTGAGAAGAGCAACAGAAAATATGATCAAGGAACAAGGAATGACAGTGCCAAGATGACGGTGTACTTGGTTGCAAGAAGAGAACCAAGAAGTGGGCGTTTCTTGCTTACCATGGCCTCCGCTGACTTGCTGTTGCTCGTCCCTCCTTTCCAATCAAAAAGGAAAAAAAAGGAACCATACAGATCAGTCTGAAGCCAGTATAATGAAATCACCAATTAATTTCGATGGTGAAAAGTAGAGTTACCACTGAGGTCCGGGAACGTCCGTTTCCTGCTGCCGGTGGCGTCCGACACCGCTCCGGTGCCCCCAGACTCGCCTGCAGAACCAAATTAACACAGGACCAAGAACAGAGTGAGCCCTCCACACAGTCCGGAAGCCGGAGTAGTACTAGTTCTTTCTTAAGTAAGCAAAAGAACTTGTTCTAATGGCGCTAACACGAATGGTTTGTTACCTTCCATGGCCATGAAGTAGGAGTCCCGCGTGACGGCCTGTATCGCGCCGATCTGTCATCGCAGGAGTGTTATCTTCACAACCAATGATACATCATACGATGGAGCAAGAGTAGTACAGTACATAGCAGAATGCGTACCCCGGCGGCCTTGACGAAGCTGTCGGCGACGCGGTTGAGGAGCGGGTGGCCGAGGTCGAGCATCCACTTCTTCTCCAGGCCCCGCACCTCCTCCACGAACTTGCGCGCCTCATGGCTGCTCATCTTTGCTCCTTTCCCTCTGCTATGCTAAGCTACGGAGAAATGCACAAGCACTGCAAGCTATTTGCGTGTAGTACAATGGTGGCAAACAAGGGAGTGAACTTTGATTCTTTCAAGCCCGAGGTAGGGAGCAGTGCAGCACCAGTCGGCTAGGAACATCGACAGCGAGACGACCAGAACCTGAGAACCGGACACGACACGTATGCCAGCGCCACGGACGCGTGGCCTCTCGCGGTTACTCGTGGCGCTCTTCTGGAACATGCGCTAGTGCGCTCGTGATTCACGGTATCTGTTTAATCCCACGTCTGACCTGCTTTCCGCGCACCAAATTATTTTTAAGTACGATCGCGGATGATAAGCAAAAATCACTCATTACGTTGTCTTCAACAACGTAGTCCATATTATCCATTCTAATCGAAGCACGCCGTTTCCTCGAACTCCTTCAAACAATTGTGAATTGCCTTAGTCTGGTATAAAAAGTTTCAATGATTTCTGTATCAAAAATAATTCTTTTTGCCATTTAAGCGAATAACCCACGAGTCACCTCCTCTAAGGTGCCCGTTTATGGAATTATGGCAATTAACTCCTCTCCACTTTGAAACCCATGCACCATCTTACTGAAGCGTGGAATTGTTGCCTACCAAATTGAACTTTCGTCATCTGTTTCTCTCCATCCCTCTCGATGTGTGTTGTGCCTCAGTTCAAGAGTTGTTCAATGTCTAATTCCGTGAGTTGATCATGAGTTGCTCGATCTTCGAGAAGATCGATTCCTGTAGAATTTCTTTTGTCATCAATGTGTTGGGTGAAGATCTCGAAAGCAAAGATGTCAAGATCAACATGATGCAAGGAATCAACGTTCTTATGAAGTGCAGTTGGATCATGAATATTGTGTCCCCTCTGTCTTTTTACCTCACATCTTGAATCTCGGGACGAGATTCTTGTTTAGTGGGGGTGAGTTGTCATAGCCCTAGCTCAGCCCCTATTGTCTTTGCTTGATCATCATCTCATCATGTTTAAAATTCAAATGAATTTGAATTGGGGATGTTCAAACCCTAGCACCAGAAAGAATTCAAATAGGTTCAAGTAAAATATTTTTCAATGAACCCAAAATGCCCTTTGAAAATGTTCATGATTTCTGATAAAGGTGAAAACCTCTGCCAAAAATGATGAACATATTTCTAGGTCATTCCTGGATTTTTGAATTAAATCATAAAGTATTTGAATTTGGGCATTTAAATGCTATAAATATATTAATTGCTCAAATAATTCTGAAACTAAATGAGGGTTGTTGGAAATAATTTCACAAGCGCCCACAATTATTTTCAGCATTTTACCAAATGGTTTAGTATTTTTTTACTAAATCAAAACAAAACAGAACAAATAGAAAACAGAAAGAATTAGAAAAGAGAGAGAGATGGACTCACCTGGGCCACTTACCTGGCCTAGCACCATGCCGGCCCAGCCCACTGGCGCCTGCCAGTCGTCTTCTCCACCACGCAAGGAGGACAGCGCGCGTGGCCGACGCGCGCGAGCACGCGCCTTGCAACCTCCTGCTTGCCGTTTCGCCTTGGCCCTCTCTGGATGACGCCACGCAACCCTGGAACCCCCTCGGCCTCTCACTCGTCCTCTCCCGTGCCTCTCTGCTCCTCTGCTCTCTTTCTCCCGCTGCTGCCGAGCGCCACGCAGCACGCCGACGAACACCACCGCGTCCACCGGCCACCCCATGCCTCCCTGACACGCCCAGAAGCTCCGCCACTTCGTCCTCGACCCCCTCACCGAGCCACGCCCCGCCGGAAGCCCCCGAACGTCCTCGCCGAGCTCGTCTTCAACCTCCCGACGACGAGATCGCCTCCGCTGCCCCGACCGCTCCGATTCTCCCCCGAGCTCGCCGTCCATCTCGCGCTGACTCGCCGTGAGCCACTGCCCCTCCTCCCCCTCTCCACTCTCACTCTCGCACGCCGTAGCCGCCGCGCCACTCACACCCGCACGCGCGGCCGCCTCTGCACGCCGCTGTCGTGGCCACAACCACGCGGGCTCGAAATCGAGCGCGTCAGCGCGTTCGCCACACCCCTAGGAGCCTGCAACATCTCTCTGTGCCCCCTGTCGTGCATCCTAGCGCCGAACCGAGCATGCCCAAGCTCCGGTTGCCGTTGTCGAGCTCGTGGCCGTCGTCTCCGGCCGCCCTAGCTGCTGCTGCTTGCCGCAACGGGCGCGGGTGAGCCCCAGCTCCCCGTAGCCACTCTCCGCCGACCATTTGGTCGCCGGAGCAGCAAGCCCGAGCCCCTCCGCCGCGTCTGCTACCGCCGGCGGCTAAACGCCGGCGTGTTAGGCCCTGCTGACCAGGGGTTTGACCTCCCCTGGGTCAATGACAGATGGGGCCGCCCTGCTAATTAACTTAGGTTAGTGTTAGTTAATTAGGTTAGTTAGTTTAGTCACTAACACGCGCGACCCACTGGTCAGGTTTGACTTGGACCGCGCATGTTGACCTGCTGACGTCACACCGATGTCATGCTGACGCAATAAGTCATTTTTTGGATTTAGTTTAAATTAGAATAACCAAGAAATTCCAGAAAATGTTTAAAACTTCAAAAATTCATAGAAAATAATCTATAACTCCAATGGAAAAGATTTATATATAAAAAATAATCAGAAAGATCCAATCTATCCATTGGTACTGGTTTCATGCATGACAAAGCGACTTAACCTTGCTGTATAGATCAAAACTTGATAATGCAAATTATAAATTCATCACTTGAGTTTGAATTTGAACCCTTGGTTCAAATTAGCTGAAACCCTTCTGGTTTTAGTTGCATTAGCTCAAATCACATAATATTGCCATGTCATGATCATGCATCATATTGTTGCATTGCATTAATTGTGTTCCCTCTTGTTTGCCGGTGTTTGTCCCCTCTCGGTAGATGTTGTTCCGACGATGTGATCGATGACACTGATGAAGACACAATGCTATCTTCAGAAGTGCCAGGCAAGCAAACCCCCATTGAACATTCCGATACAATCCCACTCTCTCGCTCTTGCTCTCTTTTACTGCATTAGGACAACAACATTTCAACTGTTACATGCTGCGGTAGTTGAACCCCTTTCCTCTGCATGACCTGTCATTGCCACAGTAAATAGTTGAAACCCACTAGCATGAGTAGGAGTTGTTTGAGCCATGATGTGCCTACTCATTTATGCTTGCATGTTATGCCTGCTATTGCTTAGAGTTGTGTCAGGTCTGATTCGTCGGGGATGAATTAGAATGTGGTCATCATGTCCTACTGTTGAGAGCTAAGTGTGTGAACACGATTTGGTAAAGGTAGCGATGAGAGGCCATGTAGGAGTACATGGTGGATTGTCTCATTGAAACCGTCCTCAGGAACTGAGTTCTGTATTTGTGATCCAAGAATAGCTACTACCATGCATTGGGCCCGAAACCCATGGACCCTCTCGACTTATTAATCCCCATGTCCTCTGTCCAGGAGTTGCAAATAGTTTCTGGTGCTTGTAGTATGCTGGAGGCCGTGCACAATGCTGACCCTAGGGGTGGGCTGTGATGCGGTAGGCACATGGCATGGTGTACCGGGACGCCCGTTTGGTGCCTCGGGAACCCTGCACACGTCGTTCGGGGCCGTAGTGGAAACCTCGGCCGGACTCCCTGCGGATGGAACCTGAATAGGCGATAAACCTGGACTAGAGACCTGTGTGGTTAGTCAGGTCGTGGCCGACACCCTCGCCAGGCTTTCGCTTGAAGGTTTCCGAGATCCATGACGTGTACATGGCGGTAAGTGGCGAGAGAGCGTGTGTGTGTGAAGAAGTACACCCCTGCAGGGTTAACATGATCTATTCGAATAGCCGCGTCCGCGGTAAAGGACTACTGGTTTGCCTATGCAGTTCATAGACAAGTGAAAGTGGATACTCTAAAATGCGTAAGATAAGCGTGAGTGCTATGGATGGCCTTCTCATAGGGAGACGGGAGCGGATCCATAGTGGTGTATTGATATGGTGAATATGTGGACTCGTGTGCGCCACCTCAAAAGAGTTACTTGCAGTCGTAGTACAGGATAGCCACTAAGTCAAAGCTGGCTTGCTGCAGTTAAACTCCACCACCCCTTTGTTGATACTGATGCATACGTAGCTAGTTCTGATGTAAGTCTTGCTGGGTACATTTGTACACACGTTTGCTTAATTTATGTTTTTGCAGAGAGACTTCAGTCTCACTAGTAGTTCCGCGTGGACTCCGACGTTTAGCTTGTTACCTCAGCTATGATCTTGTACCCTTGGGAGGGTCTTGTAGATAGTCAGGCTCTAAAGCCTTCTTCCTTTTCAGATGTCTATACCCAGACATGTTTATGCTTCCGTTGCCTGTATGCTCTGTATGTTGGGTCATGTGACCCATGATTGTAATTCTTACTATGTATGACTCTCCGGAGCCTTTTAAATAAATACTCTGAGTCGTAGAGTTTTGTTGTGATGCCATGTTGTATTTGTACATATCGAGCATATTGTGTGTACGATTTTGAAATGCTTGGTATGTGTGGGATCCGACAACCTAGTTGTTTATTCTTGGTAGCCTCTCTTATGGGGAAATGTCTCCTAGTGATTTCACTGAGCCATGGTAGCTGGCTACTACTCCGGAACACTTAGACTGGCCTGCATGTGTCCTTCTTCGTTCCTGTGTCTGTCCCTTTGGGGAAATGTCACGCGTTGTTCCTTTAAGTCCTTGTAGCTTGCTACGACTTGGGTTCATACGTTGATGATCGACACGTTTGTTGCTGGGTCATGTATGCCTGTCCTGTAAGTTAGTGCCACTTTGAATTCACGACTAGTCATGTCGGCCCGGGTTCTCTATCATATGGATGCTAGCGACACTATCATCTACGTGAGCCAAAAGGCGCAGACGGTCCTGGGCCAGGTAAGGTGGCACCCGTGGGAATACCGTGCGTGAGGCCGCAAAGTGATATGATGTGCTACATGCTAGATCGGTGTGACTTAGGATCGGGGTCCTGACAGTTTTGGTATCAGAGCCTGACTGCCTATAGGATTACCAAGCCAAACTGGTCGAAGTTGAGTCTAGAAATGCTTTAGTTACATAAGGGAATTGATTGTGGAAGGGAATGTAAGGCTATTTTTACTCCTTTACCTTATGTCCTTCTGATCTGAGTCATCCTCTTCTCTTCTTCGGGGATTAAGGACTAGGTTTCTCATCTATCTATCAGGATCACGTGTACTAATCCGTAGACTTGTAGGAATGTTGGATTCAAGCCTCAGTTCAGTTCTTACTACTTTCGTATGTTGATAGTTGATCTCGGAACCTTGATATTGCGATGTTAAGTGGTTATGCCACCATTTTGCAGGATGTCTCAAATGTTTTTGAGCATTTACAGCCGCTATGCTGTCGAGTCATCCCAGGTTTCTGAATAATCTGATGCATTTGCAAAACAATTCTTCCGTCCCGATGTCCTTTTAGGCCAGATTAACCACACTAGTCAGTGTGTTGAGGTACTTCGTTGCCTCGGCATATAAGTTGAAGCTATTATTATGACACTAGGGTATCCTAGAGAACCACCCAGTAATCTAGCAATGCTTTATATTCCTAGTGTGATGATTCTAGCCACCAATCTCGAAAGCATCTCGTGATGTTATTTAGTTAGTAGGTATTCTATTTCTGGGTTCTCGAACCCAAGATTCGCTCTACTTACTTCCTGTTGATAGTGTTAACTCGTTCCTTCAGGATATTAGTAACCTTTTGATACGTCTCCAACGTATCTATAATTTTCGATTGTTCCATGTTGTTATATTATCAATCTTGGATGTTTTATAATCATTTTATAGTCATTTTATATCATTTTTGGTACTAACCTATTGACATTGTGCCAAGTGCCAGTTGCTGTTTTCTTCATGTTTTTTACATCACAGGAAATCAATTATCAGACGGAGTCCAAATGCAACGAAACTCCACGGAGATTTTTTATGGACCAGAAGACACATAATGGTCCCTGGCTGCGCCTGGGGGGGGGGGTGCTCCGAGGAGGGCACAACCCACCAGGGCGTGCCAGGAGGCCCAGGTGTGCCCTGGTGGGTTATGCCCACCTCTGGTGCCCCCCGGGCCGCCTCTTTGGTCTATAAATACCCCAATATTCCCAAAACCATAGGGAAGTCGATGAAATATTGATCCAGCCTCCGTAGAGTCCAGAACCACCAGATCCAATCTAGATAGCATCTCGGATGGGGTTCACCACCTCCATTGGTGACTCTCCGATGATGCGTGAGTAGTTCTTTGTAGGCTTTCGGGTCCGTAGTTAGTAGCCAGATGGCTTCCTCTCTCTCGCTGAATTATCAATACAATGGTCTCTTGGAGATCCATATGATGTAACTCTTTTTACGGTGTGTTTGTTGGGATCTGATGAACTTTGAGTTTATGATCAGTTACATCTTTTTATATCCATGAAAGTATTTGAGTTCTTTGATCTCTTTTATGCATGATCTCTTATAGCCTCGTATTTCTTCTCCGATATTTGGGTTTTGTTTGGCCAACTTGATCTATTTATCTTGCAATGGGAAGAGGTGCTTTGTAGTGGGTTCGATCTTACGGTGCTTGATCCCAGTGACAGAAGGGGAACCGGCACGTATGTATCGTTGCTACTAAGATAAAACGATGGGTTCTATCTCTACATAGATAGATCTTGTCTACATCATGTCATCGTTCTTATTGCATTACTCTGTTTCTCCATGAACTTAATACACTAGATGCATGCTGGATAGCGGTCGATGTGTGGAGTAATAGTAGTAGATGCAGGCAGGAGTCGGTCTACTAATCTTGGACGTGATGCCTATATAATGATCATTGCCTGGATATCGTCATGATTATTTGAAGTTCTATCAATTGCCCAACAGTAATTTGTTAACCCACCATTTGCTATTTTTCTCGAGAGAAGCCACTAGTGAAACCTACGACCCCTGGGTCTCTTTCTCATATATTTGCCTTTACGATCTACTTTTCCTTTGCATTTATTTTTAGACCTATTAGACTAAAAATACAAAAGTACTTTGTTGTACTTTATTTTATTTGCGATCTATTTATTCAATCTATTACAACTTTCTCCCGTCCACACACCAATTTGAGGCGCCGGTACCCGAAAGGGATTGACAACCCCTTTAACACGTCGGGTTGCGAGTGGTTGTTATTTGTGTCCAGGGGCTGTTTACGTTGTGTTGCTTGGTTCTCCTACTAGTTTGATAACCCTGGTTTCATATCTGAGGGAAATACCTACCGCCGCTGTGCTGCATCATCCCTTCCTCTTTAGGGAAATACCGACGTAGCTTCAAGCGACATCAAAAGGAATTTCTGGCGCCGTTGCCGGGGAGGATCTTCAACATATACCAGGTTCCTAATCACAAATTTCATCTCCTCGCATTTACATTATTTGCCATTTGCCTCTCATTTTCCTCTCCCCCAACAAAATTTGCAGTTTTATTCGCCCTTCTTTTCCGTTCGCCGCTTTCTTGCCGGATCTGTTTTTGAGTGCAATCTTGTTGTGTGGTCATCATGACTCAAGAGAACACCAAGTTATGTGATTTCTCAAATACCAACAACAATGATTTTATCGACACTCAGATTGCTCCCCCTGCCACTAGTGCGGAGTCTTGTGATATTAATACTGCTTTGCTGAATCTTGTTATGAAAGATCAATTTTTTGGTACTCCTAATGAGGATGCCGCGTCCCATCTTAATACCTTCGTGGAATTATGCGATATGCATAAGAAAAAAGATGTGGACAATGATGTTGTGAAGATGAAATTATTTCTGCTTTCTTTGCGTGATTCTGCAAAAAATTGGTTTTCTTCTTTGGCTCGCAATAGTATCGATTCTTGAAATAAGTGCAAAGATGCTTTTATCACTAAGTATTTTCCGCTCGCAAAAATTATTTCCCTTAGAACCCAGATCATGAATTTCAAGCAACCTGAACATGAGCATGTTGTGCAATCTTGGGAAAGGATGAAAATGATGCTATGGAATTGCCCAACTCATGGGTTAAATCTTTGGATGATCATACAAATTTTTTATGCGGGATTGAATTTTGTTTCTCGTAATCTTTTAGATTCCGCTGTGGGTGATACTTTTATGGAAATTACTTTGGGTGAAGCCACCAAATTGCTTGATAATATCATGGCAAATTATTCGCAATGGCATACCGAAAGAGCTCCTACTAGTAAAAAAGTTAATTCGGTTGAAGAAATTTCTTCTTTGAGTGAAAAAGTTGATGCTCTTATGAAATTGGTTGCTAGTAAAAGTGCTCCTATTGAGTTTAATGATATGCCCTTGTCTACTTTGATTGAGAAAAATAGTGATGCCATAGATGTGAATTTTATTTCTCAAAATAATTTCAACAACAATGCTTATAGAGGTAATTTTAATCCTAGGCCTTTTCCTAGTAATTCCTCTAATAATTATGGTAATTCCTATGGAAATCAATCTTATAATATTAATAGAAACACCTCTTATCTTGAGAATAATATTAAAGAATTTATCAACACGCAAAAAAAAAAATTCAACACTTCCATAGAAGAAAAGTTGAGTAAGATTGATGATTTATCTAGAAGTGTTGATATAATTTCTCATGATGTGGAAAATCTCAAGATGAAATTTTTTGTGCCTAAGGTTGATGAATCAATTAAATCTCTTTATGTTTCTATGGATGAAAGAAGAAAAGAACCACTATGCTTAGAGCTAAAAGAGAATTTTTAGAAAAAGCGTTTTCTAGTGATTACTTTCGCAAAAGTGATGAAGATCTTAAAATGATTGGTGTTTCTTCTATTGATTCCTTGTTTAGTAAATTTAAGATTGATGAAAAAGGGACTGGAAAAGAGTCAAATTTAGCTAGAAGGCGTCCCAATAATTCGGAGGATGAAAATCTTATTGAGAAAATTGATGAAAGTGGGTTTGAATAGGTCAAAATTTTAGCTAGTGATGCACCCACTCTTTTGGATTACAAAGACTTTAATTGTGATAGTTGCTCTTTGAATGATTATATTTCTTTGTTGCAATCCATGATAAATTCACCCCATGCCTATGAACGAAATAAAGCTTTTACTAAACATATTGTTGATGCTATGATGAAAGCTTTTGAAGAAAAATTGGAATTAGAAGTATCAATTCCTAGAAAACTGCATGATGAATGGGAACCTACTATCAAAGTCAAGATTAAAAATTATGAGTGTTTTGCTTTGTGTGACATGGGTGCTAGTGTTTCTACAGTTCCGAAATCTTTATGTGATGTGCTTGGTCTTACCGATCTTGAAGAATGTTCTTTAAATTTGCACTTGGCGGATTCTACTATTAAAAAGCCTATGGGAAGAATTAATGATGTTCTTATTCTTGAAAATAGGAATTATGTGCCCATAGATTTTATTTTTCTTGATATTGATTGCAATCCGTCTTGTCCAATTATTCTTCGTAGACCGTTTTTACACACTATCGGTGCCGTGATTGATATGAAAGAAGGCAATATTAAGTTCCAATTTCCCTTGAGGAAGGGTATCGAACCTAAAACAAGAATTAGGCCACCTTATGAATCAATCATGAGGGCATCTTATGGATCACGAACCAAAGATGGCAAAACTTAGATCCTTGCTTTATGCCTAGCTAAGGGTGTAAAACTATAGCGCTTGTTGGGAGGCAACCCAATGAATAAAATTTATTTTTACTTTTTGCTTTCTGTTCTTGAGTGTTTACACAATTATGCTACTGTTATGATTGTGTTTTCTGTGTTTTAATTAGTGTTTGTGCCAAGTAAAGCCTTTAGGATTTTCTTGGGTGATAGTTCCTTGATCTTGTTGAAAAACAAAAACTTTTGTGCTCACGAAAACAATTGTTAAAAATCACTAGAACGTGATAAGATGCAAATTGTTTTGCAGTAGATTAATATAAAAATTACCCAGGTCTTCCTGATTTTTTAGAATTTTTGGAGTTCCAGAAGTATTCGAACAAATCAGATTTCTACAGACTATTCTGTTTTGACAGATTCTGTTTTCTTTGTGTTGTGTTCTTATTTTGATGGCTCTATGGTTTTCTTTGATGATTTTTTTCCATAGAAAAGTTGGAATACAGTAGATATAATGCAAAAATAAAATATGAATTGGTTTGATACAACACTTATAGTAGTGATTTATTTTTCTTACACTAACGGATCTCACGAAGGTTTTGTTGAGTTTTGTGTGATTGAAGTTTTCAAATTTTGGGTTATCTTACGATGGATGAAGGAATAAGGAGTAGAAGAGCCTAAGCTTGGGGATGCCCCGGCATCCCAAGCTATTATCCAAAAATGAGCAAACAACTAAGCTTGGGGATGCCCCCGAGTGGCATCCCCTCTTTCTTCTAACGACCATCGGTATTTTACTCGAAGCTATATTTTTATTCGTCACATACTATGTGTTTTGCTTGTAGCGTCTTGTATGATATGAGTCTTTGCTTGTTTTATTTTGTGTTTTAAGTCTTGATCCCTTGCTGGACACACCTATTTGAGAGAGCCAAAATTATGTCATGACTTGTTAGAATTGCTCTCTATGCTTCACTTAAATCTTTTATGATCTATGGACTTGCTCTAGTGCTTCACTTATATCTTTTTGAGCATGATGTGCTTTAGTATTTTTGAAGAAATGCTCTCTTGCTTCAATTAGATTTACTTGAGAGTTAGTAAAATTTTCAAGAAATTATCTCTTGCTTCACTTAAATTAATTTGAGAGAAAGAAATTTTATGCTCATGATCTTCACTTATATTTGTTTGAGCTTGTCAAAAGCAACAAATGAAAATTAGTCCCAAAGTGATAGATATGCAAGAAGGATATATAAAAACTTTCATGAAGATCATTGGAAAAAATAAACTTGATTCTTAGTAATAGTTTTGAGATATGATGATGTGATATGTGAGTTATGTTGTTGAGTAATTATGCTTTAGTAAGAATATTGGTGTTAAGGTTTTTGATTCCCTATGCAAGCACGAAAGCCAATAGTCATGCAATGAAATTATATCCTACTTGTGGTGCATTATTCGGTGTTAATTATGCTTAATGCTTGCTTATGAGATTATCCGTTTCTTGGTTGGTCGCTTCTCAATCTTTTGCTAGCCTTCATTTTGCACTAAGTACGATCTCTACTTGTGCATCAAAAAACCTTTAAACCATTTTTGCCACATGAGTCCACTATATCTACCTATATGCTGTATTCTTTTGCCGTTCTAAGAAATTTTTTATGTGCCATCTCTAATTTTCAAAATACACTTCTCTTTTGTGTGTTCGTTCCGCTCGCGGAGCGGTGAGGGGTGACTAATATTTCCCATGCTAGATGTGCTATTCTCACGATGAGTGTTTATTCAATTGTCATTGTACGAGAGTAAGGCAAAGGTATTAGGGAAATAAATTCCTTGAAAAGTGTTGGTACGGAGGGCAACCGTGGATACGGCTAGCCATGGAAAGTGAAAGTATGGTGGAAAAAGGAATAAACTTTATTTTCTGTTTGGGAACCGCCTATGATATATCTAGCATGGAAAGTGTTGGGAACTCTAAGTCGTTTTAGTTGGTGGGAAGGATACACCTCCCAAAATGTTTTTTCTCTCTAATTTTTTTTGCTTTGAGCTCTAGCACCCCTACAAATCCCTACTTCCCTCTGCGAAGGGCCTTTCCTTTACTTTATGCAATTTTTATTTTTGAATTTGAGTCTCCATCTTCTCTTATAAAAGCACCAACTAAGAGGCAATATGATCATACTTGAGTATTGGGTGTAGCTAATATGCGAGTGTGTTTCATGAATGGATCAATGGTTGAGCATGATGGGCTAGAGATAACTTATTTTAGCGTTGATATTTTGAAAGACATGGTGCTTGTTGATATGCTTGAGTATTTAAATTATCATGTCAAAACTACACTATTGCTTTGAATCACATAAAAGTCCAAATGTCCATGCTATAAAGAAAAGAATATGATATGACATGTAGGTAGCATTCCACATCAAAAATTCTGTTTTTATCACTTACCTACTCTAGGACGAGTAGGAGTTAAGCCCGGGGATGCTGATACGTCTCCAACGTATCTATAATTTTTGATTGTTCCATGCTATTATGTTATCAATCTTGGATGTTTTATAATCATTTTATAGTCATTTTATATCATTTTTTGGTACTAACCTATTGACATAGTGCCAAGTGCCAGTTGTTGTTTTCTGCATGTTTTTTACATCACAGGAAATTAATATCAGACGGAGTCCAAATGCAACGAAACTTCACGGAGATTTATTATAGACCAGAAGACACATAATGGGCCCTGGCTGCGCCTGGGGGGTGCTCCGAGGAGAGAACAACCCACCAGGGCGCGTTAGGAGGCCCAGGCGCGCCCTGGTGGGTTGTGCCCACCTCGGGTGCCCCCCGGACCGCCTCTTTCCTCTATAAATACCCCAATATTCCCAAAACCCTAGGGGTGTCGACGAAATATTGATCCAGCCGCCGCAGAGTCCAGAACCACCAGATCCAATCTAGACACCATGTCGGATGGGGTTCACCACCTCCATTGGTGCCTCTTCGATGATGTGTGAGTAGTTCTTTGTAGACCTTCGGGTCTGTAGTTAGTAGCTAGATGGCTTCCTCTCTCTCGCTGAATTCTCAATACAATGGTCTCTTGGAGATCCATATGATGTAACTCTTTTTGCGGTGTGTTTGTTGGGATCTGATGAACTTTGAGTTTATGACCAGTTATATCTTTTTATATCCATGAAAGTATTTGAGTTCTTTGATCTCTTTTATGCATGATCTCTTATAGCCTTGTATTTCTTCTCCGATATTTGGGTTTTGTTTGGCCAACTTGATCTATTTATCTTGCAATGTGAAGAGGTGCTTTGTAGTGGGTTTGATCTTACGGTGCTTGATCCCAGTGACAGAAGGGGAACCGACACATATGTATCGTTGCTACTAAGGATAAAACGATGGGGTCTATCTCTACATAGATAGATATTGTCTACATCATGTCATCGTTCTTATTGCATTACTCCGTTTCTCCATGAACTTAATACACTGGATGCATGCTGGATAGCGGTCGATGTGTGGAGTAATAGTAGTAGATGCAGGCAGGAGTCGGTCTACTAATCTTGGACGTGATGCCTATATAATGATCATTGCCCGGATATCGTCATGATTATTTGAAGTTCTATCAATTGCCCAACAGTAATTTGTTCACCCACCGTTTGCTATTTTTCTCGAGAGAAGCCACTAGTGAAACCTACGGCCCCCCGGGTCTCTTTCTCATATATTTGCCTTTGCGATCTACTTTTCCTTTGCTTTTATTTTCAGATCTATTAAACAAAAAATACAAAATACTTTGCTGCACTTTATTTTATTTGCGATCTATTTATTCAATCTATTACAACTTTCTCCCGTCCACGCACCAATTTGAGGCGCCGTTACCTGAAAGGGATTGACAACCCCTTTAACACGTCGGGTTGCGAGTGGTTGTTATTTGTGTGGACGGGCTGTTTATGTTGTGTTGCTTGGTTCTCCTACTGGTTCGATAACCTTGGTTTCATATCTGAGGGAAATACCTACCGCCGCTGTGCTGCATCATCCCTTCCTCTTTGGGGAAATACCGATGTAGCTTCAAGCGACATCACCTTTGCGATAGTCCTCGAGGTCCGTGGTATATCATTCTTCCAATACCATGAACCATCATGGCAGAAGTTCTTTTGAACCAAAAGATCACAAATAGAGTGCTCTTGATGAGTTCTCCATTCTGCATTGTGAATCTGCGAGTCCTCTTCTTTTGCATGGTTATCCGGAAGAAATGTTGAGCTTTGTTCGACATGCTAATCTATGCATCCACAACTCGGAAATTTATATGTTCCTTGAGTTGTCCCTCTTTAATCGGATTTCGGTCTTTGTCTATTAGTTGATAATCAAGGGTAGTTGTGCATTCATGTTATCGATGTCTATTATCCCTATGGTCTGTCAAGCCATTCTATTCCGGAATGACTAGGAGAAACAAACTCTAGTACCTCATCCATATCTAGGATTGGGTCAAAGCAGTTGTATCCCGCAGATCAAAATGCCAATCCAGCTTTTGTTCTGTTCTACCTCGGAGTATCACCCTCTTATATAACAAGAGTATCGTGAGAATTGCACTCCCTCTTATGAAATCTTGATGCAGTGATACTTCTCGCCATCGTTGTTCATTGCTTGGTCCCCGTGTTGTTGCAACCGGAATGCCGGCATATGAAATGGGATGTGTGAAATCAATACTCCTAGAAATCCCGTTGCTTGGTAGTTAATGGATGATAAATTTCATTCTTAGCGTGATGGATTGAATCATCATTCTAAGATAGATTGTGCTACCTAGTCCATTTTCCGGTGCACTCTTCGATCAATGAGTTTGGATTATGTTAATTCCTTGCTCTTTCGATCATATCGTCTTGCCCTGAAAAGCAAGATTGTTCTCGAGCTTAGTAACATATCAGTGGTTCATGACTTTCCGAATATCTTCTCGGAAGTATTACCAGGTTGTCATCTGGCCGCCATGTTGAGTTCGTGATCAAGTTGGTTTTTCCATAAACCACCCTTTCTCCAAGGATCTGTGTTGGATACTCCTGAACTAGTTGGATAAGCTAAAGAAGAACTTAGAGAGTTGGAAGATAAAAGTTTCTCCAACTCAGTTCATTCAAAGGGATATCTTTTGTTTGTGTTTGTGCGTTGAAGAAAGATGATATCTTCATCGAATGATCCTCGTGATCAATTGTTGGAGCTATTGTCTTATCCAATCTTTGATTTGGGTATGGGCTATTGTCAAATCAAATCAGAACCAACGATATTCGTAATGTTGTCTTACTCGCAGTTGTTCCTTGAGCATACACCATTATATCTTTTGGTCTAACCAATGCTATGTCCCTGTTCACATAATTATGGAATTCCGTTTATATGGTCATCCCGATGACTTGTTGTTGAGCCCATCAACAACATTATATCTCCTCCATGATTCATGTTGAACATCAAGCTAGTGTTGGAAACTTTTTTAAGCATCTCCTTCGTGCCAGCTCATGAAGTATATGTTTGATGAAATAAGTGACTTCCTTTAATTCATGTGCATTCGATGCAAGTTGCCACCGTCAATTTGAGAAAGTTTATTTTTGCTTCCACTGGAATCATTCCAAGTCAGTCATGCATACGTGCAAAGTATTCTATGGTTTGGAGACTTGCAACCTTCATTCTATATGTGTCCCTAGCACACCAAGCCACTGATTGATTTGTTCAAGGATAATAAGTTCTAAGTGCTAGTCCTGAAGGTACCAGACGGATTTGTACAAGACTCCGTTATCCTCGATGATGGTTCCCACCTGAACTCGATAGTGTTTTGTTGTAAGACTACTATGTGGTCATGCTTGTCTGGGACATCGTGTTCACAGGTGCGTAGCAGAACTAGCTCATGTTTTGGAGCTTGCTATCGTAGTTCATTTCCCGAGAATCTTGCAACGTCCTCTTCGATTTGTGTTGCAAACTTTCCTTTTCAGACATGTTCTCTGAACTATTCTGTTATTAACCATATCTGAATCTCAGGCAGATATGATGGTTGAAAATCCCAACATTTGCATTTTGTTCCCAGCTTGCACCGCTATTGTGCCAATTTTCCATGGGTTGCCCCTAACAACAATTGATGTCCAGGATCATCTTCAAAAGTGAACTTACCATGGGTCCCATCCATTTCCGATGATAAGCAAAAATCACTCATTGTGTTGTCTTCAACAAGGTAGTCCACATCATCCATTCTAGTCGGAGCATGCCGTTTCCTCGAACTCCTTCAAACAATCGTTGTGAATTGCCTTAGCCTGGTATGAAGAGTTTCAATGATCTCTCTATCAAAAGTAATTCTTTTTGCCACTTAAGGGAATAACCCTACGAGTCACCTCCTCTAAGGTGCCCCGTTATGGAATTATGGCAATTAACTCCTCTCTACTTTGAAACCCATGCACCATCTTATTGAAGCGTCGAATTGTTGCCTACCAAATTGAAATTTCGTCATCTATTTCTCTCCACCCCTCTCGATGTGTGTTGTGCCTCAGCTCAAGAGTTGTTCAATGTCTCGTTCCGTGAGTTGATCATGAGTTGCTCGATCTTCGAGAAGATCGATTCTTGTAGAATTTCTTTTGTCATCAATGTATTGGGTGAAGATCTCGAAAGAAAAGATGTCAAGATCAACATGATGCAAGGAATCAATGTTCTTATGAAGTGGAGTTGGGTCATGAATATTGTGTAGTTTTGTGTCCCCTCTATCTTTTTAACTCATGTCTTGAATCTCGAGACGAGATTCTTGTTTAGTGGGGGTGAGTTGTCACAGCCCTAGCTCAGCCCCTGTTGTCTTTGCTTGATCATCATGTCATCATGTTTAAAATTCAAATGAATTTGAATTGGGGATGCTCAAACCCTAGCACCAGAAAGAATTCAAATAGGTTCAAATAAAATATTTTTCAATGAACCCAAAATGCCCTTTGGAAATGTTCATGATTTCTGATAAAGGTGAAAACCTCTGCCAAAAATGATGAACATATTTCTAGGTCATTCCTGGATTTTTGAGTTAAATCATAAAGTATTTGAATTTGGGCATTTAAATGCTATAAATATTTTAAATAGTCAAATAATTCTGAAACTAAATGAGGGCTCTTGGAAATAATTTCACAAGTGCCCACAATTATTTTCAGCATTTTACCAAATGGTTTAGTATTTTTTACTAAATCAAAACAAAATAGAATAAATAAAAAACAGAAAGAATTAGAAAAGAGAGAGAGAAGGACTCACCTGGGCCACTTACCTGGCCTGGTACTGTGCCGGCCTAGCCCACTAGCGCCTGCCAGTCGTCTTCTCCACCACGCCAGGAGGACAACGCGCGTGGCCGACGCGCGCGAGCACACGCCTCGCCATCTCCTGCTTGCCGCTTCGCGCTGGCCCTCTCTGGATGACACCACGCAACCCTGGATCCCCCTCGGCCTCTCACTCGTCCTCTCCCGTGCCTCTCTGCTCCTCTTCTCTCCTTCTCCCGCTGCTGCCGAGCGCCACGCAGCGCGCCGACGAACACCACCGTGGCCACCAGCCACCCCATGCCTCACCGAGGCGCCCAGAAGCTTCGCCACTTTGTCCTCGACTGCCTCACCAAGCCACGCCCTGCCGGAAGCCCCTGAATGTCCTCACCGAGCTCGTCTTCAACCTCTCGACGATGAGATCGCCTCCGCTGCCCCGACCACTCCGGTTCTCCCCCGAGATCGCCGTCCATCTCGCCTGACTCGCCATGAGCCACTACCCCTGCTCCCCCTCTCCGCTCTCGCTCTCGCACGTTGTAGCCGCCACGCCACTCACACCCGCACGCGCCGCCGCCTTTGCACGCCGTCGTCGTGGCCACAGCCACGTGGGCTCGAAACCGAGCGCGTCACCGCGTTCGCCACACCCCCAGGAGCCCGCAACATCTCTCCATGCCCCCTGCCATGCATGCTAGCACCGAACCGAGCACGCCCGAGCTCCGGCCGCCGCTATCGAGCTCGTGGCCGTCGTCTCCGGCCGCCCTAGCTTCTGATGCTTGCCGCAACGGACGCGGGTGAGCCCCAGCTCCCCGTAGCCGCTCTCCGCCATCCATTTGGTCGTCGGAGCAACGAGCCCGAGCCCCTCCGCCGCGTCTGCTGCCACCAGCAGCTAAACGCTAGTGTGTTAGGGCCTGCTGACCAGGGGTTTGACCTCCCCTGGGTCAATGACAGGAGGGGCCGCCCTGCTAATTAACTTAGGTTAGTGTTAGTTAATTAGGTTAGTTAGTTTAGTCACTAACACGCGGGACCCACTGGCCAGGTTTGACCTGGACCACGCCTGTTGACCTGCTGACATCACACCGACATCATGCTGACACAATAAGTCATTTTCTGGATTTAGTTTAAATTAGAATAACCAGGAAATTCTAGAAAATGTTTAAAACTTCAAAAAATCATAGAAAATAATCTATAACTCCAATGGAAAAGATTTATATATGAAAAATGATCAGAAAAATCCAAGCTATCCATTGGTACTGGTTTCATGCATGAAAAAGCAACTTAACCTTGATGTATAGATCAAAACTTGATAATGCACAATATAAATTCATAACTTGAGTTTGAATTTGAGCCCTTGGTTCAAATTAGCTCAAACCCTTCTGGTTTTAGTTGCATTAGCTCAAATCACATCATATTGCCATGTCATGATCATGCATCATACTGTTGCATTGCATTGATTGTGTTCCCTCTTGTTTGCCGGTGTTTGTCCCCTCTTGGTAGATGTTGTTCCGACGATGTGATCGATGACACTGATCCAAGAACAGCTACTACCATGCCTTGGGCCCGAAACCCATGGACCCTCTGAACTTATTAACCCCGTGTCCTCTGTCCAGGAGTTGCAAGTAGTTTCTGGTGTTTGTAGTATGCTAGAGGTCGTGCGCAGCGCTGACCCTAGGGGTGGGCTGTGATGCGGTAGGCATGTGGCACGGTGTACCAGGACGCCTATTTCGTGCCTCGGGAACCCTGCACACATCGTTCAGGACCGTAGTGGAAACCTCGGGCGAACTCCCTGCAGATGGAACCTGAATAGGCGATAAACCTGGACTAGAGACTTGTGTGGTTAGTCAGGTCATGGCCGACACCCTCGCCAGGCTTCCGCTTGAAGGTTGCCGAGATACATGACGTGTACATGGAGGTAAGTGGCGAGAGCGTGTGTGAAGAAGTACACCCCTGCAGGGTTAACATGATCTATTCGAATAGCCGCGTCCGCGGTAAAGGACTATTGGTTTGCTTATGCAGTTCATAGACAAGTGAAAGTGGATACTATAAAATGCGCAAGATAAGCGTGAGTGCTATGGATGGCCTTCTCGTAGGGAGACGGGAGCGGATCCATAGTGGTGTATTGATATGGTGAATATTTGGACTCGTGTACGCCACCTCAAAAGAGTTACTTGCAGTCGTAGTATAGGATAGCCACTGAGTCAAAGCTGGCTTGCGGCAGTTAAACTCCACCACCCCCATTGTTGATACTGATGCATATGTAGCTAGTTCTGATGTAAGTCTTGCTGGGTACATTTGTACTCACGTTTGCTTAATTTATGTTTTTGCAGAGAGACTTCAGTCTCACTAGTAGTTTCGCATGGACTCTGATGTTTAGCTTGTTACCTCAGCTACGATCTTGTACCCTTGGGAGGGTCTTGTAGATTGTTAGGCTCTAAAGCCTTCTTCCTTTTCAGATGTCTGTACCCAGACATGTTTATGCTTCCGTTGCCTGTATGCTCTGTATGTTGGGTCATGTGACCCATGATTGTAATTCTTAATATGTATGACTCTCCGGTGCCTTTTAAATAAATACTTTGAGTTGTAGAGTTTTGTTGTGATGCCATGTTGTATTTGGACATATCGAACATATCCTGTGTATGATTTTGAAATGCTTGGTATGTGTGACATCCGACAACCTAGTTGCTTATTCTTGGTAGCCTCTCTTATGGGGAAATGTCTCCTAGTGCTTCCACTGAGCCATGGTAGCTGGCTACTGCTCCGGAACACATAGGTTGGCCTGCATGTGTCCTTCTTCGTTCCTATGTCTGTCCCTTCAGGGAAATGGCACGCGTTGTTCCTTTAAGTCCTTGTAGCTTGCTACGACTTGGGTTCATACGTTGATGATTGACATATTCATTGCTGGGTCATGTATGCCTGTCCCTGTAAGTTAGTGCCACTTTGGATTCACGACTAGTCATGTCGGCCTGGGTTCTCTGTCATATGGATGCTAGCGACACTATCATATACTGAGCCGAAAAGCACAAACGGTCCCGGGCCAGGTAAGGTGGCACCAGTGGGAATACCGTGCGTGAGGCCGCAAAGTGATATGATGTGCTACATGCGAGATCGGTGTGACTTAGGATCGGGGTCCTGATAGACATGCATTCGTATTTTATTAGTTAAATCACTAGTCAAAATTTGTCACAAAAATACAAAGAGGACTTATAAATCGGTAGTAGGTAATTACTTGCAAACGTTTTTATTAATCGTATGTGTACGTGTCCTTTCGTCCTCCTCTCACACATCTTGTCACCTTGCTACCACAGACGGCGTCGAGCGCAAGCTTGAGTAGCGCGTGGGGGCATTCTTTTGGCCAAACAGTGGCTCGAAGTGATGCCAATGAATCATCGATGAGCCCGTTCCCACGTAACCGTGTTGGTTCCCGCGCATAGCCGCGCAAGCTTCCCTCCCAACTCGGCGAAATCCCCCAAAATCCCAATGCTTACCAGCCTGCTATATAAACCCTCACGACCGGCGAGTCCTGTGTCGCATTTTCCCCTCCCTCGCTGTAGCTTATCTCGTCTGCTTCTCCCACAATAGTCAATGGCACCGGTCCGTCGTCGTCGCTCAGGCACTCCGCCGTCATCAGAGGACAGCTCCAGCTGGGAGGCTACAATGCGGCGGTGCAGTCCCCGGCGTAGTGTAGTGCGTGTGGCGTCCCTACTGGGTGTGCGCGCAACACCCACCACACGCTCCGCCACCGCTGCCCATCGGTAGCTGTTGCCGGCCGCCATTGCCGCCACCCTACCGTCTTCCGCCGTGGCCCCACACCACCGTCGAAAGCCGAGGCCATCACCTGCTCCACCGCCGCAGCCCGAAGGCGAGAGGTCGCCATCGTGGCCGCCAACCCACTGTCGGCCACCATGGCATCATCCGCTCCGCCACCGCGGCCTGAAGGCGGGAGGTGGCCGTCGTGGCCGCCATCCCACCGTCGGCCACCGTGGCCGCCAGCCCATCATCGACCGCCGGGGTCATCACCCGCTCTGCCACCGTCGCCCAAAGGCGGGAGGTGGAGGTGGAGGCCCGCACGTGCGTCAGCGACCTTGCGCGCTACATCGAGTTCCCGCGGGAGGAGGAGGAGCACCTCCTCGAGCACGTAAAGAGTCTTACCACTGCAGTGGCCGTGGCACGCACCACCACAGAGGCGAGGAATGAGGAGATCTACGAGGAGTCCCGCTACTTCAAGAGGGGTCATCTAGAGCGTCAGAGGGTGTTCGAGGTGAGCGTCGCTGAAGGTGCAACAGCGGAAGGCACCGGATTGCAGTTGTCCAGCTCGTCGGTTGGCTCCTCCTCCTCTGCCTCTTACCGAGCGTGGTCGACAAAGGAGAGGCTGCTAGAATTAGTACAAAGTCCCTCCGTAGTAGTAGTATTTAGGGGCTATTTTGTTCAGTTCATCTGACTATAGATGTGGTTGAACTGTACAACGTACTTAAAATTAGCTAGTATATATAGTTGAACTAGCTATTTCAGTACGTGGTTGGCAACAATTGGGGAAAAGTTTGGTTGGTTCAGCTGTCGAGTTGAACTATTAGTATAAAGAACGTCTGATTAATCCATGAATGAAATCTATACTTACTGAATTTTAGTTGCAAAAATGAGATGGTGCTAATTTTTAGCTGCAAATTTTGACAAATGGCAGTGTTACTGTCGTGGTGGGCGCACGGCAGATGCCAAGGGATGGCTAAAGATAGGAGGAGGCTCGAGGGCACTGGTGGGCTCCAGAGGCGAGGTTGGCATGAGCGAGCGCGGGACACAAGACATACCCAGGTTCGGGGCTCTCCGGAGAGATAACACCCCTAGTCCTACCGAGTGTAGCTGATATGTATCAGTACAGAGTTGCTCCTCGAGCTGGATGGAGGAAGAAGGAAGGCTGGCCAAGGCTTAGGCTGCTCCCTCTCCTTGGGTGTTGCTTGCTAGGTGTGTGTGTGTGAGTGAGTGTCTTTCGTGCTAGTCGCCCGTATGCATGAGGGCTCCTGGGGGTTTTTATAAGTCAACCCCCCAGGGGTACAAGGGTAATGTTACAAGGCCGTAGGGCCGGGTTGTCAGTGTCCAGGAAGCCGGTGCTGGGACCCGCCGGGTGCCAGGTCTCGCTGGGTTCCCCGGGCGCGGGCCCCATGCGCCTAGGGGCACTGGGCGTTGTCTTGTCGATCGCCAGGGCGTGGCCGAGTCGAGTCGGCTATAGTGGCGCTCCATCAGGTCGCCGCTTGCTGGCGTCATGGGTGACGATGATTGCACTGTTGCCACGCTGGCCCTGGTCAGCGGGTAGGTGGGGGGCACTGTTGCCATGCCCGGCTGACTAGAGGCATGGGCGGGGCACTGTGGCTTTGGTCATCGGTTGGTGGAGACTCGTCCCATCGTACGGCCGGGATGGGACGACCGCTGACCCTTGGCCGGGTTGGAGAACATGCCAAGGGTGGAGCTGGCTTGTTGGGAAAGCTTGAGTTGGTTGTTGGGGCCGAGTTGAGGAGTCCGGCCGGGTTGGAGAGTTTGGCCGGGTCGAGGGACTTGGCCAGGTTGAGCGACCCGGCCAAGTGCGAGCCGGCTTGAGGGGCGATGCTAGCCCCGATGTTTTTGAAAAGGATCTGGGTTCCGTTGCCTTCCAGGGGTTCATCCCCCCGACAGTAGTCCCCGAAGCTGTGAAGGTCCGCCGTCTTCGGATGGGAGGGCCTTCACAGTTTCCCCCTTTGAAGGAGGCGGATTTTGAGACCGTCGGGTCCGGCAACACCCACTGTGTGCCGGCTTCCGGAAGCCGGATCGCGGCATCCCAGCAGCGGCGGGAAACCGAGGAGTCCACCGAATCTTTGAGGCAATCTTTTGGGCTTCGCGCGGGCGCCACGTGGCATCTGGGAGCCGGAGGGGCCTCACAGGCCACGCGCGCGACAGGACAGGGCGACGCGTTGGGGCCCGCGGTCGCGCGCCCTCGGCCCATGCGCGTGGATTTATTGCGGCGTCCGCAAGTCGGTTGCCATTCTCGAGGCAGTTATTGCGCACGTACGTGCGCAGTTATTGCGGGGAAGTGGGAAAGGCGAGCGTGAACGATCCCACTCCCCCATGTTTTGAACCATGGCTTATAAATTGGGGTGAGGAGGGGGTGGCAGAAATCATTCTCGCTCGCGCCCCCTGCCTTCATCTTCCTTCCTCTGCTTCTTGCGACCGCCGCGCACCGCGACGCCCATTGCCTCGAGCAGAGCTTTGTAGCCACCTTCTTCTTCCTTCTCTCGCATCTTTGTCGATGGCGCTGCCGTCGGGCTCGTGGATGGGCTTGACCATCACCCTCGACGACATCGCTTACCTCCGCACCACCAGGTGCCTGCCGGGGGCGACGGAGGTCGCCGCGCGCCTTCCGCAGGGCAAGCGGGAGTCGCGACCCGAGGGCACGGAGCGCGTCGTCTTCTTCCCGCACTTCAAGCGCGGGTCGGGCTTCCTACGAGCGGCTTCTTCCGCAATTTCCTGGAGTTCTTCGGGCTCCAGCCTCATCATCTGGGCGCCGGTGCCATCGTGCAGTTGTCGGGCTTCGTCACCCTCTGCGAGGGGTACCTGGGGGTCGAGCCTTCGATCGACCTCTGGGTGCGCTTCTTCTCCCTGAAGCAGCAGGGCCCGAGGGCCGGGGAGATGTCTGAGTGTGGCGCCGCCGTCATCTCCAAGCGGTCGGGCGCTGATTGCCCAAAGATGCCGCTGGAGGATTCTGCCAAGAATTGCCAGAATTCTTTCTTCTACGTCCGCAACCTCGGTGCGGACCGCATCAACTTGCCACCCTTCGTCAATTCGCCGCGAGGGAGAAGCAGAACTGGGGGTACCACCCCAAGCATCCGTCGCAGGAGGTGCTTAACCTGTGCGAGCGGGTGTCGGTGATGAAGGAGCGGGAAGGGCTCACCGGCACCAACCTCATCACCGCCTTCATCATCCGCCAAGTGCTGTCACTGCAGCAGCGCAACCACCTCATCGGTCAGATGACCGGCCTTCAGGACCCCAACCGCATGGCAAATTTGCGGCTGGCGGCAGACCAGGTGGCGCGCGGGTCAACGACATCTCCAAGGCCAACCTGCGGGATGACTGGCAATTCGGGAAACCCCCGTACAGCCGCGTGAACCCGGCACCGATGGTGTGTCCTTGGTCTTCGTATTTCGCTGCTGCTTATCTTCTTATCCGCCCCGACGCTACGCGGGAGGTGCTTCTGAACACCATCCGGCATCCTTACGACCGGGAGCGGGCGCAGGTGGTGCGCGTCGCCTCGGAGGAGCCCGAGGCCCATGGCGGAGAGGAGGAGGCGACCACTGACGGGCGTCGAGCCGGTAAGTCTTGTCTTTAATTCTTGAGTTGCCGGTCGTTGGACGACATTGGGGGTGCTGACATGAGCCGTTGATGTAGCGGCGCCGGGTGGGGGAGGCGGCAGCGCGGCCGGAGCCGGGTCGTCTCGGTGGGCGCCGGCGGCGAGGTGGCCGCACGGGAAGGACAACATCGCACCGCGAGCTCCGATCGCGAAGCGCGCGGCGGACCCGGCCGAGGCGGCGAAGCCGCCCGCCATGAGGAGGCGTGCCGCGCCGCAGGAGATGTCAGCGAGGCCCGCCATTCCGGTGGTTCCAGGGTGAGTTTCTATTTTGGCTTGAACCGAGTTGCCGAGCGGCTCTGCCTGGCCTGTATTTAGTTCGTCTTGGGTTTCAGATCGCCGATCTCGCTGGCGTTGGCGGCGGGGACGCCGCGTCGAACGAGGGCGCCGCGTTTCGGAGGAGCCGGTCCGGTACCATTGACCGGGCCGGGGAGGAGGAGGAGCGGGCAGATCCGGATCTCGGTCTGGACCCGGCCGATGCCGAAGGCCTGGTCTGGCGGGACCGGAACCGGGCCGAGGTGGAGCTGGAGGCGGCGTCAACCCAGGCCTGGGTTAGCGCCGCAGCAATGTGGGCGTGAGCCGGCGAGGAGCCGGCATGGCCGGAAACGCTGGCGGGGACGGTGGCGGCGGCGGCGGTCTTCGTGCCATCGTTCGAGGGGGAGAACGACCAAGGCGGCCATGTGGATGAGATGGACCTCGACTGGGAGGTCGTGGTCGTTGGGGATGGCACCTCGCCGCGGACCGACGTGGTCGAGCGGGCGGGGACCGACGGAGGCGGCGGCTCAGACGCCGGTGAGCGAGGCGCCACCGGTGGTGGAGCCGCAAGCTACTCCGGCCTCCTGGCCGGCGTCGGAGCCGTAGAGGGCGCCGGAGGGGGCGTTGGCCTCAGGGGAGGCGGCCAGCGGGGGGCACGCCCTGGTGCCCCGGCCCGGGGGTCGCCGGGTCGCAAGCGTCGCGGAGCGGGACCAACGAGGTCTTCTTCAGGCCCCCGACCCAGGAGGAGGCGGCTATGGCCGCCGTGACCCAGCGCGTGCGAGGGCGTACGGACCGAATCCAGGCCTTCGCCCAGGCCGAGGTAGAAGCGACGCAGGAGCTGGAGCGTGCCATGTTTGTAAGTTTTCCGTTGCATTCTGCCTTTTCTTTTTTCGTTGCTTCTTTGTGGGGGCGCGCCAGCGCACCCACTGGGTGTAGCCCCCGAGATTCGGGCCAACTGCGTAGCAGTTGGGTCGAATCTTATCTTGATTTCTTGTATTGATCTTCGCTTTCTGCAGCAACTGGACTCCTACCTGGTCGGTGTCTTCAACCGGCTCCTTGAGACGCACTGGCGTCTCAAGGAAAGGCTCGCCGCCAAGGAGGAGGAGCTTCGCGCTGCGGCAGGTACTTTTCTTGCATGCTCTTTTTTAGTGGGGGCGTGCTAGTGCACCCACTGGGTGTAGCCCCCGAGATTCGGGCCAACTGCGTAGCAGCTAGGTCGAATTTTAAAGTAGTACTTTGTTTCTGAGTCTCTCTTCTGCAGCCGAGGTGCTATCCTTGCGGACCCGGCTGATTCAGGCCGGCTTTCACTATGACCGGCTTGTTGTAGACGCCGGTCGGCTTGGAGCTGAGGTGGAGCAGGCGAGGGCGGAGGCGACGGGAGCCCGACGGGCGCTCGACGAAGCCAGCCAGCTGCAGGAGCAGCTGGCGGGCGACAAGGGCTGTCTTGAGGCCGAGGTGGAGTGCCTTAAGGCAGAGGCCGCCAAGGTTGTGGAGGCGCAGCGGGCCCTTGCTGAGGTGGACCAGCAATGCGGCAAGCTGGCCGACGACAAGGGGCAGCTCCAGGCCGAGGTGGAGCGCCTGAAGGCGCTGGTGGCCATGGCGGAGGAGACCCGGCGCCACGAGGAGGCCATGAAGGCGGCCGAGGACAAGGACGCCGAGCTGAAGGTGGCCCTTTCCAAGGTCGCCAACCTAGAGAAGACGCTCCAGGAGCATGACTGCACCATTGCCCGGGAGCGGCATGGTACGTTGCTCGAAGCGCAACACCTGGAAGAGTCCTTCTCCAGTAAGTGCTTTCCTTTGGTTTTGTTGTTGCCGGGTTGGGACTCCGGCTTTTCTTCCTTAGTGACTTTCTTCTGACTTGCTTTTCTTCTCGGCAGGGGCCTTCCCGGAGACGTGCCAGCTGGCGGAGGAGGTGGTCCGCTTTCAGCGCGACCCGCAAGGGATCATCGGCTCCAGGACTGACCCGTGGGTGGCGTGGACCTTCCCGGAGATCGTGACCGCCGCCGAGGCCCGTCTGCGAGTCTTGAGCGAGCAGATGGGGCGGCTCTTTGAGGCCGGCGCGGCGATGACGGCGGCCCTTTGGCCGAGTTCCATCGCGCCGAACAGCTTCACGTGGCTGGCGCGGTGGTTGGAGGCGGGGCCGAATCGGCTCCATGACTGGAGGGTTTCCGCCGCTCGTGCTGGCGCCGAGATGGCGCTCAGGTTCGCGATGTCTTGGCATCCAGACCTGTCACTGGACGTGTTGATGGTCCAGCAAGCCGGCTCGGAGAGCCAGCTGCAGGCGGAGGTCGGCCGGATTGCCGCTCGGGCCAGCTACATCACCGGGTTCGCCTTCCACGACGAGTTTCGGCCGGAGCGGGCGGAAGATGGAGGAGTCGTGCCTGCTGACGACTACGGCTTGCTTCTGGACGACCCGGAGGGCAGCTCTGAGGAGACAGACGTCTACTGCGACGCGGACGTCGGGGAGGAGGATACCGGCACCTCAGCGGACCCGGGAGCCGCGCGATTGGGCGGTGAGAATGCCTGATTTTTAACTTAGTAGAAATTTCTGTTAGGTAGCAGGTCCACCCACCCACTGGGGGTTAACTGGGTGTAACGAACTCTGGCCTTGGGCCTGTTTATGAATTTAAGGTGTATGCGCTTTGTGAGTGTTTGCGCTTTTGCTTCTCGTTTTTGGAGCCATTTTCTTGCAACTTTCCCCCTTTGGGTTCCCCCCCCCCGAGTCTGACGGCCGAGGCTCTGGTCTGTGACAAGGGGTTCAGCCTTTGAGAGGAGCATACAATATTTAAGTTTTTGAAACATTGAGCGCGGGCAAAACACCCACTGGGCCGGCTGGCGGCAATCCGGCGGGGCCGGGTTGGCTTAAGAGGAAAGCAATGCACAAATGTAACCGGCTGACTGAGGCCAAGCAGCGGGTGAACTTCTGGACATCGCGCAGCCGAGCCAGCTTGTGCATGCGCTCGATGGCCTTGATTTTCTCCGGGTTTGCCTCAATGCCGCGCTCCGAGACGAGGAAGCCGAGTAGCTTTCCGGCCGGGACGCCGAAAATGCACTTTTCCGGGTTGAGCTTGACCTTGTACTCGCGCAGGTTGGCGAAGGTCTCCTTCAGGTCATTGAGGAGCGTGAGGTGCTGCTTGGTCTTCACCACGATGTCGTCCACGTAGACGTGGATGTTGCGGCAGCAGGCATTTCTGCATGCAGCGTTGGAAAGTGGCAACGACATTCTTCAAGCGAAACAACATGGTAATGTAGCAATACGCCCCAAAGGGCGTGATGAAGGACGTCTTCAGGGCGTCGATACACATGCGCCAGGTCTTGTTCTTCTTCAGGACGAGGACTGGGTTTGCCAGCCACTCGGGGTGAAATACTTCCATGATGAAGCCGGCCGCCAAGAGCTTGGCGACCTCTTCACCAATGGTCCTTCTCTTCTCTTCGGATAAACATCGGAGGGGTTGACGGACAGGCTTGGCATCTTTGCGGACGTGGAGTTTGTGCTCGGCATACTTCCTCGGGATACCCGGCATGTCCTTTGGGGTCCATGCGAAAATATACCGATTCTCACGGAGGAAGTCGACGAGCTCGCCTTCCTATTTGCTGTCGAGGCGGGTGCCAACGACAACGTACTTGCTGCAGCTAGAATCTTCCGGGTTCAGCTTCACCTTCTTGGTCTCCTTGGAGGGCTTGAACGAGGCCTCGTCAGCCGGGTCCTTGGCCGGGATCGGTCCGGCCGACGCTTCCTGGGCCAAGGTGACGATCCGATCGAGCTGGCGCCGCTCCTCGGCTACGACCAGTGACTCGGCCAGCTTGGCGCCGTCTCGGGCGCACTCTATGGACTTGCGGTAGTCGCCGATGACGGTGATGAGGCCCTTCGGACCCGGTAGCTTTATCTTCAGGTAGGCGTAGTGGGGAACCGCCATGAATTTGGCGAGCGCGGGCCGGCCCAGCAGCGCATGGTATGCACTGGACAGGTCCACCACCTCGAACCAGATCGGCTCGCGTCGGAAGTGGCTGCTGTCGCCGAACAGGACGTTGAGCCGGACCCGGCCGATCGGGGAGCAGGAGAGGCCGGGAACGATGCCTTGGAAGACCGTCCGGGTTGGCTCCAGGTCCTTGGCCTCGAGGCCGAGCTTGGTCATGGTGTCGCGGTGATGAGGACGAGGGCGTAGCCACCGCCGTCGATGAGGACCCAGGAGAACTTGCACGTGCGCTGAGGCGCGACGATGGTGGGGTCGAGGACGAGGGCGTAGCCACCCGGGTTCGGCATGATGGCCGGGTGGTCCTCCCGGCTCCAGGTGACCGGGCGCTCCGACCAGTGCATGTATTCCGTCTTGGCCGGGATGACAGTGTTCACCTCCTGCTGAAGGAGGCGCTCGCTGCGCTTATCGTCGCCGAGGCCGGTGAAGATGACGTAGGTCGTGTTCTGGGCCGGGTAGGTGTCGTCGCGCATCGCGCCGCCGGCTGGCGGCGGCGGAGGGGGCAGAGGCGGCTGCCCCGCTCCTGGAGCCGGGGCCGGGGGAGGCGGGATGTCGTTCTGGAGCTCGGTCCAACGTGCGAGGTACTCGCGGCCGTTCTGGAGCTCGGTCCAACGTGCGAGGTACTCGCGGCCGGTTTCCGTCGGACCCTGCACGCACATGGCGGTGGGGTGGCCGGGTCGCTTGTACGTGCCGGTGAAGTTGCGCATGAAGGCTTGCTCGAAGTCGACCCACGCGTTGATGCTGCCCTCCGGCAGACTGTTCAACCAGGTGCGGGCCAACCCCTAGAGCATGAGAGGCGCGTAGCGCACGGCGAGGCAGCGGTTACCGCCGGCGATGCCGATGGCGGTGGTGTAGTCGGTGAGCCAGTCCTCCGGCTTCACGGTGCCGTTGTACTTGGGGATGTCGCAGGGGAGCATGAACCCTTTAGTAAAGGGCTCACCCAGGATGCGTGGCCCGAAGCATGCCGGTCCGACGGGGCCGGTCTCTCCAGCTCTTGGGAGAGGGCGAGTCAATCGAGGCGGTGACGGACGTCGATGTCGTCGATGGCGCGCGGGCCCAGCCGGTCAGTGACCGCGCCGCGGGGGGCTGGGTCGCCTACAGTCGAGCGCCGGCTAGGTTGGAGCAGAGGGTCGAGTCGGTGTCGGATCTCCGAGACCGGCTCGTCGCCCAAGCCGCCGGCGGTTGTCGGGGCGGGGTTGCGCTGGGTCCGGGTGCGGCCGGAGTGCGCCTCGCCGGGTGGTGATGATGCCGTGTGCTGGATGTCGCCGGGTCCAGCGGCGCGGGCGGAGCCGGATCCGGCCGGCCTGGCGAGCTCTTTGAGGCGGTCCTGCTGCGCGTTGGCCGCAGCGAGGAGGTCGTTCACCCTCTTGAGGCGGTCCTGCAGCTCTTCGCCTGCGAGCTGGTCCAGGCCGACCGCGGCCGCGTGGGCAGTGCGCATGTTCTTCACGGGAGTCCGTAGACGGGAGGGATGGCGCCGAAGGCGCGCCCGATCGCGCCGCCATGGGTCCGCACGTCAGCGACCCGGCTTGGCTCGGGCGCGACAGGCGTGAAGCTTAGGCGGTGTTGCACTCCAGCTGAGCGGAGTCAAGGCGACGCTGCATGGCGGTGAGCGTCTCGGTGAGGTCCAGCATGCGCTCATGGTCCTCGTCGAGGCGAGTCCGGGCCTCAGCGATGTTGGAGGCGTCGATGTCGGTGCCGATGGGGACGCGAAGGCTCTGCATCGTGGCGCGCAGCGGGTTGGACGGGCTGGCCCGCTCCGCTGTGGCCTTGGCTTCGGCGGCCTTCCTCGCCGCGCTCGACGAGGAAGAGGCACCGGTGTTGGTGACAAAAACCTCCACGCAGAGGTCCATCGCCCCGGCGGGAGTGCCGCCGCCGAGGGAGAGGGGGGAGTCAGAAAAGTCAAGTACCTCGCTGGGGTACTCGTCGGCCGCAGGCGCGTCGGAGATGCGCAGCGCGGCGAAGGAGGCGGCGAGTGCGTTGATGACGTCGTCCGCCAGCGTGACGGGCTCGTCGGAGTCGGAGAGGAGCCCCGTCTGAAGCATGCTCCCGGCCAGGACCTCGAGCAGCCCCACAGTGGGCGCCAACTGTCGTGGTGGGTGCACGGAAGATGCCAAGGGATGGCTAAAGATAGGAGGAGGCTCGAGGGCACTGGTGGGCTCCAGAGGCGAGGTTGGTATGAGCGAGCATGGGACGCAAGACATACCCAGGTTTTGGGCTCTCCGGAGAGATAACACCCCTAGTCCTGCCGAGTGTAGTTGATATGTATCAGTACAGAGTTGCTCCTCGAGCTGGATGGAGGAAGAAGGAAGGCTGGCCAAGGCTTAGGCTGCTCCCTCTCCTCGGGTGTTGCTTGCTAGGTGTGTGTGAGTGAGTGAGTGTCTTTCGTGCTAGTTGCCCGTATGCATGAGGGCTCCTGGGGGGTTTTATAGGTCAACCCCCAGGGGTACAAGGGTAATGTTACAAGGCCGTAGGGCCGGGTTGTCAGTGTCCAGGAAGCCAGTGCTGGGACCCGCCGGGTGCCAGGTCTCGCCGGGTTCCCAGGGCGCGGGCCCCATGCGCCTAGGGGCACTGTGCACCGTCTTGTCGATCATCAGGGCATGGCCGAGTCGAGTCGGCTATAGTGGCGCTCTGTCAGGTCACCGCTTGCTGGCGTCATGGGTGACGATGATTGCACTGTTGCCACGCCGGCCCTGGTCAGCGGGTAGGTGGGGGGCACTGTTCCCACGCCCGGCTGACCAGAGGCATGGGCGGGGCACTGTGGCTTTGGTCATCGGTTGGTGGAGACTCGTCCCATCGTACGGATGGGATGGGACGTCCGCTGACCCTCGGCCGGGTTGGAGAACACGCCAAGGGTGGAGCTGGCTTGTTGGGGAAGTCTTGAGTTGGTTGTTGGCGCCAAGTTGAGGAGTCCTGCCGGGTTGGAGAGTTTGGCCGGGTCGAGGGACTTGGCCGGGTTGAGCGACCCGGCCAAGCGCGAGCCGGCTTGAGGGGCGATGCTAGCCCCGATGTTTTTGAAAAGGATCCGGGTTCTGTTGCCTGCCCGGGGTTTATCCCCCCGACAGTTACAAAGTTGACAAAGGGCAATGTTACTAGATTAACAAATGTCAATCTTTCCAGTTTGACAAATGGCGATATACCCAATATGACAGATGCAAATCTAACCAAATTGTCTGTACGTGGCTACACACGGGTCATCCTAAAAAATCATTTGCATTGAAGGGATGTACAAATCATGCGTGTCGGATTTTCTCTTGGCTCAGTGGCGAAGGAACCATAGCTCTCGCTTTGCATACCATATACAATCTGAAATGTTTGCGATGAAGGGATGCACAAATCCCGTGCGGCAAATTTTTCCCTTGGCTATGGTGTTGATGTAGAAGCCCTCCGTGATCAATGCCCCCTCCGGCGGAGCGCCGGAAAAGGCCCCAAGATGGGATCTCATGGGTACAGAAGGTTGCGGCGGTGGAAATAGGGTTTTGGCTCCGTATATGATGTTTCCAGGGTATATGGGTATATATAGGAGGAAGAAGTACATCGGTGGAGCAACGAGGGGCCCACGAGGGTGGAGGGCGCGCCCTCCTGCCTCGTGCCTTCCTCGTTGATTGCTTTACGTAGACTTCAAGTCCTCTGGATCACGTTTGTTCCGAAAATCACGTTCCCGAAGGTTTCATTCCGTTTGATATCCTTTTCCTTCGAAACACTGAAATAGGCAAAAAAACAGCAATCTGGGTTGGGCCTCCAGTTAATAGGTTAGTTCCAAAAAATAATATAAAAGTGTATAATAAAGCCCATTAAACATCCAAAACAGAATATAATATAACATGGAACAATAAAAAATTATAGATACGTTGGAGACGTATCACATGTGCATGTAGTTCAAATTTGAATTATGCACATAAAATGCCTAGAAAACTTAGTTAATGTATAAAAATGTCCAAACAAACCCTAAAAATTTACAAATTTTAACACAACACTCTTGTTGTTCTATGTTGACACTAGAAAAAAATTGAGAAGGAAGAAGAGGCAAAGAATATCGATTCGTCCACAAAGGTGACGCGTTCCCTACCGGAACCATGAGGCTTGTTGTGAGAAGCTCTGGTTTGTGAGAAGCTTATACCAAAACCTGCCCCAAATGGGACAATTTTTTCACCACAGCATGTTGACGCTGTTCCATGATAGCATGCCAAGTTTCATGAATTTTAGATGAGTTTTGGATTTACTAGAATTTTAAAACCATGTGTCTTGGCGGGCGCACAGCAGATGCCAAATGATGGCTAAAGAGAGGAGGAGGCTCGAGGGCACCGGTGGGCTCCACAGGTGAGGCCGGCATGAGCAAGCGAGGGACGCAAGACATACCCAGGTTCGGGGCTCTCTGGAGAGATAACACCCCTAGTCCTGCCGAGTGTGGTTCATATGGAGCAGTACAGAGTTGCTCCTAGAGCTGTTTGGAGGAAGAAGGAAGATAGGCCAGGGCTTAGGATGCTCCTTCACCTAGTGTGTGTTCTACTGATCGTGTGAGTGTGTGCTGTGTTGTATGCGTGCATGCCCGTATACATGAGTGCTCCTGGGGGGGGGGTTATAGGTCAATCCCCAGGGTTACAATGGTAAAGTTACAAGGTCGTGGGGCCGGGTTGTCATCATCCGAGAAGCCGGTGCTAGGACCCGCCGGGTGTCAGGGCTCGCCGGGTTCTCCGGGCGTGGGCCCGTGTGCTAGGGGGCACTGTTCTCTGTCTTGTCGGCCGTCACGGAGTGGCCCGGTCGAGTCTGCTATAGTGGTGTACCGCCAGCTCCCGTCTGCAGGCATCATCAGTGACGATGGGTGCACTGTAGCCACGCCGGCCTCGGTCAGCGGGGTAGGTGGGGCACTATTGCCACGCCTCTGCTAGTCAGAGGAGTCGGTGGGGCACTGTTGCCACGCTCATCCATTTAATGGAGACTCGTCCCATCACACGCCTTGGATGGGACGGGAGCTAACCCATTGCTGGGTTGAGGAACACGCCACGGGGGAGATTGCTTGCTGAGGAAGCCTTGGTTCGCTGGGTTCCGTCGGCTTGCGCCAGCCGTCAGGGCAGGGTTGCCGTCTCGGCCAGGTCGAAGAGTTCGGCCGGGTTGAGGGTCTTGGCCGGGTCGACGGACCCGGCCAAGTGCGAGGTGGATTTGAGGGGCGATGCCGGCCCTGATGTTTCTCAAAAGGATCCGGGTTCCGTTGCCTGCCCGGGGTTCATCCCCTCGACAGTAGTCCCCGAAGTTGTGAAGGTTTCCCGGCTTCAAGCAGGAGGGCCTTAGTAGTTCCCCCCCTGAGAAGGCGGCTGTTGATGATGCTCGCGACCGCCGGGTCCGGCAACACCCACTGTGTGCCGGCTTCCAGAAGCCAGATCGCGGCATCCCGACGCGGGCGGGAAACTGAGGAGTCCGTCGAATCTTGGGGTAATCTCTTGGGTTCGACGCGGGCACCACGTGGCGCTCGGGGGCTGAAGGGGCCTGACAGGCCACGCACGCGACGGTATGGGGCGACAGGTCGGGGCCCGCCACTATGCGCCCTCGGTCCACGCGCGCAGATTTATTGCGGTGTCCGCGGGTCGGTTGCCATTCTCAAGGCAGTTATTGCGCGTGGTACGTGCGCACTTATTGCGGGGAAGTGGGAGGAGCGGGCGCAAACGATCCCACTTCCCCACATTCGTGCTGCGGCTTATAAATTGGGAGGAGGGGCTGACGGAGATTATTCTCGCTTGCGCCCCCCATCTTCTTCCTTCTCCTCTTGGTCTTGCGACCGCCGCGCGCTGCGACGCTCCGCCGCTCTCGAGCAAGACTTCACCTCCATTCTTTCCTTGCCTTCTCTGCTCCACTCCGCACCATCGATGGTGCTGCCGTCGGGCTCGTGGATGGGATCCACCATCACCGAGGAGGACATCACGTACTTGCGTGACACGAAGCGCCTACCGAAGGAGATGGATGTGGCCGTGCGCCTGCCGGGTGACGAGCAGGAGCTGTGGCCGGAGGGAACCGAGCGTGTTGTCTTCTAAACGCACTTCAAGCACGGGTTCAGCCTCCCCGCGAGTGCTTCTTCTGCTCGTTCCTGGAGTTCTTCGGGCTCCAGCCGCATCATCTGGGTGCGAACGCCGTCTTGCAACTCTCGGGGTTTGTCACCCTGTGCGAGGGGTACCTGGCGTTCGAGCCCACAGTCGAACTCTGGGTGCGCTTCTTCTTCTTGAAGCAGCAGGGTCCGGGGGCCGGGGAGATGTCCTCCCGCAGGGCTGCCGTCATCTCGACGCGTTTGCACGGGGGCTGCTCAAGATGCCGCTGGAGGATTCTGCCCAGAAGTGGCAGAATTCTTTCTTCTACGTCCGCAACCTCAGCGCAGACCACATCAACTTGCTGCCCTTCATCGACATGGCGCCACAGGGGAAACCCAACTCGAACTATTCCCCAAGCATCCGTCGCAGGAGGTGCTGAACTTGTGTGCCCGGGTGACGGAGATGGTGACGCGGGAGAGGCTCGCCGGCACAGACCTCATCGCCGCCTTCATCATGCGCCGGGTGTTGCCGCTGCAGCGCCGTACCAACATCATCGGTCAGATGACTGGTCTTCAAAGACCCCAATAGGATGTCGCCCCAGCGCCTATTTCCGGAGCAGATCGCCAGCCGGGTCAATGACATCTCCAAGGCCGGGCTGAAGAAGGAGTGGCGATTCGGGAAGACTCCCTACAGCCAAGGGAACTCCGCACCAGTGGTGAGTCCTTGGTCCCTGTACTTTGTTGTTTCTCATCTTCTTCTCCGTCCCGATGCGACGAGGGAGGTGCTGCCGAATGCCATCCGGCATCCGTATGACGGGGCGCCGATGCAGGTGGTGTGGCCCGGCTTGGAGGAGGCGGTGGTCCTGCGCGAGGTCCCGGAGGAGGCCGACGCCGAAGTCGGCGCGGCGCGTCGCACGGGTAAGCTTCCGTGCCTTGATCTCTTGAGATGCCAGTCGAGGGGCCGTGCGGGGATGCTGACGCGAGCCATTGACGCAGTGGCGCCGAGGGAAGGAGGTGGCAATGCGGCTGGGGCCGGGTAGTCTCGCGCGGCTGCAGTGGCCAGCCGGCCGCACGGAAAGGGGGACGCGTCGCCCCGAAAGCCGGCCGTGAAGCGCGCGGCGGATCCGGCGGTCGGCGCCAAGCCGCCCACCAAGAAGAGGCGCCATGCTCCGTAGGCGGCGCCGACGAGACCAACCGTCCGGTTGGTGGCTGGGTACGCTCCCTTTTGCCGACTTTGACGAACTATTGAATCTGTCTTTTTCTTTCTTCTAGTGCACTTATTTCGTCGTGCTTCAGGTCGCCGCTGTCACTGGTCTGGCGGGACCGGAACAGGGCTGAGGAGGACATGGAGGCAGCTTCGGCCCAGGCCTGGGCCAGGGCCACGACAGCGAGGGGGCGGGCCGCGGGGAGCCGGCATGACTCAAGATGCCGGCGGGCATGGAGCCAGCGGCGACAGTTTACATGCCGCCATCCGAGGGGGAGCACGGCCAGGATGGTCGGGTGGTGGTGGAGCTGGACGACCGAGAGGTCGTGGATATCGAGGACGACCCCCCGCTGATACGTCTCCAACGTATCTATAATTTATGAAGTATTCATGCCATGTTTACAACAATTTTAGATGGTTTTGGTATGATTTGCATGGAACTAACCCGGACTGGCGATGTTTTCAGTAGAACTACCGTGGTGTTGTTTTTTGTGCAGAAATGAAAGTTCTCCAAATGAGCTGAAACTTTTTAACGACTTTTTTGGGAACAAAAGAGACCCCCGAAGCTTCGTGGGAGGGCCAGAAGAGCCACGAGGAGGGAACAACCGACCAGGGCGCGCCTGGTGGACCTGGCTTGCCCCGGTGGGTTGTGCTCACCTCGAGGCCCATCTTAGCGTGAAACCAACGCCAAAAAATCCTATAAATAGAGAAACCATCAGAAGTTAACCTAGATCAGAAGTTCTGCCGCTGTAAGGCTCTGTAGCCACCAAAAACCAATCTAGACCCCGTTCCGGCACCTTGCCGGAGGGGGAATCATCTCCGGTGGCCATCTTCATCATCCCAGCGGCCACCATGATGAGGAGGGAGTAGTCCACCCTCGGGGCTGAGGGTTTGTACCAGTAGCTATGTGTTTAATCTCTCTCGCTTGTGTTCTTGAGATGTCACGATCTTGATGTATCATGGGATTTGTTAATATTGTTGGATCATATGGTGTTTTCCCCTCTCTATCTTGTCGTGATGAATTGAGTTTTCCCTTTGAGATTTCGTTGTTATCGGATTGAATACTTTTATGGATTTGAGAACACTTGATATATGTCTTGCAATTGAATACTCGTGGTGACAATGGGGTATCGTATTGATTCACTTGATATATGTTTTTGCACTCAACTCGCGGATTCCTAAGGTAACATTGGGGTAATCTATGCATGAGGGTTGATGCATGTTCGTGTCTTTGTTTCTCCGGTAGAAATCTTGGGGCACTCTTTGAAGTTCTTTGTGTTGGATTGAGTATTATGAATATGAATTTGCTTTGGTGTTATTTTAGTACGAACTCTAGGTATAGATTGAACGGAAAGAATAGCTTTGTGTTATTTTAGTATGGACTCTTGAATAGATCGAACGGAAATAATAGCTTTGAGATGGTTTCGTACCCTACAAAAAATTTATTCTTATGTTCTCCGCTAGATAGGAACTTTGGAGTGATTCTTCATCGCACTTTGAGGGATGGTTATATGATCCAATTATATTAGCATTGTTGAGAGATTGCACTAGTGAAAGTATGGACTCTAGGCCTCATTTTCAAGCATTGCAATACCGTTTTGTGCCTGTTTACTATTTGCTACATTGCTGTTTTTATTGATTCAGATTAAAAAAAATATTTATACAACCCATATTACACTTTTATCACCATCTCTTCGCCAAACTAGTGCACCTATACAATTTGCCATTGTATTGGATGTGTTGGGGACACAAGAGATTTCTTGTATTTGGTTGCAGGATCGTTTGAGAGAGACCATCTTCATCCTACGCCTCCCACGGATTGATAAACCTTAGGTCATCCACTTGAGGGAAAATTGCTACTGTCCTACAAAACTCTGCGCTAGGAGGCCCAACACGTGTCTACAAGAATAAAGTTGCATAGTAGACATCAAGCTCTTTTCTGGCGCCGTTGCCAGGGAGGTGAGTGCTTGAAGGTATATCTTTAGATCTTGCAATTGAATCTTTTAGTTTCTTGTTTTATCACTAGTTTGGTTTATAAAAGAAAACTACATAAAAATGGAATTGAGGTTGCATCATATTATTGTTCATCTTTATAATATCTTTTTTGAAAATGATGGATCGAAAAATTGTGCTCAATTGTTAGAAGAAGAAGTCAATAAAATGTTTGGGACAAAATATTTGAATGATGAGCATGATTGCAATGTTGTTAGTATGAATTCTTTGATTATCCATGATGCTAATGATATGCAAAGCCATAAGCTTGGGGCTATGTTTGATAAGATGATATTTTTAGTCCCCCAAGATTTGATGTGCAAATTTTTTATAATGATTGCATGCCTCCTATTTATGATGATTATAATGATGAAAGTGGATTCGGAGAGGTCATGCCTTTATTTAGTGATGAATCCACCATTTTGGAGGAGGTTTCAATTGACTATGACAACAAAGTTGCTATCTATGATGATTATAGTGCTGACATGTATGCTATAAAGAATAATGATAACCATGAAACTTGTCATCATGATTTTAATTTTCACTCTCATGATAGTTATTTTGTTGAGTTTGCTCCCACTACTATTGATGAGAAGAAATTTGCTTATGTGGAGAGTAATAAGTTTTCTATGCTTTTGTGTCATGAAAAGAATGCTCTATGTGATGGTTATATTGTTGAATTTCTTCATGATGCTACTGAAAATTATTATGAGGGAGTAACATATGCTTGTAGGAAATGCAATAATATCAAGTTTCCTCTCTATGTGTTGAAATTTTTGAAGTTATGCTTGTTTTGCCTTCCTATGCTAGTTGATTCTTGTTCCCATAAGTTGTTTTCTCACAAAATCCCTATGCATAGGAAGTGGGTTATACTTAAATGTGCTAGTCATATGCTCCATGATGCTCTCTTTATGTTTCAATTCTTATCTTTTATGTGAGCATCATTGAAATCATCATGCCTAGCTAAAAGGCATTAAAGAAAAGCGCTTGTTGGGAGACAACCCAACACTTTTACGTACTGTTTTTGTGTGTTCACATGATTATGCTACTGTAGTAATCATGTTTTATAGCTTTTGTTTCAATAAAGTGCCAAGTAAAGCCTTTGGGATAGTGTGGATGATAGTTGACTTGAATCTGTGCAAAAACAGAAACTTTTTCTTCCAGAAACAGAATTGTTTAAATTCACTGGAGCGTTGAAAAATTCTGAATTGTTTACAGATGATTGATATACAAATTGTCTATGGGTTCCTAATGTTTCAGAATTTTTGGAGTTGCAGAAGTATGACTAATATTCAAATCTTTACGTGCTGTTCTGTTTTTGACAAATTCTGTTTTCAATGCATAGTTTGCTTGTTTTCTAGTTTCTATGGCTTATATTGCTCAATATAAATTGTGGAAATGATGAGGTACAGTAGGCACTGCGTGAGAACAATTATGAATCTTGTCTTTGACAGTACCAAAGTGAATGGATTGTCTTTATCATACTAACCCATCTCACGAAGTTCCGTTAAGTTTTGTGTGATTGAAGTTTTCAAGTTTTGGGTGAGATATCGATATGAGGAGAATAAGGACTGAAAAGACCCTAAGCTTGGGGATGCCCAAGGCACCCCAAGGTAATATTCAAGGAATATCCAAGCAACTAAGCTTGGGGATGCCCCGGAAGGCATCCCCTCTTTCGTCTCCAACATTATCGGTAACCTCACTTGGAGCTATGTTTTCATTCGTCACATAATATGTGTTTTGCTTGGAGCATCATTTTATTTTGTTAGGATTTGATTGCTGTTAATTAGAATAATGTTTTGCATATTTTATTTCAATAAAAGTGGCATTGATAGCCTTTACTATGCTTATTTTACAAGTCTACATGTTGCTGTCTGAAAACAGAAAGTTTATCGATGTTGCAAAAATTCCCTAGAAAGTCAGAATGCGATAAAATGCTGAAACTTTTTGCAAAATAAGCTCTGATAAATTTTCTACAGTGTGGTAGACTTTAATAAGTATTGATACTCTTGCATTCTTTACAGACTGTATTGTTTTGGCAGATTGCTGTTATGTTTGCATTGTTTGCATATGTTTGCTTGTTTAATGATTCTATTTGAGGATAGGAGTATTAAATATGCAGAGGCATTTAGTATGCAATGTTGAATAATAATTTTAGTGATTTGATACAGTAGAGAATGATAAAGTTTTTGCATTGGTTCATACTAACTTATCTCACGAGTTCTTGTTGAGTTTTGTGTGGATGAAGTTTTTAAGATTTAGGGAAACCGTGATATGAAAGGAATTAAGGAGACACAAAAGCTCAATCTTGGGGATGCCCAAGGCACCCCAAAATAATATTTCAAGAAGACTCAAGCATCTAAGCTTGGGGATGCCCCGGTAGGCATCCCACCTTTCTTCTTCAACAATTATCGGTTAGTATCGGTTGAGCCTAAGTTTTTGCTTCTTCACATGAGTTGTGCTATCCTTGTAATGTCGCCGTTTTAATAAAGTACTTAGATCTGAAAGTTTTTAAATAAAATAGATTCCTCAAATAGTTGCCAGGGAGGCTAGGTAAGCGGCACACACATCCCGTCAACGAAGCTCTTTTCTGTGGAATTGCTCTAGTGCTTCACTTATATCTTTTTCAGCATGGTGTGCTACAATATTTTTGAAGAAATTATCTCTTTCTTCACTTAAATTAATTTGAGAGAAAGAAATATTATGCTCATGATCTTCACTTATATTTGCTTGAGCTTATCAAAAGCAACACATGAAAATTAGTTCCAAAGTGATAGATATCCAAGAAGGATATAATAAAAACTTTCGTGAAGATCATTGGACAAAATAAACTTGATTCCTCGTAATAGTTTTGAGATATGATGATGTGATATGTGAGTCATGTTGATGTGTAATTATGCTTCAGTAAGAATATTGGTGTTAAGGTTTGTGATTCCCTATGCAAGCATGAAAGTCAATAGTTGTGCAATGAAATTGCATCCTACTTGTGGTGCATCATTCGGTGTTAATTATGCTCAATGCTCGCTTAGGAGATTATCCGTTTCTTGGTTGGTCGCTTCTCAATCTTTTGCTAGCCTTCATTTTGCACTAAGTATGATCACTACTTGTGCATCCAAAATCCTTTAAACCAGTTTTGCCACATGAGTCCACCATACCTACCTATATGCGGTATTCTTTTGCCGTTCTAAGAAAATGTGTATGTGCCATCTCTAATTTTCAAAATAAATTTCTCTTTTGTGTGCTCGTACCGCTCGCGAGGCGGTGAAGGGTGGCCAATATTTTCCATGCTAGATGTGTTATTCTCACGATGAGTGTTTATTCACTTGCCATTGCACGAGAGTAAGGCAAAGGTATTAGGGATGCCCAGTCCCGAAATGAAAAATGAATTTACTTTATGATGTCAAATAATAAATTCCTTGGAAAGTGTTGGTATGGAGGGCACCCGTGGATACGGTTAGCCATGGAAAGTGAAAGTATGGTGGAAAAAGGAATAAACTTTATTTTCTGTTTGGGAACCACCTAAGATATATCTAGCATGGAAAGTATTGGGAGCTCTAAGTCGTTTCCGTTGTTGTGAAAAGTATGCCTCTCAAAAAAAAATTATCTGTCAATTTTTGTGTTGAGCTCTGGCACCTCTACAAATCCCTACTTCCCTCCGCGAAGGGACTTTCTTTTACTTTAGTTAATTTTTATTTTTTAATTTGAGTCTTCATCTTCTCTTATAAAGCACCAACTAGGAGGCACTATTATCGTACTTGAGCATTGGGTGTAGCTAATATGCGAGTGTGTTTCATGAATGGATCAATGATTGAGCATGATGGGCTAGGGGTAACTTATTTTAGCATTGATATTTTGATAGACATGGTTGCTTGTTGATATGCTTGAGTATTTAAGTCTCATGTCAAAACTAGACTATTGCTTTGAACCATATAAAAGTCCAAATGTCCATGCTACAAAAGAAAAGAGTTTATGATGAATATGATAGGTAGCTTTCCACAGCAAAAATTCCATTTTCAATTGCTACTTTATCATGATAAGTTTTATGAGCAAGAGTTGTTGTTATGATGCTAGGAAAAGTGATTGAAATTATCATTGATCGAACTTATGCACTTTGCTAGCATTCACACTTTGTAAATTATTTCTTTTATCATTTACCTACTCGGGGACGAGTAGGAATTAAGCTTGGGGATGCTGATATGTCTGCAACTCATCTATAATTTATGAAGTATTCATGCCATGTTTACAACAAATTTATATGGTTTGGTATGATTTGCATGGAACTAACCCGGACTGACGCTGTTTTCAGCAAAACTACCGTGGTGTTGTTTTTTGTGCAGAAATGAAAGTTCTCCAAATGAGCTGAAACTTTTTGACGATTTTTTTGGAACAAAAGAGACACCTGAATCTTCGTGGGAGGGCCAGAAGAGCCACGAGGAGGGCACAACCCACCAGGGCGCGCCTGGTGGGCCTGGCTGGCCCCGGTGGGTTGTGCTCACCTCGAGGCCCATCTTAGCGTGAAACCAACGCCAAAAAATCCTATAAATAGAGAAACCATCAGAAGTTAACCTAGATCAGAAGTTCCGCCGCTGCTAGGCTCTATAGCCACCGAAAACCAATCTAGACCCCGTTCCGGCACCTTGCCGGAGGGGGGAATCATCTCCGGTGGCCATCTTCATCATCCCGGCGGCCACCACGATGAGGAGGGAGTCATCCACCCTCGGGGCTGAGGGTTTGTACCAGTAAATATTTAATCTCTCTCGCTCGTGTTCTTGAGATTTCACGATCTTGATGTATCGTGGGCTTTGTTAATATAGTCGGATCATATGGTGTTTTCCCCTCTCTATCTTGTTGTGATGAATTGAGTTATCCCTTTGAGATTTCGTTGTTATCGGATTGAATACTTTTATGGATTTGAGAACACTTGATATATGTCTTGCAATTGAATACTCGTGGTGACAATGGGGTATCATATTGATTCACTTGATATATGTTTTGGCACTCAACTTGCGGATTCCCAAGGTGACATTGGGGTAATCTATGCATGAGGGTTGATGCATGTTCTTGTCTTTGTTTCTCCTGTAGAAATCTTGGGGCACTCTTTGAAGTTCTTTGTGTTGGATTGAGTATTATGAATATGAATTTGCTTTGGTGTTATTTTAGTACGAACTCTAGATATAGATCGAACCGAAAGAATAGCTTTGTGTTATTTTAGTATGGACTCTTGAATAGATCGAACGGAAAGAATAGCTTTGAGATGGTTTCTTACCCTACAAACAATTTATTCTTACGTTCTCCGCTAGATAGGAACTTTGGAGTGATTCTTCATCGCACTTTGAGGGATGGTTATATGATCCAATTATATTAGCATTGTTGAGCGATTGCACTAGTGAAAGTACGGACCCTAGGCCTCAATTTCAAGCATTGCAATACCGTTTTTGTGCCCGTTTACTATTTTCTACATTGCTGTTTTTATTTATTCAGATTATAAAAATATATTTCTACAATCCATATTACACTTTTATGACCATCTCTTCGCCGAACTAGTGGACCTATACAATTTGCCATTGTATTGGGTGTGTTGGGGACACAAGAGGTTTTTTGTATTTGGTTGCAGGATCATTTGAGAGAGACCATCTTCATCCTACGCCTCCCACGGATTGATAAACCTTAGGTCATCCACTTGAGGGAAAATTGCTACTGTCCTACAAAACTCTACGCTTGGAGGCCCAACACGTGTCTACAAGAATAAAGTTGTGTAGTAGACATCACCCGTCGCGGACCGACGTGGTCGAGCGAGTGGAGGTGGAGGGAGGAGGCGACGATGCCACCTCGGAGGAGGCGCCGCAGGTGACGCCGGATGGGACGCCCCAGGCGTCGATGGTTGGGGCGTCGCAAGATGCGGCGCCACAGACAACTCCTGTCGTCGTGCCGGAGGGGACGCCGGCCATGGAGGGAGAGGCGAGCATGCCCTGGTGATCAGGTCAGGGAGCCGTCAGGCCGCGGGGTCGCAGCCAGCTCGGGCTGGGCCCAGCGGGGTCTTCTTTTGGCCCTTGACGCAGGAGGAGGTGGAGATGGCTACCGTGAGCCAGCGCCTCCGCAGGCATGTGGAGCGGGTTCAGGCCTTCGCCTAGGCCGAGACGGAGCAGTGCCCGCCATGAGAGCCCGAAGGTCCACGACTCCCCCAAAAGCACCCATCAGTCCGGTCGATGGAGCAGCGCCCACCATGAGAGCCAAACAGCAGAGCGCAGAGGTCAGAGAGGCGGATCTTCGACGAACCCCTACCTGGCGCCAAATGTCTTATTCTGGGCTCCGCAGACCCTTGATAGGTTCAAACTCTGGGGTGCGTGCGAAGAACTCAACCTCCCCAGTCTGCCTACTCGCCAATCTCACGGCCTAGCTCGATGAATAGGAAGGAAATGGTTCACGGCAGTTTACCCAGGTTTGGGCCACCTTGCGGTGTAAAACCCTACTCCTGCTTTGTGGTGGATTGGCCTCGAGGGGCTGAGGATGAACTAGTACAGTGGGAGAACAACCTCAGGAGGTGTGTTCTTGAGCTGGTGGGGGAGAGGATGATCTGAATGATCCGTCCCATCTACGGTGGTGGCTAGGTCCTATTTATAGCGGCCTTGGTCCTCTTCCCCCAAAATGGAGGCGGGAAGGGATCCCACAACGGCCAAATTCGAAGCGAGACAACTAGTACATCTTATCCTGACAAAAGTAGTCTTCGCCTGCAAAGCCTCTAGTCGTGACACCGTGGTGGGCTCGGTGATGACCTCCGTCCTGCCGTCCTGGCGGTCTTGGTCTTGTTGCATGGGAATGGAAACCTTTAGCTGATTCCCCGAGACTCCGCGCCTGCGCCGCACCAAAGAGGAAACTACTGTCCTGCGCCCGCTGGCGCTCGCCTGGCCTTGGTCGTCATGGCTCACGTCATCCGAACCTTGCGAGGTGAGGCTTGCATAGAAATCTCCGCTCCTCAGGAGCCAGCCTGAGGAAGCCGCTCCTTCTGGAGGTCTTAGTGTCATCCGCCTCGTGAGGCTTGGCCCCTTGCGAGGGTCTTGAGTTATTGACGATGAAGGTGGGCCGTACCAGGCCATCGATGGAGCCACGCCGTGGGCTGCAGGCAGGCAAGTCTGGGTACCCCCATTCCTAGAACGCCGACAGTAGCCCCCGGGCCCAAGGCGCGCTCGAACTTGGCTTCGAGGCGAAGCCAAAGGGCAAGTGTGGAGCGCCGCGGGCCCCAATCGCCTGCGGCCTTAGTCGACGCGTGGCGATTGACGGAACGTGGGCATCTCCGCTTCCCCACGCTGCCTCGGCAACCGTTCGACTTGACAAGAGCCTGCTGCATGCATAGAAAGATCATCATTGCGTGGGATCGTGGAGGCTGGCGGTTGGCCTCCCTCCGGCTATAAATGAGGGGAGGGGCAGAGCCCCCTTGCTCATCTCCATCTTCTCGCTGCCCACTCTTCCTTCTTATTCGTTGTCTCCCTGTCTTACCGTAGCATCCATGGCGCCGACGAGGAGGTTCTCCACCACCGAAAAGGGGAAGGCCCACAAGGAGGGCCCGGGTTCACCACCGCCCAAGAGAGGCCGCGGCCGCCCCCGCAAGTATGCTGCGACCCCAGCGGTGGCTCCTCGGGGGCGCAGACGCACCTCTTCGGGGGCCGGCGTCGCTTTGGGTAGCCGCGGCGGCGCTTCCCCTTGCGGTGGGAGCCGCCGAGGACGGGGCAGCCCATGTGATGAGTGGAGGCGTGCCGTGGTCGCCCGGCCTCCTCGGCCGCGCTTTCACTCGGCGGATGTGCTCCCGGAGTTCATCGTGTGGTCGGAGAGGCCCGCTGGCACTTGCCTCCCACTCCCGCGCTTATTCGCGGGTGAGCTGCCGACCGCGGGGCTTAACGACCTCTGGTTGCAGGCGGACGGCTGCTGCAGTAGGGCTTCATGGGTTGGGGTCGAAGTCACCGCCGCGGGCAGCGTGTCCTTGACCCGCGGTTGGCAGGCATTTGCCCGCGCGCAGGGTCTGAGCGGGAGGTGCACCCTCCATTTCAGGTACGATGGTCTCGCGACCCTTTACATGAGGGTGTGCGGGGAGGATGGCCGTCGTGCGGGGTGCTGCCCGGAAGACGGCAGCGACGACGACGAGCTTTCCCTTGGCGACGGCCGCGCTTCCCCCAGCAACGGTGGCTCCTCCTGCGGCGAGAGCACCAGCGGCGGCGGCTATGACCAACCACCCCGCCGCTGGGCTCGGATCGAGGAAGGCGATGAGCCGCCTCGCCGCCGTGCTCCGGTGAAGCGGGAGGAAGACTCGGACTGAGCTCGGGCACCACTGGAGCCTGGCCTCGGGAGCTGCCACAGCCGTGCGGCCCGCTTTTGTTTAACCTTTCATTTCTCGTGCATTTGACAAAAGTAGAGGGCCCCACTGGGGTGTGTAATGAACCATGGCACTTATGCCACTATGCTATGTTTATTATTTTGATATTGTGTCATGATACCCATGTTCCGAGCAGGTGCGGTTAGGGTAACTTAACTCGATATGCTTGTGGTAGTTTCCCGCCTCGCGAGGGCGCGCCTTTCCAGCAACATCTGGCGAAGTTCCCTTCCTGACGACTCAGGAGCCGTCGGGCCTCAGGAGACATTGTACAGCTGCAGGGTTATTAGAAAGCTTGATGGGGCATCTCATCCTTCCTCGCGCGAGCCGCCGGGCGTGGGTTGGTTGTGGCTAGCACACTGCATCGCACTGCCCGGAGGCACAGACTTAAGAGGGTGCGCACGCACATGATCTCATTCAAGAGTGTCTCGCGAGGATTAAGGAAGTCGAAGCTCTAGGGCAACGAGGCTTCGGCGAGGTGTGTTTGCGGTGCGGGCGAGCCCAAGCGTACACACTTGCCTAGCCCCCGCTCGCGGGACACGCGAGGAGGAGCGACGAGCAACTGCCGCTCTTCCTGGGACAAGACTGGAGGGGCGAGCGAAGAAAGAGGAGAAAAAATTCCAACTCTGGCAAACGAAAAAGTGAAAACTCCAAATTCCATTAAGAAGTTGCAAACCAGCTAGAGAAAGCAAGCAAAATAATAGCCGCGTCTAGCACCTAGACTAGTCTTCTCACCAGCGCGGAGCTAAGTGCTGCCACTAGGACGTGGGTGGGAGCCCCCGTGAGGCCCGTGGGCGGCACTCAGGGGACTCCGGGGCGTGTATAGCCCCAACTCATTATTACGTGAGAGTATCATGAGCGGAGACCTTCACAGGCACGGGGCCTTGCTTCATGGGTAGAACTTCCAGAGGTGCTGGATGTTCCAGGCGTTCTAGATGGGGATCTCGTCATGTGTCTCCAGGCGTGCGGTGCCAGGCCTGGAGACACGGGCGATCCTGAATGGGCCCTCCCACATGGGCGAGAGCTTGTGCAGCCCTTCCCTGGAGAGTACCCGCCTCAGGACGAGATCGCCCACCTCGAGCGTCCTGGAGCGGATGCTGCGGCAGTGATACTGCTGCAGCGCCTGCTGGTACCTTGCCGCTCGGAGCGAGGCTTGGCGGCGGCGTTCCTCCCCCAGCACGAGGTCTATCCCCCGCGTGGCGTCCTGGCATGCCTCATCGAACGCCAAGACCCGCGTGGAGCGATGCTTGACCTCGTGAGGGAAAACCACTTCAGCTCCGTAGACGAGGAAGAACGGAGTCTCGCCTGTCGGCTTGGTTGCGGTGGTGCGGATGGACCACAACATGGACTGGAGCTCATCGAGCCAGCCCCTGCCACATGCCTTGAGCTACTTCTTGAAGGTCCTTGCCTTGAGGCCTCTCAGGACCTCTGCATTGGCGCGCTCGGCCTGGCCATTGCTCCTGGGGTGTGCCACCGAAGCGTAGCATATCTGCGTTCCAAGGTTAGCACAATATGTTTTGAAAAGGTTGTTGGTGAACTGCGAGCCATTGTCGGTGATGATGCGATTAGGAACCCCGAACCGGCTCACGAGGCCCTTGATGAACTTGACGGCCGAGCCGGCCAGGATGGTGCGGACGGCTTCCATCTCCGCCCACTTGGTGAACTTGTCGATGGTGACGTAGAGGTAGTGGTAGCCCTCGAGCGCTCGAGGGAATGGCCCCATATGTCCAGCCCCCAGACCACGAACGACCATGAGAGCGGGATGGTCTGGAGGCCCTGAGCAGGCTGATGGATCTACTTGGCATGGAACTGGCAGGCTTCACAGGATCTTACCAGCTCGGTGGCATCATTGACCGCCGTGGGCCATTAGAATCCACTGCGGGACGCCTTGCCCACGAGGGTACGCGATGAAGAGTGATGCCCGCAGTCCCCGCCATGTATGTCGGCCAACAGCTCGCGTCCCTGTTCCCTGGAGATGCATCACAGAGAAACATCATTCAACCGCTTACGGTAGAGCTCATCGTCCCGGATGCAGTATGCGGTGGCCTGGCGGGCCACACGCTCTGCATCTTCCTCCTTCTCCGGTAGGGTGCCCTGGAGCAGGTACGCCTTGAATTCCTCGGTCCAGCACCCCTCCTGAGGCTCGAGAGCGAGGAGCAGGCGGGCTCCCAAGGTCGGGCCGCAAGCTGGGGCACCTGAGAGGGGGGCTGGAGGAAGCTCCTCCTGAGGCGATGCTGGTCCAGCGGCGAGGGGAGCTGCCGACGGCTTGTAGAGCCGCTCCTCGAAGATGCCAGGCTCCTGAGGTAGACGTCGAGACGCCCTCTTTGCAATGTCGTCCGCCTCCTTGTTCTTGCCGCGCGGCATGTGTCGCAACTCCAGGCCCAAGAATCGCTTCTCCATTTTGCGTACCTCCTCGAGATATGCTTCCATGTGCTCGTCTTTCAGCTTGTATGCTTTGTTGGAGAAGTTGGCGTGGAGGTGGGAGTCGCCCCTGATGGTGAGGCGCTTCACCCCCAGAGCTGCCGCAGCCTTGAGGCCGGCAATCAGGCCTTCGTATTCCATGATGTTGTTGGAGAACTTTTAGCCTTGCTGGAAGCAAAGTTACGTAGTAGAGCTTATCCTGGTTGGTTGAGATGAGCAAGGCTCCAGCCCCCGCGCCCTGACGCACGAATGCACCGTCGAAGTACATGACCCAACCGTCTGGTGCTTCGTCTTCGAGCGAGAGGGAGCGGTCCTTGCCTACTTCACGGCCAGGGGCGTCGGTCCATTCTGCCATGAAGTCCGCGAGTGCCGCGCCCTTGATGACCCTGGTGGTGCTGAACTCTAGCTGGAACGCTTGCAGCTCTATGTTCCATTCTGCAACCCTTGCTGCAGCATTGGGGCTCTGGAGCACCCTCTCCAAGGGGTAACCTGAGACGACCTTGATTGGATGGCCTTGGAAGTAGTGGCGCAGCTTCCGGGAGGCGACGAGGAGCGCGAGTAGGAGCTTTTGCGTCATGGGGTAGCGTGCCCGCACATCGCATAGCACCATGCTGACGAAGTACACCGGGTGCTCAACGAGGGCGGAAATATCGGCGGGGTCTTGTACCTCCTGAGGCTGAAGGCCCTCAGGAGCCTTGTCATCCATCAAGGCAGCCGCGGCCTCCGGAGCACTGTCCTTGGGAGTTGTTCCGTCAGAAGGGTTGGCCGAGCTCCCAGGGGCGGCGTTGACTGGTGGGGAGGCTGGGGCCTCAGGAGCGCCATCCTGAGACCGCGGCACCCCATCCGGTGATGAGGTGCTCCACCGTGAGTCTTTGGTCGAGCACTCCTCCCTTACCGCCACCAGTGCTGCGCTGGCAGAGTGAGGCATGGCAGCCAGGTAGAGCACCAAGGGCTCAAGGGGACATGGTGCTACCATCACCGGCGGGCTGGTGAGGCACCTCTTGAGGTCTTGGAAGGCCGCGTCAGCCTACGGAGTCCACTCGAATGGTCCTTTCTTTTTCATCAGCTTGAAGAATGGGAGGGCACGTTCTCCCAACCTGGAGATGAAGCACCCCAGCGAGGTCACACAGCCCGCCAGCTTCTTCATCTCCTTGAGGGTTTGTGGCGGGCTCATCCTTTCTTTGGCCTTGACCTTCTCCGGGTTGGCCTCAATCTCCCTGTGCGACACCAGAAAACCCAGCAGCTTGCGGAGGGGACGCCAAACACGCATTTCTCTGGGTGAGTCGCAGATCCACCTTGCGCAGGCTGGCAAATGTTTCCTCCAGGTCTTCAATAAGGGTCCTTGCCTCCCGAGACTTCACCACTATGTCGTCGACGTAGGCCTCGGCGTTCTTCCCGAGCTGCTGGCCCAGAGTGATGGGCATCAGCCGCTGGAAGGTTTCTCCGGCATTACGCAGCCCAAACGGCATGCAGGTGTAGCAGTACACCCCGCATGGGGTCAGGAAAGTCGTCTTCTCAACATCCTGCACCGCCATCTTGATTTGATGATAGCCCGAGAAGGCGTCCAGAAAACATAGCAAGTCGCACTCGGTGGTGGAGTCGACGATCTGGTCGATGCGTGGAAGCGGAAAGGGGTCTTGAGGGAAAGCCTTGTTGAGGTTGGTGAAATAAATGCACATGCGCTCCTTCCTGCCTTTCTTGGGGACAATAACCGGGTTTGCCAGCCATTCCAGGTACCGCACCTCCCGAATGACACCAGCCTCTTGCAGCTTGCGGGTCTCTTGGATGATGAACGACTGCTTCTTTGTGGACTGCCGCCGCACCTTCTGTTTCACCGGGCGCGCGTTAGGGCACACCCTCAGGTGATGCTCGATTATTCCCCTCGGGATCCCAACCAGATCCTTGGGCTCCCATGCGAACACATCCTTGTTCGTGCGTAAGAAGCTAACCGATGCCTCTTCTTGATCTGGGGGAGGCCGGTGAGGGAGTCCTGGATTAAGGGGTCCTCGAGCGTCCGGGCTATGTGACATGGGCCGGACTAATGGGCCGTGAAGGTACAAGACAGAAGACTTCCTCCCGTGTCCGGATAGGACTCTCCTTTGTGTGGATGGCAAGCTTGGCGTTCGGATGTGAAGATTCCTTTCTCTGTAAACCGACTCTGTACAATCCTAGGCCCCTCCGGTGTCTATATAAACCGGAGGGTTTAGTCCATAGAGGCAATCATAATCATACAGGCTAGACATCTAGGGTTTAGCTATTATGATCTTGAGGTAGATCAACTCTTGTAAACCCCATATTCATCCAAGATAATCAAGCAGGAAGTAGGGTATCACCTCCATCAAGAGGGCCCGAACCTGGGTAAACATCGTGTCCGTGTCTCCTGTTAACTTTGATCCTTAGACGCACAGTTCGGGACCCCCTACCCGAGATCTGTCGGTTTGGACACCGACATTGGTGCTTTCATTGAGAGTTCCTCTGTGGCGTCGGCGACAGGATTGATGGCTCGCCTTGCTATCAAGGACAGTATCACTTCCGGAGGAGCCCTGGCCGCAGGCCAAACCCTCCGGCTAGGCAGCTTTACCATGGCCGCCCGTTCGGCCGTTAAGCCGATGATGATTTCCCAAGTCATCGAAAATCGTCTCCGTGTTGGCCCCGAGTACTCCAAACGGATGGATCCGGTGGATTTGTCTTCTTTAAATGAACTCGTGGATCGCATCGCCACCCTAGGGGTCGCTTCAGACTTTGATCGGATCGGGCTTAAACCCAATCAGAGAGAAATCAAATCTCCGCCGATCACCCATTAGATAGCGGTCGTAGAGGAGCAAAACAACAACGACTCTTCCCCTATGTTCAAAACAAGCTATGTTCAGATTTCCGAGCTCAGAGAGCCGGATACCCGTCTGCGGGGGGACACTCCAAGTCCTCCGAACTTAGAATCGGGCGTTGAGCCTAAAGAATCATTGGACATCCCACAGCCTGAACTAATAAACTCGGAAGTTTTTCAAACTCCGGACTCCACATTGGGTCAGGGTTCTGATTTAACGCCACCCACCCACCACAAGCAATATTCGCCAAACAATTCCGGTCCCCCGGATATATGCGACCTCATGTACGTACCACAGCAGTCTTAGGAAATAGTCCATCACTTCTGGGCCAGATTCCTCCTTGTCAAGGACAAGATTAAAGATTGCCGCGACGAGGACGTGATTTTAGTATTATGCAATAATTGCACGGATGAAGGAATCCTCAACACCCTCAACCGCCATCGCATACTACACTTCGCTGACTTGGCAACAATAGTACAGATGTACTGCGCAATGGAAAGCGCCTGGAAAACTCAGACAGCCCGCTGGGAACCACCGGCCTTCACGCCACCTCCCTAGCAGACAAAAAGGATGCACCCTCGTGGGGCACCCGACCCCGTAGGCAAGAAAATTAAACCCATTACGGGACGTGGAACCGTTCTTGAGGGATGGCTTGATAAGCCATGCAAAATTCACACGACACCGGATACCGAACCAACGCACAGCCTCAGAGCATGTTGGATACTCCGGCAAGTGGCCAAGAGCGGCGAGGATATCCTCACCAAAGATACCTCAGAGAAGAACTCTCCGGAAGATGACGACCTCAGAGTATTGACGGTCATCAAGAATTTCGCTTCAAACAATCAGTGCAAGAGGGCATTCCATGACCTCGCCGAAGTCTGCCAAGTCGCAGCAATAAATCCCTGGAATGACACGTCCATAACTTTTAATGCCAATGACGAACCAAAATTCCATTCAGTCCAGGCACCAGCCGCCTTGGTCCTCAACTCAACTGTGGATGGCTTTCGGCTCACTAAAGTGCTCATGGACGGCGGTAGCGGACTGAACCTCATCTACGAGGACACGCTCAATAAAATGCAAATAGACAGAAGCCGCATCGAGCAAAGTAATACGACCTTTTGAGGAATCATTCCCAGCCGGGAAGCAGGATGCGCGGGAAAAATTAAGCTCGACGTGCTATTCGGCACGCCGGAGAACTATCGGTCCGAAGAGATAACCTTCCAAGTGGCCCCTTTCAACAGTGGATATCACGCCCTGTTGGGGCAAGACGCATTCACGCGCTTTCAAGCCATACCTCATTACGGGTATATGAAGCTCAAGATGCCCGGGCCCAACGGTATTATCACTCTCGCGAGTGATCCGGACATAGCACTCCGCGCTGAAAACAAAACCGCATCCCTGGCCCTCGAGGCCCTATCCGAGGCCCTTCCGGCCGAAGAATTAACTGTACTACGCTCCACGGTGGACAGGGATGATGTAATCCTTGATAAGGGCCCCAAATCCACCTCCTTCAAGCCAGCAGACAAAATAGTCAAATTTCAAGTTCACCCGACGGACCCCAACAAGACAGCTTCCATCGGGGCACAGCTGGATCCGACGGTCGACGCTGCATTACGCGCGTTCCTGCGCGAGAACTGGGACATATTCGCCTGGCACCCTTCTGATATGCCAGGAATCCCACGCAGGTTGGCCGAACATAGCCTCAATATATTGAAGGGATACAAGCCGGTCAAGCAAACACTGTGGCGCTTTTCCGAACCCAAACGACAAGCTATGGGTGAGGAGCTAGCCAAGTTAATTGAGGCCAGGTTCATCAGAGAAATAAAACATCCGGACTAGCTAGCAAACCTGGTGATGGTACCAAAGAAGGATAAATCCTGGTGCCTATGTGTCGATTTCAAAGACCTCAACAAGGCCTGCCCTAAGGATCCCTTCCCCCTCCCGCACATCGATCAGATCACTGATGCTACTGCAGGATACGACTCACTGTGTTTCCTCGACGCATACTCCGGATACCATCAAATCAAAATGAAGGAGTTTGATCAAGCCGCAACGGCATTCATTACCCCATACGGGCCTTTCTGCTTCAACACTATGCCCTTCGGGCTGAAAAACGCCGGCGCCACCTACCAACGCATGATTCAAACATGCCTGGAGCAACAAATCGGCAAGACGGCCGAAGCATATGTGGATGATGTCGTCACCAAAACTAAGCACGTCGAGTCACTAATAGACGACCTGCATCTCACATTCGACAACCTCCGTACATATGACATCAAGCTCAATCCGGAAAAGTGTGTTTTCGGCGTACCCGCCGGAAAACTGCTGGGCTTCATCGTTTCCAATAGAGGAATTGAGGCAAACCCAGCCAAAATCCGAGCTTTGTCACAATTGGCTACACCAACAGACCTCAAACAGGTCCAAAAACTAGCTGGATGCATGGAAGCTTTAAGCCGCTTTATCTCTAGGTTAGGAGAAAAGGCATTGCCACTATATCGCCTGCTCCGACGCACCGACCACTTTGAGTGGACGGACGCGGCAACGGCCGGACTGGAAGAAATAAAAGCTCTTTTAGCAAGCAACCCAATCCTGGCCGCGCCGAACGTCGGCAAACCCATGTTATTATACATCTCTGCAACACACCAGGCGGTGAGTGCGGTGCTCGTCATTGAACGAGAGGAGGACGGACATAAATTCCCACTTCAAAAGCCGGTATACTATGTATCCACTATCCTCACACCATGCAAATCCCGATACCCTCATTACCAAAAGATAGCATACGCGGTCTTCAGGGCATCCCGGAAGCTACGACACTACTTCCAAGAGTGCTCGATCACGGTGGCTTCCGAAGTACCTCTCAATGACATAATAAACAACCGCGACGTTACAGGCCGGATTGCCAAGTAGGCCATTGAGCTCTTACCATTCGACATAACATACAAACCACGCTGAGCCATTAAATCCCAGGTATTGGCCGACTTCGTCGCCGAATGGACAGAGGCCGAACTCCCTAAAGAGTACGGTACATATTCCAACTAGGTCATGCACTTCGATGGCTCTAAAATGCTGGCCAGTTTAGGAGCGGGCGTTGTCTTAACGTCCCCCACAGGAGACACAGTCCAGTACGTACTCCAAATATCATACACATACTCCAATAACGCAGCCAAATATGAGGCCTTATCGCACGGTCTTCGGATGGCTATCTCCATGGGCATACAACGCCTGGTGGTGCGCGGGGATTCAAATCTCACAATATCCCAAATAAATGGAGACTTCGACGCCAAAGATCCGAAGATGGCGGCCTATCGTAATGCCGTACTCAAAATATTAGCTCGGTTCGAGGGACTCGAGTTTCATCATGTGGCTCGAGAAAGTAATCAAGCGGCGGGTGTCCTTGCTCGCATGGGCGCCAAGCGTGACCTCGTCCCGCCTAACATCTTTTTGGAAAGGCTCTTCAAGCCATCCGTGGTGTGGCAGGATGAGAGCGGCAACACTAGTCCAGATCCGATTATACCCCTAGATTCCGAACACAATACCGATATCATCGAGGGCTCAGCCACCGAAACACCATTGGCCCATCTAATAATGCCAGTAATTGACCCATGGACCGAACCTTCTTAGCCTACCTCAATAGGCGAGAGCTCCCCGAGGATCAGAATGAGGCTCGATGCATCGTTCGGCATTCGAAAGCCCACAAGCTTCATGAAGGAGAGCTCTACAAGAAGAGCGCTGCCGGAATACTTCAAAGATGTATCTCCGAAGAAGAAGGACAACAGCTCCTGGCAGAAATCCATGCTGGTCTCGGCGGTCACCACGCCGCGGCTCGGGATCTTGTAAGTAAAGCCTTCCATATCGGTTTCTTCTGGCCGACGGCCCGAGCAGATGTACAGGACCTTGTCCAACGTTGTGTAGGATGCCAGCTTTTCGCCAATCAAAGCCATATGCCACCTACGGCCCTACAAACAATCCCCATTACTTGGCCTTTCGCGGTCTGGGGGCTTGATATGGTCAGACCCCTTAAAGGGGTAAGCCATAAGAAAAAATATCTGCTGGTCATGGTAGATAAATTCACTATGTGGATAGAGGCCAAACCAGTTAAAACGGTCGAAGCCGGACTAGTGATAGACTTTATATCCGGTGTCGTACACCATTATGGTGTCCCACACAGCATCATCACCGATAACGGCTCCAACTTTACAGCCGACGAAGTGCAAACCTGGTGTGCTAACCTGGGCATCAAGCTTGATTATGCCTCCGTCTATCACCCCCAAACAAACGGTCAAGTCGAACAAGCTAATGGTCTTATCATGAGCGGCATTTAGCCTAGACTAGTACGGTCTTTAAAAGAATCAGACAAACACTGGGTCGAGGAGCTCGACTCCGTACTCTGGGGGCTGCGGACCACACCCAATGGCACTACCGGTTACACACCATTCTTCATGGTGTACGGCGCGGAGGCTGTTTTGCCCTGCGACATCATTCATGACTCACCTTGAGTGCGCATGTACGAAGAGAGAGAAGCCGAGCTGGATCGGCAGGACAGTCTAGATGCCCTGGAGGAGGAGAGCGACGTTGCAAAAGCCCGTTCCGCATTATATCAACCACAAGCTCGCAGATACCAAAGCAGAGAAGTGCGGGCCGAGACGTATAATGTTGGTGAACTCATTCTATGTTTGCCAGAAAAGAAAAAGGACAAACTCAAGCCCAAGTGGGAAGGTCCCTTCATTATAGATGAAGTTCTCACTGGAGGTGCGTACCGTCTGCGTGATGCATTGGATACTCGCTTAGAGCCGAACCTGTGGAATGCCGCCAGACTCCGAAGATTCTATGACTAGAGCCGGACTCATTGTTCGTTTTCTTTTTCTCCTTTTTCCATTTTTACTCTCTTTAAATTTTTCTTTTCGCTTTATAGCTCTCGTGCGGATAGACCGCACACTTATGAGGTACACATCCTTAAATGCACCAGAGGCGTCTCGTAAGAGAGCGGCACCTGCACCGGGCGGGTCTTCGAAGAGGAAGGTAGATGACAGCACGACCGAGCCTTCATCAAAGAGGTATGACTTTAAATATGCCCCATGGCAGTCACATCGAACCGTACCATCCACTGTGTTTTATCAGGAAGAGCGTTCGCCGGGCTATGTCTGGGGATCCTGCCGGTCGCGCCTCCACCAGTCAGGTTCCAGACCCTGCCTCTAGGGGCGGGGGCTGACACGAGAGTGACGCCGGATTGTCCTCCTTCAGAGGATTCGGATAATGTATCCATCACGAACTATGAAGTAGAGAGCGCCATAATCATCGGCGCCGGAGGCCGCTCTTCGCGACCCCAGCTTTACAAAAGAGGCATTCAATGCCTTCAGCTCGGCTGATGCGTACATCCGAGCTGCTCGGGATGGGCTTGCTAGAGCCACTGACCAACATTTGAAAGATATGCGGGTAAGTACGCATTGTATAAATCTGGTAATCATATACCAGTAGCCCCCGAGACTTGAAGCAGTCGAAACAACTGATTTAAGGAACATTGTATAATCAGGCACTTACTATAGAAGAACAACATGTAACACCCCGCATGTAACTTGCCATATTTGTAACTCCGACTCTTGCCATTTCCGGCTATGTGATATGTTTTTCCCTCCGTTGTCGGGTTTTGTCTTTCGTTTTGTATTTTGTCATGTCATGCATTTTCATATCATGTCATCATGTGCATTGCATTCGCATACGTGTTCGTCTCATGCATCCGAGCATTTTCCCCGTTGTCCGTTTTCCAATCCGGCGCTCCTATCTCCTCCGGTGCACCCATCTTGTTTTCTTTCGTGTGCGTGTGTCAAACTTTCTCGGAATGGACCGAGGCTTGTCGAGTGGTCTTAATATACCACCCGGAGACTACCGGTCAAGTTTCGATCCATTCGGAGGTCGTTTGGTACTCCATCGGTTAACCGGGCCTCCGCAAAGTCCATTTGAGTGTCCAGCAAAAACCCCCTCTAAAACCAGCCCAAAACCCACCAAACTCTCTTCCATGCTCTAGGTCGTTCGATCACGATCGTGTGGGCGAAAACCGCACGTCATTTGGAGTCTCCTAGCTCCCTCTACCTATTTATAAGTGGGCATCCCGAAAAACGAAATCTCAGACGAACCCTAACCCTCTCCCTCCGCGCCGAGCCGAACGCGTCCGTCCGCGCCGGACAACGTCCGCCGCCGCGCCCCGGCGAATCCGCCGCCGCCACGTCACCATCTCTCTCTCTCTCTCCTCCCGCGGCCCGCCGGAGCCCGCTCCCGGCCCTCCGGCCCATCTCCTTCCGCCGCCGCTGCCTCGGGCCCCGTGCCCCGCGCCGCCGGGCGCCGCCGCCGCCATCACCGCCGGTCTCCTCGCCGCCGCCGCCGCCCTCGGGTGCGCCGCCGCCGGCCGTGCTCGCCTCCGCCGTCCGCCGCTCCGGGCCCCGCCCCCGCCGGCGACCCCCGCCGCCGGCGACCGCCTCTGGCCCCCTCGCCCCTCCTCCAGCCTCCGGCCCCCTCGCCCCGCCGCCCCTGCCTCGCCTCCGGCCGGCCCGAGCAACTCCTCGCCCGATCCAGATCTCTGGTACAGCCTCGTTGACCTCCCCCTCGCGCCCGTTTTTTTCCTAAGTCCCAGAATTTTATCCGCATGTGCTCCTGTTCCCGATGCCGTAACTTTGTGCATGTAGCTCCAATTCGCGCGTATAATATGTCAAATTGTTCGTCTCGTGATGCTATTCATTTTGTTCAATTGTACCATTTTAATTAGAGGTCATATTGATGCCCAAATCTTCGTTGGAAGAGGGCTAGTTGCTGTTAATCTCTGGTTCTTATCAGAACTTGGAGATTTGTCATTTTTGTATAATTTATTCCGTGCATCTTTTGAGAATGAGCTCTACATGTGTTTTGAATTATGCCATGCCATCTTTCCAGTGGTATAGTCCATATATTTTTGTGATCTCTGTGGTGACTAGCACAAGCATGCAAAGTAGGTCCCGTAATATTTCTGATTTCAGGGACTTAGTGATTTCTCCAAGTCCTAGTGTGCTGTAATTTTGTTGCCATGTAAACTTGATGCTACAGAGAGATCTATGCATATTTTTGAGATGTTCAGTAAGGATGTTTTGTATCTATAGCTGTAATTGATCCATTCCTGCAATGTTTTGAAATTTTAGAGTACCATAGCTTGTCTCAATCTTGCTCTACTTTTGCTATAAAATATTTCTGGCAGATTCTTAACATGATATGCATTTTTGCCAAGCTTATTGTAGTTGATCCATACATGATATGCAATTGTTCTTGTCATGGATAGCTTCATAAACATGCCAGCTTTCTGTAGGTATGCTTGGTTTGTCATGCATTGCTCTGTAGTGAGTTCTTCGAGCTCACAAAGAGGCCTACATATTTATATTTCTGCCATGCTCTGTTTTCTGCCAAGTCTGAAACCTGATAACAAAACTTGCTATGTTTACATGCTTGCCATCATATCTTCTGGTCCTTTTTGGCTTATGGTCAGTAAGGGACTTTTGACATGTGCATTTAGTAGAACACTACCATACCTTGTTTTGCTATATTAAGTTCCTGTAGCATGTTGTTTTCGTGCTCTGAACATTGCTACCTGATGCTAATTTCTGCCATGTCCAGTTTTTCACCAAGTCTGTGAACCTGTAATCTTTTGCACCTTTGCCATGCTTGTTTGAGCTTGATATGTTGTGAACTAGCCGTAGCTCAATGTTCATCTTTTGTGAAGCATCTCCTGTAGACTATTGCCATGTGCTTTGTTGCTATGTTGGGGTGCTGTAGCATTGTTACTTGTTGCATTTTAAGTGCTATCTTGCTGTTAATCGCAGATTAGTGTCATTCTTGTTTTGCTTGCCATTTGCAAACCGTGCATCCGATTCCGGTGATCTTTATATCGATTTCGACCGAAATCATCTCATCTTTCCAGTGGCATGCTTGGTTTGCCAAGTTACTGCCATGTTCATCATTTTCCTTCCGGAGCACGCATATGCATCGCATATCATATCTTGCATATCATACATGTCTTGCATCATGTTGCTTGTGCATTTCTCGTTGTTGATTGTGGTTCAGTTTGTTTGTGTTCTTGTATTGGGTAGAGCCGGGAGACGAGTTCGTGAACGAGGAACCTGTCGAGTACGCTTACGAGGCTCAAGCTTTCGACAACTCTGAGAATCTTGCAGGCAAGATGACCACCCCTCGAAATCACTTCTATCTTTGCTATGCCAGTTGTTCGCTCTATTGCCATGCTCGCTACCTATCACTTGCTATATCATGTCTCCTATTTCAGCCATGTCAGCCCCTAACCATCCTTTCCTAGCAAACCGTTGTTTGGCTATGTTACCGCTTTTGCTCAGCCCCTCTTATAGCGTTGCTAGTTGCAGGTGAAGTTGAAGTTTGTTCCATGTCGGAACATGGACATGTTGGGATATCACAATATCTCTTATTTAATTAATGCATCTATATATTTTGGTAAAGGGTGGAAGGCTCGGCCTTATGCCTGGTGTTTTGTTCCACTCTTGCCGCCCTAGTTACTATTATACCGGGATTATGTTCCTTGAGTTTGCGTTCCTTACGCGGTCGGGTGATTTATGGGACCCCCTTGACAGTTCGCCTTGAATAAAACTCCTCCAGCAAGGCCCAACCTTGGTTTTACCATTTGCGACCTATACCTTTTTTCCCCCGGGTTTTCTAGAGCCCGAGGGTCATCTTTATTTTAAACCCCCGGGCCAGTGCTCCTCTGAGTATTGGTCCAAACCGTCAGTCGCCGGTGGCCACCAGGGGCAACTCTGGTCTGGCCTATCGGAAGCTTGGACAATCCGGTGTGCCCTGAGAACGAGATATGTGCAGCTCCTATCGGGATTTGTCGGCACATTCGGGCGGCTTTGCTGGTCTTGTTTTACCATTGTCGAGATGTCTTGTAAACCGGGATTCCGAGACTGATCGGGTCTTTCCAGGAGAAGGTTTATCCTTCGTTGACCGTGAGAGCTTATGATGGGCTAAGTTGGGACACCCCTGCAGGGTATTATCTTTCGAAAGCCGTGCCCGCGGTTATGAGGCAGATGGGAATTTGTTGATGTCCGGTTGTAGATAACTTGTCACTTGACCCAATTAAAATACACCAAGTGCGTGTGTAACCGTGATGGTCTCTTCTCGGCGGAGTCCGGGAAGTGAACACGGTCTGTGTTATGGATGACGTAAGTAGGTGTTCAGGATCACTTCTTGATCATTGCTAGATGACGTCCGTTCCGTTGCTTCTCTTCTCGCTCTCATTTGCGCAAGTTAGCCACCATATATGCTTTTGCCGCTGCAGCTCCTCCTCTTTACACCTCCTTGTCCTATAAGCTTAAATAGTCTTGATCTCGCGGGTGTGAGATTGCTGAGTCCCCGTGACTCACAGATACTTCCAAAACCAGTTGCAGGTGCCGACGATGCCAGTGCAGATGATGGCGTCGATCTCAAGTGGGAGTTCGACGAGGAACGTGGTCGTTACTATGTGTCTTTTCCTGATGATCAGTAGTGGAGCCCAGTTGGGACGATCGGGGATCTAGCATTTGGGGTTGTCTTATTTTCATCTGGATTTTGACCGTAGTCGGTCTATATGATTGTATCTTGGATGATGTATGAATAATATTTATGTATTGTGTGAAGTGGCGATTGTAAGCCAACTCTTTATCCCATTCTTGTTCATTACATGGGATTGTGTGAAGATGACCCTTCTTGCGACAAACCCACTATGCGGTTATGCCTCTAAGTCGTGCCTCGACACGTGGGAGATATAGCCGCATCGTGGGCGTTACAAGTTGGTAATCAGAGCCATCCCCGACTTAGGAGCCCCCTGCTTGATCGAATCGCTGGCGTTGTTGAGTCTAGAATAAAAATGTTTTGAGTCTTAGGATTATATATATCGGAGAGTAGGATTCTTTTTACTCCTCAGTCCCTTCGTCGCTCTGGTGAGGTCTCCTGACGTAGAAGTTTTGACTACTCTCTCCTCAAATTTCACTAATTTTTTTTTAGGATCACGCGGGTATCTTGGAATCGTTCCGATCGATTTGTGACGAGAACATTGTTCTTGGTGCCTCCTGTCATTTAGGGGTTGTGGCAGTGTCCCGGGGAGTTGAGCTCCGAGGTGTTGTCGTCACAATTTTATCGTTGCAGTTCTGGAATACCTGAGTTTCGCCGACATCGAAATCTCTTTTATGCAGTTGTTGGTGAGATCACCTCGACGCCACCCAGTACTGGGGCGGGAGTTCGGGAGTATTGCCATAACTTGTATAACGGATGTTTTTCGAAGGTTGAGGTAAACAATTTCCAAAGGTTTCTTGGTTATGTGTTGACGGATGGATACAGCTGGATCTAGGGATTGCTAGTTTGGGTGATATATATTTGTGTCCCCTGTATCCCCTACACCAGATTGCATAACCAGAAAGTTTCGGGAGTTTATAAGTGGGAATTCAAGTAGCCTTAGGATATCTTTCCGACAGACGCATGATATGAGATTGGGGTTCGACGTCTAGTGGTCCGCCTGTATACGGTTGATTTTACAGTGGTCTCGTTATGTCTTAAAGAGTCCATGGCTTTGCCGACTCGGGGACGCTTCGTATGTCATGTGCACAGCCTTGTACATGATGGTGCTGTACGATTGAGCCCGTGTGGGCCCCACCACGAAAACTTCGGACGAAATATCTATCATATGTTTGTTCCGGCTTATTCTGCAAGCCAATACTTTGTTTTATTTTGTATTGTGGTATTCGAGTTGCTTCGAATTCATATGTTCATTCCATATCTTTTTCAAGTGGCTTCTCAACTTATGGAAGTGTGATGATTTACTACGGAATTCATTCGTTCATCTTCGTGCGAATGTTTATTGTGAAGACTATATGTTGCAATTTCTATCCGTTGATTCTACTTATCTTTTGTCTATCGAGATGCTAACGGATGTCACCCTCTTCAGGATGGCTCCGCCAACGCGTCAGAATCCAGATCGCAATGAAGGGAGTCAAGCGAACCCTTCGCCACCACCTCCACCTCCGGAGGCATGGCAAGCAATCATGGCAGCCACCAACGCCAATGCTCAGATGATTCTGCAACTCTTGCAAGAACGTACTCAAGGGCAAGGCAATCAAGGCAATCAAGGTCAAGGCAACAATCAGTTTCACTTTGCCACTCTCAACCAGTTTCTCGCAAATCAGCCCAAGTCTTTCAGCTACTGTGCCGAGGCCACGGATGCCGATGATTGGCTCGTGGACATCAACAAGCATTTTGAATGTAGCAATGTCAGGCCTGAGGACTTTGTCAAGTTCGCTTCTTTCCAGCTCAAGGACCAAGCTGCTGATTGGTTTCAGCAATACAAAGATTCCAGAGGAGGTCGTGTGATTACTTGGACTGACTTCTGTCGGGACTTCAAAGCGCACCACATTCCACAAAGTGTTGTTGAGAGCAAGCGTGAGGAGTTCCGCAATCTCAAGCAAGGAAACATGTCTGTGTATCAATACAACATTCAGTTTCAGAAACTTGCTCGCTTCGCTAAACAAGACGTTCCTGATGAAAAGAGCATGATCTATCACTTCAGAGGTGGCCTTAAAGAGGATCTGCAGTTAGCTCTCGTTCTTGTTGAGCCTACTCACTTTGATCAATTCTACAATATGGCACTGAAGCAAGAGGCTGCTCAGCTTAAGTGTGAGGCTTCTAAGAAAAGAGTCAAAGACGCAGTTCAGTCTTCTTCTTCCTCACTTGTGTCAGCTAAGCAACAGAAGTTCTGGTTGCCTCCTCCTCCTCCGTTTCGTCAGCCTTACCAGCAGAAGAACAAAGGTGGCCATGGTTCTTCAAACTCTTCCAACTCTGGCTATCAAAACAAGTCTCAGAATCAAGCTCCAAAGTCCAATGCTCCTTATCACCGTCCACTCTCAGAGGTGACTTGCAACAAATGTCAGCAGAAGGGTCACTATGCTAACAAGTGCTTCAACCAGAGGCGTCTTCCTCCTCCTCCTCCTGTTATATCTTCCAGCAATGCAGTGGTCAAGCATAACCCAAAGTTTGCAAAGGTGAACATGATGAATGCAGCTCAAGTGGAGGAATCTACTGATGTGATAATGGGTAATCTTCCTGTTAATGATATTCCTGCAAAAGTTCTTTTTGATACTGGTGCATCTCTTTCTTTCATATCAAGACCTTTTGCATCCAAGCATGAATTGCATTTCCAAGGATTGCCTAGGCCGTTAGCAGTTGTCTCTCCGGGCAAATGCATGAATGCAAGTTCCATGGTTCCGAACGTTACCATCAAGATGGGCGACTATGCATTTCTGTCTTCTCCAATTGTTCTTGGTGACTCGGATATTGATCTTATTCTCGGGATGGACTGGCTTTCTAAGCACAAAGCTCAACTTGATTGTGCTGCCAGGGAAATTCAATTGACACACTCGTCTGAGGATGTGATTATTTTTGCCGCTCGTGATGAATCCATTCGGTTTTTCTCTCTCAATGAGAAGGGCGAATTGGATGCCATCTCTCAAATTCCAGTCGTTTGCGAGTATCAAGATGTCTTTCCAGAAGAGCCTCCGGGTATGCCTCCGCACCGGCCAGTTGAGTTCGTTATCGAACTAGAGCCTGGTACTATACCTGTTTGCAAGCGTCCATACAAGCTTGGACCAAACGAGCTGAAGGAATTGAAGAAGCAGCTCGATGAACAAGAACGTCTGGGTTTGATCAGACCGAGTTCTTCTCCATGGGGTTGTGGTGTTCTTTTTGTCAAGAAGAAGGATGGCACGGACCGACTTTGTGTCGACTACCGTCCATTGAACAAGAAGACAATCAAGAACAAGTATCCACTACCCAACATCAATGAGCTTTTTGAGCAACTCAAAGGAGCTAAAGTATTCTCGAAGCTTGACCTTCGTATGGGTTACCATCAGATTCGCATTCGTGAAGAAGATATTCCCAAGACAGCATTCAGAACAAGCTTTGGTTCTTATGAATATACTGTCGTGTCTTTCGGCCTTGTCAATGCTCCTCCAGTGTTCTCTCGGATGATGAATTTCATCTTCAACCCCTATACCAATGAATTTGTTTTGGTGTATCTTGATGATATCTTGGTCTTCTCCAAGAATAAGCAGGATCATGCCAAACATTTGCGATTGGTGCTCGACAAGCTCAGAGAGTATCAATTCTATGCGAAGTTCTCCAAATGTGAGTTTTGGCTCGATGAAGTTCTTTTCCTTGGTCACATCATCTCTGCCAAAGGCATCGCTGTTAACCCCGAGAAGGTGTCCGCAGTTCTGGATTGGGAACCTCCTCAAAATGTCAAGCAGCTCCGCAGTTTTCTGGGTCTTGCAAGCTATTGCCGAAGATTCGTTGAGAATTTCTCCAAGATTGCAAAACCTCTTTCCAACCTCCTACAGAAGCATGTGAAGTATGTCTGGTCTCCTGAGTGTGACGTTGCTTTCAACACTCTCAAACAGAAACTAGTCACAGCTCCTTTCTTGACTCCTCCTGATGAATCCAAGCCGTATGAAGTTTTCTGTGATGCTTCTCTCCAAGGTCTCGGTGCTGTGTTAATGCAAGAGAAGAAAGTTGTGGCTTATACCTCTCGGCAGTTGAAGCCCAACGAGAAGAACTACCCCACTCACGATCTTGAGTTGGCGGCAGTTGTCCATGCATTGGTTACGTGGAGACATCTCTTGTTGGGAAGACAAGTGGACATTTTCACTGATCACAAGAGTCTCAAGTATATCTTCACTCAGCCCAACCTCAACCTCAGGCAGACTCGATGGGTCGAAATGATTCAAGAGTACAATCCGAGTATTGAATATACTCCAGGCAAGGCAAATGTCATTGCAGATGCTTTAAGCAGGAAAGCTTATTGCAACAGCTTAATTCTTAAGCCTTTCCAACCGGATCTTTGTGAAGCTTTCCGCAAGCTGAATCTCCAAGTTGTTCCTCAAGGCATTCTTGCCAACCTCATTGTATCTCCTACTTTGGAAGATCAAATTCGTGAGGCACAACTCCTGGATGCCATGGTGAAGAAGGTGAAACGTGGTATCGACAAGGGTCTTTCCAAATACAAGTGCTATCACATTGATGACAGAGACACTTTGTTCTTCGAGGACCGGATTGTGGTTCCGAAAGGTGATCTAAGGAAAGTCATAATGAACGAAGCGCACAATTCTCTCCTTTCCATTCATCTTGGAAGTACGAAGATGTATCATGACCTCAAGCAGTCGTATTGGTGGACTCGAATGAAGCGAGAGATTGCTCAATTCGTGAATGAATGTGATGTCTGCCGAAGAGTGAAAGCAGAACACCAACGACCAGCTGGTCTCCTCCAACCTCTTGCTATTCCGGAATGGAAGTTTGATCATATCGAAATGGACTTCGTGACTGGATTTCCCAAGTCCAAGCGCGGAAATGACGCTATCTTCGTTGTCATTGACAAGCTTTCTAAAGTGGCTCATTTCCTTCCTATCAAAGAATCCATCACAGCAGCTCAGCTGGCAGAGCTCTACACCTCTAGAATTGTCTCTTTGCACGGCATTCCACAATTGATTTCTTCAGATCGTGGAAGCATCTTCACCTCTAAGTTCTGGGACTCCTTCCAGAAGGCCATGGGCACAAACATTCGCTTCAGCACAGCTTTTCACCCTCAAACTAGTGGCCAAGTCGAGCAAGTCAATCAAATTCTTGAAGATATGCTCAGGGCTTGTGTCATTTCCTTTGGTATGAAATGGGAAGATTGTCTTCCATATGCTGAATTCTCCTACAACAACAGCTTCCAAGCGAGTTCGGGCAAGGCCCCATTCGAGATTCTCTATGGCAGAAAGTGCCGTACTCCTCTCAATTGGTCAGAGACTGGTGAACGCCAACTTCTTGGCAATGACTTAATCACTGAAGCTGAAGAAATGTGTAAAGTCATCCATGATAATCTCAAAGCCGCGCAATCGCGCCAGAAGAGTTACTATGATAGTAAGCATCGTGATTTGGCTTTCGAGATCGGAGACCATGTCTACCTCCGCGTCTCTCCAATGAAAGGCACTCGTCGCTTCGGTATCAAAGGGAAGCTTGCCCCTAGATACGTGGGTCCTTTCAAAGATCATTGGCAAAAGAGGCGACCTCGCCTATCAACTTGAGCTTCCTTCCAACTTCGCGAATGTGCACGATGTGTTCCACGTGTCACAGCTCCGCAAGTGCTTCAAGACGCCTGAGCGCACTATCGACTTCGAAGAGATTGACCTCCAAGAAGATTTGTCTTATCATGAGCACCCCGTTGCTATTCTTGAAGAAACTGAGCGCAAGACTTGCCATATTTGTAACTCCGACTCTTGCCATTTCCGGCTATGTGATATGTTTTTCCCTCCGTTGTCGGGTTTTGTCTTTCGTTTTGTATTTTGTCATGTCATGCATTTTCATATCATGTCATCATGTGCATTGCATTCGCATACGTGTTCGTCTCATGCATCCGAGCATTTTCCCCGTTGTCCGTTTTCCAATCCGGCGCTCCTATCTCCTCCGGTGCACCCGTCTTGTTTTCTTTCGTGTGCGTGTGTCAAAATTTCTCGGAATGGACCGAGGCTTGTCGAGTGGTCTCAATATACCACCCGAAGACTACCGGTCAAGTGTCGTTCCATTCGGAGGTCGTTTGGTACTCCATCGGTTAACCGGGCCTCCGCAAAGTCCATTTAAGTGTCCAGCAAAAACCCCCTCTAAAACCAGCCCAAAACCCACCAAACTCTCTTCCATGCTCTAGGTCGTTCGATCATGATCGTGTGGGCGAAAACCGCACCTCATTTGGAGTCTCCTAACTCCCTCTACCTATTTATAAGTGGGCATCCCGAAAAACGAAATCTCAGACGAACCCTAACCCTCTTCCTCCGCGCCGCGCCGGACGCGTCCGTCCGCGCCGGACAACGTCCGCCGCCGCCCCGGCGAATCCGCCGCCGCCACGTCACCATCTCTCTCTCTCCTCCCGCGGCCCGCCGGAGCCCGCTCCCGGCCCTCCAGCCCATCTACTTCCGCCGCCGCTGCCTCGGGCCCCGTGCCCCGCGCCGCCGGGCGCCGCCGCCGCCATCACCGCCGGTCTCCTCGCCGCCGCCGCCGCCCTCGGGTGCGCCGCCGCCGGCCGTGCTCGCCTCCGCCGTCCGCCGCTCCGGGCCCCGCCCCCGCCGGCGACCCCCGCCGCCGGCGACCGCCTCCGGCCCCCTCGCCCCTCCTCCGGTGTCCGGCCCCCTCGCCCCGCCGGCCCCTGCCTCGCCTCCAGCCGGCCCGAGCAACTCCTCGCCCGATCCAGAACTCTGGTACAGCCTCGTTGACCTCCCCCCTCGCGCCCGTTTTTTTCCAAAGTCCCAGAATTTTATCCGCATGTGCTCCTGTTCCCGATGCCGTAACTTTGTGCATGTAGCTCCGATTCGCGCGTATAATATGTCAAATTGTTTGTCTCGTGATGCTCTTCATTTTGTTCAATTGCACCATTTTCATTCGAGGTCATATTGATGCCCAAATCTTCGTTGGAAGAGGGCTAGTTGCTGTTAATCTCTGGTTCTTATCAGAACTTGGAGATTTGTCATTTTTGTATCATTTATTCCGTGCATCTTTTGAGCATGAGCTCAACATGTGTTTTGAATTATACCAAGCCATCTTTCCATTGGTATAGTCCATGTATTTTTGTGATCTCTGTGGTGACTAGCACAAGCATGCAAAGTAGGTCCCGTAATATTTCTGATTTCAGGGACTTAGTGATTTCTCTAAGTCCTCGTCTGCTGTAATTTTGTTGCCATGTAAACTTGATGCTACAGAGAGATCCATGCATATTTTTGAGATGTTCAGTAAGGATGTTTTGTAGCTATAGCTGTAATTGATCCATTCCTGCAATTTTTTGCAATTTTAGAGTACCATAGAATGTCTCAATCTTGCTCTACTTTTGCTATAAAATATTTCTGGCAGATTCTTAACATGATATGCATTTTTGCCAAGCTTATTGTAGTTGATCCATACATGCTATGCAATTGTTCTTGTCATGGATAGCTTCATAAACATGCCATCTTTCTGTAGGTATGCTTGGTTTGTCATGCATTGCTCTGTAGTGAGTGCTTCGAGCTCACAAAGAGGCCTACATATTTATATTTCTGCCATGCTCTGTTTTCTGCTAAGTCTGAAACCTGATAACGAAACTTGCTATGTTTACATGATTGCCATCATATCTTCTGGTCCTTTTTGGCTTATGGTCAGTAAGGGACTTTTGACATGTGCATTTAGTAGAACACTACCATACCTTGTTTTGCTATGTTAAGTTCCTGTAGCATGTTGTTTTCGTGCTCTGAACATTGCTACCTGATGCTAATTTCTGCCATGTCCAGTTTTTCACCAAGTCTGTGAACCTGTAATCTTTTGCACTTTTGCCATGCTTGTTTGAGCTTGATATGTTGTGAACTAGCCGTAGCTCAATGTTCATCTTTTGTGAAGCATCTCCTGTAGACTATTTCCATGTGCTTTTTTGCTATGTTGGGGTGCTGTAGCATTGTTACTTGTTGCATTTTAAGTGCTATCTTGCTGTTTATCGCAGATTAGTGTCATTCTTGTTTTGCTTGCCATTTGCAAACCGTGCATCCGATTCCGGTGATCTTTATATCGATTTCGACCGAAATCATCTCATCTTTCCAGTGGCATGCTTGGTTTGCCAAGTTACTGCCATGTTCATCATTTTCCTTCCGGAGCACGCATATGCATCGCATATCATATCTTGCATATCATACATGTCTTGCATCATGTTGCTTGTGCATTTCTCGTTGTTGATTGTGGTTCCGTTTGTTTGTGTTCTTGTATTGGGTAGAGCCGGGAGACGAGTTCGTGAACGAGGAACCTGTCGAGTACGCTTACGAGGCTCAAGCTTTCGACAACTCTGAGAATCTTGCAGGCAAGATGACCACCCCTCGAAATCACTTCTATCTTTGCTATGCCAGTTGTTCGCTCTATTGCCATGCTCGCTACCTATCACTTGCTATATCATGTCTCCTATTTCAGCCCCTAACCATCCTTTCCTAGCAAACCGTTGTTTGGCTATGTTACCGCTTTTGCTCAGCCCCTCTTATAGCGTTGCTAGTTGCAGGTGAAGTTGAAGTTTGTTCCATGTCGGAACATGGACATGTTGGGATATCACAATATCTCTTATTTAATTAATGCATCTATATATTTTGGTAAAGGGTGGAAGGCTCGGCCTTATGCCTGGTGTTTTGTTCCACTCTTGCCGCCCTAGTTACTGTTATACCGGGATTATGTTCCTTGAGTTTGCGTTCCTTACGCGGTCGGGTGATTTATGGGACCCCCTTGACAGTTCGCCTTGAATAAAACTCCTCCAGCAAGGCCCAACCTTGGTTTTACCATTTGCGACCTATACCTTTTTTCCCCCGGGTTTTCTAGAGCCCGAGGGTCATCTTTATTTTAAACCCCCGGGCCAGTGCTCCTCTGAGTATTGGTCCAAACCGTCAGTCGCCGGTGGCCACCAGGGGCAACTTTGGTCTGGCCTATCGGAAGCTTGGACAATCCGGTGTGCCCTGAGAACGAGATATGTGCAGCTCCTATCGGGATTTGTCGGCACATTCGGGCGGCTTTGCTGGTCTTGTTTTACCATTGTCGAGATGTCTTGTAAACCGGGATTCCGAGACTGATCGGGTCTTTCCGGGAGAAGTTTATCCTTCGTTGACCGTGAGAGCTTATGATGGGCTAAGTTGGGACACCCCTGCAGGGTATTATCTTTCGAAAGCCGTGCCCGCGGTTATGAGGCAGATGGGAATTTGTTGATGTCCGGTTGTAGATAACTTGTCACTTGACCCAATTAAAATACACCAAGTGCGTGTGTAACCGTGATGGTCTCTTCTCGGCGGAGTCCGGGAAGTGAACACGGTCTGTGTTATGGATGACGTAAGTAGGTGTTCAGGATCACTTCTTGATCATTGCTAGATGACGTCCGTTCCGTTGCTTCTCTTCTCGCTCTCATTTGCGCAAGTTAGCCACCATATATGCTTTTGCCGCTGCAGCTCCTCCTCTTTACACCTCCTTGTCCTATAAGCTTAAATAGTCTTGATCTCGCGGGTGTGAGATTGCTGAGTCCCCGTGACTCACAGATACTTCCAAAACCAGTTGTAGGTGCCGACGATGCCAGTGCAGATGATGGCGTCGATCTCAAGTGGGAGTTCGACGAGGAACGTGGTCGTTACTATGTGTCTTTTCCTGATGATCAGTAGTGGAGCCCAGTTGGGACGATCGGGGATCTAGCATTTGGGGTTGTCTTATTTTCATCTGGATTTTGACCGTAGTCGGTCTATATGATTGTATCTTGGATGATGTATGAATAATATTTATGTATTGTGTGAAGTGGCGATTGTAAGCCAACTCTTTATCCCATTCTTGTTCATTACATGGGATTGTGTGAAGATGACCCTTCTTGCGACAAACCCACTATGCGGTTATGCCTCTAAGTCGTGCCTCGACACGTAGGAGATATAGCCGCATCGTGGGCGTTACACAACATGCTGTCTCATGAGCTGGAAAAGTGTCGGACCCAGCTAGCTGTTGTTACCGCCGAACTGGAGAAATCCAAGGAGGCACCGCCTGGTAATGTTCTCCTCCATCCAGAAAAATATAATCATATACCAGTAATGTTAGTACTGTTGTATTTCCCATGGCAGGATTGTTAGATCAACTGAAAGAGGAACTGAAGGTCGCGCTGGCGGGTAAACATCAGGCCGAAAAGCAACTGGCCGCTGGCGAACGTGTGTTGACACGGACCAGGGATGATAAGAACAAGCTGTAGGATTCCAACACCCAGCTGGGCGAAGAGATAAAAGACGTGCGAGCCCAGCTAGTGGACGCTGTAAAAGAGAACAGGAGGCTACGGGGCGGCATATTCAGTATGCTTTTGAACATACCTTCGTGTAGTGCGGTAAAGAAATGAGTTAACAGATTTATGTCTGTAGGTATGCCGACTGGCCGCCCGAAGAGGAAATGTCTGGATCTCAAGGCGTTCTGCTGCAAGAGCTGTCCCAAGTGCACGATCGAGCTCGGAAAGCAATGCGGAGTGTTGCCAAGGCTTTATGGCCATCCGCATCCCCTCCAGGAAGTATGGAGGAGCTTGTGAAGCTATTCAAGGGAGCTCGGCGCCGCTTTAGATTATGGAAGATATCGGCTTTCCTGGAAGGTGCCCGAGAGGCCTGGGCCATGGTGAAAACGCGGTACACCGTACTTGATCCGAATCATATGGCCCGGGTCGGACCTCGGGGGTCAGATGGACAAGAGATTCCAGTGAGCTTGGTATATGACCAAGTAAAGATAGCCGCCAAGTTTTCACAACAGGACTATAAGCTAGACATCATGTTAGACGGTATAGAGGAAGAAGCTTTTGTGTCCAAGTGACTATGTACTTCAATTAACAAATTAGTCCCTAGCCAAATTGTAAAACGATTGTCATGGCAGACCTTTTCGCTTCGACCACCGGACCCGAAGGTGCGGAGTGTTTCCGAATACCGGACCAGTGATAAATACCGGGGCATGCGTGGAAACTAGGCGTAGGGGTCATAGTTGCTTGAACAGATAAGTTGTATCCGGCTAGCTATGTTATATTACTTATTGATTGTAAGAAACATCTTCCAGAGATAATAGTTCCGTTAAGGGTTCCTTTCCATGGGTGAACATGCGTTAGTGTGCATGCCCAAACTATGATTCAAAAAATCGTAGTATACGTAATATCTGGGATTCATAGTGCAACGAGAGTGAAACGTCTTTAGTCCGCCGACCAATTATTCCCTTAAGAATGCTAGCTTTCGGCTTCACCCAGTCTGAGGTACAAATCCGGATAACCCGGCTGTAACAATCGCAGAGGTGCTCCCTTTATGCCCTAGCCGAACAAACGGGAACGTAGGGCATAAGCACAGGAGCCAGGCAACCCAGCTTGGCGAAAACTTAAGTCATAAAGGTGCATATAATGGCAAAGAAAAGGTATATATTAGAAAAGGACACATATGTGGTGAGCTTGATGCTCGGAAAATGATAATAAGCTTATGTAAAAGAAGCCCCCAGGTATTATGGGTGTATGTAGCATGGCACGCCGAGCGCCTCCCCTTTGGAGCACAAGACAGTGCGGTGGGTGAGGCATAATGAGGAAGCTCTTTCGAAGGAGATGTCTCCTGACTACTTACATATGAGGCAGGAAGGAGGCCAGGGTAATCGGCCATGATGGCCACCTCTGTGCCATCATAGCTCGCCTGATAGAAGACTCCCTCCTTGAGCTCTAACATATGTCCGGATCCTCTTCGAATCCGGGATCGAGGTCCCGGTTATGGTCCTCCGGCTGTGGAGCGGGGCTATGGATCCCCGCGATAACCTTCCGCCATTCCTATTAAAAATGGACGGGTTAAATGTCAATTAAACATGACTCAGGGGAGGATTGAGTAAGGTGGCGGGATTAAAAATCACCCAGTTAGGAGGATTGTACATGGAAAATCCCTCTCGCCGCTTAAGACGAGTGAACTCCTCTTTCTCCCCTTTATACAGATCAGCCAATATTGTGGCCAGGGCGGCGGGGGTGTCCGGACCCTTTCGTCCGTAGCGTCAGGTGTCATCTTTCCCATTGTAGTGCCACATAGGGAGCCCTCTGAATTGGAGTGGCTGAATACCTCGCACTATGGATCATTGATAATCCGGACTGGGCAAGTGTCCTTATCTTGCCCATTAATTGTTGGACTTCCGCGCTATCTTGCTCCTCGAGGCTTCGAGGACGCCAGCTGTGGCGTTTCCTCAATGGAGCTCTGGAAAATTCGGGAAGGCCCATTCAGACTGGGTCGGGGAGAGCAACATCTTCAATATAGAACCACTCCGAGGGCCACTCTTCGGACGCCTTCTTCGGTGTGCCGGACAGGTCTCCGGTCCCGGCTATGCGCCATACCTCGGCGCTGCCCACCTCAAATACAGATCCCTTTTGGGTGCGAGGGACGAGGCAGAAAAGCTTCCTCCATAACTCAAAATGAGCCTCGCAGCCCAGGAATAGCTCGCAAAGAGCGACAAAGCCCGCGATGTGCAGGATAGAGGCCGGCGTAAGATTGTGCAGTTGGAGGCCGTAGTACTCTAGGAGACCTCGGAGGAAAGGGTGGATTGGAAATCCGATGCCTCTTAATAAGAAGGAGACGAAGCACACTCGCTCCCCCGGTTGGATTGGGGAAATTTTCCGCCAGGGCTTCGCCGGTGAAAGAGGTTAAACCTGCCCGAACAGGGACTAGATCTACAGGGGGAAGGAATCCCTGCGTTTGAAGCTTAACCAGATGGTCATGGGATACTGAACATCTCTCCCAATCGCCTTTTTCGGAGCCATGAGGGCGGAAGGAAGAACTGGGAGCGCAAGCCATGGTTGAATGTTTTCTCCTAGCAAGCTCGAAGGATTTTCCGCCTGGTGTGGGATGGCATCTGAGATCCAATCCCTTTAAATAGACGCCTTTCTTACATGGCCAGGGTGTTATGTGCAAAAAATACTCTGAACTTTTGTATTCGCTCGACACGTGGAAGCAGAAGCAATGGAGGTGCAGAAGCCAAAGGGTATGACGTTAAATGAGAAGCTGAGTATAACTCTTTGGGTCAGATGCTTTGAAGTATTCGGAGGAAGAACCCGCCTTACAATGCCAAAGACAATCTGCGCGCCGGACACATTGTCATTGAAGCCTGGTTCGGGGGCTACTGAGGGAGTCCTAGATTAAGGGGTCCTCGGGCATCCGGGCTATGTGACGTGGGCCAGACTAATGGGCTGTGAAGATACAAGACAGAAGACTTCCTCCCATGTCCGGATGGGACTCTCCTTTGCATGGATGGCAAGCTTGGTGTTCGGATGTGAAGATTCCTTTCTCTGTAAACCGACTCTGTACAATCCTAGGCCCCTCCGGTGTCTATATAAACCGGAGGATTTAGTCCGTAGAGGCAATCATAATCATACAGGCTAGACATCTAGGGTTTAGCTATTACGATCTCAAGGTAGACCAACTCTTTTAAACCCCATATTCATCCAAGATAATTAAGCAGGAAGTAGGGTATTACCTCCATGAAGAGGGCCCGAATCTGGGTAAACATCGTGTCCCTGTCTCCTGTTACCTTCAATCCTTAGACACACAGTTTGGGACCCCCTACCCGAGATCTGCCGGTTTTGACACCGACAGCCGGTGCCTATGGTGAAGGTGGCGCCGATGCCCCATCTTTATCAATCGCACCTGCTTCGCCTCGGCACAATCCTGAGAGAAAAATTGCCTCTTCTTTACTGGCACATGATACGTCTCCAACGTATCTATAATTTATGAAGTATTCATGCTATTATATTATCCATCTAGGATGTTTTATATGCATTTATATGCTATTTTATATGATTTTTGGGACTAACCTATTAACCTAGAGCCCAGTGCCAGTTTATGTTTTTTCCTTGTTTTTGAGTTCTACAAAAAAGGAATACCAAACAGAGTCCAATTGACGTGCCAATTTTTGATGATTTTTTATGGACCAAAAGAAGCCCCCAGCGTAAAAGAGTTGGGCCAGAAGAGTCCCGAGCCATCCACGAGGGTGGTGGGCGCGCCCACCCCCTGGGCGTGGGCCCCTATCTCGTGGACGGCTCGGAGACCCCCCTGACGTGAAACCGACGCCAAAAATTCCTATAAATAGAAAAACCTCCAGAAAATAACCTAGATCGAAAGTTCCGCCGCCGCAAGCCTCTGTAGCCACAAGAAATCAATCTAGGCCCTCTCTGGCACCCTGCCGGAGGGGGCCATCATCACCGGAGGCCATGGAGGAGGATCCCAGAGGGGCCATCATCGCCCTGAAGGCCAAGGACCAGAGGGAGAACCTCTCCCCATCTTGGGGGAGGCCATGGAGGAGGAAGCACAAGGGGGAGAACCTCTCCTCCTCTCTCCCGATGGCGCCGGAGTGCCATCGGGAGGGGAATCATCGCCGCGGTGATCGTCTTCATCAACATCACCATCATCACCACCATCCTCATCTATTTTACGTGGTCCACTCTCCCGCACCCCGCTGTAATCCCTACTTGGACATGGTGCTTTATGCCACATATTATGATCCAATGATGTGTTGCCATGCTATGATGTTTTGAGTAGATATCCTTTGTCTTTGGGTTGATTGATGATATAGATTGGTATGAGTTGTATGTTTTATTTTGGTGTTGTCCTATTGTGCCCTCCGTGTCGCGCAAGCGTGAGGGATTCCCGCTGTAGGGTGTTGCAATACATCCATGATTCACTTATAGTGGGTTGCTTGAGTGACAGATGCATAAACCCAAGTAAGGGGGTTGTGGCGTATGGGATAAAGGGGACTTGATGCTTTAATGCTATGGTTGGGTTTTACCTTAATGATCTTTAGTAGTTGCGGATGCTTGCTAGAGTTCCAATCATAAGTGCATATGATCTAAGAAGAGAAAGTATGTTAGCTTATGCCTCTCCCTCATATGAAATTGCAATGACGACTACCGGTCTTGTTAACGATTGCCTAGGATAATTACGCACACCGATCCATCATTATTCCACACTCGCTATTTATAATATTTAGTAATATATTCTAACTTTATGATAACAACACCTACTTTTATATTTTAGCTCTCCGATACCATGCAAAGTTATCCTCTTCATACCCACAACGTAGTTTTATTTCTTGTTTCTAGTTGGAAGCAAATGTTCGGTGTACGTAGAGTTGTATCAGTGGCAGATAGGACTTGAGAGAATATTGATCTTACCTTAGCTCCTTGTGGGTTCGACACTCCATACTTATCACTTCCACCTTTGGGAATTGCTATGATGATTCCCTACACTTGGGGATTATCAGCGCAGCCCCCAGAGCCTCCGGGGCTCCTTCCTCACTTGATCGTGCGGCCGCCGCAGCCCTGAAGGTGAGCTTGAGGGCCAACATCGCGTCCTTGGTGTCCCCTGCCACGGTGAGGACGCCGCTACTTCCCAACATCTTCATGAGATTGTAGGCAGGGTGAGTTGCTGCCATGAACTTGGCTAGGGCCGGGTACCCGAGAATGGCGTTGTACGGGAGGCCGATGCGGGTGATGTCGAAGTCGATGAGCTCGGTGCGGTAGTTGTCGCGGGTGCCGAAGGTGACGGGGAGGCGGATCTGCCCTAGGGGGCCGGTGGAGTCGTCGACGACTCCAGAGAAAGGCTTGGTGGGGCGGAGCCGGCCATGGGCCACATGAAGCAAGCCGAATGCTTCCACAGAAAGCATATTGAGGCCGGCTGCACCATCGATGAGGGTCTTGGTGACTGCCACGTTGCAGATGGTGGGGGCGCAGAGCATTGGGAGCGCGCCGGCACCCGCGGTGGTCACGGGGTGGTCTCACGAGTCGAAGGTGAGGTCGGCCTTAGGCGCCGCCCAGCCCGAAGGAGCTCCCGCTGCACGTGGGTGGCGCCCACACCTGGCGAAAGAATTTCTTGACATGGCGGTCCGAGGGCGGCGCCTGCGAACCGCCGAGGAGGGCTGCAATGGCGTGGGGCGCCGGTGCCGCGAAGCGCGCGATGAAGAGGCCGCGCAGCTCCTCCCAGGAGGCCACCGAAGACTCTGGCAAGATGTGAAGCCAGGCGCGCGGCGCGCCCGCGAGGGCCATGGGAACCAGTTTTCCATAACCTTGTCGTCGCCACCGGCCGCCAAAACATCCTCCTCATACGCTCAAAGAAAACTTCCCGGGTCTGCCGCACCGTCGTATCAGGGCGGCAGCTCCGGCCTGAACTTGGGTGGCCACTGCACTTGCCGCAGGGCGGGGGTGAAAGTCCAGTGGCCCACGGCTCCCCCAAAAGCACCCGTTGGTCTGGTCGATGGAGCAGCGCCCGCCATGAGAGCCGAACAGCAGAGCGCAGTGGTCAGAGAGGCAGATCTTCGATGCACCCCTACCTGGCGCGCCAAATGTTGGATTTTGGGCTCCGCAGACCCTTGATAGATTCGAACTCTGGTGTGCGTGCGAAGAACTCAACCTCCCTAGTCTGCCTACTCGCCAATCTCACGGCCTAGCTTGATGAACAAGAAGGAAATGGGACATGGCAGTTTACCCAGGTTCGGGCCACCTTGCGGTGTAAAACCCTACTCCTGCTTTGTGGTGGATTGGCCTCGAGGGGCTGAGGATGAACTAGTATAGTGGGAGAACAACCTCAGGAGGTGTGTTCTTGAGCTGGTGGGGGAGAGGATGATCTGAATGATCTGTCCCATCTACGGTGGTGGCTAGGTCTTATTTATAGCTGCCTTGGTCCTCTTCCCCCAAAATGGAGGCGGGAAGGGATCCCACAATGGCCAAATTCGAAGGGAGACAACTAGTACATCTTATCCTAACAAAAGTAGTCTTCGCCTGCAAAGCCTCTGACCGTGACGCCGTGGTGGGCTCGGTGATGACCTCCGTCCTGCCGTCCTGGTGGTCTTGGTCTTGTTGCCTGGGAATGGAAACCTTTGGCTGATTCCCCGGGACTCCGCGCCGGTGCTTGCCTCCTTAGCACCAAAGAGGAAACTGTTGTCCTGCGCCCGCTGGCACCCGCCCGGCCTTGGTCATCATGGCTCACGTCATCCGAACCTCGTGAGGTGAGGCTTGCATAGAAATCTCTGCTCCTTAGGAGCCAGCCTGAGGAGGCCGCTCCTTCTGGAGGTCTTGGTGTCGTCCGACTCACGAGGCTTGGCCCCTCACGAGGGTCTTGAGTTGTTGACGCCGAAGGTGGGCCGTACCAGGCCGTCGATGGAGCCACGCCGTGGGCCGCAGGCAGGCAAGTCTGGGTACCCCCATTCCCGGTGCCGACAAAACGTGCCATTATGGTAAGCTTTTCCCTTCATCTTCTGCTTTTCTTCTTGCGGTTAGTCAGTGGGGGCGCGCTAGCGAACCCACTGGGTGTAGCCCCTGTGATTCGGGCCAACTACACAGTAGTTGGGTCAAATCTTAAATGTTGTCTTGTGCTAATTTTCGTTCTTCGCAACAACTGGACGCCTACCGGGTTGGCGTGTTCAACCGGCTCCTGGAGAAGCATCGGCAGCTCAAGGCGCAGCTCGCCGCCAAGGAGGAGGCGCTCTGCATTGTCGAAGGTGAGGTTCTTTTGTGCTCTTAGTGGGGGCGCGCTAGCGCACCCACTGGGTGTAGCCCCCGATATTCGGGCCAACTACGTAATAGTTGGGTCGAATCTTAAAGTAGTCTCAATTTTGTTCTGATTCCGAGTCTTTGTTGTGCAGCCGCTGCAGCCGAGGTGCCGTCCTGGCCAACTCGACTGATCCGAGCCGGCTACCAGTACGACCGGGTCGTTGCTGATGCCGGCCGGCTTCGGGTTGAGGTGGGGAAGCTGAAGGCAGAGGCGGTCGAGGCTCGGCAGGCGCTTGCCGAAGCCGGCCGGCTGCAAGAGAAGCTGGCCGGTGACAAGAGTCGGCTTCAAGCCGAGGTGGAGTGCCTCAAGGCGGAGGCGGCCAAGGTGGCGGAGGCCCAGCAGGCACTCGCTGAGGCCGGCCAGCAGTGCGACAAGCTGGCCGACGACAAGGGCCAACTCCAGGCGGAGGTGGAGCGCCTGAAGGCAGCGGCGGCTGAGGGAGTCCTGGATTAGGGGGTCCTCGGACAACCGGACTATAAACTTTGGCCTGACTATTGGACTATGAAGATACAAGATTGAAAGACTTCGTCCCGTGTCCGGGTGGGACTCTCCTTTGCGTGGAAGGCAAGCTTGGCGATTCGGATATATAGATCTCCTTCTCTATAACCGACTCTGTGTAACCCTAGCCCCCTCCGGTGTCTATATAAACTGGAGGGTTTAGTCCGTAGGACAACACAATCAGAATCATAGGCTAGCTTCTAGGGTTTAGCCTCTACGATCTCGTGGTAGATCAGCTCTTGTAATACTCATATCATCAAGATCAATCAAGCAGGAAGTAGGGTATTACCTCCATCGAGAGGGCCCGAACCTGGGTAAACATTGTGTCCCCCGCCTCCTGTTACCATTAGCCTTAGACGCACAGTTCGGGACACCCTACCCGAGATCCGCCGGTTTTGACACCGACATTGGTGCTTTCATTGAGAGTTCCACTGTGCCGTCACAATAAAGGCTTTGCTTTATGGCTCCTTCGATCATCGGCAACGATGCGATCCGGGGTGAGGTTTTTCTCCCCGGACAGATCTTTGTATCCGGCAGCTTCATACTGCGGGCCAACTCGCTTGGCCATCTGGAGCAGATCGATAGCTACGCCCCTGGCCATCAGGTCAGATTTGGAAGCTTGAAATATACTGCCGACATCCGCGGAGACTTGATCTTCGACGGATTCGAGCTCATGTCAGGTGCGCCGCACAGTCACGACGAGCATGACTTAGCTCTGCCATCAGACGGTGTTTGGGAGATCACACCTGCGGCTACTCCGGCCCTCAATCCGGAGTAGATCGTGCCATCCGAGGATGGGTGGATGGACCCGCCACGGAGGCCGCACACTCAACGGCGATAGAGCCGAATACTGACTTCACCTCCTATGAGACTTGTGTTATCGGACCCCTGGATTCGTCCCCGGCCACAGGCTCCGAACCGCCTGCGTCCGTGCCTATCCAATCTGATTGGGCACTGATCATGGAGTTTACCTCCATGGATATTTTTCAGCACTCACCCTTGGGCGACGTGCTAGATTCATTGAGGTCTCTCTCCTTGTCAGGAGACCCTCGGGCGAACTATGTCCGGCTCGAGTGGGAAGCGGACGATGAAGAAATACGTTCCCCACCCACCACCCACTTAATAGCCACTGTCGACGACTTAACCGACATGCTTGATTTCGACTCCGAAGACATCGACGGTATGGACGACGATGTAGGAGAGGAACAGGAACCACCGCCCACAAGGCGCTGGACAGCCACTTCATCATACGATATATACATGGTGGATACACCCAAAGAAAACAACGATGAGGAACGGAAGGATGCAGCGAAGGATAATCCCCTCAAGAAGAAAACAAAGCGACGACGTAGGCGCCGCTCCAAATCCCGCCTCAGCAAAAACAGCGATATCAGCGCAAGAAAGAATAATACCCTGGTCGACTCCAAAGGAAACGACGACCACATGGACCCAACGACGGAGCAGGATGAGCCAGCGGACGGCGAACATAGTACGGAGCCGCTGTCCGATCACGGCGATGCCGAGGGTAAAGCTCATCAACCCGTCTCCGGAGAGGAGAACAGTCCGGACGACGATGCACACATCATCCCGGAAAGGCACTTGGAACAAGAGAACCTCCATAGAAGGCTTATTGCCACTGCGAGGAGCCTGAAGAAGCAGAAGCAAAGGCTTAAGGCCGCGCAGAATACGCTCAACAGCAGATGGAACAAAGTGCTTGACACTGAAGAAAAGTACGATGGCAGTCGCCACACAAAGAGCTATCCAAAGCGCAAGCTGTTGCCTGAATTCGACGACGAGGCTTTAGAGCCCATTCAGCCGAAAAATAAAATGGCCGATCAGCCGAATCGACCACCCCGTGGCCGCGACAGGGCGGCCAACGATGTCGCACACAAGTCAGCACACGATTTACGTGAGGACCTGCACAAAAAAGCCGATATGGCCAGGTCCATCTACGGATCTAGGAAGCGCGTTCCGGCATAGAATCATGGCTGCCCAAACGACTATACTGACCGAATAACAGCTCGGAATCAAAACCGAACACTACAATTGTCAGAAGAATGCCATGACACATCCAAATACAGGGGTGCCGCGCACCCCCTATGCTTCACCGATGAGGTGCTGGATCATGAATTTCCAGAGGGATTCAAACCCGTGAACATAGAGGCATACGACGGAACAACAGACCCTGGGGTCTGGATTGAGGAATTTATCCTTCACATCCACATGGCTCGCGGAGATGATCTCCACGCCATCAAATACCTACCCCTCAAGTTGAAAGGACCAGCTCGGCACTGGCTGAAAAGCCTCCCCGAAAACTCAATTGGAAGTTGGGAAGAGCTTGAGGATGCTTTTAGGGCTAATTTTCAAGGGACCTATGTCCGACCTCCGAATGCAGACGATTTAAGTCACATAATTCAATAGCCCGGAGAGTTAGCCCGAAAGCTTTGGAACAGATTTCTCACGAAGAAGAATTAAATCGTCGACTGCCCGGATGCCGAAGCCTTAGCGGCTTTCAAACACAGTGTCTGGGACGAATGGCTCGCCAGACACCTCGGCCAGTAAAAACCGAGGACAATGACAGCCCTAACAAGCCTTATGACCCGCTTTTGCGCGGGCGAAGACAGTTGGCCGGCCCGTAGCGGCACCAGCAACCCAGGCACATCCGAAGTCAGGGATGGCAACGGGAAACCGCGACGCAATAAAAGCAAGCGTCAAAACAATGAAGACAGCCCAGACAACACGACGCTAAATGCCGGATTCAGGGGCTCTCGACCCGGTCAACGGAAAAAGCCATTTAAAGGCAGCAGAGATGGACCGTCTAGCCTAAACAAGATTCTAGACAGATTATGTCAGATTCATGGCACCTCCGACAAACCTGCAAATCACACCAACAGAGAATGCTTGGTCTTCAAGCAGGCCGGCAAGCTAAACGCCGAACACAAGGGGAGGGAGATACCAAGTGAAGACGAAGATGAGCCTCGCCAGCCGAACACTGGGGGACAGAAAAAATTCCCACCAGAGGTCAAAACAGTGAACATGATTTATGCAACTCACATAACGAAGAGGAGGCGCAAACGCACACTCCGAGACGTATACGCCGTGGAGCCCGTCACCCCCAAGTTCAACCCTTGGTCGGCCTGCCCGATCACTTTTGATCGCAGGGATCACCCAACTAGTATCCAGCACGGAGGATCGGCTGCCTTGGTGCTAGACCCAATAATTGACGGATACCATCTCACCCGAGTCCTTATGGACGGCGGCAGTAGTCTTAATCTGATATATCAGGACACCGTCCGCAAAATGGGGATAGACCCGACAAGAATCGGCCAAAGCAATACTACCTTTAAAGGAGTAATACCAAGCCCAGAGGCCTGCTGCACGGGCTCTCTAGTACTAGAGGTTGTATTCGGTTCTCCCGACAACTTCTGAAGCGAAGAATTAACCTTCGACATCGCTCCATTCCGAAGCGGCTATCACGCACTACTCGGAAGATCGGCCTTCGCTCGTTTTAATGCAGTACCGCATTACGCCTATCTTAAGCTTAAGATGCCCGGTCCACGTGGCATCATCATAGCTAGCGGAAACACAGAGCGTTCCTTACATGCGGAGGAATATGTGGCGGCTCTAGCAGCCGGACACTGAACAGCCTCTCCAACCAGAATAAATGATCGGTCGTCAAGACCGCGGACACGGTTAGACGAGTTCGGCGCACCACTAGCTATAACAGCTCAGATAAACCTGAGATTGGGTCGATGAATATACCCCCATAGGTGGTGCTAGGGGCTTCTCGCATGTAAAAAGGGCTACAGTTCGGCTTGACCCTATTTAAATTGCATTTTAATGGCTCCTTAAGAATAAGCAATTTTTCGCACGAAGACTTTCACCTGGGTTTTTCTCTTTTACAGATGATCATCGTGCTACACCCTTCCAGGATACGGCACAACGGAGACACAGGCGCAGGCGTGCAGCAGGGCCCCGCTCAAAGGTTTCTTTTTAGATTAAGACCCTGTGTAAACCTTTTTTACTGTCTCTTGTTGCTTGACACCCTCCGGATACTCAACACAACCGAGAGGGATGCTGGCGTTATTGGCATTTCGTCACGTTAGACTAATGCACGTACCTGGAAATTCAGGGCTCATTATCGAGGGCGTTACTCAGCCCAGTATATGTTGTAAAGTCCGAATACCTTAGGGAGTGTTCGGCGTCGTGAGTTTGGCCTTATATGCATCAGCTCCGAATCATGTCTTTGGTCAATAGTTGGGTTTGCCCGGCTCCCGTGTTTTGCTACCTTGTGTTCCGCTCTATCGGCTAAGGTGGCACTGGGAGAACTACTGCGATTGTGCCCTGGTTCATCTGGATGAGCTCCTCAGTAGAGAAAGCCGAAAACTGACTGTCATGATAAAGCGCGAGACTGGTCAACCACTCGATGACTCAGCGGAATCTTCGCGATTCCTCCACATTAACGAAGGACCGGTTTTCCGGTCATGTATGTACACGCACCGTATTCGGATGAGCGCGGAAGTACCAGGGGCTATATAGTAGCCCCACCGTCAAACTCCTATGGCTAAGTGAAAGTGTTAAAGCTATATAGTCCGATTGCCTTGTTCGCCGCGCTATCACCTCCTTAATGGACCAAGACGTTGGATCAAGTGTGAATACGCGCTTTTCTGAACACCCCCGCATTATATGAGTGGGGGCTGAAGCCGACGACTGCAAACTTTTAGGTTATATACATACATAAACGGCCGCACAGGAGGCATCATAATACTTTCAGGCAAAAGTATAAACACAACCTTTATAATCCAAATAGCATTGTTTTTAAAATTGGGATACATGTCACTCGAACATGATACTCTTCGAGCACCGAGCCTCTATTAAACGAGCGCCTTCTAGGACTTCTTCAAAATAGTGCTCGGCCGAGACCTGGCCTACGGCCGGACCCCGGGTTGCAATAGCGGTGGCCTCCATCTCTGCCCAGTATGTCTTAACACGGGTAAGAGCCATCCGCGCACCCTCTATGCACGCCGACCTCTTTACAGCGCCGATATGCGGCACAACACCAAGGAATCGTTGCACTAAACCAAAATAACTATTCGGCCTTGGTCCCTTCGGCCAAAGATGATCCACGACAGACCTCATGGCAAGTCCGGACAACCTATGGAGCTTGGCCCAGTCGGCCATTTGTTCATTTAACAGCAGCAGACGCGTTGGGGCACTGAACTGCGACCAGAACAACCTTTCCACTTCATGATCTTTCTGATCTTTGAAAAACTCAGTCGCATCAGCAACACTCATTGCCAAGTCCAAGTACGCGTCTGCAGCACTCCATAATTGATCCAGAGGGGCATACTTCGGATCTCCGAACTTCGTCCGCAACAAAAAAGGCTTCCCAGCCATGATATCTCCGGCTTGACGGAGCTCCTCCTTCACCGCTTTGATTTTAGAGCGGGTTTCCTTGGCTGCTTCCATGGCTTTCTTCAGGTCAGCCGGTTTTGCTTGGCTTTCCTTTCCTTTTTAAGAAGCTCATATCGGCCGGTGGCATCTTTCAGCTCAACAGCCATCTTGGCTATTTTATCTTTGCTTTGGCGATGAGCAGCCTGTTCGGCTCTTAACTCTTTGGCCGCCTTTAGGGCGGCCACATCACTTCTCCTGGCTTGTTCCTTGGCTCGGGCAAGTTCCGCCCGAAGGGTCTCCACGGCGACAGCGCCATCTGCAGTCACAGCATATTATAGATACTAGCATCATGATCCTCTTAATATTTGTTGACCACCCGAAAATACATACCATCTGCCTCGTCAAGCCGCTTGTTCACAAGCGCGATGTCGGCATCTGCCGCGTCAAGCTGCCGCCTCAGTTCGGCAAACTCAGCAGTCCGGCCAGCATCCGGACCCTCAGCCGCCTGCACATGAAAGCAACACGATCATTACCTGGGACTATGATCCTCTGTTTGCCGCCTCTGGACAGCAACCAGAGTCTCAGGGGCTACTATCTGTATAGAGCACACCTAGCGTGTGCGGTACCGTCAAAAAATATATATATATATATATATTACTTTGCGTACCTCAAAGCCTCTTAGCAGGCTCGTAAAAGCTTATGCAACCCACTTTTGGCAGATGAAATCCTCTCAACCACCGTACCCATTAAAGTACGACGCGCCTCTGAGATAGCCGCTTGCTCCAGAAGACCCATCAGTGCGACCGGTTGTGCACCGGACAGTCCCGGACTCTTCCTGTTGCTCTCCTTAGGAGCCGAATACTCCAGACTTTAGGTGGCCGAAGGGTTACCTTCTGGCCTTGGCGGATCAGGAGAAATCCTCCGTGATGACACCTCAGGGTCGTCCGCCCCATGAGGCGGGGAGACAGGGGGAGGTGTTTCGCTCTCCATCATCTCCGGAAGAAGATCCCCCGAAGACGAACTCTGTCGAGAAGGGCTACGAGCCGGACTGCAAGATATATGTCTCGGTTATTGTCCTCGGAGATAAAGCAGGATATATTTACCAAAGTACTCTTGTTCACTTACAGCTCGGTGGAGGGCTGGCCCCCTTGTGGGCGCTGTGCGGTAAGCACGCCCTCCGGGGCAGGCCCCCCTGGCGAAGGTTTCTTCCCTCGTTTGGAAACCTTCGTTTCCAAGCCTTCAGAGGCGGTCCTTTTCCTTCCATGGGGAGAGGGGATTCTAGATTCTTCTCCCCGATTATCCTCCTTCGTGGAGACACTAATTCCCCCAGTTTGGATGTGTAATGTGTGAAGCCCGCTTTCGGCTTCTTTATTTCTCCCTTTATCTTCCCCTGATGGCACTTGATAAGGTGCGTGCTCAAGCATCATGGCTAGTATAGGATCCGGTGAGCCTTCGGGAAGGGGGGCCGAACACCTGATCCTCTCCGCCTTTCTTCTCCAGTACTGGCCAAGAGCGATTTTTTCAGAATGATGTTGTGACAAATAAAAAGACAGCATGTTCGGCCGCAGAATTACTTACGTGGGTATCTAGACGGTTGCCGTTGAGACCCGCATCCTCGGTGGTGTCCGGACACTTTATTCGTGATCCGAAGAACAATCCATACATCTCTTTGAGCGTCACGCCGAAGAATTGCTGAATAGTTCGCGGTCCTTCCAGGTTGAACTCCCACATACGGAGAGATTGACGCTGGCATGGCAGGACCCGACGAACTTGCATAACTTGCATTACCTTGACAAGACTGGCATCCCTCTTGAGGAGATCTCGGATGCGACTTTGTAATGTTAGCACGTCATTAACTGGCCCCCAGTCCAGCCCCTTGTTGACCCATGACGCCAGTTGCGGTGGAGGGCCCGAGCGGAAGGCGGGGGCAGCTGCCCACTTTGTACCTCGGGGAGCTGTGATGTAAAACCACTCCCGCTGCCATAAGTTGGACACCTCCGGGAAGGAACCCTTTGGCCATAGAGCATCGGCGCCTTTGCTTATTATGGCACCTCCGCATTCTGCGTGTCGCCCATCGATCGTCTTCAGCTTCACATTGAAGGTCTTGAACCATAAGCCGAAGTGTGGGGTGATGCGGAGGAAGGCCTCACACACGACGATAAACGACGAGATGTGAAGGATGGAATCTGGAGATAGATCGTGGAAATCGAGCCCATAATAGAACATAAGCCCTCTAACAAAGGGATCAAGACTAAAGCCTAGCCCTCGGAGGAAGTGGGAAACAAATACGACACTCTCGTTGGGTTCGGGAGTGGGGATGACATGCCCTTGAGCAGGCAGCCTGTGCGGGATTTCGGCGGTCAGACACCTGGCTTCCCTTAGCTTCTTGATGTCCTCCTCTGTGACAGAGGAGGCCATCCACCGACCTTGAAGGTTGAATCAGGACATGGTTGAAGGTCCGAAGTGCTTAGCCTGAGCCTTGGGTGTTGGAACTCGAGGTGGGGGAAGGGAAGGATCGAGCGTGAGAAGAAAAGGACAGGCCTTGGCCCCTTTATAAAGAGGGTGAATATCAAGCGCCCTCCACGTGGCCGTTTGGAACTTGCCTAAAATCGAGGAGTCATACTAACAAGCACGATTGGGTTACCCACACCCGTATTGATGAGAATCCCGTGATAAGGGGAACACGATCTCTGCTTCGACAAGACGTGCCAATAAAACCGCCTCGCAACACGTGTAGTGGCAGGCTGGGAAAAAGGGTTCGTAATGACCGGACCATGGCAGGATGTCACGTTATGAAAAGTTGTCAGCAGATTAGATTTGTGGAATATTATACTCTCTACGGTGGTATGTGGAATTTGTTTTACAGAGCCGGACACGATCCTTGTGTTCAAAATCTTCTATGGAGTATTCGGAGAAGGAACCCGCCTTGCAATGCCGAAGACAATCTGCGCGCCGGACTCATCGTCATTGAAGCCTGGTTCAGGGGCTACTGAGGGATTCCTGGATTAGGGGGGTCCTCGGACAGCCGGACTATATACTTTGGCCGGACTGTTGGACTATGAAGATACAAGATTGAAGACTTCGTCCCGTGTCCGGGTGGGACTCTCCTTTGCGTGGAATGCAAGCTTGGCGATTCGGATATACAGATCTCCTTCTCTGTAACCGACTCTGTGTAACCCTAGGCCCCTCCGGTGTCTATATAAACCGGAGGGTTTAGTCCGTAGGACAACAACAATCAGAATCATAGGCTAGCTTCTAGGGTTTAGCCTCTACGATCTCGTGGTAGATCAGTTCTTGTAATACTCATATCATCAAGATCAATCAAGCAGGAAGTAGGGTATTACCTCCATCGAGAGGGCCCGAACCTGGGTAAACATTGTGTCCCCCGCCTCCTGTTACCATTAGCCTTAGACGCACAGTTTGGGACCCGAGATCCGCCGGTTTTGACACCGACAGCGGCCACGACGGCGGAAACCCACCAGGCAGAGTCCTCCGTCGCAAGGAGGAGCACGAGAAGGCGACCGCTACCAAGGACGCTGAGCTGAAGGCGACCGTCACCAAGGTCGCTGATCTAGAGAAGGCGCTTCAGGACCACGACCGTGCCAGCACCAGGGAGCGGCACGGTATGTTGCTCGAAGCGCACCACCTGGACGATACCTTCGCCAGTAAGTGCTTATTTTTAATTCTATCGGGTTGAGGAGCTGGCTTCTTTTTCTGTTCGTCGCTGACTTGTCCTGCCCTTCTTTTGGCAGGGCAGTTCCCGGAGACGCACAGGGTGGCGGAGGAAGCCGTTCGCTTCCAAGGGTCACCACAGGGGGTTGTGGGCGCCGGGACTAACCCGCACGTCACATGGACTTTCTCGGAGATTATGGCCGCCGCCGAGGCTCGTCTGCAAATCTTGGGTGAGCAGATGGCGCCGGTCTCTGAGGCCGGCGCCGGGATTATGACGGCCCTCTAGCCTGGCGCGGTCGTGCCAAATAGCTTCACGCGGCTGGCGCAGTGGTTGGAGGCTGGGCCAGCGCGGCTGCACGCGTGGCGCGTCTCCGCCGCTCGTGCCGATGCCGAGATGGCGCTCATGTTCATGATGTCCTGGTACCCGGACCTAGCGCTGGATCAGCTGATGGGCCAGCAAGCCGGCACGGAGCGCCAGCTGCAGGTAGAGGCCGGCCGGATCACAGCTCGGGCCAGCTACATAGCTGGGTTCTCGATGCACGACGAGTTCCAGCTGGAAAGAACAGATGGCGGCAAAGCCGTTCCTCCCGATGACTTTGGCATGCAGCTGGACAACCCGGAGGGCAGCTCTGAGGAGTCGGGTCCTTACGAGGACGAGGACGCCGGGCTGGAAGACACCGGAGCCTCGGTGAACCCGGAGGCCACCGAGGGGGAGCCGGCAGCTGCGCGACCCGGCACTAGGGCTGTCTGAGGCTGAAGCCACTCTGTTTTATCTTTTCAACATTTTTTGTTAAATAGCAGGTCCACCCACCCACTTGGGTGTTTAGGTGTAATGTAATGAACTCTGGCCTTAGGCCTGTTTTATCCATGATGTAAATATTTCGTGAGTGTTTGCGTTTTGCTTTCTGTTTTTCGAGCCGTTTTCTTGCTCGCCCCCCTCTTTGGGCCTCTCCCCCGCGAGTCGAATAGCCGGGTTCCGGTCTATGACAAGGAGTTCGGTCCTAGGAAGGAGCACGCGGTACTTAGGCTTTTCAAACGGTGAGCGTGAACGAAACACCCACCGGGCCGGCTGGCGGCAACCGGCAAAGCCGGCTATCGAGCAGCCGGTCGTGCGGTAAGTTAAGGTGGCGGGGCCGGGTTGGCCAATCCGGTGGACCCAACTTAGTATTTCGCAATGTGTTGGTGCTTTGGCCCATGTTTCTCGCCGGCCAACAACCGAAGCCGGTTCTGTGGCATAGGGTGAAGTGGAGGGTCGCGGCAACTTGAACATGCCGAGATGTGCTAAGGAAGGCGGCGGGTGGTGGCCAAGCCAGCCAGCCCCCGAGCCCCCGGGTTGAGCGAGTCAACCCGGCGGTGGCGGTTTTTTGAGAAAAAATGCACAAACGTGTGGAACACAATAACTTGGCTGGAAAGGGCAGCCCACGAGCGTCGTTCGAGGATCGACCCCATAGTTTTTCATGCGGATACAAAAGGTAGTGATACATATGTGCACACGGCTAACTGTAAAATGAGCGGAGGAGCTCTGCATTCCACGGCCAGGTTGTTTCTTCGCCGGCGGTGTCTCTCTTGCACTTGTTCGTCTTACGGGCATCGATGAGGTAGTAGGCGTTGCGGTCACATAGGGCCTTGCTGACGATGAAGGGGCCTTCCCATGGGGAGGCCAATTTGTGCTGACTGGCTTGCTGCTGGATAAGCCGAAGGACGAGGTCTCCCTTGCGGAACGCGAGGGGATTGATCTTCTTGCTGTGGTAGTGCCTTAGGCCCTACTGGTAGATGGCAGATTGGCTAAGTGCCAAAAGGCATACTTCCTCGAGTAGGTCGACGCCGTCTTCGCAGGCTTCCTTGGCTTCGGCTTCGGTGTACATCCCGACTCGCGGTGAGTCGAACTCGATGTCGGTTGGGATGACGACTTCTGCTCCGTAGGCAAGGAAGAACGGGGTGAACCCGATCGACCGGTTTGGCGTTGTTTGTAGACTCCAGAGGATAGCCGGCAACTCATCAAGCCAGCTGCAGGGTGAACGGACGAGCAGCTCAACAAGCCGCGGCTTGATGCCGGATAGGATGAGGCTGTTGGCCCGCTCGACCAGACTGTTGGACTGAGGGTGGGCCACGGAGGCCAAGTCGACGCGGATGCCGGAGATGGAGCAATACTGCGCGAGCGCGCCCTTGGTGAAGTTGGTGTCATTTTCCGTGATGATGATGTGCGGGATGCCGTGGCGCACCACGATGTCCTTAACGAACCGGACGGCCGTCGGCCCGTCCAACTTCTTGATTGGTCGTGCCTCGATCCACTTGGTGAACTTGTCCACCGCCACCAGCAAGTGCGTCATGCCGCCTCGAGTGGTCTTGAAAGGCCCTACCATATCCAGTCCCCAGACCGCGAAGGGCCAGGTGATCGGGATGGTTCACAGTGCTGAAGCCGACTGGTGGCTGCGCTTGCTAAAGCGCTGGCATCCCTCACACTTGAGGATAAGCGACTCGGCGTCTTAGAGGGCCGTGGGCCAATAGAAACCATGGCGAAAAGCCTTGGCCACCAAGGACCTCGAGGCGGCGTGGTGCCCGCACTCGCCCTGGTGTATGTCGAGGAGGATCTCTATGCCCTTGTCCTGCTCGACGCAGCGTTGGAAAACACCCGTCGAGCTGTGCTTGACGAGCTCGTTGTTGATGATGTTGTAGGCGGACGCCCGACATTGCACTTGCCGGGCCTTGGTTTCGTCCATGGGGAGGACTCCGTTCTCCAGGAACTCTGAGATTGGCAGGGCCCATGATGGAGCCGTCACTATGGCAAAGACGGCCACCGTGGCGGGCTCTGGAGCAGCAGCCCCCGGGTTGGGGATGACGGCAGTCGGGTTGAGCATGGCAGCCCCTGGGCTGGGTTCAGCAGTCCCCGGTGTCGGTGTCAAAACTGGCAGATCTCGGGTAGGGGTCCCGAACAACGCGTCTAAGGATCAAAGGTAACAGGAGGCAGGGGACACAATGTTTACCCATGTTTGGGCCCTCTTGATGGAGGTAATCCCCTACTTCCTGCTTGATTGATTGTCAGCGTCCTGGGAACGGGGGTCCCCAGACTTGCCTTCCTGCGGCCCACGGCGTGGCTCCACCAGTGGCCCTGTACGGCCCATCTTCACCAGCAAACACTCAAGACCCTCGCGAGGGGTCGAGCCTCGCGAGGCGGACGACGCAAGACCTCCTCGGGGGCGGCCTCACCAGGGCTGGCTCGCGATGGGTGGAGAGATCAAGGCAAGGGGCACCTCACGAGGTTCCTGTGACGCAAGCCATGGCGACTGGGGCCAGGCGGGCTCCAGCGCGCACAGTGTCCTCGTTTCCTCTTTGGTGCTAAAGAGGCAAGCGTAGGCGAGGAGTCCCGAGGCATCAGGCAAAGGTTTCCATATCAGTGCAACAAGACCAAGACCAGCAGGACAGCGGGACGGAGGTCACCGTGGAGCCCAGGACGGCGTCACCACCAGAGCCTTTGGCAGGCAAAGACCACCTTTAGTCAGGATAACTTGTACTAGTTGTCTCCTTTCAAATTTGGCCGTTGTGGCATCCCTTCTCGCCAGCATTTGGGAAGAGGACCAGGGCCTCTATAAATAGGGCTAGCCACCATAGTAGGAGGCAACTGATCGGAGGCCATTCAGATCATCCTCATCCACACAAACTCACCAAGCACAAGAGCACCTCTCCTCAGGAGGCTGTTCTTCCCTTGTAACTATTCTTCCTCAGCCCAAGAGGCAATCCACCACACCACACTGGAGTAGGGTATTACACCACATCGGTGGCCCGAACCAGTATAAATCTTATGTCCCTTTGTTCTGCGAGTTCGACGCGCTGAGCCTTGAGATCGCGGCGAGGGAGAGTGCTAGGGGGAGGAGAGATCTTCGTGCGCACCCCAGTGTTCGAACCTCAAGGGTTTTGCCAGAACCCGAAATCCGACATTTGGCGCGCCAGGTAGGGGTGCGTCGAAGCCTCTCTTCCATCAGCAGACCTGCCAGTACTCTACAGTGCCGATGACCGGCGACCTGAGGGCCAACGTTGACCACTGGGCGGCCTGGCCAGCCCGTGTGGCATCGACCTCCCAAGAAGACCCCAACTCCGCGCCTCGGGCAGCACGCGCGCCGCTAAACGCTGCGGGGAGCGGGCGGCGCGGCCCAACGCCGTCCACCCTTACCCCGCGGCGCGCGCGGGCAGCCGCAAGGGCCTCAAGCTACGCCGCGGCAATGGCGCCGCACACCCTGCGGGAACAAGCGAACACGAGGGCCGCACTCATAGTGGCACGGGAGCTGTTGCGGTGCCGACTGATGGAGAATGGCTGAGATGCATTGTTGGAGCTCGTCGCCGAGCTATTAGATGCCGCAGCCAGGGGAGCGCCGCCTTTCTGCTCCTTGCTTATGCCTCAGGTTGCGGCCTGATCGCACGGCGGGCCTTGCCGCGCCCGCGAGCCCCCGGGCGCACCAGGAGGTTTCGTCGACATCGGCGCAACCAGCGGCGCCAGACGCCCAACCGCACCTGTGCCACCCCCGATAGGCGCAACACGAGCGTTGCCACCCATGGCCCCTGCAGGATGCCGCCCTACCATCCTCAGGGTGGCACACCGGGCCGGGTGACATGGAGCGCGGGGCACTTCGGCGAGGTTTTCGGGGCGACGGCTTCGGAGACCTACGTGCCCTGCATGATGGACCAGGAATACACGCCGGAAGATAATCCTGGCTCGTTCCTCGAGCCAGGCTGGGAAGAGGAGGTGCTAGAACTTGAGGCCTTCCATGAGCCACCCGGGAGCCTCGCCGACCATGCCGATGACAACAGCTACAGGGTACCGCTAATCTCTCAGGAGCAGGCTTACGCTAACCATGGGTCGCAAGTGGATTAGGTCACAGCGATGGACGACGGCCCCAGCACGGCAGTCCCCCTTCCACCAAGGGGAGCGCACTTGGGGATGCAAGGAAGGATCCGGGAGCAAGACCCCTCCCCGCATCGCATGGAGCAAGGCGTCGCCCGGAGATAGGCCCTCTGTCGGGGAGGCGCTGGTGAGCCATCCCCCCGGAAGAGGGCCCGTGGTCGCCGCTAGCATCCCCTTTGCCCCTTGGCATCGTCCTGGTTTCCAGACGCCCCAATGGTGGTCGAGGGTGGCGCAAGGCGGGGCCCTCGTCTGGTGATATGAAGCAAGGCTCACGCCTGTGAAGGTCTCCGCTCGTGACACTCTCACGTAATAATGAGTGGGGTTGTACACGCCCCGGAGTGCCGCCCTCGGGCCTCGGGGGCTCCCGCTGAGGGAGTCCTGGACTAAGGGGTCCTCGGGCGTCCGGCCTGTTAACTATGGGCCGGACTGATGGGCTGTGAAGATATGAAGACCGAAGACGGCACCCGTGTCCGAATGGGACTCTCCTTGGCGTGGAAGACAGGCTTGGCGACTGGATATGTAGATTCCTTTCTTTGTAACCGACCTTGTGTGACCCTAGATCCTCCCGGTGTCTATATAAACCGGAGGACTTAGTCCGGAGGGGGAGATACCCATTCATAGTCATACAGGCTAGACTTCTAGGGTTTAGCCATTACGATCTCGTGGTAGATCAACTCTTGTAATACTCATATTCATCAAGATCAATCAAGCAGGAAGTAGGGTATTACCTCCATAGAGAGGGCCCGAACCTGGTAAACATCGTGTCCCCTGTCTCCTGTTACCATCGACCTTAGACGCACAGTTCGGGACCCCCTACCCGAGATCCGCCGGTTTTGACACCGACATTGGTGCTTTCATTGAGGGTTCCACTGTGCCATCGATGATAGGATCGATGACTCGCCTCGTCTTTAAAGACAATATCACCGCCAGAGGAGAATTGGCCCCAGGCCAAACCCTCCGGCTGGGCGGCTTTACCATGACCGCCCGTTCGGCGGCTAAGCCAAAGATGACCTCTCGGGCCTTCGAAAATCCCCTTCGTATCGACTCCAAACACTCCAAGCAGATGGATCTGGCGGATTTTTTGTCTTTAAACGAGCTCCTTGATCGCATCGCCGCCCTGGGAATCGCCACAGATTACGATCGGATCGGGCTTAAACCCGACCAAAGAGAAATCAAATCTCCACCGGTCACCCACCAGATAGCGGCAGTCAAGGAGCAAGACGGCAACTCTTCCCATATACTAAAGACGGACTATGTCCAGACCGCCGAACCTGCAGAGCCGGACACCCACCAGCAAAAGGAGGTGACCGGCCTTCCGAACATAGAATCGGACGGCGGGCATAAGCAATCAGAAGATACTCCGGAGCCCGTACTCTTGAGTCTGGAAAACCTTTGGACTCCGGATCATCGACCGGGTCAGGGTCCGAATCCAATTCCACCCACCCACCCAGACATAAGCGCTCTCATGAGCATACAATAGCAGTCTCAGGAAACGGTCCACCACTTCTGGGCCAGATTCCTCCTTGTCAAGGACAAGGTTAAAGATTGCCGTGACGAGGACGCGATATTTGCGTTCTGCAACAATTGCACGAACGAAGGAATCCTCAACGCCATTAATCACCACCATATACTACACTTCGCTGACTTGGAAACTATCGTACAGAAGTACAGCGCAATGGAAAGCGCCTGGAGAGATCAGGTAGCTTGTTGGGAGCCATTGGTCCCAACTCAACTGCTGGTCCAGGCGAAAAGGGCACATCCTCGTGACACGCCTAGTCTAATAGCCAAGAAACATAAACCCATTATGCGGCATGGAACCGTTTTGGAGGGATGGCTCGATGGCCCATGCAAAATACACACAACACTGGATACCATCAAATCAAAATGAAGGAGTCCGATCAAGCTGCAATAGCATTCATTACCCCATATGGGCCATTCTGCTTCAACACCATGCCCTTCAGGCTTAAGAACGCCGACGTCACATACCAACGCATGATTCAAACATGCCTGGAGAAACAGATCGGCAAGACAGTTGAAGCCTATGTCGACGATGTCGTCATCAAAACCAGGCACGTCGAGACACTAATAGACGACTTACGTCTCACATTCGACAACCTCCGCGCGTATGACATTAAGCTCAATCTGGAAAAGTACGTCTTCAGCGTCCCCACTGGAAAACTGCTGGGCTTCATCGTTTCCAACAGAGGAATTGAAGCAAATCCAGCCAAAATCCGAGCTCTATCACAATTGGCTACGTCAACAGACCTTAAACAAGTCCAAAAACTCGCGGGTTGCGTGGCAGCTCTAAGCCGCTTTATCTCTAGATTGGGAGAAAAGACACTGCCACTCTATCGCCTTGTACGGCGAACCGATCACTTCGAGTGGACGAACACGGCAACAACTGGACTGGAAGAAATAAAAACCCTTCTGGCGAGCAACCCAATCCTGGCCGCGCCAAACATCGGTGAACCGATGTTATTATACATATCGGCAACACATCAAGTGGTGAGCGCCATGCTCGTCGTTGAACGAGAACAGGACGGACACAAATTCCCGCTTCAGAAGCCAGTATACTACGTATCCACTGTCCTCACTCCATGCAAATCCCGGTACCCCCATTATCAAAAGATAGCATACGCGGTCTTCGTGGCATCCCGAAAGCTCCGTCACTACTTCCAGGAGTGCTCGATTACGGTGGCTTCCGAAGTACCACTCAACGACATAATAAACAACCGCGATGACACGGGCCAGATTGCCAAATGGGCCATTGAGCTCCTTCCATTTGATATTACATACAAACCACGTCGAGCTATGAAATCCCAAGTACTGACTGACTTCTTCGCCGAATGGACAGAGGCCGAACTCCCTAAAGAGTACGACACATATTCCAATTGGGTTATGTACTTCGATGGCTCCAAAATGCTGGCAGGGCTAGGAGCGGGCGTCCTTTTAACGTCCCCTACTGGAGACGTCGTTCAGTACGTACTCCAAATACTATACACAGACTCCAACAACGTAGCCGAATACGAGGCCTTATTGCACGGTCTCCGGATGGCTGTCTCCATAGGCATACAACGCCTGGAAGTGCGCGGGGACTCAAACCTCGCAATATCTCAAATAAATGGAGACTTCGATGCCAAAGATCCGAAGATGGCAGCTTATCATAATGCCATCATAAAAATGTCGGCTCGGTTCAAGGGGCTCGAGTTCCATCATGTGGCTCGAGAGAGTAATCAAGCGGCGGACGTTCTTGCTCGTATCGGCGCTAAGCGCGACCCCATCCCACCTAATATCTTTTTGGAAAGGCTTTTTAAGCCATCCATGGTGTGGCAGGGGGAAAACGGCAACACTAGTCCGGACTCGAACATAACCCCAGATTCCGAAAACACCGACATCATCAGAGGCTCAGCCACCGAAATAACACCATCGGCGCATCTCATCATGGTAGTAATTGCCCCATGGACCGAACCCTTCCTGGCCTACGTTAACAGGAAGGAGCTTCCTGAGGACCAGAATGAGGCCCGCCGCATTGTCCGGCGTTCGAAGGCCTACAAGGTTCACGACGGGGAGCTCTATAAGAAAAGCGCTACTGGAGTCCTTCAAAGACGTATCTCCGAGGAGGAGGGGCGGCAGCTACTGGCTGAGATTCATGCCGGCCTCGGTGGGCACCACGCCGCAGCTCGGGCCCTTGTTAGCAAGGCCTTCCGTACAGGATTCTATTGGCCGACGGCCCGAGCGGATGCACAGGACCTTGTCCAACGTTGCGTTGGATGCCAACTCTTCGCCAACCAAAGCCATATGCCCCCCACCACCCTACAAACAATCCCCATCACTTGGCCTTTTGCGGTCTGGGGACTGGATATGGTTGGACCCCTTAAAGGAGGAAGCCATAGGAAAAAAATATTTGCTAGTCATGTTGGACAAATTCACCAAGTGGATAGAGGCTAAACCAGTTAAAATAGCCGAGTCTGGGCCAGTAATAGACTTTATATCCGGCGTTGTACACCGTTACGGTGTTCCACACAACATCATAACTAATAACGGCTCCAATTTCATAGCCGCCGAAGTGAAAACCTGGTGCGCTAATCTGGGCATCAAGCTCGCTTACGCCTCTGTATATCATCCACAAACAAACGGTCAAGTCGAAAGAGCCAATGGTCTTATTATGAGCGGCATTAAGCCTAGACTAGTGCGGTCTTTGAAAGAGTTAGACAAGCACTGGGTTGAGGAGCTCGACTCCTTACTCTGGGGGCTGCGGACCACGCCCAATCGCACTACCGGATTCACACCTTTCTTCATGGTGTACGGCGCAGAGGCAGTACTACCCTGCGACATTATTCATGACTCACCTCAAGTGCGCATGTACGAAGAGAGAGAGGCCGAGCTCGATCGACAGGACAGCTTAGATGCCCTGGAGGAGGAGCGCGACGTCGCAAAAGCCCGTTCCGCATTTTATCAACAGCAGGCTCGCAGGTATCAAAGCAGAGAGGTGCGGGCCAAAACTTACAACATTGGCGAACTCTTTCTGTGCCTGCCAGAGAAGAAAAGGGACAAACTCAAGCCCAAGTGGGAGGGTCCCTTCATCATCGACGAAGTTCTCACCGGAGGGGCGTACCGCCTGCGTGATGCGTCGGACAATCGATTAGAGCCGAACCCCTGGAACGCGGCCAGACTCTGAAGATTCTATGCCTAGCGCGGAAATCTTTGTTCGTCTCCTTCCCCCTATTTTCCATTATTTTTCTCTCTCTTTTCGTTTTTATTTTTAGCTTTAAAAGCTTTCGTGCGGTTAGACCGTACACCCCCGACGCATACGTCTTGAAGTATGTACGTCTATTATACCTGGGGGCTTCTTGGACAGAAGCTTGCTATTGTTATTTTCCGAGCATCAAGCTCCTCACATATGTGTTTTTTTCCATATGTAACTTTTCTTTGCCATTATATACATCGATATGACTTAAGTTTTGGCCAAGCTGGGTTGCCTTGCTCCTGTGCTTATGCCCTATGTTAGGACCGGATTTTCGGGATATTAATTTCCCAGAAAACGGCCTTTGTGCTCACCAGCCCCAGGATTACTGTTAGCTGATGAGGCACCAACTTGATACAAGAATTCCAAGCAAAGTACAAAATATGTAGTACAAGACCATTGTGGCCTAGGAGTACAACACTTGGTTTCTGGTGGTTGATGGCGGAAGCGGTTTGTGGTACATCTGCGTCTATGGGACTCCATTTCCCACAAGAACAGCTGACCAGGATAACTCCTATCTTCGCGAGGCTGCTATCATCATTGCATAGGTTCCGGGGCTGTCTTCGCAATGCTCTCTCCAAGCAAGGAATCTGGCCAAGACAATAGCCAGGGACAAGCCAGTGAGTACGTTTGAATGTACTCGCAACCATCAAGAACACGGGTATAATATCACAAGGGGTAATCATGCTCCGAAATATTTATGATCATAACGACTGTCACGAAATAAACGAAATCCGTGATGCACGCATGCAGGTAAAATATGAACATGCAATACAGGAGTAGAAATAGAATGCACTGATCGAGTGTCTGAAATGACTCCTCGAGAGGGTGCAAATGAATTAACAATGCCGCAGTCGGGCGTCTGAACGACACCACATAAAGGGCTTATAAAGAATAATTAAACAACAAGCATGCCGCAGTCGGGCGTCTGAGCGACACCACATAAAGGGCTCATAAAGAATACTTAAATAACAAGCATGCCGCAGTCGGGCGTCTGAGCGACACCACATAAAGGGCTTATAAAGAATAATTAAATAACAAGCATGCCGCAGTCGGGCGTCTGAGCGACACCACATAAAGGGCTTATAAAGAATAATTAAATAACAAGCATGCCGCAGTCGGGCGTCTGAGCGACACCACATAAAGGGCTTATATAAGAATAATCACAGTGAATATCCAGGAGGTAGAACCGTCCCAGGGATACTCAATAATTCAAATAAAGTAACTGGTTAGTCCACAATAATAATAATAATCATAATCCTCATGTGTCATAGGTCATAATCAATATTCTAGTATAGCCGTTTCTCCATCCGAAGACCGTCACTATGTTCTAGTTTAGCCGTTTCTCCATCCGAAGACCGTCACTATGATCCAGTTTAGCCGTTTCTCCATCCGAAGACCATCACTATGATCCAGTTTAGCCGTTTCTCCATCCGAATACCGTCACTAGACCCATCTCAGACTGAAGTCCTTACCCATGAACATGGCTATCCGAATAGATATAACCTCTACAGAGGGTGTACTCTTTACCCACGAGTAACGGATTTATTTAGTCCATCGGGACTAATTCCGCCTACGGCCTTTTAATTGAAAACACGCCTGACCTGCACACACCAGCTTAACTTACCGGTGTCTGGAATCACCCACAACACCTGTCAAGCCAAACTCTAAGTGGGGAGGCTACAACCTCGACGTAGCATGGGATCAAATTTATATCGCGCGCTCTAAGGGGTGCCCCCCTCTCGGTCCCAACCGGAAACACCCATGCCCCCGGACCAGGTGGCATGCCTACCGGATGCATCCGGTATCTTCCACCGTGGCCTCTTTGTACGGTGTGTGCTTTGGTAAGGGGTTGACAACTTACTGAACCGTACCCTACCTGCGGCAGGGACAAGTGGTAGTACAAAACAAGTAGGGGAAGTTACCGAACAAGACTCAACCTACGGCCGACTCAGGAAGACCAAGTATTCTCCGAATGATTAGCATGAAAAAAAATATTTCCATCAACAGACAGAATCACCGCTCATCAAACCTCATCATGCCATTCCGGACACACTCGTCATCGACGAAGAATTAGGGACAAGCTCGTGTCTACCCAAGACCATGACTTTCCCGGCTTCCTGCCGGTATGCATGAAAAGCTCGCGAGGATGATCACTATCACCAGCATAACCATTTCTAACAGTAAAGCATCTCCAATATGTACTCATGTGTGTGACTTTATCGTCACATAAAAACAACGTATGCTCCAAGTGAAGGTGGTGTTGTAACCGTATCAAAACACCACACAAAAATATTATGCCAGAGTTCAGAATCTTGCCTTCAAGAGTATGCAAGGGGTGCACTTTTTGAAAGTTTTCTTCTCTCTCCATTTCCTATTTTGAAAAAATATTCAAATAACAAATATTTCAAAAACAGTACAAAAAGTTGTCCCAAATATTTTTGAAATAAATCTTAAAATAAACTAGATGAAATTTGAGAGAGGTAGGAAAAAGAATCAACTCATTTGGAGTTCTATTTTTAAAGATATAGCTAGTCAAAGTTTGGTCAAAGTTTTGTTTTTAATAAAACCAGAAAAAGGAAAACGCTTTGATACAGAATACGCTTTCGGGGTAGGGGATACGTACTCGAGGATATATGCTTCCACTTAAGCCAGCGTGGGTGGCGCGTGGGTCACTGACAGTGGGTCCAGGGGGGCCACTGGTCAGGTTTGACTAGTCCCCCTCTCCCTCCTCTCTCTCTCTGCCCGAGCGGAGGCGGGACTCCGGCGATCGCCGTCGACGAACAGCAGCTCCCCACGGGTATACGAGGGCGGGGATGGACCTGCCAGACCGGGGCGGTCCTCCCGGTGGTCGTTGGGTCGACGGTGGTGGGAGGAGTCGCCAGCGGCGAGCTCCGCGGTGGAGGGGGCTACGGGAGTGAATGGGGGTTTGGGCTCTGGTGGTTTCCAATCGAGGCTGAGGCGCTGGGCAGCTCCGCAAGAACAAGGGGAAGCGGGTGGTGGTGTTGGATGGGTGGGGGATTATCTGGTTGCGACGAACGGCACCGGAAGGCAGCGGCGGCCGAACAGGCCGGAGGTGGGGGAGATGGCCTCTTCTGGTCAATCCACGGCTAGGGGAGCACTAGGGGGGAGGCCTGAGGTCGCCTGAGCGCTCGGAGGGGCTCGGGGCCTCCTTTTATAGGCGTTCGAGGCTGGTCCTGCGGCGGCCGTGGATAAGAACGCCGGCGACCGTCGCTTTGTAGCCGGAGGGCGACGTAGCGGCGACGAGCGCGTGCCGACGGGTTCCAGGATAAGCTCGAGCTGCTCCAGGGGGTAGCTGGCGCGCTGGTGTGGCTTGGGCGGCGCCGTCCGTGGCAGGAGCTCACTGCCGACGCCGGCGTGCCGCCAAGGGAGCCCTGACGGCGGCGCTGTAGGGCGCCAGAGGTGGCTTGGAGTGTTCTGGCGAGTGGGCGAGGGCAGGGCGTGGCTCTACAGGCGAGCAAGGGCCAGGGGCGGGACGCGGCAAGGGCGGCAGTGCGACGCGGCGACTCGGTGCGCGCGCGTGCAAAACGTGCGCTCTGGGCGCGCCCAGAGCACGCACGGGACATGTTCGACGAAATGCCAGGTCAGCCTAGAGTGCTAGAGGGAGGCTGGCAATTAACAGGACTAGGTTAGGAGTAGCTAGGATCTTAGTGGACAAGGTTGCTGGGTCAGAGGATCAAGTACATAGTGCAAACTAAAACTCATGTCAAAACTGACTGTGCACACCAAGTGTTCGACAGAATGCTATGTGCATCTAGGCAACTCTTGGAGTGGCCAAAAACTCCAGATCAGGGTCTCCCTGGATGTAGGTGATGATGGCAAGATCATTTGGGCAAAACCAGAAACTTGCTAGTGCAAGTTTTGCAAAACTACAGTTTTGGACAGAAAGAAAAAGGTCTCATTGCATGCACTTAAAATCCTCCAATGGGTCCACTCTCCTGTACTTAAGGGTTTTGCAGGGAGGGCTACAAGCAGGAAAAAGTTCAGGGGCACTAGAGTAAAATAAAATAGGGTTGCAGTACAAATCACCAAACTGGACCAGAATGAAAAAGAGGTTGATTCACTCAAATTTTTCAAAGAACAACACTGGGTTTTTAGCATAAAGTTGAATTATATGCATCTACTGACATCTCCAAACACTTGGAAGAATTTTTAAAGGAATACTTAAATAGGTTGTAGTGCAAAAATGCCTACTGGACTAGATTTGAAAAGTTGATGTAGAGCTCAAAATCTCCAATAACCAAAAGATATTTTTGCATAAAAGTGATGTGGAAACATCACATGACATCCCCAAATTTTGGTGGAAATTTTAAATGCATTTGCCAAATGGTTGCAGTGCAAAACAGGCTCCAAATTTATGAAAGATCATTTTAAAAGAGTAAAGCTCAAGAAAAAGAAAACCTTGCAATTAAATCCACTGATAAAGAATTGTTTCATAGAGAGAGCATACAAGTCCAATAATACTTTTGGAAAGTTTCCACTTGAGGTAAAAACCCACAATATCAAAAGGGTAAATCTAGACAAATGGAAAAGTTCAATTTCCTGGCAAAATTTTAATTAATAAAACAAGGTCAAAATTTTGGGGTGTCACACCCTACGTTCGGCTAGGGCATAAAGGGAGCACCTCTGCAATTGTTACTGCCGGGTCATCCGGATGTGTACCTCAGACTGGGTGAAGCCGAAAGCTAGCGTTCTTAAGGGAATATTCGGTCGATGAACTAAAGATGTTTTTTGCATTCGTCCCATCGTGAACCCCCAGAAGCTATACACATTGTGATTTCTTCATCACAGTTCGGACATGCACATCGATGCATGCACACCCAGGGAAAGGAACCCTTAACAGAACTATTCTCCCTGGAAGATGTTTCTTACACTCTTAATGTAATATAACATAACTAGCCAGATAATTGTCTGTTCAAGCAACTATGACCCCTACGCCTGGTCTTCATGCATACCCGGTCGACTCGGCGGTTCTGGTATTCGGAAACACTCCGCACCTTCGGGTCGAGAGGTTGAAGCGAAAAGGTCCGCCATGACAATCGTTTTCAGCTAGAGCTACATATGCAAAGGAAAGTACATAGTCATTTGGACTCAAAAACTTCCTCCTCTATGTCGTCCAATAGGCTGCTTAACTTACAATCCTGCTGGGAATACGTGGCAGCTACTTCTACTTGGTTATATACTAAACTAACGGGAATTTCTTCCCCATTCGACCCTAGCGGTCCGATCCGGGCCATGTGGTTCGGATCCAGCTTGGTATATCGTGTTTTTACCATGTCCCAGGCCTCTCGCGCACCCTCTCGGCAAGCCGATATCTTCCATAGTCAGATACGCCGCCACGCTCCCTTGAACAGCTCTACAAGCTTCTCCATACTCCCTGGAGGGGAGTCGGATGGCCATAAGGCCTTGGCTACACTCCGCATTGCCTGCCGAGCTTGCTCGTGCAACTACGACAGCCCTTGCAGGAGATCACTTGATGATCCGGACACCTCCTCTTCGGTACGGCCCGTCAACACACCTGCAATCATAGCTATATCAGCTACTTTTACCTCTAATTTATTATAAAGTAAGATCCGGCCACGTACTGAATATGCCGCCTCGCAGCTTTTTATTCTCCTTCACGGAGTCGGCTAGCTGAGCCCGCACATCTTTCAGTTCTTCACCCAGTTTGGTGTTTGAGTCCTGGAGTTTGTTTTTCTCCTCTCTGACTCGGGCCAAGATACGCTCGGCTGCGGCGTGTAGTCTTTTTGCCTCTTTCTCTCCCGCTTGAGCGGTTTTCAACTTCTCTTCCAGTTGACCTTGATGATCCTATTATGAGATAAGCAACAGTATTAGCACAACTACTGTATAATTGTTATTCCTCGATGGAGGGGATCCTTACCAGAAGGTGCCTTCTTGGACTCTTTCAGTTCGGCGGTAGATGCATTTAGTTGTTTCCGACACTGCTCCAGCTCTTGAGCTAGCAGGTTGTTCCTCTCCGTCAGAACCTAGTTATACATCGATCCTTAAATCACTTGTGCCAACTGATTTCAGTCTCGGGGGCTACTAGCATGTGTTTATCCTTTTTGGACAAAATAATCCTTACCCGCACATGCGTTAAATGCTGCTTTGTGGCTTTGCCAAGCCCATCTCGAGCAGCTCGGATGTATGCGTCGGCCGAGCTGAAGGCATCAAACACCTCTTTCGAACAGCGGGGGTCTCGTAAAATGGCCCTAAAGCGCCGATGATTCATGGCGCTCTCCACTTCCGAGTTGGTGACGGACATATTTCCCGAGCCCTCGGTCGAAAGACAGTCCAGCGTCACTCCCATATCGGCCCCCGTCCTCTCGGCTAGGGCTGGATCCTGGCTAGGAGTATTACTGCCCGGACCCCCGGACACAGTCCGGCGGACTCTTTTCCTGATACGGGATGAACATGAAAGTCACAGTTGGATGCGACTATTAAAAAACATATTTGCAAACCCATACCTCTTTGACGAGGGCCCGACCGTGTCTTCGCCTGCCTTCCTCTTCGAAAGCTTGCCCGGTGCGGGAGCCGCTCTCTTCGGAGTCGCTCCTGGAGTAGCACGGTATGTCGAATGCCTCCCCTTCGAAGCACGAGACAGTGCGGTGGGTGAGGCGGAACGAGGGAATCCTTTCGGGGAAGATGCCTCGTGACTACTTACATGTGAAGCAGGGAGAAGACCGGGGTAATCGGCGATGATGGCCACTTCGGTGCCGTTGTAGCTTGCCTGGTAAAACACGCCATTCTCAAGCACCACAAATATATCAGGATCCTCTTCAAATCCAGGATCAAGGTCCTGATCATGGCCCTCGGGCTGCGGGGCGGGGCTGTAAAGCCCCTTGGAAGTCTTTCGTCGGTGCTGTTATAAATGGACGGGTTAATAAAGCTCAGGGAGAGGAATGAGTGGAGCAAAAGGTTGGGGACTCGCCCAGCTGGGAGGATTATACATGGAATATCCTTCTCTGTGCGTAATGTGCAGGAACTCCTCTTCCTCATCTTTGAACAGTTCGGCCAATATTTTGGCTAGGGCGGCAGGGGTGTCCGGACCCTTCCTGTTGCAGCGGGAGGTGTCATCTTCCCCATTGTAATTCCACATGGGAAGTCCTCTGTATTGGAGTGGCTGAACTCCCTGTACTATGGAGGCCGCCATCACTTCGACTATTGTGTACCCGGACTGGGCAAGCGTCCCGATCTTGCTCAGGAGTTGGCGAACTTCAGCACTATCTTCCTCCTCGAGGCTCAGAGGGCGCCAGCTGTGGCGCTTCTTCAGAGGGACACTCGCAAACTCGGGGAGGCCTCTCCGGACTGGATCTGGAAGTACGACGTCATCAATATAAAACCACTCAGAGGTCCACTCTTCAGACGCCTTCTTCAGCGTATCGGATAGGTGTCCGGTCTCGGCAATGCGCCATATTTTGGCTCCCCCACATCAAATATTGATCCTTCATGGTTACGCGGGACGAGGCAGAACAACTTTCTCCACAGTTCAAACTGGGCCTCAATACCTAGAAATAGTTCGCATAAAGCAACATAAGCCGCGATGTGCAGTTGGAGGCCATAATACTCCAGAAGCCCTCGGAGGAATGGGTGATGGGAAATCCCACGCCCCTCAGCAAATAGGGAACAAGGCACACTCGCTCTCCCGCAGACGGATTGGGGAAATCCTCCGCATGGGTTTTGTCGTTGAAGGAGGCCAATCCTGCTCGAATAGGGACCAGATCTGCAGGAAGGAGAAATCCCTGCGTTTGCAACTTCTCCAATTGGCTGTGGGGCACAGAGCACGAGTCTCACTCGCCTCTCTCTAGGTTGGAACGGGAGGAGGAGCGGGGAATGTTAGCCATGTTGGAGTGGTCTTTCCTGGCAGTCTCTGAGGATTTCCTCCGTGTGGTGCCGATTGGATCTGACGTCCTATCTCTTTAAATAGACGCTCTTTCTGGCATGGCTAAGGTGTTATTTGCAAAAAAGACCCTGACCATCCGCATTCGCCCGACACGTGGAAGCTGAAGACATAGAAGCACAGAAGCCAAAGGGTGTGGCATTGAATTAAAAGCCGAATACATTACTTGGAAGCCGTCGGAGGGGGAACCCGCCTTTCAATGCCGAAGACAATCTACGCACCGAACACCTCATCATTGAAGCCTGTTTCGCGGGCTACTGAGGGAGTCCTGGACTAAGGGGTCCTCGGGCGTCCGGCCTGTTAACTATGGGCCGGACTGATGGGCTGTGAAGATACGAAGACCGAAGACTGCACCCGTGTCCGGATGGGACTCTCCTTGGCGTGGAAGACAAGCTTGGCGACCGGATATGTAGATTCCTTTCTTTGTAACCGACCTTGTGTAACCTTAGATCCTCCCGGTGTCTATATAAACCGGAGGACTTAGTCCGGAGTGGGAGATACCCATTACCATAGTCATACAGGCTAGACTTCTAGGGTTTAGCCATTACGATTTTGTGGTAGATCAACTCTTGTAATACTCATATTCATGAAGATCAATCAAGCAGGAAGTAGGGTATTACCTCCATAGAGAGGGCCCGAACCTGGGTAAACATCGTGTCCCCTGTCTCCTGTTACCATTGACCTTAGACGCATAGTTCGGGACCCCCTACCCGAGATCCGCCGGTTTTGACACCGACACCCGCCCACGTCCTAGTGGAAGCACCATGCTCCGCGCTGGCCGTCGACACCGTCCCCCAATGACTATGCTCACGGTCTGTGAAAGCACTTAGATCCGCGCTAGTGAGAAAACTTGAAGACAAGAAGACTAGCTAGGTGCCGGACGCGGCTATTTGCTTCTCGCCTCTCTTTTTTGAAGCTCGAATTTGCAGCCTTTCGATCTTGGATTTAAAGTTGCGTTTTGATTTCGTTGGAAGCATCCTTTTTTGCTCGTGTTAACTCAGTGAGTTTCTGGATTCACGCTTTGTTTTGAGATTTTGCGTCCGTTGTCCCCCCCCCCTCTGAGCGCCTCGCGAGCGGGGGCTGGCAGCGGCGTACGCACACCATGCGCGCGTCCCGCCCTCACTAACATTCGCTCCTCGCGAGGCCCTCTCAGGTTGGCCGGCGGACCCCTCTGAAAACTAAAACTTTGTGAGCTCTCAAGGGGACCCTCCCCAGGAGATGTTCATAGGTACCAAGTCAGCCCGAAGCCCGACCAGACCAAAGTAAGTCACGACAGTAAGTTACGGCGGCAAACCCGCAAGGGGCTTGCAAGCACACAAGAGCGTGTTTTTTAACCTGCCTAAGGAGTAAAATGGTAGTCTATTTTACATAAGGGGCTCCCCCTTCCCAAAATGCTCTTACAATGTGAAGGGCCGGACCCAAGCTTTCGCATGCAGGTTCAAAACGAAGGAGCGCGGCCTCAGTCGGACATGGCGCCCACCTCATCTCCCGAACCGCTCCCGGATAGACTGCTGGCGCCGTCACCAGTGTTATCTTCGTCGTCATTAACCACGGCGCCCTCATCTCCCGCGACCACCACCACGTTATCGTCGGAAGCAAAGGCCCTAACCAGAGCGTCCACCTTGTCGTCCACCCAGCGCACTAGGTTGCCTCGCATGGCCTCAGGCACTGGGGCAATAGTGGCGTAAAAGTCAAAGTTAGGATTGGTGTTCAGGAGATGGCTGAAGACACGGGAGAATGCGCGCCCGAGAAGGCCTCGACTCTTTTCGTCCACAAGCTCGCGAGCCCTCTCAGCACGGCTCTCCAGGCGCGTCACAACATTAGTGAAGAAGCGGAGATGGCTGGCGTAATCCTCGGTGTGGGGATGAGGGGCATGCTCATCGCAGATGGTACCAAGCGCCTGGTTGGCCTTCGTCCTGAGGTCCCAAAGCATGGGAGCGTGCTCGCACAGTAGCGTTTGCCGGTGAAGTGCCTCCTCCCTGCTCTGCTACGCGAAGGACTCGGCGCTGGGAACCCGCCACTAAAGAGAGAGCAGCTCGGCATGGGCGGAGGCTTGCTTGGCCTGCACAAAGGTCAGGGCGGCCGAGGCGGCTTTCTCGCGCTGTTCCGCTTCAGCCAGCGCTGACTTGAGGGCAGTGGTCCTGCCCACAGCTTCGGCTTCCACGAGCATCAGCTTCAGGTCGTACCTGCCAACAAGGACCGCGCGAGCCTCGGCCACCCGGCGGTCGACCTCATCCTGAGCCTTGGCCTCACGCGCACCGACGGCATCCTCTACTTGGGCGACCTGGCGCTCCCTCGTCTCCAACCACTCGAGCTCGAGGCTGCGCTCCGTGGCCTCCAGCAGCAGTGCTTCTTCGCGCCTGAAGATCTCCTCCTCATCGGACGGTGCGCCCTTCATCGACGCTAAGGAGGCTTTGCGCGCCTCCACCTGCTGCTCCAAGGAGGTGTTCAAGGCCTGGAGCTCCCGCCTGCGCTCCTTGTCAATCGCGCGGTGATAGTCTGCCTCCCTGGCCTCCTCCAAGGCTCGGGCGCCGGCCTCACGCGAGGTTGCCAGGGATGCCTCGGCCTTCGCATTGGCATGCTCACATTGAAGGCGCCCGAGGTTGATAGCCACCTTCAGTTGATGCCACTCCTCCACCAGCCGGAGACCCTCGGCCTCAAGGCGCGCGTCAACATCCACGAGTTCTCCGCCGAGCCGGCTCATTGCGCCCATTGCCTCCTGAAAGAGCTCGTGGCGGACGACACTCCACTCGTGCGCAAACTTAAGCGCGCAACCAGGTCCGTCCCCCACAGCGGGGGTTGCCAACGGGATTCAAAGCGGCTCACCCCCTTTCAGTAGGGGGCCGGGGGCTGGCGCCTCCCGGGTCGCCGACCGGGCTTCGGCAGGGGCACGGATGGGTTGAGACCCGTCGCTTGAGGAAGAAGCCAGGATCGAAGTCATCCAGCCGCCGTCCATAACCAGAGGAGGAGCCCTTGGCATACTTGCCGCACCCCAGGCGAGGCCACAAAGGAGAGACGACAAAGGCACGGGCTCGAGGCGCCAGGCTAGCGTGTTTGCCTCTTCGGCCGACCTCGCGCCGGGTGCGGCATGCTGGCTTGGGGTGCTCAAGGCCAGCGGGGGATTCGAGGCAGGAGGAGTTTGCTTCCCGGGAGACTTGCCGCCTTAGCAGAAGGGGCCCTGAGGAGCCACAGTCAGGAGGGGAAGGAGCACTCGGGAAATTACAAAGATAAGGTACTCACTCGTCTATGGTGATATACTTCCTCTGCTTCAACGGCTGGAAGGCATCACTGCTGCAGCTTGGAGACCCTTTCCTCTTGCGGAGCGCATCGAAGTCCAGACGGAGCCGGCCGAAGCCTTGGACGCGGCAACCAGCACAGGACACGGCTGGTGAGGCGCCCGAGGAGACAACCTCGGGAGTGCTGGGCTGAGGGGAGCCCTCGGGATCCGCCTCATGATGACCTGCTGAGACCTCCGAGGCTTCGGCCTCAGGAGCAGCAGATCGCGTGGCCCCCTCGGCCGTCACCCCAGGGCAAGAGTCACGGGCTCCCGGGGATGGCACCTCCGGAGCCTCGAGCGGTGTCGACGCCTCAGAACCCGCGCCTCCGGCCTCCAGCGGTGATCGCCCCCTGCATCCACTCTTGGGGTAGGTTCGGCGCGGGCGGCAAGGAGGGGAACCACGGAGACACGGTTCTCGCGAGGTCCTTCAAGGCCGACTGGACGTAGCCCCCATTCATCAAAGGGGGGCATCTGCCCCGCGAACTCCACCCTGTTTGAGCAGCAGTACAAAAGACAACCCTCCTGCAACATATCGGGTGACAAGGGGTCGCCCGTCAGGACCTCGAGCACCGTTCTTCGCGCCTCGAGCGGAAGCCCCGACTCCTGAAGCCTCATGCGATCCTGGCCGCCGGACAGGGCCCACATCGGCCGGGAATGGCGCTGGAGTGGGGCGACGCGGCGTCGGAGGAACTCCTTCATCACCACGGGCGCAGTCACGCCGAGATCTTTCAGCCTCTTCAACCGGAGCCAGACGAAGGCAAGGCGGGGGCCGCGAGCTTCTTGTGGCCCCGGCCGGAGCTGGGAACGGCGGGCGCCAAAGGGGCGAGAGCAGGGGGCTGAGCACACCGATGTCCACAAACACCCACCGTGTCCGAAACTCGCTTGTGGATGGTGGAAGCTCAAAATCAATCCCCGAGCCGGCCATCGCAGCCACGGCCTGGAAGCTCAAGCATCCCGAGCACTGCCGAGGGCTAGCCAGGTACAGCGAGAAGAAATGGCGCAATAGGGCCATGGAAGGGGGAATGCCCACCATGGCCTCACAGACGAAAGCAAACACGGCAAGAAGGGAGACTGATTGGGGATCCAAGTGCAGCATATGGATCTGATAGCGGGAGAAGGCCAACCCACGATCCCCACGATCACAGGTAATGATGATTTTTCTCTGCATGCAGGAGGGACTCGTCAAGTCGGGCAATTGCCGAGGCAGCATGGGGAAGCGGAGACGCCCACGTCCCATCAATCGCCACGTGTCAACCGAGGGCACAGGCTGTTGGGGCCCGCGACGCTCCACACTTGCCCCTTGGCTTCACCTCGAAGCCAAGTCCGAGCGCGCCTTGGGCCCGGGGGCTACTGTCAGTGTCCTGGGAATGGGGGTCCCCAGACTTGCCTGCCTGCGGCCCACGGCGTGGCACCACCAGCGGCCCTGTACGGCCCATCTTCACCAGCAAACACTCAAGACCCTCACGAGGGGTTGAGCCTCGCGAGGTGGACGATGCAAGACCTCCTCGGGGGCGGCCTCACCAGGGCTGGCTCGCGAGGGGCAGAGAGATCAAGGCAAGGGGCACCTCGCGAGGTTCCTGTGACGCAAGCCATGACGACCGGGGCCAGGCGGGTGCAAGGCGGGTGCCAGCGCGCACAGTGTCCTCGTTTCCTCTTTGGTGCTAAAGAGGCAAGCGCAGGCGAGGAGTCCCGAGGCATGAGGCAAAGGTTTCCATATCAGTGCAACGAGACCAAGACCAGCAGGACGGCAGGACGGAGGTCATCATGGAGCCCAGGACGGCGTCACCACCAGAGCCTTTGGCAGGCGAAGACCACCTTTAGTGAGGATAACTTGTACTAGTTGTCTCCCTTCTGGCTGTTGTGGCATCCCTTCCCGCCAGCATTTGGGAAGAGGACCAGGGCCTCTACAAATAGGGCTAGCCACCACAGTAGGAGGCAACTGATCGGAGGCCATTCAGATCATCCTCATCCACATAAACTCACCAAGCACAAGATCACCTCTCCTCAGGAGGCTGTTCTTCCCTTGTAACTATTCTTCCTCAGCCCAAGAGGCAATCCACCACACCACACTGGACTAGGGTATTACACCACATCGATGGCCCGAACCAGTATAAATCTTGTGTCCCTTTGTTCTGCGAGTTCGACGCGTTGTGCCTTGAGATCGCGGTGAGGGAGAGTGCTAGGGGAAGGAGAGATCTTCGTGCGCACCCCAGTGTTCGAACCTCAAGGGTTTTGCCGGAACCCGAAATCCGACATTGACTTTGATGAGTATTAGGGTTACAAGAGTTGATCTACCTCGAGATCGTAATGGCTAAACCCTAGATGTCTAGCCTGTAAGGTTATGATCGTCTCTACGGACTAAACCCTCTGGTTTATATAGACACCGGAGGGGGCTAGGGTTGTACGGAGTCGGTTTATAGAGAAAGGAATCTTCATATCCAAACGCCAAGCTTGCCTTCCACGCAAAGGAGAGTCCTATCCAAACAGGGGGAAAGCCTTCCATCTTGTATCTTCACGGCCCACGAGTTTGGCCCATGTCGCATTGCCCGGTCGTCCGAGGACCCCGTAGTCCTGGACTCCCTCAGTAGCCCCTGAACCTGGCTTCAATGACGATGTATCTGGCATGCAGACTGTCTTCGGCATTGCAAGGTAGGTTCCTCCTCCGAACACTTCAAAATAGTTGATTACGAGAACTGTATCCGGCTTTGCATAATAACCACAACCCTCCACCGCTAGGGCACAATACTTAATAAAAACATGACACGTCTTTTACTGGTAATTTCCACGGGCGAGATGTCACATCCAGCCTTCCCATCATTTTGAATTGTTTCTCCCGTTTCGCGTTTCAAGACACAGTCTCCGGTGACACGTCTTGTCAAAGCAAAAGATCGTGTCCCCTTATTACGGGATTCCCATCAATACAGGTTTGGCTAATCCAACCATGCTATTCGCATGACCCCTAGGGAACAGGCGAGTTTTAAGGCTTAAGGGAGGGGGACGCTTGATATTCGTAGTCCATATAAGTGGATAGTATCCAGCTCTTCCACCCTATGCCTCATTCTCTCTCTGACTTTCCATCCTCGAGCTCCAGCGCCCAAGTTCCAAGCTTTTCTCCCCTCTGCAACTCCTCCGACTATGGCCGGCTCTCAAGGCAAGTGGATGGCCTTCTCTGTCACGGAGGAGAACATCAAGGAGCTGCGGGAAGCGCGGTATCTAACCGCGGAAATCAAGCACAGGCTTCCCAATCCGGCGCAGGTCATCCCTACCCCGGAGCCCGGCGAGAGGGTGGTGTTCATCCCCCACTTCCTGCGCGGACTCGGATTTTCCCTTCACCCCTTCGTGAGGGGACTCATCTTTTACTACGGGCTGGATTTTCATGATCTGGCCCCAAATTCGTTCCTCCACATCTCGGCATTCATCGTCGTGTGTGAGGCCTTCCTCCGCATCCCTCCACATTTCAGCTTGTGGCTCAAGATTTTTAATGTGAAGCCGAAGGTGGTCGACGGGCAACACGCGGAGTGTGGTGGTGCCATGGTTCTATATCATAGAACCCCGCGGCTCCAAGTGGGCAGCCGCTCTAGCCTTTAGATCCGGACCCCCGCTGAAGCTCGCATCCTGGACCGACAAGGGTACAGACTGGGGGTCGGTCCCTGAGGTGCTGCTGTTGCAGAAACGCGTATAGAGCATGATAGCGAAGGACATTACCCTCGTCGACGTAATCCAAGTGATGCTGATCCGCCGAGAACTTCCTTGCCAGTGGTGGTCCCTCAAGATGTGGGAGTTCAATCTGGAAGGGACATGGACCCTACAACGGTTCTATGGCACAACGCATAAGGCGATCTGGAAGCTGCTTTTTAGGAAGCGAAAAACATGGCAACCATCCAGCCTCTGAGGTAAATTCCAAAACCTCCGAACATTAGTAGGTTCTTTGCTCCAAAGGAGAAGTATTTGAGTAGTCCATCCCCCTAACAGGTCTGGATCAAGAAGGCAGAGCAGATCCGGTGTCCGGCTCCGCTCCCCGAAGACCCAACTAATCCTCTACTAATGAGGATGCTGGTCCCGGCGCCATACCAGGCACCGGTAAAGAAGGACAAGAAGAAGAAGAAGAAAGAGGAGGGCACTCTGAGGCTGACGCCCAGTCCTCTCGCGAGGGCGACGACGACAAGGAGGAAGAGGAAGAAGAAGATCCTCCCCGCAAGGGAAAGAAGAGGGCGGCCTCGGAAGACCTGGAGGCCGAAGCCTCCAAGAGGGACAAAATCACCCTTCTCGATGACTCGGAGTCAGACGCCGAAGCTATCCCGAAGCATCATCGCTGGACCAAGCCGCAAGCTGACTCGTAAGTAGCCCGGGATTCTTCACACTCACCCAATCTTTATGAACTGTGATGATAACTCTAAGTTCCATCTTTTTAGTCCGGCCCATAGTATCCCTCAGCTATCCTCGTCCTCAGGGGATCTGCCGTCGGAAATGATGGAAAGTGAGTCGCCTTCCCCGGCTTCAACGTCGCCAAGGGCGGATGACCCTGAGGTGTCCTCCCATAGGCCCTCCCCGGGCCTTGAAGAGACACGGGGGGGGGGGTGACTTAATGGCGCTTGATGGCAACACCTCAGTTGCCGAAGGACTGAGGGGTACGGCCCCCACGAAGACCGGCGACGGGGGCCTCGATTAGTCCGACCCCCAGCCGCATACTACTCCGGAGACCAAAAAGGCTTCGGAGTCTAATGAGCACCCCCCCCCCACAGGAGAGGGGGGTAGCTACCTTTGCTAATCTGGAGGCGCCGGATACCATGGTGGACGCACTGCAAAGTGCATCCATCCTGGATGAGCACCGCATCCTAAACGGTGGCTGAGAAGATTCAATCTGCCAAGAGCGGGCTGAACGAAGCCTTTTCCAGCCTGCTGGCAGGCTTTGAGGTACGTAATGTAATGATTTTATTTTTTGTTTTTATGAGAAATATGCCTGTATACAGATAGTAGCCCCTGAGACTCTGTTCGGTTTTTCGAAAAAAAGGCGAGCAGAGGATCAATAACTAGTTGTCAGGTGTTAACATACTTTTATCTGGATTCACACAGGCTTCTCTGCTAGCGGCGATCGCCCAATCAGTAGAAGTTTCTGAACTCAAACTGAAACTGGAACGGGCCGATGAGGACCTAGTCCTTGTTAACACACTGCTCGACCAGGCGCAAGGTATAAGATACATCTAACTGTATGCCTGTTGATGTCCGTGTTTTGTGGAAGTTCAAGAGCTGAAATGCGCGTATTTGCACAGATGGCGCCGCCGCGGTGGAGACCCTCAGGGGTGAGCTTGCCCAAGCCAAGGAGCAGGCAAGGGTAAGCAAGGCGGCTGCGGATAAAGCGGTTGTGGACTTAGTGGCCGAACAGACCGCTCGGCGCCGTTTTGAGGAACGAGTGACCGAGATGGAGCAAAAGCTCAAGGACGCCACCGCCAAGTGCGAGTCCTTAGAAGAGGAAAATAAGGCGAAGGAGACCGAACTCGCCAAGGCCCTTCAAGAAGCTTCGGAGGCGCGGTGCGAATCCCGCGCAACGCGTGACGAAATCCGTCAAGCCGGAAGCGGCTGCTAAGCCCTTTCTTTTACAGGCTAAATTTGGGGACCGAAAGTATGCCTTTCTTAATCGACTGTGGAGTTCTCCAGGCGCATAAGCGGATCTTCCGAAGAGTGCTATGGACGCCGCCCGATACTTCCAGGTCCAGGAGGGGTACGGGACGGAGAAGCTCTTCTGGTCGCAGTTTGCGGGGCAGGAGCGTCCCGTACGGCTAAACGACCAGATGGCACAATGGGAGGAGCTGCAGAAGATGTCCAGCGCGGCCATGAAGGACGTCATAGTCCGGTTGTGGCCGGCCGAAGCCATTCCGGACAGCTACTTCGGCCTCGTGCGGCGTCTTGTCGATGCGCTCCCCGAATTGACACTGTTAAGAGGTGGTCTTGTATAGAAGGGGCGCGAATGTCTTTCGCCCGTGTCAAGATGCACTGGGGGAAGATGAAGGCCAAAAAGGTGGCAGTCGAGGGTCCGCCTGAAAGCAAGGACCACCGCACACTGGAGCACTACTTTGAGGAAGTTCTCAAGGGTGTCCGCCTTGTATAAGGCCAATGCTCAAAGGATGTAGTGTTCGAATGAACGAGTCCGAACTGTTCGGGAGTTTGTATCATGAACTAAGTCTTTTTGTAATAGATTCCCCTTTTTTATGAAGAGTTTTATCCTCCTGTGTGGCCGTTTTATATCTGAGAGTTCCCAGTCGTCGGCTTCAACCCCCTCGTAGATACTACTGGGGTGTTCAGAATTGCACATGACTACACTTAACCCAACGTCTTGGTCCGTGAAGGAGGTGTCAGTGCGGTGAACCAGGCAATCAGACTATGTGGTTTTATTGCTCTCACTTAGTCGTAGGAGTTTGACGATGGGTCTACAAAGTAGCCCCTGGTACGTATGCGGCTATCCTAATGCGGATGTGTTGCATAGGTGACCAGAAAACGGTCCTTCGTGTAATACGGAAGAAATCGCTAAAGATTTTGATAAGTCGCCGTGTGGCTGACCAGCTCTCGCCGCATCATGGCAGTTAGTTTTCGTCTTTCTCTACTGCGGTGCTTAACCGGGCAAACTAGAAACACAATCGCCGTAGTTCTCCCTTTACTACCCTAGCCGATCAGACGGGACGTAAGGTAGAAAACACAGGAGCCAGGCAACCCAACTATTGACCAAAGACATGATTCGGAGCCGATGCATATAATGCCGAGCTCGGGACGCCGAATTGTGCTATAAAGCTGTTCAGACTTTTTGGTTGGCAACACATATGCTGCTATATAGAGCCCCTGGCAATTTTTGCCGAGGTGTGTGCGTGAGACAACTGAAGAAACGGAATAAAGTCTATAAGTGAAGACGATACCGAGGAAGAATATGCCTCACTGGAATCTGATTGATATGTCAAAACGTAATATTACAGATGGTACCATAATCACCAAGGCTATTTTACATGTCGGGGGTCTTAAGGCTAAAGAGAAAAGCTCTATATAGGTTCTTTGAGTGAGGTTATGGTCTACGAATCCTTTGCACCTTCATGCCGCACGTCTGCGCCGCTTTCGCTTGAATAAGAAAGATTCCTTAAGACGAATGGTCTTCGACTATTTATACGGTACCGGGCTCGGAGAGAGTCCTTGTGAGTCCGTAGGATGAGGAGGTTTTAATTCACCTGCAGTAAAATATAAGAAATAAGTAAAAACGAGGGGGAGACCATATAGGGTCAAACCGTACTATAGGCATGTCCGTATTTTGCCTCCGATGATGCCCAAGGTACTTTGAGGGCGTAATTGTGCACGCGCTGTACGAATCTCGCTGATGTACGTGGCAATCGATGGAGGCGAAACTGCTAATCTGACCCTTGGATTGCCAGGCTGCCCGCATGCTGAACTATCCGGCCTTGCGTAACAAAGTCCGGCGGCTTAACAGCCGATGAGGTGTGCGGCTTGACAGGGCCGCTTTGTACTTTGGCCGCGATGGCCACGGTGTGCTCCTCGGTACGGAGGGAGCGTGTCATGTTTCTGTTGATTGTAATGACGCCACGCAGACCGGGCATCTTAAGCTTTAGATAGGCATAGTGCGGGACCGCATTAAAGCGGGCAAAAGCGGTTTGTCCGAGCAGTGCGTGATAGCCACTACGGAATGGGACGATAAAGAAGATGAAGTCTTAGCTTCGGAAGTTGTCTGGTGAACCGAAGACGACTTCCAGCGTGATTAAGCCCGTGCATCGGGCCTCTACACTAGGTATTACTCCTTTAAAGGTAGTTTTAGTGGGCTTGATTCTTGACGGATCGATGCCCATTTTGCGGACAGTGTCTTGATAAAGTAGATTGAGACTGCTGCCTCCGTCCATAGGACTCGCGTGAGGTGGAATCCGCCGATGATTGAATCGAGGACCAGAGCTGCCGAACTCCATGACGGATACTGGTTGGGTGATCCTTTCGATCGAAGGTGATTGGACAAGCCGACCATGGGTTGAATTTTGGGGCGACCGGCTCTAAGGCGTAGATGTCCCGTAGTCCGTGCTTGCGTTCCCTCTTAGGGATATGTGTGACATATATCATATTCACTGTTTTTACCTCGGGGGAAATTGCTTTTGTCCCCTGTGTTCGGTTGACGAGGCTCTTGGTCATCGTCATCACTGCGCAACCCTTTCCCCTTGTGATCAGCATTGAGTTTGCCGGCCTGTTTAAAGACCCAACAATTTATGTTGGTGTGATTAGCGGGCTTATCGGGGGTGCCATGAATCTGACAAGGCCAATCGAGTATTCTGTCTAAACTGGATGGGCCATCTCTGTTTTCCTTGAATGGCTTCTTCCGTTGACCGGGTTTTGAGCCACCGAATCCGGCGTTGACCACCGTGTCCTGGGTTTCTTCGTTATTGTTTCGACGCTTGTGCTTGTTGCATCGTGGCTTGCCATTGCCATCCCTGGGTTCGAGGTGCCAGGGTCGCTGGTGCTATTACTTCTACGAGCGAGCCAGCTATCCTCTCCCGCGCAAAAGCGGGTCATAAGTGCAGTGAGGGCTGCCATGGATTTCGGCTTTTCTTGGCCAAGGTGCCGTGCGAGCCACTCGTCTCGGACGCTATGCTTAAAGTCCGCGAGGGCTTCGGCGTCCGGACAATCCACAATTTGGTTCTTTTTGATGAGGAACCTGGTCCAGAGCTTCCCGGCCGATTCCCCGGGTTGCTGGATTATGTGACTAAGGTCATCGGTGTCTGGCGGCCGAACATAGGTGCCTTGGAAGTTGTCTCTAAATGCGTCCTCCAGGTCTTCCCAGCTACCAATAGAGTTTTCTGGTAGGCTGTTCAGCCAGTGTCGTGCTGGTCCCTTGAGCTTTAGGGGGAGGTACTTGATGGCACATAGATCATCACCACGTGCCATGTGAATGTGGAGAAGAAAGTCTTCAATCCATACTGCGGGATCTGTTGTGCCATCGTATGATTCCATGTTCACGGGTTTAAACCCTTCTAGGAACTGGTGCTCCATTACCTCATCAGTGAAGCATAGGGGGTGTGTGGCGCCTCTGTATCGGGCGACATCACGGCGCAGTTCAGATGAAGTCCGTATGCGGTTTTCGGCCCGGGCGTGGTTGTGCTTGTCGCGCCAGGCTTGATAGCTGTCCTCACGCGCCGGGGCACGCCCCCGCGATCCGTAGATGGATCTTGTCTAACCCGCTCTATTTTCCAGGTCCTGTCGTAGGTCGTATGTGTATCCCCGAGCTGTTGTTTCTCTGCTTTTACGGCGAGGTGGCGCGGGCTGGTGTTCGGCTTGAGTTGTCGTTCTGTCCTGGCCACGTGGTGGTCGGTCAGGTCCGTCAGCCGCGTTACGCGCGGGTGGTATGGGCTCTAGCGCCTCATCGTCGAATTGGGGTAGCAGCTTACGCTTCGGGTAACTCTTTGTTGGGCGTTCGAGGCCGTACTCTTCGGCTGCCAGGACAGTAGTCCATCTGTCGTTGAGCAGATCTTGGTCAGCTTGAAGCTGCTGCTGCTTCTTTTTTAGGCTTCTTGCCGTGGCTATTAGCCGGCGCTTAAAGCGCTCTTGTTCGAGGGGTTCCTCTGGCACGATAAAATCTTCGTCGCTGAGGCTCACGTCGTCTTCGGAGAGTGGTAGATAATTGCTATCCTCCGAGTCTTTGTTCCCTGCTTGTTCATCAGGGTCAACTTGCCCTCCTCCCGGTCATCCTGTTCGGATGTTGGTTCGATGGGGTCTTCTTGGACGTCGGCGTTCTCCGGAGTATCATTGTCTCTGGTGCCGGTATTGCTGTCTTTTCCACGGCGCGATTTAGAGCGGCGCCGCTGATGTCGACGCTTCGATGGTATCTTAGGAGGTTCATCCTCGACTGGGTCCTTCTCCTCATCGTCGTCGCCTTCTTTGGGTGTGTCTACCATGTACACGTCGTACGAGGAAGTGGCCGTCCAGCGTCCGGTGAACGGCGGGTTTTGGGCCTGCTCATCTCTGGCATCGTCGTCCATACCGTCTCGGAGGCGTAGTCGAGCATGTCGGTTAGATCCTCGACAGTGGCTATAAAGTGGGTGGTGGGTGGGAAGTAAAGTTCCCTATTTTCAACCCCTAGTCCGGACTGGGCGCAATTCGTAAGCGGTTCCTCTGTGATGGTGAGGGACCACATTAAGTCCAGAGCCTCGTTTAAGAGCGAGGTTTGGGCAGGGACCGAAATTCCCTGGCCAAACTTGCATGACATGGATTTCAAGGGTTCGGGGCTAGTGTCCGGAGAAGAGCCCGGCTTTGAGATAACTGTCGGTGGTGCTATTTTCTCCGGTTCTCCAGTGTCGGGCTCTATAGCCGCAGAGAGTCCGGCGGGCTCTAGACTCCCACCTTCGGACCTGGTGATGCGCTCCGGATCCAAGGCCAGAGCGGTGGTTTGAGGCGTGAACCCTTGGAAGATCAAGTCTCCTCGGATATCAGCGACATAGTTCAGATTTCCAAAACTAGTCTGATGACCAGGGGCGTAGCTGTCGATCTGCTCCAGGTGGCCAACCGAGTTGTCACGCAGTGCGAAGCCACCGAATACGAAGATCTGGCCGGGGAGAAAAATCTCGTTCCTGGTAGCATTGTTGTAGATGATCGATGGAGCCATCGAGCCTTTCGACAACGGCACAGTGGAACTCCCAATGAAAGCACCAATGTCGGGGTCAAAACCGGTAGATCTCGGGTAGGGGGTCCCGAACTGTGTGTCTAAGGATCAAAGGTAACAGGAGGCAGGGGACACAATGTTTACCCAGGTTCGGGCCCTCTTGATGGAGGTAATACCCTACTTCCTGCTTTACTGACTTTGATGAGTATTGGGGTTACAAGAGTTGATCTACCTCGAGATCGTAATGGCTAAACCCTAGATGTCTAGCCTGTAAGGTTATGATCGTCTCTACGGACTAAACCTTCCGGTTTATATAGACACCAGAGGGGGCTAGGGTTATACAGAGTCGGTTTACAGAGAAAGGAATCTTCATATCCAAACGCCAAGCTTGCCTTCCACGCCAAGAAGAGTCCTATCCGCACACGGGGGAAAGCCTTCCATCTTGTATCTTCACGACCCACGAGTCCGGCCCATGTTGCATAGCCCGGATGCCCGAGGACCCCGTAGTCCTGGGCTCCCTCACCCGGGCCGGGTTCTGCAGATTCCGGGATTAAGCCAGAGTCGGCATTGGCTGGGTTCCGTGGGTTCCGGGTTCGGGTTGGAAGCAGCCCCCGAGCTTGGGCCTGCTACCACCGGGTCTAGGTCAGGGAGGGTTGCGGCCGGGTCGTCCAGGACGAAGATGGACTTGGAGTCCGGAGAAGGCTTGACGGACGGCTTGTGAAGGTGCTCGAGGGAGACGCTGGACGGGATGGCCTGCCGGGATGAGCCAATCTTGGCTAGTGCATCGACGGCTTCATTTTCTGCGTGCGGGACATGGAGGAACTCGCAACCGGCAAAGAAACCCGAAAGCTGCTGGACGGGGAAGCGGTAGCTGGCCATGTTGGCGTCTCGGGCGTCCCATTCGCCGGAGCACTGGTGTACCACCAGGTCCAAGTCACCATAGCATAGGATGTGCCGGATGTCGAGTTCCTTGGCAAGTCGGAGGCCATGCGCAAGGGCTTCGTACTCGACAACGTTGTTGGAGGCGGCGAAGTGGATCTAGAGCACGTAGCAGAGCCGGTTGCCCTTCGGGGACGACAGCACAATGCCGTCTCCCAAGCCGGAGCGCATCTTGGAGCCGTCGAAGCGCATGCACCAGTGCGTTGAATCCGGTAGCAGCGGCAGGTACTGTGTCTCTGTCCATTCGACGAGGAAGTCGGCCAGAGCCTAGGACTAGATCATGGTGCGGGGCTCGTAGAGGATGGTGTGGCCGGCTAGCTCGATTGCCCACTTACCCGGCCGGAGGCATCCCGTTAGCCCATGATCTCGCCGATGCGGGTCGTTCTGACTACGGTGATGACATGCTCTTGGAAGTACTGCTTCATTTTCTTGGAGGTGAAGTACACGCCGTAACACATCTTCTAGTAGTGCGGGTAGTTCTGCTTGGAGGCGGAAAGCACCTCGCCTAGGTAGTAGACTGAGCGCTGGACAGACTGGATCTTGCCCTTCTCTGGTCACTCAACCACCATCATCGTGCTGACCGACCGCGAGGTGGCGGCAATGCAGAGCAACAACGACTCCTTCTCGGTTGGTGCGGCCAGGACGGATGCGGTGGAGAGCATGCGCTTAAGATCCTAGAAGGCCTCGTCCGCCTGGTCGTTCCACTCGAACGGCGTCGTCTTCTTCATCAGCTGATACAGGGGCAGGGCCCTCTCGCCCAGCCGGCTGAGAAACCGGCTAACCGAGGCCAAGCAGCCGGTGAATTTCTGGACACCGCGCAGCCGAGCCAGCTTGTGCATGCGCTTGATGGCCTTGATCTTCTTCGGATTCGCCTTAATGCCGCTCTCCGAGACAAGGAAGCCGAGTAGCTTTCTGGACGGCATGCCGAAAACGCACTTCTCTGGGTTGAGCTTGATCCGGTACTCGCGCAGATTGGCAAAGGTTTCCTTCTGGTCATCGAGGAGCATGAGGTGCTGCTTGGTCTTCACCATGATGTCGTCCACGTAGACGTGGATGTTGCAACCGAGTTGCGCCAGCAAGCATTTCTGCAGGCAGCGCTGGAAGGTGGCGCTGACATTCTTCAAGCCGAACGACAGGGTGATGTAGAAATATGCCCCGAAGGGCGTGATGAAGGACGTCTTCAGGGCGTCGGCCGGGTCCAGCTTTATCTGATGATAGTCGGAGTAAGAATCCAGGAAGGACAGCAGCTCACAGCCGGCGGTGGAGTCGATGACTTGATCGATCCGCGGGAGGGCGAATGGATCCTTGGGGCAAGCCTTGATCAGGCTGGTGTAGTCTATACACATGTGCCAGGTCTTGTTCTTCTTCAGGACGAGGACTGGATTGGCCAGCCACTCGGGGTGGAACACTTCCATGATGAAGTCGGCCGCCAGGAGCTTGGCGACCTCTTCACCGATGGTTCTTCTCTTCTCTTCTGAAAAGCGACGTAGGGGTTGGCGGACAGGCTTGGCGTCCTTGTGGACGTGGAGTTTGTGCTCGGCGTACTTCCTTGGAATACCCGGCATGTCCTTTGGGGTCCATGCGAAGATATCCTGATTCTCACGGAGGAAGTCGACGAGCTCGCCTTCCTATTTGCTGTCGGGGCGGGTGCCTACGACGACATACTTGCTGCAGCTGGGGTCTTCCAGGTTCAGCTTGACCTTCTTGGTCTCCTTGGAGGGCTGGAACGAGGCCTCGCCGGCCGGCTCCTTAGCTGAAGCCGGCACGGCCGGCGTCTCATTGGCCAGCGTGATGATCCGGTCGAGCTAGCGCCGCTCCTCGGCTATGACCAGTGACTCGGCCAGTTTGGCACCGGCTTGGGCGCATTCTAGGGACTTGCAGTAGCCTCCAGTGATGCTAGTGAGGCCCTTTGGACCCGGCAGCTTCATCTTTAGGTAGGCATAGTGGGGGACCGCCATGAACTTGGCGAGCACCGGCCGGCCCAGCAGCGCGTGATACGCGCTGGACAGGTCCACCACCTCAAACCAGAGCGGCTCGCTTGGAAATGGTCGCTGGTGCTGAACAGGATGTCGAGCCGGATCCGGCCGATGGGGAGAAGGAGAGGCCAAGGATGATGCCATGGAAGACCGTTCGGGACGGCTCCAGATCCTTGGCCTCGAGGCCAAGCTTGGTCATGGTGTCGCGGTAGAGGATGTAGATGCTGCCGCTGCCATCAATGAGGACTCGGGAGAACTTGAATGTGCGCCGGGACACAGCGACGGTGGGCTCGAGGATGAGAGCGTAGCCACCTGGGTTCGGCATGACGGTCGGGTGGTCTTCCCGGGTCCAGGTGACCGGGCGCTCCAACCAATGCATGTACTCCGGCTTGGCCGGGACGACGGTGTTCACTTCCTGCCGGAGCAGGCGCTCGCTACGTTTGTCGTCGCCAAGGCTCGTGAAGACGACGTAGGTCGCGTTATGGTCGGGGTAGACGTCATCACGCATCGCGCCGTTGATCGGGGGCGGAGGCGGAGGAGGCGGAGCCGGCGGTCCCGCTCCTGGAGCCGGAGCCGGAGGAGGCAGGATGTCGCCCCTCATGATGTGCTTGGTAATGGCGGACTGCCGAAGCGTGTGCGTGGACGGCCTCGCGCTGCTGTGGTGCTTGCTGGGAGTGTCGAGCATCTCTTCGAAGCTCGTGGCGGGTTGCCACGCCGTCTTGCCATTTTGCCGGCGTTTGGCGGCCGGCTTGACCGCGGGCGCCTGCTCGGTGGCCGTGACGAGGTGGTTGTCGTAGCCCTGGGCCGGCTGATCGGCCTTGCGCTTGTTGTTCTGCTAGCGGCTGCTTTCGCCGGCCGGCTTGGGGGGCGGGACCGGCTTTGCTTTGCCGGCTTTGTCAAGCGCCACCTGGATCTTCATGGCAGAGTTGGCATTGGCGTACTTGTCCGCCGTCACCATGAGCACGGCTATGGTGGTCGGCTCGGAGCGCAGGAGCTTGTGCTTGAGGAGGGTGCCATCCTGGCAATCGTTGACGAAGTACTGGATGGCCTGGACCTCGTGGACGCCCTCGCAGCTGTTCCAGAGTTCGGTCCAGCGTGCGAGGTACTCGCGGCCGGTCTCCGTCGCCCCCTGCACGCACATGGCGAACTGGCTGGGGCGGCCGGGCCGCTTGTAGGTGCCGGTGAAGTTGCGCATGAAGGCCTGCTCGAAGTCGACCCACGCGTTGATGTTGCCGGCCGGCGGGCTGTTCAACCACGTGTGGGGCGAGCCCTGGAGCATGAGCGGGGCGTAGTGCACAGGGAGGCGGTGATTGCTGCCCGCGCTGCCGATGGCGGTGGTGTAGTCGATGAGCCAGTCCTCTGGCTTGACGGTGCCATTGTACTCGGGGGTGTCACGGAGCATGAACCCTTTGTGGAAGGGCTCATCCCGGATGCATGGGCTGAAGCAAGCCGGCCCGACCGCGTTGTTCTCCTCCACCTCTAAGGAGAGGGCAAGCTGGTCGAGGCGGTGGCGAGCGTCGGTGTCGTCGATGGCGCATGGGCCTAGCAGGCTAGTTACCGCGCTGCGGGGGGCCGGGTCGGCTGAAGCCGGACGAGCGCGATGGCCGGGTTGCGGGGGAGGATCAAGCCGGTGCCGATCTTCTGGGTCCGTCTCGTCAGCCAAGCAGCCGGCGGTAGCCGGGGCGGGTTTGCGCCGGGTCCGGGTATGGCCGGAATGAGCTTCGATGGGTGGCGAAGACGCCGTGTTCTGCTCCGGGTCGTCGGTGTGGCGGGAGACGGATCCCGCGGGCTTGTTGAGGCAGTTCTGCTGCATGTTGGCGGCATCGAGAAACTCGTTCACCCGCTGCAGGCGGTCTTTCAGCTCCTCGCCCTGCAGCTGGTCCAAGCTGACTGCGTCCTCTTGTGCAGCATGCATATTCTTCACGGGGGTTTCGTAGACGGGCGGGATTGCACCGAGGGCGCGGCCGATGGCGCCGCCCCGGGCCTGCACATCTGCAACCCGGCTTGGCTCGGCGGCGGTAGACGTGAAGCCGTAGGTGGCGTCACGCTCCCGCTGAGCGGAGTCCGGACGATGCTGCATGGCAGCGAGCGTTTCGGATAGGTCCAGCAGGCGCTGGAGATCTTCCTCGAGCCGAGCCTGGGTCTCGGCGGCATTGGTGGCGTCAACGTCGGTGGCGATGGGAACACGGAGGCTCTGCATCATGGCGCGCAGCGGGTTGGGCGCGATCCGTTGCGGCCTTGGCTTCGGCGGCCTTCCTCGCAGCGCTAGACGAGGAGGAGGCTGTGTCGGTGGCGAACACCTCCACTCGGACGCAGAGGTCCATTGCCCCGGCGAGAGCCTCGTCACCGAGGGAAATGGGGGAGTCGGAGATGTGATGCACCTCCCTGGGTACTCATAGGCCGCGGGCGCACCGGAGATGCGCAGCGCGGCAAAGGAGGCGGCGAGCACGTCGATGACGTCGTCCGCCAGCATGACGGGCTCGTCGGAGTCGGAGAGGAGCCCTGTCTGGAACATGTCTCCGGCCGGGACCTCGAGCTGCCCCACAGTGGGTGCCAACTATCGTGGTGGGTGCACGGCAGATGCCAAAGGGTGGCTAAAGAGAGGAGGAGGCTCGAGGGCACCGTTGGGCTCCAGAGGCGAGGTCGACATGAGCGAGCGAGGGACGCAAGACATACCCAGGTTCGGGGCTCTACGGAGAGATAACACCCCTAGTCCTGCCGATCGAGTGTGGTTTATATGGAGCAGTACAGAGTTGCTCCTAGAGCTGTTTGGAGGAAGAAGGAAGACAGGCCAAGGCTTAGGCTGCTCCTTCTCCTAGTGTGCGTTCTACTGATCGTGTGAGTGTGTGGTGTGTTGTATCCATGCGTGTCCATATACATGAGGGCTCTTGGGGGTTTTATAGGTCAACCCCCAGGGTTACAATGGTAGAGTTACAAGGCCAGGGGGCCGGGTTGTCATCGTCTGGGAAGCCGGTGCTGGGACCCGTCGAGTGTCAGGGCTCGCTGGGTTCTTCAGGCGCGAGCCCCGTGTGCCAGGGGCACTGTTCTCCGTCTTGTCGCCTGTCACGGAGTTGCCGGGTCGAGTCTGCTACAGTGGCGTACCACCAGGTCGCCGTCTGCTAGCGTCATCAGTGACGATGGGTGCGCTGTAGCCATGTCGGCCTCGGTCAGCGGGGTAGGTGGGGCACTGTTGCCACACCTCTGCTGGTCAGAGGAGTCAGTGGGGCACTGTTGCCACACTCATCCCTTTAATGGAGACTCGTCCCATCGCACGCCTTGGATGGGACGGGAGCTAACCCATGGCTGGGTTGAGGAACATGCCACGGGGGAGATGGCTTGTTGAGGAAGCCTTGGTTCACCGGGTTCCGCCGGCTTGCGCCAGCCGTCAGGGCCGGGTTGCCGTCTCGGCCAGGTTGAAGAGTTCGGCCAGGTTGAGTCTCTTGGCTGGGTCGACGGACCCGGCCAAGTGCGAGATGGATTTGAGGGGCGATGCCGGTCCCGATGTTTTTCAAAAGGATTCGGGTTCCTTTGCCTGCCCGGGGTTCATCCCTCCGACACCATGTATCTCAATGTTTGCGGCCAAGTGATGGCGCCGAGGTGTTTGGCATTCATTCTCATTTCTTGCATGGGACCTAAGCATCCAACCAAGGACACACATTTGATTTTTCAACCCGTTTATATGCACTGGAGCATGTGCCTGTCGTTCAATTTGAATTATGCACATAAATGCATAGTAAACTCAACTAATGTATAAAAATGTCCAAACGAACCCCGAAAAAATCCAAAATTTAACACAACACACCTGTTGTTCTATGTTAACACTAGAAAAAAATTGAAAGCAAGAAGAGGCAACGAATATCGTTTCGTCCACAAAGGTGACACATTCCCTACTGGAAGCATGAGGCTTGTTGTGAGAAGCTCCGGTTTGTGAGAAGCTTATACCCAAACCTGCCCCAAATGGGACAATTTTTTCACCACAGCATGTTGATGCCGTTCCATGATAGCATGCCAAGTTTCATGAATTTCAGACGAGTTTTGGATTTACTAGAATTTTAAAACCATGTATCTCAATATTTGCGGCCAAGCGACGGTGCCGAGGTGTTTGACATTCATTCCCATTTCTTGCATGGGACCTAAGCATGCAACCAAGGACACACATTTGATTTTTCAACTCATTTTTATGCACTGGAGCATGTGCTTGTAGTTCAAATTTGAATTATGCACATAAATTCATAGAAACTCAGTTAATGTATAAAAATGTCCAAACGAACCCCAAAAATTCCAAAATTTAACATGACTCTCATGTTGTTCTATGTTGACACCAGAAAAAATCTGAAAGCAAGAAGCGGCAACGAATATTGTTTCGTCCAAAATGGTGACATGTTCCCTACCGGAACCATGAGGCTTCTTGCGAGAAGCTCTGGTTTGTGAGAAGCTTATACCAAAACCTGCCCCAAATAGAACATTTTTTTACCACAGCATGCTGATGCCATTCCATGATAGCATGCCAAAGGTTCATGCATTCACACGAGTTTTGGATTTACTAGAATTTCAAAACCAAGTATCTCAACGTCTGCCGGCGAGCCATAGTGCCGAGGTGTTTGAAATTCATCACCATTTCTGGCATGGGACATAAGCATCAACCCATGGACACATATATGATTTCACAACCCATTTTGGTGCACCGGGGCATGTGCATGTAGTTTAATTTTGAATTGTGCACCTGAAATGCCTAGAAAACCAAGTTAAGGTAAAAAACTGTCCAAACGAACCCTGAATAATTCCATTTTTTTGACGACACACCTAAAAGTTGCACGTTCACTGCAGATAGAAGTTCTAGCAATTCAAACACCCTGCTTTGCCACTATGACCCAATTATGCATTTCAAATCAAGACGAAAAATCAAGTAGGCCGCACACGGTATATTATCACCAACAGTGTGAGATGCAGTACAAAATATCTTGGAGCACCGTCGGAGTAGTATGTATGTGGCTTACGCGAGAAGGTGCGTCTGCTAGAGTGCGCAGCCAACGCGTCAAGGACACTAGCTCGCTCCCCAAATATCATTTCAATGTTCAATCATCGCCGGTGAAAGATGGGGATGTGGCTCGCGTCATGAGGGCCACTTTGGTGGCCCACTCCGGCGAGAGCGTTGTCGCAGCCGCCATGCACATGGTAACAAGCTACGTGAGCGTTGTGGCAATCTGCGACCGGGCGGCCAAGGCAGCCCAAACGGCCGCTGTTGCTGCTCAGGTGGCGGCAGCAACATCCGCGCCAGGAATAGCAACTGGCAAGAGTGGCACATCAGATGTCCGTTCCGTAGCGGCCGCCTTAGCCCTGATGGAGGCCGCCCACGACCATGTCGAGGCCGCCCACGCCCAGCTCGTGGAGGTCAATTCACAAATTGAATAAAGCTTCTCCGACAACTGTCGGCAACCCACGGCCGAAAAGTTGGTAATCGCTGAGAGCGTTCGAGCAGCCGTCCATTCCTTCACGGCATACCTTGCCATGACGAAGCCCGTCCAAGCCCAGACCACGGCCGCCCATGCCCATCTCGTGGCGGCCTTTTCCAAAGAGATGGTGGACGCGGATGGTGAGATGCTTGCCGAGTATGGTGCGATTGTTGCCATGGAGCCCCTTCCCCAGAAGATCGACGGGCGCAAGCTGGACATGGAGGAGGTGGTGGAGATCGACGAGCGCCTGCCAGAGTAGTACTCTTTGTTTAATTTAGAGTGCCAGTCTTTAATTTGTTAGGGTAATGTTTAGGTCAGCTAGCTCTATTTAATTGTTGAACTTGCTCGATTAAGAAGTGTGGATGTGTTGTAGGCTCCTTTGTGTACCGAAATTATGCAATGACGTGGATGACCACTGTAACCAGGGATATTCGGACCAAAATTTGCACGTTCAAACTCATCACACATGGGGTAAGCTATGTGAATCGTCTGTGATGTTCACATATCGTACACAGTGTTGAATAGGGGACCGCGTCTGATGGCACTTTGCGCACCAGTTTTTTCGCTGCACCGATCCAAAATTTTCGGCTACCGCGGAAATATCTACCTGCCCGCCCCCTCCCCCTTACCAAAAGCCACATTTACCCTATTTCCGCCTTCCTTTCCAAGTTCAAACCTTCACTCCTTGCTTGCAGTGCCGCCTCCTCGCCGGCGACCCTCCTTCATGATGCTCGGCCTTGTCGATCTAGGCAGGTAATCCACACCTGACCCCCATCATCCTCCTCCTTCTACATCCCACATGCTCCGACCGCCGGCGCGACACCTTCCACCCAAATCACCGACCCCTCCCCCAAATAAGCGCCTCCCTAAGCCATGGTGCATGCAGTATAGCCAGGAGCTCAAGGAGCATTTGGCAACGGAGAGGCAAATTGCGGCTGCATGCGTGGATGAGGTCGCGACGGCTGCCATTCATGCTGACCCCCAGAACTTGGAGGAGAACCTCGCTGTCCAGGCCACAGTCGACGCCTTGTGGCCGACGCCGTGACGCGGTTGGCTGCTTTAAACGACAGTTCGTGGCGTTTTCTCGAGGCCACTGTTGGTGCCTTCGATGAAGACTACGAGGTGTTTTCTCGGCATGCCCGTGCTTACCTCAACTCGAGAGCCAGCAGGTTGGTGCCCGGAGCGGCTCAGGTAACTCACCACTACGAGGAGGGCACCCACGATGTGGAGGCCTCGCCCTCTTCCATGTCCAAGGATCCAATTATCATCGATATCTCCGACGATGAGGAGTAGCTTGTCTTATTAGCTCACTATAAGGACCTATGTTCAGTTAGCTAGCTACACCAGTTAAGCATGCTCGGTTTACTCGTTGCAAGTGCTGCTGCCTTTCTAACAAATTCTAGTGAATTGTCCTATCTACTTTTACCATGCAATCTGTTGCTCTAGTGTATATATTCTATATGTCGTGCAATGTGGTGCTCACTTATTAATTGTTTGGTTAATTTGTTGTTGTGCTCAGTTAACTATATGGTTCAATTCTGCAATGTGATGTTCAATTCTTCAAGGTGCAATTTCGTATTGTCTTCCATGTGATAAATAAATCAAATTTATCTATACAAAATACATGAGAAACAAATACAATTGCTATATTTCCAAGTTGTCAAGCATGCTTGGTTTGGTTAACTGTCTGATATTCTGGTATGTTATATATTGTGCAATGTGGTGCTTAGTTAATGTTTGGTTCATTTGTTGTGGTGTTTAGTTAACTGTTTGGTTCAATTCTGCAATGCGATGTTCAATTCTTGTGGGTGCATTTTGTTATTGTCTACCATGTGAGAAATAAATCGAATTTGGTTGTACTAAATACACGAGAAACAAATACAATTGCTATATTTCCAAGTTGTTAGGCATGCTTGGTTTGGTTAACTGTCTGATCATCTACGAGGAGTATGTTATATTGTGCAATGTGGTGCTCAGTTAATGTTTGGTTCATTTGTGGTGGTGTTTAGTTAACTGTTTGGTTCAATTCTGCAATGCGATGTCCAATTATTGTGGGTAGAATTTTGTATTGTTATGCATGTGAGGAATAAATTGAATTTGGCTACACTTAATACATGAGAAACATATACAATTGCTATATTCCCTTGTTCTTAAACATGCTTGGTTTGGATAAATGGGTTTTCCATGTAGCTCGAATTAATCTGATGAATCTACAATGTGTTTATTTTTCATCAACATATTTTACTGATAGCATGCCAACCCTCACTTAACCTGATCACTAACTACCTTATATGTGTTACAGGGAAACAATGGGAAGCACCGAGGTTTATAATCGAGGTTTGCGCATGCATGGTTCTTTGTCTAATAGCACATTATTCTGCAACTGCAGGACATTCTAATATTTAGGTTTTTAACAATTTGGTCTTGCACATGTAGGTCCTGCTATTAGAGGTTTTGACGCACTGTTCGACCCTTTTTTCTTATGGGGAAATGAGTTGTCCATGAATATCAGTCAAGTCAAGAAACTCAGAAAGATTGTTATGATAAAGAAATTAGCGTCAAAAACAACAAGATCTTTGTCCACACAAGGAAGAAGACATCAGTTAACTATAGGATGGTACTAACTATTATACCTTGTCTTTTTTATTCCTTTGTGACATTTCAAATCTAGAGAAGATATTTATGCATCTCCTTGTTTTCAAGCCTTTTCAAAGCAGTTCACTGATGATTACCTCTCAACCCACATGTATGGTCAGGAGGCGAGGAAGGTATTCATACAACACCCATGGTTAAATATTTAAGTCTTCCTGGAGAGGATGAAGGATGGACGGTCAATCATCCACAGGCAATGCCTAAAGTAGCAAAGACCTTCAACATCAATGAAGGCTCAATATTCGCCTTCCGCTTCAGCAGTTTTCCAGATGAGATTCATCTGTCTATGTACCGTCTATGATGCTAATTTCGAAAGGTTATAGATGTTGCATGTGAAACTTGGTGCTGGTGTAGTTGTGTAATGGGGTAGCTGAGTGTTGAAGCTATATGATGTTGTACTCTTATTTCAATTATGAAATCCTGCATCCTTAATACGAAAATGAAATATACTGTGTGCTTAATATGAAATCTCAATTAGATTAATAAATGGATTATTAATAATAGGCAATTAGCTTGCTATTGGGGTTTTATATTGCAAACGGTTATTGAGAAAACACCGTGGACGATGATCTCAGACAACGCACACAGTTTCTAGGAATAAAACGTGTTGGATCAATGAACAATCACACACGACTTCCTATTGAAAACTATTTGCGTTAGGCCACCTTGCGCAAACATTTACCACATAAAAAGTGTGTGATGGGCAACCTATGCCACACAGTTTCTTCTACGCATCGTGTGTGATGCATTCAATAATGCAAACGATAAAATTGTTAATATCGTCTGCAATGGCAACACTATCGCAAACAATTTAATGGGGAAAATTGTGTGTGATGTACGTGTGAACGTAAACGTTTTCCCTAGATTGACTGTGTGGGATGTACATATGAACAGAAACGTACTTCTTGGATTGACTGTGTGGGATGTACATACGAACCGAAACATATTCCTTGGATTGACTGTGTGGAATTGATACGTCTCCAACGTATCTATAATTTTTGATTGTTCCATGCTATTATATTATCTGTTTTGGATGTTTTATATGCATTAATATGTTATTTTATATTATTTTTGGGACTAACCTATTAACCTAGAGCCCAGTGCCAGTTCCTGTTTTTTCCCTGTTTTTGAGTTTCACAGAAAAAGAATACCAAACGGAGTCCAAACGGAATAAAACCTTCGTGATGACTTTTCTTGGACCAGAAGACAACCAGGAGACTTGGAGATGAAGTCGGAGGAGCCACGAGGCAGCCACAAGGACGGAGGGCGCGCCCAGGGGGGTAGGGCGTGCCCCCCACCCTTTTGGGCCCCTCGTGCACCTCCTGACCTAATTCTTTCGCCAATATATTCCCAAACCACCAGAGGCATCCGCGAAAACACTTTTCCACTGCCGCAACCTTCTGTACCCGTGAGATCCCATCTAGGGACCTTTTCCGGCACCCTGCCGGACAGGGATTCGATCACGGAGGGCTTCCACATCAGCCCTATTACCCTTCCGATGAAGCATGAGTAGTTTACCATAGACCTACGGGTCCATAGCTAGTAGCTAGATGGCTTCTTCTCTCTCTTTGATTCTCAATACCATGTTCTCCTCGATGTTCTTGGAGATCTATTTGATGTAATACTTTTTTTGCGGTGTGTTTGCAGAGATTCGATGAATTGTGGATTTATGGTCAGCTTATCTATGAATATTATTTGAATCTCCTCTGAATTCTTTTATGCATGATTTGATATCTTTGTAATTCTCTTCGAACTATCAGTTTCATTTGGCCAACTAGATTGGTTTTTCTTGCAATGGGAGAAGTGCTTAGCTTTGGGTTCAATCTTGTCGTGTCCTTTCCCAGTGACAGTAGGGGCAGAAAGGCACGCATTGTATTGTTGCCACCGAGGATAAAAACATGGGGTTTTCATCATATTGCTTGAGTTAATTCCTCTACATCATGTCATCTTGCTTAATGCGTTACTCCGTTCTTTATGAACTTAATACTCTAGATGCATGCTGGATAGCGGTTGTTGTGGAGTAATAATAGTAGATGCAGAATCATTTCGGTCTACTTGACATGGATGTGATGCCTATATACATGATCATTGCCTTAGATATCGTCATAACTTTGCGCTTTTCTATCAATTGCTCGGCAGTCATTTGTTCACCCACCGTATTATTTTCTATCTTGAGAGAAGCCTCTAGTGAAACCTATGGCCACCAGGTCTATTTTCCATCATATTAGTTTCCGATCTACTATTTTGCAATCTTTTACTTTCCGATCTATAAAACAAAAATACCAAAAATATTAACTTTATCATTTATCTATCTCTATCAGATCTCACTTTTGCAAGTAACCGTGAAGGGATTGACAACCCCTTTATCGCGTTGGGTGCAAGTTGTTTGATTGTTTGTGCAGGTATTCGGTGATTTGTGCATTATCTCCTACTGGATTGATACCTTGGTTCTCAAACTGAGGGAAATACTTATCTCTATTTTGCTGCATAACCCTTTCCTCTTCAAGGGAAAAACCAACACAAGCTCAAGAAGTAGCAGGAAGAATTTCTGGCGCCGTTGCCAGGGAGATCTATGCCAAGTCAAGTCATACCAAGTACCCATCATAAACTCTCATCTCTTGCAATACATTATTCGCCATTCGCCTCTCGTTTTCCTATCCCCCACTTCTAAAATGATTTTCGAAAAGATTTGCCTTTTTCTTCGCCCCTCTTCGGTCCGTTTTCTTTGTTTGCCCTTTGGTTTGTTCGTTTGCTAGATTTGTTACTGCCACCATGTCTGAAATTGGGGAGGTTATCGCTGAAAAAGATAGTAGTAACGATGGGGGTAAGTTTGATTCTTTTGCTAATATTAATCATCATGAAGAATCTACTATCCTACACACTAAAAAGCTTCGCACAGGTAGCGACAGTATTATTGGAAAAGGGGTTATTCAAGATTTCTTTACTTGTGCCGGTGCGCTTCCCACCTTGGGTGGATCTATTCTCCATAAAACTAGTAGTCTTGCGGATGCTATATCTTTGCTCGTAGTTGAACTTGAAAGACAATTTGTTCATATGCATCGATACATACAAAGGAATTTTCTAGAGTTTTCAAATATTGAGCATTCTTCTGTTAAGCACGCCGCCACTATATTTCTAGCCCATGAGTTTAGATTTATTATGAAAGAAGCTAGTGAAATTTTTGTGCATTATGAAGTAGATGGTGGTCGTCCTCCCATAGAGGGAATTCTCTTTAACCAAGAGGACATAATGTGTTTACATTATTTGGATCATGTTGCTTATAACAAAAATTTGAGAAAAAGGGTCCCTACCGATGTTTTAATAGATAAGATTTCTGAGCTTAATGACAATTTTGCCATACAGAACCATAGATTGGGTTTTTCTCTTAGACACAAGCTCATGAATTTTTGCCAGAAGAAGGCTTATAATGATGAGTTGATCATACAATATGAGGGGCCGAAGGAGGAACCAATTCCTCCCAAACCTGATCTTGGGGATTCTTATCCTATTAAATTTAGCCCTTTTGATTACTTTTTCTTACCACAAAGAAAACTTGCTGCTGAACGAAGGGAGTATGAGATGAGTCTTCGAGATTTGCCTTATCATTATTACGATTATACCTAGATCTCTTCGTGTTTTTATGCCTAGCTAAGGGCATTAAACAATAGCGCTTGTTGGGAGGTAAACCAATTTTATTTTTGCTTTTTAGGTTCTGTTTTGCATTAAATAATTAATCTATCCTCTGGTTAGATGTGATTTTGTGTTTTAGTTAGTGTTTGTGCCAAGTAAGACCTTTGGGATAGCTTACGGTGATAGTTGATTTCATCTTGCTGAAAAATAGAAACTTTTGCGCTCAGGAAAACAATTCTCATTTTTTATAGAAGAGTCATTTTTATTTGATTCTTTTTGCAGAAGATTAATAAACAAATTTCTTATGTTTTCCTAACTTTTCAAAAAAATTGGAGTTACATAAGTATTCGATAGTTACATATTACTACAGACTGTTCTATTTTTGACAGATTCTGTTTTCTATGTGTTGTTTGCTTATTTTTATGACTCTATGGGTAGTATCGGGGGGTATGAACCATGGATAAGTTGGAATACAATATATATTACACCAATATAAATAAATAATGAATACACAACAGTACCAAAAGTGGTGATATATTTTCTTATACTAACGGAGCTTATGAGATTTTCTGTTGAATTTTGTGTTGTGAAGTTTTCAAGTTTTGGGTAAGGATTTTATGGACTATGGAATAAGGAGTGGCAAGAGCCTAAGCTTGGAGATGCCCAAGGCACCCCAAGGTAATATTCAAGGGCAACCAAGAGCCTAAGCTTGGGGATGCCCCGGAAGGCATCCCCTCTTTCGTCTTCGTCTATCGGTAACTTTACTTGAGGCTATATTTTTATTCACCACATGATATGTGTTTTGTTTGGAGCGTCTTGTATGATTGAGTCTTTGCTTTTTAGTTTTCCAAAAACATCCTTGCTGTACACACCTTTTGAGAGGGACACGCATGAATCGTGATTTATTAGAATGCTCTTTGTGCTTCACTTATATCTTTTGAGCTAGGCAATTTTGCTCTAGTGCTTCACTTATATCTTTTTAGAGCACGACAGTGGTTTTATTTTATAGAACTTGATGAACTCTCTTGCTTCACTTATATTATTTTGAGAGTCTTTAAACAGCATGGTAATTTGCTTTGGTTATATATTTACTCCTAATATGATAGGCATCCAAGAGGGATATAATAAAAACTTTCGTATAAAGTGCTTTGAATACTATGAGAAGTTTGATTCCTTATGATTGTTTGAGATATGAAGATGGTCATATTAGAGTCATGCTAGTGAGTAGTTGTGAATTTGAGAAATACTTGTGTTAAGGTTTGTGAGTCTCGTAGCATGCATGTATGGTGAACTGTTATGTACCGAAGTTGGAGCATGAGATATTTTTTGATTGTCTTCCTTATGAGTGGCGGTCGGGGACGAGCGATGGTCTTTTCCTACCAATCTATCCCCCTAGGAGCATGCGCGTAGTACTTTGTTTCGACGACTAATACATTTTTGCAATAATTATGTGAGTTCTTTATGACTAATGTTGAGTCCATGGATTATACGCACTGTCACCCTTCCACCATTGCTAGCCTCTCTAGTACCGCGCAACTTTCACCGGTACCATACACCCACCATATACCTTCCTCAAAACAACCATCATACCTACCTATTATGGCATTTCCATAGCCATTCCGAGATATATTGCCATGCAACTTTCCACCGTTCCGTTTATTACGACACGCATATCATTTTCCTATTGCTTTGCATGATCATGTAGTTAAAATCGTATTTGTGGCAAAGCCACCGTTCATAATTCTTTCATACATGTCACTCTTGATTCATTGCACATCCTGGTACACCGCCGGGGGCATTCATATAGAGTCATATTTTGTTCTAGTATCGAGTTGTAATTTTTGAGTTGTAAGTAAATAAAAGTGTGATGAAGTTCATCATTAGAGCATTGTCCCATGTGAGGAAATAAAAAAAGAGAGAAGGCCAGAATAAAAAAGGAAGGCCCAAAAAAAGAGAGAAAAAAAGAAAAAATGAGAGAAAAAGAGAGAAGGGGCAATATTACTATCCTTTTACCACACTTGTGCTTCAAAGTAGCACCATGATCTTCATGATAGAGAGTCTCCTATGTTGTCACTTTCATATACTAGTGGGAATTTTTAATTATAGAACTTGGCTTGTATATTCCAACGATGGGCTTCCTCAAATTGCCGGTCTTCATGAGCAAGCAAGTTGGATGCACACCCACTTAGTTTTATTTTGAGCTTTCATAAACTTATAGCTCTAGTGCATCCGTTGCATGGCAATCCCTACTCATTCACATTGATATCTATTGATGGCCATCTCCATAGCCCGTTGATATGCCTAGTTGATGTGAGACTATCTCCCTCTTTTTTATTCTCCACAACCACCTTCTATTCCATCTATAGTGATATGTCCATGGCTCACGCTCATTTGTTGCATGGAAGTTGAAAAGCTTTGAGAACATCAAAAGTATGAAACAATTGCTTGGCATGTCATCGTGGTTGTGCATGATTTGAATATTTTGTGTGATGAAGATGGAGCATGGCCAGACTATATGATTTTGTAGGGATAAGCTTTCTTTGGCCATGTTATTTTGAGAAGACATAATTGCCTTGTTAGTATGCTTGAAGTATTATTGTTTTTATGTCAATATTAAACTTTTGTTTTGAATCTTACAGATCTGAACATTCATGCCACAATAAAGAAAATTACATGAATAAATATGTTAGGTAGCATTCCACATCAAAAATTCTATTTTTATCATTTACCTACTCGAGGACGAACAGGAATTAAGCTTGGGGATGCTTTGATACATCTCCAACGTATCTATAATTTTTTATTGTTCCATGCTATTATATTATCTGTTTTGGATGTTTTATATGCATTAATATGCTATTTTATATTATTTTTGGGACTGACCTATTAACCTAGAGCCAAGTGCCAGTTCCTGTTTTTCCCTGTTTTTGAGTTTCACAGAAAAGGAATACCAAACGGAGTCCAAACGGAATAAAACCTTCACAGTGTTTTTTCTTCGACTAGAAGACAACCAAGAGACTGGGAGATGAAGTCGGAGGAGCCACGAGGCGGCCACAAGGACGGAGGGTGCGCCCCCACCCTTGTGGGCCCCTCGTGCACCTCCTGACCTAATTCTTTCGCCTATATATTCCCATATATCCCCAAACCACCAGAGGCATCCACGAAAACACTTTTACGGCGCCGCAACCTTCTGTACCCGTGAGATCCCATCTAGGGGCCTTTTCCGGCACCCTGCCGGAGGGGGATTCGATCACGGAGGGCTTCTACATCAACCCTATTACCCTTCCGATGAAGCGTGAGTAGTTTACCACAGACCTACGGCTCCATAGCTAGTAGCTAGATGGCTTCTTCTCTCTCTTTGATTCTCAATACCATGTTCTCCTCGATGATCTTGGATATCTATTCAATGTAATACTTTTTTGCGGTGTGTTTGCCGAGATGCGATGAATTGTGGATTTATGATCAGCTTATCTATGAATTTTTTTGAATCTTCTCTGTATTCTTTTGTGCATGATTTGATATCTTTGTAATTCTCTTCGAACTATCGGTTTGGTTTGGCCAACTAGATTGGTTTTTCTTGCAATGGGAGAAGTGCTTAGCTTTGGATTCAATCTTGCGGTGTCCTTTCCTAGTGACAGTAGGGGCAGCAAGGCACGTATTGTATTATTGCCATCGAGGATAAAAAGATGGGATTTTCATCATATTGCTTGAGTTAATTCCTCTACATCATGTCATCTTGCTTAATGCGTTACTCCGTTCTTTATGAACTTAATACTCTAGATGCATGCTGGATAGTGGTCGATGTGTGGAGTAATTGTAGTATATGCAGAATCGTTTCGGTCTACTTGACATGGACGTGATGCCTATATTCATGATCATTGCCTCAGATATCGTCATAACTTTGCGCTTTTCTATCAATTGCTCGGCAGTAATTTGTTCACCCACCGTATTATTTTCTATTTTGAGAGAAGCCTCTAGTGAAACCTATGGCCCCCGGGTCTATTTTCCATCATATTAGTTTCCGATCTACTATTTTGCAATATTTTACTATCCGATCTATAATACAAAAATACCAAAAATATTAACTTTATCGTTTATCTATCTCTATCAGATCTCACTTTTGCAAATAACCGTGAAGGGATTGACAACCCCTTTATCGCGTTGGGTGCAAGTTGTTTGATTGTTTGTGCAGGTATTCGGTGATTTGTGCGTTGTCTCCTACTGGATTGATACCTTGGTTCTCAAACTGAGGGAAATACTTATCTCTACTTTGCTGCATCACCCTTTTCTCTTCAAGGGAAAAACCAACGCAAGCTCAAGAAGTAGCAGGAATGTACATATGAATGGAAAGGTTTGTTTGGGACTGACTGTATGGGATGTACTTACGCCCGGAACCGATTGGGCATGTATAATTGTATTTGATCGCTCGCCCGTCGCACACGATCTCATTTTGCCAAGCGTGTGTGACAGGAGTCCTATCCCCAACGGTTTATGGGTCGTGTGGGAAGGACCCCTCTATCGCCACACTCACTAGGCGACGGTTCAAAATGCCATCACGAAAAGGGGTTTAAAATCGTTTGTATAGCAGCTCACTGTACCAGTGATAGTAGGGTCTTATGATGACATAGACGTGCTACAGAAATCTCCATTTTCGAGAGGTTGTGTGCGGACAAAGCTCCCCTAGTGCAGTTAACTCATATGCAAATGGATTTCCCCTTTTGGGTGAAAACAGTTTCAAACCATAGCCTTGCTAAGGTGGGCAATAGGGGGGGTCGATGACACACGACCTAGATAAATCGTCTGTTATAGGGACAACATTTGATGATGTTTTGCCCAAAGTAATCATATGCAAAGTCAAGGACTAGGGTTGCGAGACTTACGAAAAACGTTTACAGCCAAATAAGCTCGATCCCAAAGCAGACAAATGCTACTTTGTAGGCCAAAGAAACAATTGGGGTATTCCTTCTACCAAAAGTCTCAAGACAAAGTGTTTGCTGCTAAGAATGGACACTTTCTTGAGAAAGAGTTTCTCGCTAAAGAAGTAAGTGGGAGGACAATACAGCTTGACGAGATTACTGAATCTTCAGAAGTGGATATGACTTACGAAACAGAATCTGTTCCATAAGTTGTCCGCACAACTGAACCAGAAGTTACTACACCAACTGTACAAACTACAATTAAGACTATAATTGAACCGCGTGAAAGTGAAATCATGCCCTTACATCATATTTTGTTGTTAATGATAATATAATGTAAGGGACTAACTACGTTTGCCAAGTAAATCTGAGGTGTTAGTCCCCAAGTGATAATGTGTGTGGGCCACAGATGCATGGAATTGATACGACTCAAGGAAGAAGGAACAAAGAGGTTTACAAATCTCGTTTTATTCATGAGTATAGGGATCCCTCACTATTAAGAGGGGATCGATAGGGTAGTAAAAGACATGCTCAAGTCATAGAAAATTCCTTCCCTTTTCTATCTAGCCACCTCTCCTAAAATAACCATCTCATCTAAACAAAAGTGGGTTCAATATTTTCCACACATTCTTCCCCCCACTATCTCTCATAAGAATTTTATGTTGAGGGTGGACGGATGTCAGGGAACTAGCCGAAAAACTGGCCCGCACAACACAGAGAAGGCTGCTTCTCTTTGTCCCACACGGCCAGATGTCTGGCCCCTCGTCGAATGTCCGGGCCTTCCTTCATGGCCGAATGTCTGGGGCTCCCCCGAATGTCTGGTTCTATCTATTCAGAGAGCCTCACATTTTCGTAATATGGTGGCCGGATGTCCGGCTTCTCGCTGAATGTCCGAGCGCTCTTGTTCTACTAGATGTCCACCCCCCTGAATATCCGACCGGACACATCCAGTAACTTGAAACTCTGGTGGATGCTCACACTGGATGTCCCGCACACTGCGAGATGTCTCGGCCTCCCCTGGTGCGCCAGATGTCTGGGTCACCTCCAGATGCCCGGCTCCTGTGTTTCACTCATGTGCATTGTATTTATGTATGGCAATCTCTCTACACTGGATGTCCAACCCTTGGCCCAGATGTCCGGCCCGGCACAGACACTTACTCTACAACGGTCATATTTCTCCACCACTATATATAACCTTCTTCCACTCTGGGAAAAGGTTGACCATTCACTTTGAGCTAACCCTAGAACACATTTCACTCTCTCACACAACCACATACACCAAATCCTAGATCCCAAAGGGATTTGAGAGAGTTCTCAAGAAGTTGTCCAATCAAGTGATGGATCCACTCCTTCCCATTGTCTTGACCAAAAGAATTCGTGATTTGAGCAAGTCTTGAGTTTTTCCCCATCATTCTTGTTACTCTTGGAGGTTGGAGACTCCTAGGCAGTAGGAGTTCTTTGGAGAGGAATTGTTCATCGTGATTACACCCGAAAATTTTGTGAGGGTTTGGAGACCACCCCAAGGTCTACCACTAGTGGTTGAGAATTGCCTTCGTGGTGATATCTCAAAGAGAGAATAGGGTGAGCCTTCGTGGTAACATCCACCTCTCTAAACGGTGACATAGCTTCCCTCCAAGGAAGTGAACATCAACATACATCCTTGTCTCTCAGAGTTGCGGTTATTCCTAACCCTAGCTTCCTACTTGTGGTTATTTTTCTCTTAGTATTTACTTGAATTATATTGTGCTTGTTTATCCATTTACTTGTTGAACTTGTTCACCTTGCTTAGCTCTTGTCTCATATTTGCAATTGTTTGGCTCACTTTCATATTCCGCATTATTGCCTAAAATTGTAAGTAAGAATTAAAATTTATAATTTTACCTATTCACCCCCCTCTAGTTCCATCTCAATCCTTTCACTGCGTAGGTCAGGAAGAGTTATCGAACCTCCTGAATGGTTTCATAATGAAATATTCATCTTAGAGGAAGATGGGCCTGTGCATTACATGGAAGATATTGCGACACTCAGCTCAAAAGAATGGCTCAGATCCATGCAATCCGAAATGGAGTCCATGTACGAGAATCAAGTTTGGAACTTGTCGATCCTCTAGAGGGTGTGAAACCCATACAATGTAAATGGATCTTCAAGATTAAAACAGATGCAGATGGTACTCCTACTACCTATAAAGCAAGGTTAGATGCGAAAGGATTTTCGTAAATTGAGGGAGTTGATTATGATGAGAGTTTCTCACCAGTAGATATGCAAAACTCTGCGCGGATTATGATGGCTATTGCTGCATATTTTGATTATGAAATTTGGCAGATGGATGTCAAAACTACTTTCCTAAATGGATATCTGAAAGAGGATGTATATATGATACAACCAGAAGGTTCTGTCGATCGTAAAGATGCTAGAAAGTTGTGCAAGCTTCAAAGGTCTATCTATGGTTTGAAGCAAGCATCAAGGAGCTGGAATTAACATTTTGACGAAGTGGTAAAAGAGTTTGGCTTCGTTAAACATGATAAGGAAGCTTGTGTATACAAAAAGTTTAGTGGGAGCTCTATAGCATTTCTAATGTGGATGACATATTGTTGATTGGAATTGATACAAAGTTTCTTAGCATGATAAAAGACTATTTAAAGAGTGTGTTTTCAATGAGAGATTTAGGCGAAGTTGCATATATATTGAGAATAAAGATCTATAGAGATAGATCAAGGCGTATAACTACACTAAGCCAGAGCACGTACATTGACAAGGTTTTAAAGAGGTTTAAAATGGAGAATGCAAAGAAAGAATTTCTCCCAATGTCACATGGCACAACACTCAACAAGAATCAATGTCCCAAGGCAGTTGATGAGCGAGTGCAGATGAGTGGAGTCCCATATGCCTCTACAATTGGATCCATCATGTATGCTATGATATATACTAGACCAGATGTTTCTTATGCGCTAAGTGTTAGTTGCAGGTACCAAAGTGATACCGGCATTGGGCCGCTGTTAAAAATATTCTTAAGTACCTGAAAAGAACAAAGGACATGCCCCTTGTTTATGGAGGAGATGAAGAACTCATTGTAAATGGTTACACCAATGCTAGCTTCATGGCTGATATAGATGACTATAAATCTCAATCGGGATATGTTTTCACCCTTAATGGTGGTGTGGTGGTTTGGAAAAGTTCCAAGCAGAACATTGTTGCGGATTCTATGACAAAAGCAGAGTATATTGCAGCTTCAGAAGTTTCGAATGAGGTGGTCTGGATCAAGAAGTTTCTTCAAGAAGTTGGTGTGGTCCAAAGTGTGATGAACCCAATGCCGCTCTATTATGATAATAGTGGTCCCGTTGCTGAGGCAAAGGAACCAAGATCGCACATGAAGACAAGACACATCGAATGCATGTATCACTCTAAGTGCATCTAGTGTCACTCTTTGTTGGTTTTGGAGTATTGATGACAAACTTGGTTAATGGACTAATGTGTTTGTGAGATTCACAGGAGAACACGGTATAATTCCTTGGAGATTCGGTTTACGCATAAAAAATGACCCCTAAAATGTATGAGGACATTGAAGACATGGTGGTTTGCAAAGACATTCGCTTGAAGACAATGAAGCGCGAAGACATAGTATTTTGGTAGTTTCATTTTCTTCTTTCTTGAGTCATAGGAACCACCGTACTATTATGTGGGGTCGAGGTAAACAAAGTCAAAAACTGACGTGATGCTCAACCTAAATCCTATGTCTTCCAGTGAAAACAATGAGAGAAAACCTCTTCCAGAGTTGTGTCACAGCCCTAGCTTCAGCCTTGTTGTGGACTAGTCTTGGTTGTTGCATCATGTTTAAATTTTCTTAAACCTCAAATGGGGATGTTCAAACCCTAGCACCAAATGAAATGCAACTAGGATAAAAAAATATTTTCAACGAATCCAAAATGCCGTTCAAAAATGTTCATTATTTATGGAAAGAGGTTAAAACCTTTACCACAGGTCATGCACATTTTTCCAAGGCATTTATGGTCTTTGAATTAAATCATATTGTATTTGAAGTGGAGCTATAAATTCCTATAAATATTTGGTAGCTCCAAATATTCTGAAACTTGGTGAGGGCCTCTCGTTTAAATCAGATAGTGGCCACAAAAGTTTTTAGGATTTTATAAAGTGATTTAGTATTTTTACTAAATCAGAAACAAGTTACAGAAAATAGAAAAAGAGAAATATTAGAGAGGGAGATAGAACTTACCTGGCGCCCACCAATCGGCCCAGCAGTGTAGCTTTCCAGCCCAGCCCACCAGCGCCCCCTTGTCATCTTCCTCCTCTGCCAGAAGGACTGGGCGCGTGGTCGCCCCGCGCGCGCACGCACGCTCTCCACCAGCTCCTGCTTGCCGCTTCCCCCGGGACGCCCTGGAGATGCCACGCACCCCCTGACCCCCTCGCTCACTCTCTTCCATCCTCATCCCTGCCTCTGCCTCTCTCTCTCTTCCAAAACCGAACATCGCCGTCGCTGTCGTTCGCTGGCCACGCGCTCCCCGCCGTCCCCTCGACCACCCGTCGTGTTTGAGAGCTCCGCCATGTCGTCTTCTTCGTCCTCAACGAGCCATGTGGGCCGGGAGGGCCTGGAACGTCGCCACCGCCGTCGTCTTCATCATCGGCCGCTCGAGATCACCGCCGTCGTTTCGTCGTCACCAAGCCGTCCCCGAGCCCACTGAGACTGTCGTCAACGCCACCGTGAGCTCCTCTTTGATTCCCCTCTCTACCCGCGCGTTTTTCCTCGCTCTAGCCACGCCAATCGCCAGAGCCATGAGCTTCCGGCTGCCGCCCATGTCACCGCCGTAGCCATAGTCGCTGGTGCTCGCATTCGAGCGTGTCACCGCGCTCACCGCGCCCCCAGGAACCCGCAGACACCACCAGCTCGCCCGGAGACTGTTGGAAATATGCCCTAGAGGCAATAATAAAATGGTTATTATTATATTTCCTTGTTCATGATAATTGTCTATTGTTCATGCTTTAATTGTGTTATCCGGAAATCGTAATACATGTGTGAATACATAGACCATAACATGTCCCTAGTGAGCCTCTAGTTGACTAGCTCGTTGATCAATAGATGGTTACGGTTTCCTGACCATGGACATTGGATGTCATTGATAACGGGATCACATCATTAGGAGAATGATGTGATGGACAAGACCCAATCCTAAGCATAGCACTAGATCGTGTAGTTTGTTTGCTAAAGCTTTTCTAATGTCAAGTATCATTTCCTTAGACCATGAGATCGTGCAACTCCCGGATACCGTAGGAATGCTTTGGGTGTACCAAATGTCACAACGTAACTGGGTGGCTATAAAGGTGCACTACAGGTATCTCCGAAAGTGTCTGTTGGGTTGGCTCGGATCGAGACTGGGATTTGTCACTCCGTATGACGGAGAGGTATCTCTGGGCCCACTCGGTATTGCATCATCATAATGAGCTCAATGTGACTAAGTAGTTAGTCACGGGATCATGCATTACGGAACATGTAAAGTGACTTGCCGGTAACAAGATTGAATGAGGTATTGGGATACCGACGATCAAATCTCGGGCAAGTAAAGTACCGATTGACAAAGGGAATTGTATACGGGATTGCTTGAATCCTCGACATCGTGGTTCATCCGATGAGATCATCGTGGAACATGTGGGAGCCAACATGGGTATCCAGATCCCGCTGTTGGTTATTGGCTAGAGAGGTGTCTCCGTCATGTCTGCATGATTCCCGAACCCGTAGAGTCTACACACTTAAGGTTCGATGACGCTAGGGTTATAAGGAAGGTTTGTATGTGATTACCGAATGTTGTTAGGAGTCCCGAATGAGATCCCGGACGTCACGAGGAGTTCCGGAATGGTCCGGAGGTAAAGATTTATATATGGGAAGTCACCATACGGTCACCGGAAATATTCGGGGGTATACCGGTATTGTACCGGGACCACCGGAGGGGTTCCGGGGGTCCACCGGGAGGTTCCACCTGCCCCGGAGGGCCTTATGGGCTGTAGGTGGAAGGGAACCAGCCCTTAGTGGGCTGGGCGCCAACCCCCCTAGGGCCCATGCGCCTAGGGTTTGGGGGGAACCCTAAAGGGGGGGTGCCCCCCTTGCTTTGGGGGCAAGCTCCCTCCCCCCTTGGCCGCCGCCCCCCCTCTAGATCTCATCTAGAGGGGCTGGCCCCTTCCCCTTCTCCCTATAAATAGAGGGGTGAGGGAAGGGCTGCAGCACCACATCCAAGGCGCAGCCCCTCCCCTCCCCAACACCTCTCCTCCTCCGCGTGTGCTTGGCGAAGCCCTGCCGGAGAACTATCACTCCACCACCACCACGCCGTCGTGCTGCTGTTGGAGACTTCTTCCTCAACCTCTCCCTCCTCCTTGCTGGATCAAGGCGTGGGAGACGTTACCGCTCCGTACGTGTGTTGAACGCGGAGGTGCCGTCCGTTCGGCGCTTGGATCATCGGTGATTTGGATCACGGCGAGTACGACTCCATCAACCCCGTTCTCTTGAACGCTTCCGCTCGCGATCTACAAGGGTATGTAGATGCACTCCTCCCCTCTTGTTGCTAGTAAACTCCATAGATTGATCTTGGTGATGCGTAGAAAATTTTAATTTCTGCTACGATCCCCAACAGTGGCATCATGAGCTAGGTCTATGCGTAGTTTCTATGCACGAGTAGAACACAAGTTGTTGTGGGCGTTGATTTTGTCAATTTACTTGCCGTTACTAGTCTTATCTTGATTCGGCGGCATCGTAGGATGAAGCGGCCCGGACCGACCTTACACGTACGCTTACGTGAGATAGGTTCCACCGACTGACATGCACTAGTTGCATAAGGTGGCTAGCGGGTGTCTGTCTCTGCCACTTTAGTCGGATCGGATTCGATGAAAAGGGTCCTTATGAAGGGTAAATAGAAATTGGCATATCACGTTGTGGTTTTGGCGTAGGTAAGAATCGTTCTTGCTAGAAACCTATAGCAGCCACGTAAAAGTTTGCAACAACAATTAGAGGACATCTAACTTGTTTTTGCAGCAAGTGTCATGTGATGTGATATGGCCAGAAGGATGTGATGAATGATATATGTGATGTATGAGATTGATCATGTTCTTGTAATAGGAATCACAACTTGCATGTCAATGAGTATGACAACCGGCAGGAGCCATAGGAGTTGTCTTAATTTATTTATGACCTGCGTGTCAACTGGAATGTCATGTAATTACTTTACTTTATTGCTAACCGTTAGCCATAGTAGTAGAAGTAATAGTTGGCGAGACAACTTCATGAAGACACGATGATGGAGATCATGATGATGGAGATCATGGTGTCATGCCGGTGACGATGATGAACATGGCGCCCCGAAGATGGAGATCAAAAGGAGCAAAATGATATTGGCCATATCATGTCACTATTTGATTGCATGTGATGTTTATCATGTTTTACATCTTATTTGCTTAGAACGACGGTAGCATAAATAAGATGATCCCTCGCTAAAATTTCAAGAAAGTGTTCCCCTAACTGTGCACCGTTGCGAAGGTTCGTTGTTGTAGCGACCAGACCTCAAATGGTCTGTGCTGCTGTGCACCAGTGTCATCCCTGGATCAGTAATGCTGACACGCACAGTACAAACGGAGGATTTATAACAAAGTAGCAATCACACACTTATTACATCGAATATCTCCAAAGAGAATAAGTATGATAAATATGGCTTAAGGCCATCTAAAAACAATAACAGCGGAAGACTTGGAAGATAAGTGAGTCCATCAACTCCAACGACATCACTGAGTATAAGACCACGACCTAAGGCACCTTACTCGTCGTCTGAAAAGTCTGCAACATGAAACGTTGCAGCCCGAAAACGGGTCAGCACATGGAATATGCTGGCAAAATAACACATGGATAATAATGAACAATAATAATGCTATGCTACATGCATATATGGCTGGTGGAAAGCTCTATGGTTAAATTTTTACGAAAAGCCAATTTTTCCCTACTGCAAAGGAATAAATTTTATTTAACTATCATGGTGGTTGTTAAACATTGAGATGGTTGACAGCATCTCAATCCCAATTAAAAAGTCATCATTAACCCAACAAAATTAATTAAAATAACATGGTGATGAGATTCAAATGATAATCCAGGTACTAGATACTCAAATTGTCCATAACCGGGGACACGGCTAACCATGATTAGTTTGTACACTCTGCAGAGGTTTGTGCACTTTTCCCCACAAGACTCGATCGCCTCCGCTTGATTCTCGCACTACATGATGTTTGAGAAACGGATGACCGAGACACAGTCTTTCAGAAGTGTTTGCACCTTACGTATGGGTAGACAGTTACACCTACTTTCCCCTACATCTGCTAGTCTACCACTGTAAGAGTTCACACAACTTAATCAACTATGCTAGAGCCCATAATAGCTTGCGGCTGCACACGGAAGTTTCTAGCATGAATAATCTTATGATCCCTTTGAGCCTGGGTGGCGGTCCTTATACAAACAGACAACACTGGGTTCCCCAGGTGCCTCAATCCACCCAGATGTGAGTTTTAGTTGCCACCTTAAGTAAACCATTATTAACAATCTCACATCTGTCGTGAATGTCTCTCAAACCCAATCCACGTCTACGAGCATAGCTGTAACACCCCGCATGTAACTTGCCATATTTGTAACTCCGACTCTTGCCATTTTCGGCTATGTGATATGTTTTTCCCTCCGTTGTCGGGTTTTGTCTTTCGTTTTGTATTTTGTCATGTCATGCATTTTCATATCATGTCATCATGTGCATTGCATTCGCGTACGTGTTCGTCTCATGCATCCGAGCATTTTCCCCGTTGTCCGTTTTCCAATCCGGTGCTCCTATCTCCTCCGGTGCATCCCTCTTGTTTTCTTTCCTGTGTGTGTGTCAAACTTTCTCGGAATGGACCGAGGCTTGTCAAGTGGTCTTAATATACCACCCGGAGACTACCGGTCAAGTTTCGTTCCATTCGGAGGTCGTTTGGTACTCCATCGGTTAACCGGGCATCCGCAAAGTCCATTTGAGTGTCCAGCAAAAACCCCCTCTAAAACCAGCCCAAAACCCACCAAACTCTCTTCCATGCTCTAGGTCGTTCGATCACGATCGTGTGGGCGAAAACCGCACCTCATTTGGAGCCTCCTAGCTCCCTCTACCTATAAATATGTGGGCATCCCGTATTACAAACGCAGTCTAACCCTAGAAACTTCCTCCGCGCCGCGCCGGACGCGTCCGTTCCGGCCGGACAACGTCCGCCGCCGCGCCCCGTCCAATCCCGTGGCGACACGTCGCCTCCTCTCTCTCCCCACGCCGCCGGCCCGCCGGGCCCAGGCGGGGCCCGCCCGGCACGCCGCCGCCGCCGCCCGAGGCGCTCGCCCGCGCGCCCGCGCGCCTTCCCCTGCCGCCGGCCAGTGCTCCGCCGCCTTCCCGTCACCGCGCCGGAGCTGCCCCACCCGCCGCCGCCGGCCGCCTCCCCGCCGGCGCCACCTCCAGCCGCGCTGTCGCCCTCTCCCTCCTTCCTCGCCGGCCGTCGGGCTCGAGCCGAGCACGACCTCGCTCGATCCGATCTGAGGTTCCTCCGTTGACTTTTTCCCCGAGCCTCCTTTTTTTCTCGAAGTCATCAAGATTTCTTAGCATGTGCTCCTGTTTGAGATGCGATAACTTCTTGCATGTAGCTCCGATTCGCGCGTGTAATATGTCAAATTGTTCGTCTCGTGATGCTCTTCATTTTGTTCAATTGCACCATGTTCATTAGAGGTCATATTGATGCCCAAATCTTCATTGGAAGAGGGCTAGTTGCTGTTATTCTCTGGTTCTTGACAGAACTTGGAGATTTGTCATTTTTGTATCTTTTAATCTGTGCAACTTTTGAGCATGAGCTCTACCTGTGTTTTGAAGTATGCCATGCCATCTTTCCAGTGGTGTAGTCCATGTATTTTTGTGATCTCTGTGGTGACTAGCACAGGCATGCAAAGTAGGCCCCGTAATATTTCTGATTTCAGGGACTTAGTGATTTCTCCAAGTCCTTGTCTGCTGTAATTTTGTTGCCATGTAAACTTGATACTACAGTGAGATCTATGCATATTTTGGAGATGTTCAGTAAGGATGTTTTGTAGCTATAGTTGTAATTGATCCATTTCTGCAATTTTTTGCAATTATCGAGTGCCATAGCATGACTCAATCTTGCTGTACTTTTGCTATAAAATATTTCCGGCAGATTCTTAACATGACATGCATTTTTGCCAAGCTTATTGTAGTTGATCCATACATGCTATGCTATTGTTCTTGCCATGGTTAGCTTCATAAACATGCCATCTTGCTGTAGGTATGCTTGGTTTGTCATGCATTGCTCTGTAGTGAGTGCATCAAGCTCACAAAGAGGCCTACATATTAATATTTCTGCCATGCTCTGTTTTCTGCTAAGTCTGAAACCTGATAACGAAACTTGCTATGTTTACATGCTCGCCATCATATCTTCTGGTCCTTTTTGGCTTATGGTCAGTAAGGGACTTTTGTCATGTGCTTTTAGTAGAACACTGCCATGCCTTGCTTTTCTATGTTAAGTTCCTGTAGCATGTTGATTTTGTGCTCTGAACATTGCTACCTGATGCTGATTTCTACCATGTCCAGTTTTTCACTAAGTCTGTGAACCTGTAATCTTTTGCATTTTTGCCATGCTTGTTTGAGCTTGATATGTTGTGAACTAGCCGTAGCTCAGTGTTCATATTTTGTCAAGCATCTCCTGTAGTTTATTGCCATGTGCTTTGTTGCTATGTTGGGGTGCTGTAGCATTGTTGCTTGTTGCATTTTAAGTGCTATCTTGCTGTTTATCGCAGATTAGTGTCATTCTTGTTTTGCTTGCCATTTGCAAACCGTGCATCCGATTCCGGTGATCTTTATATCGAGGTCCACCGAAATCACCTCATCTTTCCAGTGACATGCTTGGTTTGCCAAGTTACTGCCATGTTCATCATTTTCCTTCCGGAGCACGCATATGCATCGCATATCATATCTTGCATATCATACATGTTTTGCATCATGTTGCTTGTGCATTTCTCGTTGTTGATTGTGGTTCCGTTTGTTTGTGTTATTGTCTTGGATAGAGCCGGGAGACGAGTTCGTGAACGAGGAACCTGTCGAGTACGCTTACGAGGATCAAGCTTTCGACAACTCTGAGAATCTTGCAGGCAAGATGACCACCCCTCGAAATCACTTCTATCTTTGCTTTGCTAGTTGTTCGCTCTATTGCCATGCTCCGCTACCTATCACTTGCTATATCATGTCTCCCATTTTAGCCATGTCAGCCCCTAACCATCCTTTCCTAGCAAACCGTTGTGTGGCTAAGTTACCGCTTTTGCTCAGCCCCTCTTATAGCGTTGCTAGTTGCAGGTGAAGTTGAAGTTTGTTCCATGTCGGAACATGGATATGTTGGGATATCACAATATCTCTTATTTAATTAATGCATCTATATATATTTGGTAAAGGGTGGAAGGCTCGGCCTTATGCCTGGTGTTTTGTTCCACTCTTGCCGCCCTAGTTACTGTTATACCGGGATTATGTTCCTTGAGTTTGCGTTCCTTACACGGTCGGGTGATTTATGGGACCCCCTTGACAATTCGCCTTGAATAAAACTCCTCCAGCAAGGCCCAACTTTGGTTTTACCATTTGCCACCTAAGCCTTTTCCCCCGGGTTTTCGCGAGCCCGAGGGTCATTTTATTTTAACCCCCCCCCCCGGGCCAGTGCTCCTTCGAGTGTTGGTCCGAACCGAGCAGCCTGCGGGGCCACCTCGGGGAAACTCGAGGTCTGGTTTTACTCGTAGCTTGACTTATCCGGTGTGCCCTGAGAACGAGATATGTGCAGCTCCTATCGGGATTTGTCGGCACATTCGGGCGGCTTTGCTGGTCTTGTTTTACCATTGTCGAGATGTCTTGTAAACCGGGATTCCGAGACTGATCGGGTCTTTCCGGGAGAAGGTTTATCCTTCGTTGACCGTGAGAGCTTATGATGGGCTAAGTTGGGACACCCCTGCAGGGTATTATCTTTCGAAAGCCGTGCCCGCGGTTATGAGGCAGATGGGAATTTGTTAATGTCCGGTTGTAGATAACTTGTCACATGACCCAATTAAAATACATCAACTGCGTGTGTAGCCGTGATGGTCTCTTCTCGGCGGAGTCCGGGAAGTGAACACGGTCTGAGTTATGTATGACGTAAGTAGGTGTTCAGGATCACTTCTTGGTCATTGCTAGATGACGACCGTTCCGTTGCTTCTCTTCTCGCTCTCTTTGCGCAAGTTAGCCACCACATATGCTTTTACCGCTGCAGCTCCACCTCACTACTCCTCCCTATCCTACAAGCTCAAATAGTCTTCATCTCGCAGGTGTGAGATTGCTGAGTCCCCGTGACTCACAGATTCTACCAAAACAGTTGCAGGTGCCGACGATGCTAGTGCAGATGATGGCGTCGATCTCAAGTGGGAGTTCGACGAGGAACGTGGTCGTTACTATGTGTCTTTTCCTGATGATCAGTAGTGGAGCCCAGTTGGGACGATCGGGGATCTAGCATTTGGGGTTATCTTATTTTCATCTGGATTTTGACCGTAGTCGGTCTATATGATTGTATTTTGAATGATGTATGATGATATTTATGTATTGTGTGAAGTGGCGATTGTAAGCCAACTCTTTATCCCATTCTTGTTCATTACATGGGATTGTGTGAAGATGACCCTTCTTGCGACAAAACCACTATGCGGTTATGCCTCTAAGTCGTGCCTCGACACGTGGGAGATATAGCCGCATCGTGGGCGTTACAATAGCATGGCAATATAATAGCAAACGTAGAAGTAACTCCCAAGGGTTTGATAATTAAAACAGGTAATAGGTGCTACCTCAACTACTTCCCAATACCCACAATTTAATTAGATCCTAACCATGCAGTGTTTGAGGATTGATCTAATGCAATAAAAACTGGGTATGGAAAATTATGATCAAAGTGTTACTTGCCTTGCTGATGATCCGCGAAACCTAGCGATTCGAAGTAACAAGCGGCACACTCCGGGTACTCTATCGCAAACAAACAAGCAAACAATAAGTACTTATCTAATGCACAGGTAAAACTCGAATGAAAGATCCAACAAGAAAGTTCAACTTAAGAACTCCAGTTTGCAAAAAGAATCAACTCGAACGAAGCAACGAAAGTCAAACAGCGAAAAAAACAAGCTTCGTTTACTAATCTGGATCTAGGTCAAATTTTACAGTAGCAAAATCTTGTTTGAGTAGGTTAAACGGAAAGAGAATTTCGAGACGAAACTCTAGGCGCTTGAATCGCCTGATTCCGATAAACGAGCAAAAAGTTAAACAGAAACGAAGATCCGATCAGAAATCGAGATCTGAGATAATCGCGAAAAAATCCGACGAAAAAGAAAAACTGACGAACGGTTAAAGAACAGATGTTCGTTAACAGAGAAAATCCGACGAACGCGTTCGTTAAAACGAACGGGTCGGTGAATGTTCACTAAGTAACAAAACCGAAGAAATAAACCGATCTAGGGTTTTTTCTTAAAAAAATAATCAACGAACGGTTTTTAACAAAAAAAACCGGCAACGACGGCGAGGTGATACCTCGTCGGGACGGGGCTCCGGCGGGGCTCGGCTGGGCTCCGGCGAGGGCGGCGGGGTGTGGCGGGGCTCGGGGGCGGCGAGGGGCGGCTCCAGCGGCGAACGGCGGCGGCCTTCGGGCGTCGGGCTCCGGCTCCGGCGGCTCGGCTCGGGGCGGGTGCGGGTACGGGGTGGCGAGGGAGGGGGCGGCGGCGGGGTATAAAAGGAGGGGTGGTGCTTGGAGGAGGGGGCAAGGCGTGGCGGCGGCGTGCTCGCGGAGGAGACGCGGGGATGGGCCGGCCGCTCGGCTGGGCCTCGGCCCGGTCGGGCGCGGCGCGATTTTTTTTTAAACATTCCGCCGAGAAAACTTCATAGAAAAATAAATAAAAATCCAAAAACGATAAAACAAATTTTCCCCGTCTAGTTAGAATATTTAGAACAGGGTGAACATTTTTTTTACACAAAAATGCAATTTAGAAAACGTGCAATATTTTTTTAATGCAATTAAAATTGCAAATAAAATCCGAATAAAATCCAGTAAATGATTTTAACATTTTTCCTCCAATATTTCAATTGTTTTGGAGAAGTCATATTTTCTCTTCTCATTAAGTTTTTAATGAAATACTTTTCCGGAGAGAAAATAATTAAAACCAAAAATCCTCGTTTTATTATTTGATGAAAATCAAATATGAAAATTCGAGAAAATCCCCAACTCTCTCCGAGGGTCCTTGAGTTGCTTAGGATTTATCGAGGATTTGTCAAAATGCAATAAAATTATGATATGCAAAGATGATCTATGTATAACATACCAAATTGAAAATTTGGGATGTTACAGTTGTTCCGAAGCACTACGTGATGATCGGGTGTGATAGGTTGTAACGTTCGCATACAATGGGTGTAAGCCAGATTTACACACGTCATACACTTAGGTTGACTTGACGAGCCTAGCATGTACAGACATGGCCTCGGAACACGGAAGACCGAAAGGTCGAACATGAGTCGTATAGAAGATACGATCAACATGAAGATGTTCACCGATGATGACTAGTCCGTCTCACGTGATGATCGGACACGGCCTAGTTGACTCGGATCATGTATCACTTAGATGACTAGAGGGATGTCTATCTGAGTGGGAGTTCATTAAATAATTTGATTAGATGAACTTAATTATCATGAACATAGTCTAAAACTTTGCAATATGTCTTGTAGAGCAAATGGCCCACGCTAATGTTGCCCTCAACTTCAACACGTTCCTAGAGAAAACCAAGCTGAAAGACGATGGTAGCAACTACACGGACTGGGTTCGTAACCTGAGGATTATCCTCATAGCTGCCAAGAAAGCATATGTCCTTGAAGCACCGCTAGGTGATGCACCTGTTTTCCCAGCAACTCAAGACATTATGAACGCCTAGCAGTCGCGTAGTGATGATTACTCCCTGGTTCAGTGCGGCATGCTTTACAGCTTAGAACCGGGGCTCCAAAAGCGTTTTGAGCAGCACGGAGCATATGAGATGTTCCAAGAGCTGAAAATGGTTTTCCAAGCTCATGCCCGGGTCGACAGATATGAAGTCTCCGACAAGTTCTACAGTTGTAAGATGGAGGAGAATAGTTCCGTCAGAGAACACATACTCAAAATGTCTGGGTTGCACAACCGCTTGTCTCAGCTGGGAGTTAATCTCCCGGATGACGCGGTCGTTGACAGAATCCTTCAGTCGCTCCCACCTAGCTACAAGAGCTTTGTGATGAACTTCAATATGCAGGGGATGGAAAAGACCATTCCTGAGGTATATTCAATGCTGAAATCAGCGGAGGTGGAGATCAAAAAGGAACATCAAGTGTTGATGGTGAATAAAACCACTAAGTTCAAGAAAGGCAAGGGTAAGAAGAACTTCAAGAAAGACGGCAAGGGAGTTGCCGCGCCCGGTAAGCAAGCTGCCGGGAAGAAGACAAAGAATGGACCCAAGCCTGAGACTAAGTGCTTTTATTGCAAGGGAAACGGTCACTCGAAGCGGAACTGCCCCAAGTACTTAGCGGATAAGAAGGCCGGCAATACCAAAGGTATATGTGATATACATGTTATAGATGTGTACCTAACCAGCGCTCGTAGTAGCTCCTGGGTATTTGATACCGGTGCGGTTGCTCATATTTGTAACTCAAAGCAGGAGCTGCGGAATAAGCGGAGACTGGCGAAGGACGAGGTGACGATGCGCGTCGGGAATGGTTCCAAGGTCGATGTGATCGCCGTCAGCACGCTACCTCTACATTTACCTACGGGACTAGTTTTAAACCTCAATAATTGTTATTTAGTGCCAGCTTTGAGCATGAACATTGTATCTGGATCTCGTTTAATGCGAGATGGCTACTCATTTAAATCCGAGAATAATGGTTGTTCTATTTATATGAGAGATATGTTTTATGGTCATGCCCCGCTGGTCAATGGTTTATTCTTAATGAATCTCGAACGTGATGTTACACATATTCATAGTGTGAATGCCAAGAAATGTAAGGTTGATAATGATAGTCCCACATACTTGTGGCACTGCCGCCTTGGTCACATTGGTGTCAAACGCATGAAGAAACTCCATGCAGATGGACTTTTGGAGTCTCTTGATTATGAATCATTTGACACGTGCGAACCATGCCTCATGGGCAAAATGACCAAGACTCTGTTCTCCGGAACAGTGGAGCGAGCAACCACCTTATTGGAAATCATACATACTGATGTGTGCGGTCCAATGAGCATTGAGGCTCGCGGTGGCTATCGTTATGTTCTCACCCTCACTGATGACTTGAGTAGATATGGGTATGTCTACTTAATGAAACACAAGTCTGAGACCTTTGAAAAGTTCATGGAATTTCAGAGTGAGGTTAAAAATCAACGTGACAGGAAAATAAAGTTCTTACGATCAGATCGTGGAGGGGAATATTTGAGTCACGAATTTGGCACACACTTAAGGAAATGTGGAATTGTTTCACAACTCACGCCGCCTGGAACACCTCAGCGTAATGGTGTGTCCGAACATCGTAATCACACTCTATTGGATATGGTGCGATCTATAATGTCTCTTACCGATCTACCGCTATCATTCTGGGGTTATGCTTTAGAGACTGCCGCATTCACTTTAAATAGGGCTCCGTCGAAATCCGTTGAGACGACACCGTATGAATTATGGTTTGGAAAGAAACATAAGCTGTCGTTTCTTAAAGTTTGGGGATGCGATGCTTATGTCAAGAAACTTCAACCTGAAAAGCTCGAACCCAAGTCGAAAAAATGCGTCTTCATAGGATACCGTAAGGAAACCATTGGGTATACCTTCTACCTCAGATCCGAAGGAAAGATCTTCGTTGCCAAGAACGGGTCCTTTCTGGAGAAAGAGTTTCTCTCAAAAGAAGTAAGTGGGAGGAAAGTGGAACTTGATGAGATGACCCCTCTCGAACCAGAAAGTAGAGCAGCACAAGAAAATGTTTCTGTGGTGCCTGCACCGACTAGAGAGGAAGTTAATGATGACGATCATGATCAAGTAACCACTGAACTTCGTAGGTCCACAAGGACACGTTCCGCACCAGAGTAGTACGGCAACCCTGTCCTGGAAATCATGTTGTTGGACAACGGTTAACCTTCGAACTATGAAGAAGCAATGGCGGGTCCAAATTCCAACAAATGGCTTGAAGCCATGCAATCCGAGATAGGATCCATGTATGAAAACAAAGTATGGACTTTGACAGACTTGCCCGATGATCGGCGAGCGATAGAAAATAAATGGATCTTTAAGAAGAAGACGGACGCGGATGGAAATGTTACCATCTATAAAGCTCGACTTGTCGCTAAGGGTTATCGACAAGTTCAAGGAGTTGACTATGATGAGACCTTCTCACCCGTAGCGAAGCTGAAGTCCGTCTGAATCATGTTAGCAATTGCCGCATTCTACGATTATGAAATATGGCAAATGGACGTCAAAACGGCATTCCTTAACGGCTTCCTTAAGGAAGAATTGTATATGATGCAGCCGGAAGGTTTTGTCGATCCTAAGAATGCTGACAAAGTATGCAAGCTCTAGCGCTCAATCTATGGGCTGGTGCAGGCATCTCGGAGTTGGAACATTCGCTTTGATGAGATGATCAAAGCGTTTGGGTTTACGCAGACTTATGGAGAAGCCTGTGTTTACAAGAAAGTGAGTGGGAGCTCTGTAGCATTTCTCTTATTATATGTGGATGACATACTATTGATGGGAAATGATATAGAATTCTTGGAAAGTATAAAGGCCTACTTGAATGAGTGTTTTTCAATGAAGGACCTTGGAGAAGCTGCTTACATATTAGGCATCAAGATCTATAGAAATAGATCGAGACGCCTCATAGGTCTTTCACAAAGCACATACCTTGACAAGATATTGAAGAAGTTCAATATGGATCAGTCCAAGAAGGGGTTCTTGCCTGTATTGCAAGGTGTGAGATTGAGCACGGCTCAATGCCTGACCACGGCAGAAGATAGAGAAAAGATGAGTGTCGTCCCCTATGCCTCGGCCATAGGGTCTATTATGTATGCAATGTTGTGTACCAGACCTGATGTAAACCTTGCCGTAAGTTTGGTAGGAAGGTACCAAAGTAATCCCGGCATGGAACACTGGACAGCGGTCAAGAACGTCCTGAAGTACCTGAAAAGGACTAAGGATATGTTTCTCGTTTATGGAGGTGACGAAGAGCTCGTCGTAAAGGGTTACGTCGATGCTAGCTTCGACACAGATCTGGATGACTCTAAGTCACAAACCAGATACGTGTATATTTTGAATGGTGGGGCAGTCAGCTGGTGCAGTTGCAAGCAAAGCGTCGTGGCGGGATCTACATGTGAAGCGGAGTACATGGCAGCCTCGGAGGCAGCACATGAAGCAATCTGGATGAAGGAGTTCATTGCCGACCTAGGAGTTATTCCCAATGCATCGGGGCCGATGACTCTCTTCTGTGACAACACTGGAGCTATTGCCCTTGCCAAGGAGCCCAGGTTTCACAAGAAGACCAGGCACATCAAGCGTCGCTTCAACTCCATTCGTGAAAATGTTCAAAATGGAGACATAGATATTTGTAAAGTGCATACGGATTTGAATGTCGCAGATCCGTTGACTAAACCTCTTGCATGAGCGAAACATGATCAACACCAGAACTCTATGGGTGTACGATTCATCACAATGTAACTAGATTATTGACTCTAGTGCAAGTGGGAGACTGTTGGAAATATGCCCTAGAGGCAATAATAAAATGGTTATTATTATATTTCCTTGTTCATGATAATTGTCTATTGTTCATGCTTTAATTGTGTTATCCGAAAATCGTAATACATGTGTGAATACATAGACCATAACATGCCCCTAGTGAGCCTCTAGTTGACTAGCTCGTTGATCAATAGATGGTTACGGTTTCCTGACCATGGACATTGGATGTCATTGATAACGGGATCACATCATTAGGAGAATGATGTGATGGACAAGACCCAATCCCAAGCATAGCACTAGATCGTGTAGTTCGTTTGCTAAAGCTTTTCTAATGTCAAGTATCATTTCCTTAGACCATGAGATCGTGCAACTCCCGGATACCGTAGGAATGCTTTGGGTGTACCAAACGTCACAACGTAACTGGGTGGCTATAAAGGTGCACTACAGGTATCTCCGAAAGTGTCTGTTGGGTTGGCTCGGATCGAGACTGGGATTTGTCACTCCGTATGACGGAGAGGTATCTCTGGGCCCACTCGGTATTGCATCATCATAATGAGCTCAATGTGACTAAGTAGTTAGTCACGGGATCATGCATTACGGAATGAGTAAAGTGACTTGCCGGTAACGAGATTGAACGAGGTATTGGGATACCGACGATCGAATCTCGGGCAAGTAAAGTATCGATTGACAAAGGGAATTGTATACGGGATTGCTTGAATCCTCGACATCGTGGTTCATCCTATGAGATCATCGTGGAACATGTGGGAGCCAAAATGGGTATCCAGATCCCGCTGTTGGTTATTGGCTAGAGAGGTGTCTCGGCCATGTCTGCATGATTCCCGAACCCGTAGGGTCTACACACTTAAGGTTCGATGACGCTAGGGTTATAAGGAAGGTTTGTATGTGATTACCGAATGTTGTTAGGAGTCCCGGATGAGATCCCGGACGTCACGAGGAGTTCCGGAATGGTCCGGAGGTAAAGATTTATAAATGGGAAGTCACCATACGGTCACCGGAAATATTCGGGGGTATACCGGTATTGTACCGGGACCACCGGAGGGGTTCCGGGGGTCCACCGGGAGGGTCCACCTGCCCCGGAGGGCCTTATGGGCTGTAGGTGGAAGCGAACCAGCCCTTAGTGGGCTGGGCGCCAATCCCCCTAGGGCCCATGCGCCTAGGGTTTGGGGGGAACCCTAAAGGGGGGCGCCCCCCCTTGCTTGGGGGGCAAGCTCCCTCCCCCCTTGGCCGCCGCCCCCCTCTAGATCTCATCTAGAGGGGCCGGCCCCCTTCCCCCTTCTCCCTATAAATAGAGGGGTGAGGGGAGGGCTGCAGCACCACATCCAAGGCGCAGGCCCTCCCCTCCCCAACACCTCTCCTCCTCCGCGTGTGCTTGGCGAAGCCCTGCCGGAGAACTGTCACTCCACCACCACCACGCCGTCGTGCTGCTGTTGGATCCTTCTTCCTCAACCTCTCCCTCCTCCTTGCTGGATCAAGGTGTAGGAGACGTCACCGCTCCATACGTGTGTTGAACGCGGAGGTGCCGTCCGTTCGGCGCTTGGATCATCGGTGATTTGGATCACGGCAAGTACGACTCCACCAACCCCGTTCTCTTGAACGCTTCCGCTCGCGATCTACAAGGGTATGTAGATGCACTCCTCCCCTCTCGTTGCTAGTAAACTCCATAGATTGATCTTGGTGATGCGTAGAAAATTTTAATTTCTGCTACGATCCCCAACAGAGACGCCCCGTAGCGTCGTTTCCATCAAGGTCCGAACTCCGGCCACCGCGGAACTCGACGCTGTTGACATATCCGGCCACCCCGCGACTAACTAATGGCACCTTTGGTTGCGGCGCACTGCCAGCAACCCATAGCCGCAAACAATGCTCGAAACTGTCCCCTGTAGGGCCTTCCCGCAGCGTCTCCGTCGTCGGTTTTGGTCGCCGCCGGCCGAACTCCGGCGATGTCGACGTGGCCCATCATTAGCCACTAATGACCCTGCTAATTAACCCCCTGACCCACTTACATATGGGTCCCACACCCTTAATTAACCATAGTTTAGTTTCTGATTAGTTTTAATTAATCACAGTGGCCCCACAAGTCAGAGTTGACCGTGCTGACGTTGACGTTGACCAGACCCACCTGTCCGTGACACTGATGACGCCGGGTCACTGACCAGTGGACCCCACTGGTCAGGTTTGATCTGGGCTGGCGCCGTTGACCTAATGATGTCAGCATGATGTCATGCTGACGCAGTATTGATTTTCTGGACTTAAAATAACTCAGAAAATTTTAGAAAATATCCAAAACTTCAAAAATTCATAGTAATTCAACCGTAACTCCAAATCAAACAAATTATATATGAAAAATGATCATAAAAAACTATTCTATCCATCTGTATTAGTTTCATGCATGTTTAAATAACTTAACCTTGATGTTTAGATCAAAACATGATAATGCACTTTATAAGTTCTTAGTTTGAATTTGAACCTTTGGTTCAAATCAACTCAAACCCTTCTGTTCTTAGCTGCATTAGCTCAAATCACAGCATATTGCCATGTCATGACCATGCATCATATTGTGCATTGCATTGATTGTGTTCTTTCTGTGTTTGCTGGTGGTTGTTCCCCCCTCGGTAGACGTATGTTCCGACGATGAGTTCGATGACACCGATGAAGAGCTATATCATCTTCAGAAGTGCCAGGCAAGCAGAACCCCCCTTGTTCATTCTGATACAATCCCACTCTCTCGCTCCTGCTCTCTTTTACTGCATCAGGATAACAACGATTCATCTGTTACATGCTGCGGTAGTTGAACCCCTTTCCTCTGCATAACCTGTCATTGCCACAGTAAATAGATGAAACCCACTAGCATGATGTAACGCCCCGGATCCGATGCGCCAGGTGTCTGCCAGTTATTCGCTGTCGTTGCCATGTCATTTGCTTACGTGTTGCACTTTGCCATGTCATCATCTGCATTTCATATCATGCCATCATGTGCATCGCATTTGCATACGTGTTCGTCCCATGCATCCGAGCATTTTCCCCGTTGTCCGTTTTGCAATCCGGCACTCCTATGTCACCCGGCGCCCCCTTTTGTCTCTTTCCATGTGCGGGTGTTGAACGTTCTCGGAATGGGGCGGTATTTGCCGAGTGGCCTTGGTCTAGCACCCACAGACCGCCCGTCAAATTTTGTCGCATTCGGAGTCCGTTTGATAGCCCAACTGTTGAACTTATAGCGGTACCGCTGCCGGTACCTGCGTCGGATGTTTCGGTCTCCGAAACCGCTGCCGGGCTGCATTTCATCTCTCTCCTCTCAGCCCAAGCCCCTCTCTCACCGCCCACCTAGGCCCAGCCTACCCCTCCTCGTGTCCGGAACCGCCCGATCGCGATCGGAGAGCTCCGAAACCCCTTCTAACCCTAATCCTAACCCCCCTTCACTATATAAACCCCTCCCATGCCATTTTTTGCAGGCCCTAGCCTCCCCTAACCCCCAGCCGCAGCTATCCCCCTCCTCCTCGGGATCTCCGCCGCCTTCTCCTCGTTTTCCGGCGCCGGCCACCTCCACCGCGCCACTTGGCAGCTCCCCATTGGCCAGCCGCCACCGCGCCATCGCCCTCCTCCACTCCCCGCTCGCCAGATGTCCTCCCCACGCCTCCCAGCCACGCGGCCCGCCGAGGCCCGCGCGAAACCCGCCAAGCCCATCCAGGCCCGGAGCCGCCGCGACCCGCCCGAACCTCCTGTGCCTGAGCGCCGCCCCGCGCCTTGGCTCCCCGAGGCCCCTCGCCGGAGCTCCTCTCCCTGTCCTCACCGGCGGCCTCGCCGCACCGCCGCCGGCGACCACCAGCGCGTCGACCCCGCACCCGTCCTCGCCTACGGGCCGCTCGGATCTGTGCGCCCGCGTCCCCGCACACGATCTCCGCCGCCGCCTTCGGCCTCGCGCCGCCCTAGAGACCGCCGCCACCGGAGTTACGCACCGCCGCCCCGTGAAGCTTCGTCGAACCCGCCGGCGTCCGGATCCGTGCTCCCCGCACCAGATCCCCCTGGTTCCGCCCTCCTCCGCCTGCCGGAGTCGCGCCGGCGCCGCCGCCGACCTCTGCAGCCGTCGAGCATGCCCGCTCGCCCGCTCGCGTGGGCCATCTCCAGCTCGGTGCCTCGGCCTCGTGGCCCACGCGGCCCGATCCATCCCAGCCGCGGCCAGCATCCGGCCCAGCCTGCTCCGCCTCTGCCCGGCCTGCTTCCCCCTCGTCGTGGGCCGAAGCCCAGGGTGAGCCGCCCCTATCCCGCGCCCTGGGCGTCTTTTAGCATTCAGTCGCCCGCCTGTTTTTTTTTAGAAAACTGCTAAGTCCCAGATTTTTCATAATATGTGCACTTGTTTGACCTAGTGTAACTTTCTGCTCGTAGATCCATGTTGCATGTATATTATGTCAAATTGTTCGTCTCGTGATGCTCTACATTTTGTTCAATTGCACCACGTTCATTTGAGTCCATCTTGTTACCCTAATCATCGTTGCAAGAGTGCTAGTTGCTGTTATTCTCTGGTTCTTGTCAGAACTTGGTGATTTGTTAGTTTTGTATCTTTTAATCTGTGCATCTTTTGAGTATGAGCTCTACATGTGTTTTGAAGTATGCCATGCCATCTTTTCAGTGGTGTAGTCCATGTATTTTTGTGATCTCTGTGGTGACTAGCACAAGCATGCAAAGTAGGCCCCGTAATATTTCTCATTTCAGGGACAGTGATTTCTCCAAGTCCTTGTCTGCTGTAATTTTGATGCCATGTAAACTTGATGCTACAGTGAGATCTATGCATATTTTGGAGATGTTCAGTTAGGATGTTTTGTAGCTATAGTTGTAGTTGATCCATTCCAGCAATTGTTTGCAATTATGGAGTGCCATAGAATGACTCAATCTTGCTCTACTTTTGCTATAAAATATTTCTGGCAGATTCTTAACATGATATGGAATTTTGCCAAGCTTATTGTTGTTGATCCATACATGCTATGTTATTGTTCTTGCCATGGTTAGCTTCATAAACATGCCATCTTGCTTTAAGTGTGCTTGTTTTTTCATGCATTGCTCTGTAGTGAGTGCTTCGAGCTCACAAAGAGGCCTACATATTATTATTTCTGCCATGCTCTGTTTTCTGCTAAGTCTGTAACCTGATAACGAAACTTGCTATGTTTACATGCTTGCCATCATATCTTCTGTGCCTTTTTGGCTTATGGTCAGTAAGGGACTTTTGTTATATGCTTTGAATAGATACATGCCATGCCTTTCTTTGCTATGTTAAGTTCCTGTAGCATGTTGATATCGTGCTCTGAACATTGCTACCTGATGTTATTTCTGTCATGTCCAGTATTTCTGCCAAGTCTGTGAATCTGTTATTATTTTGCAATCTTGCCATGTCCTTTTGAGCATGTTCTAGTGATTTCTGGAGATAGCTCAGTGTTCATGTTTTGTTGTGCTTTACCTGTACATCATGCCCATGCCTCTTGTTTCCATGTTGAGTTGCTGTAGCATATTGTTTTGATGTTTGCTATATGCCTAGTTGCTGTTTTGGACAGATTGTTGCTATGTCTTGTTTGGAGTGTATGTGTTGCACCGTTGCTCCGTTTTGAGCATGCTCTATATGAAACTTGCTTAGTTTTGCATGTAGTCTCATATTATCATGTTGCATCCTTGTTTTGAGGTGTTTGCTTGATGTTTGTATGCATTTTTCATCAATGCCATGTTTAACTTGTTTTGCTCATATCTTTTAGACCGTAGCTCCGAATCTAATGATCTTTATATGTAACTTAACTAGAATTTCGTGTAGATCATCATGGTGCTCTTTAACTTGCTGTTTAACAACTTGAATATAAGGTTTATTCAGTTCTGGACCAATTTCGAAATATGCATATGAGGACTTACCGGAATTGTTATATGTTGTTTCCGGCCTCATTTAAACTTGCCTTGGTGTGTTGTTCTTGTATGCATCATCTCTTGTCGCGAGTAGCTTCATATAGCCTTGTCATGCATCATTCTTGATTGAGCATCATGCCTTGTTCATGGGTGGTGCGTTTACCTTGCTGCGTGCTTCTTCTCGATAGTTCCCGTGTCGTTGCGATCGTGAGGATTCGTTCGTCTTCGTGGCTTCATCTTCTTCATGGATTCGTTCTTCTTCCTAGCGGGATTTCAGGCAAGATGACCGTCACCTTGGATCTCATTACTATCATTGCTATGCTAGTTGCTTCGTTCTATCGCTTTGCTGCGCTACCTATTCACTTGTTCCTCAAGCCTCCCATTTTGCCATGAACCTCTAACCTTTGTCACCCTTCCTAGCAAACCGTTGTTTGGCTATGTTACCGCTTTGCTCAGCCCCTCTTATAGCGTTGTTAGCTGCAGGTGAAGATGAAGATTGCTCCATGTTGGATTATGTTTATGTTGGGATATCACAATATCTCTTATATTATTAATGCATCTATATATTTGGTAAAGGGTGGAAGGCTCGGCCTTATGCCTGGTGTTTTGTTCCACTCTTGCCGCCCTAGTTTCCGTCATACCGGTGTTATGTTCCCGAATTTTGCGTTCCTTACACGGTTGGGTGATTTATGGGACCCCCTTGACAGTTCGCCTTGAATAAAACTCTTCCAGCAAGGCCCAACCTTGGTTTTACCATTTGTCTAGCCTATTTCTTTTCCCTAGGGAGTCGCTCTCTCGAGGGTCATCTTATTTTAACCCCCCCGGGCCAGTGCTTCTCTAAGTGTTGGTCCGAACTGAGTAGACTGCGGGGCCACCTCGTGGAAACTCGAGGTCTGGTTTTTACTCGTAGGATGTCTCATCCGGTGTTGCCCTGAGAACGAGATATGTGCAGCTCCTATCGGGATGTCGGCGCATCGGGCGGCTTTGCTGGTTTTGTTTTACCATTGTCGAAATGTCTTGTAACCGGGATTCCGAGACTGATCGGGTCTTCCCGGGAGAAGGAATATCCTTCGTTGACCATGAGAGCTTATCATGGGCTAAGTTGGGACACCCCTGCAGGGTATTTATCTTTCGGAAGCCGTGCCCGCGGTTATGTGGCAGATGGGAATTTGTTAATAACCGGTTGTAGAGAACTTGACACTTGACCTTAATTAAAACGCATCAACCGCGTGTGTAGCCGTGATGGTCTCTTCTCGGCGGAGTCCGAGAAGTGAACACGGTTTCTGGGTTATGTTTGACGTAAGTAGGAGTTCAGGATCACTTCTTGATCATGGCTAGTTCACGACCGTTCCATTGCTTCTCTTCTCGCTCTTATTTGCGTAAGTTAGCCACCATACTTGCTTAGTCGCTGCTGCAACCTCACCACCTTTACTCCTTCCTTACCCCTTTTAAGCTTTGCTAGTCTTGATACCCATGGTAATGGGATTGCTGAGTCCTCGTGGCTCACAGATTACAACACCACCAGTTGCAGGTACAGGTTGTGCGATGATCATGACGCGAGAGCGATGTTTACTTGTTTTGGAGTTCTCCTTCTGCTTCTTCTTCGATCAGGGGATAGGTTCCAGGTCGGCAGCCTGGGCTAGCAGGGTGGATGTCGTTTGAGTTTCTGTTTATGTTTCATCCGTAGTCGGATGTTAATCTTATGTTTGATGTATTGATGTATTCCTGCAGCATTGGTATGCCTTGTATGTATCCCCAAATATTATGTAATGTTGATGTTATGATATCCACCTTGCAAAAGCGTTTCAATATGCGGTTCTATCCTTGGTGGGGCCTTCGAGTCTCTTTAGGATAGTATCGCATATTGGGCGTGACACATGAGTAGGAGTTGTTTGAGCCCTGATGTGCCTACTCATTCATGCTTGTTGTCATGCCTGCTACTGCTTAGAGTTGAGTCAGGTCTGATTCATCGGGGATGAATTGGAATGTGGTGAAAATGTCCTACTATTGAGAGCTAAGTGTGTGAACACGATTTGGTAAAGGTAGCGGTGAGAGGCCATGTAGGAGTACATGGTGGGTTGTCTCATTGCAGCCGTCTTTAGGAACTGAGTTCTGTGGTTGTGATCCATGAACAGCTACTACCACGCATTAGAATGCTTAAGTGCCCCTCTCGGCTTCTTAACCACCCTTGTCCTCTGTCCAGGAGTTGCAAGTAGTTTCTGGTGTTTGTAGTATGCTGGAGGACGTGCGCAGTGCTGACCTGAGGGGTGGGCTGTGATGCGGTAGGCACATGACCGGGTTGTCGGGCGCCCGTTTGGTGTCGCGGAACCCTGTGCACATCGTTCGGGGCCGTATATGGAAACCTCGGCCAGACTCCCTGCGGATGGAACCTGAATAGGCGATAAACCTGGACTAGAGACTTGAGTGTTTAGGTAGGTCGTGGCCGACACCCTCGTTGGGCTTCCGCTTGAAGGTTGCCGAGTACATGTCGTCTAAACGGCGGTAAGTGGTGAGAGCGTGTGTGAAGAAGTACACCCCTGCAGGGTTAATATCATCTATTCGAATAGCCGCGTCCGCGGTAAAGGACTTCTGGGTTCCCTATAACAGTTCATAGACAAGTGAAAGTGGATACTCTAAAATGCGCAAGATAAGCGTGAGTGCTATGGATGGCGTTCTCGTAGGGAGACGGGAGCGGATCCATAGTGGTGTACTGATATGGTGAATATGTGGACTCGTGTGCGCCACCTCAAAAGAGTTACTTGCAGTCGTAGTTCAGGATAGCCACTGAGTCAAAGCTGGCTTGCTGCAGTTAAACCCCACCATCCCTTTGTTGATACTGATGCATATGTAGTTAGTTCTGATGTAAGTCTTGCTGGGTACATTTGTACTCACGTTTGCCTATTTTATGTTTTTGCAGAGAGACTTCAGTCTCGCTAGTAGTACCGCATGGACTTCGACGTTTAGCTTGTTACCTCAGCTACGATCTTGTGCCCTCGGCAGGGTCTTGTAGATAGTCAGGCTTCTCAGCTTTTTCTTTTGTAGTTGTCTATACTCAGACAATTTAAGCTTCCGCATGTGCTTGTTGCTTGTATGACTTGAATGCTGGGTCATCAGACCCATGTTTGTAATATCTGGCTCTTCGGAGCCTAATGAATAAATACTTTGAGTTGTAGAGTTTTGTTGTGATGCCATGTTGTATTTACACATATCAGGCATATTGTGTGTATGACGTGTGGGATCAGACAATCTAGTGGTTTATCTTTGGTAGCCTCTCTTGTGGGGAAATGTAGTCTAGTGCTTCCACTGAGCCATGGTAGTCTGCTACAGCCCGGTTTACCGGAGTCCTGCTAGCCCAGTTACTACTGCTCCGGAACACTTAGACTGGCCGGCATGTGATCCACTTCATTCCTGTGTCTGTCCCTTCGGGGAAATGTCACGCGGTGACTTCCGGAGTCCTGCTAGCCTGCTACAGCCCGGGTTGCCGGAGTCGTGTTAGCCCAGTTGCTATAGCCCGGATTCACACGCTGATGACCGACACGTTCGATGCTGGTTCATGTATGCATGTCCCCGTAAGTTAGCGCCACTTTGGGTTCACGACTAGTCATGTCGGCCCGGGTTCTTTGTCATATGGATACTAGCGACACTATCATATACGTGAGCCAAAAGGCGCAAACGGTCCCGGGCCAGGTAAGGTGGCACCCGTGGAAATAACGTGCGTGAGGCCGCAAAGTGATATGATGTGTTACATGCTAGATCTGTGTGAGTTAGAATCGGGGTCCTGACAGCTTTGGTATCAGAGCCTGACTGCCTGTAGGATTACCAAGCCAAACTGGTCGAAGTCGTGTCTAAAAATGCTTTAGTTATGTAAGGGAATTGATTGTGAAAGGGAACGTAAGGATCTTTTACTCCTTATACCTTATGCCCTTCTGATCTGAGTCAGCCTCTTCTTTTCTGCGGGGATTAAGAACTAGGCTTCTCATCTTTCTATCAGGATCACGTGTTACTAATCTGTAGACTTATAGGATTGTTGGTCTCAAGCCTCAGTTTTGTTCCTACTACTTCCGTATGTTGACAGTTGATCTCGGAACCTTGATATTGTGATGTTGAGTGGTCATGCCACTATTTTGCAGGATGTCTCAGCATTTACAGTCTTTATGCTGTCCGAGTCATCCCAGGTTTCTAACTAATCTGAAGCATTTGCAAATTCCCTCTTCTCGTTACCGATGTTCCTTTGGGCCAGTTTCACCACATTAATCGGTGAGTTGAGGTACTCTGTTGCCTCGACATATACGTTGGAGCTATTATTATGACCCTAGGTGTCAGGATCACCTAGTAATCTACCATGTTTTGTGTTCCCCGTGTGATGATTCTAGCCATCATTCTCGAAGGCATCCCGTGATGTTATTAGTTAGTAGGTATTCTATTCCTGGGTTCTTGAACCCGAGATTCACCCTACTTACCTCATGTTGATAGTGTTGCTAGTTCCTTTAGGATATTAGTAACCTTTGCAATAGTCCTCGAGGTTCGTGGTACATCCTTCTTCCAATTACCATGAACCATTCTTGGCAGGAGTTCTTTTGAACCAAAAGGTCACGACCAGAGTGCTCTTGATGAGTTCTCCATTCTATATTGTGAATCTGCCAGTTCTACCCTTTCTGCATGGGTTATCCGGAAGAAATGTTGAGCTTTGCTCGACATACTAATCTATGCATCCACAACTCAGAAAAACATATGTTCCTTTGAGTTGTCCCTCTTTAGTTGTATCCTGACCTCCGTCTATCAAATGATAGTCAGGAATAGTTGTGCCATCGTGTTCGTCAGTGTCTATTATCCTTGTGGTCCGTCGAGCCGTTCTATTTCAGAATGACTAGGAGAAACAAACTCCAGTACCTCATCCATATCTAGAATTGGGTCAAAGCAGTTGTATTCCGCAGATCAAATGCCAATTTAGCTTTTGATTCTGTTCTACCCTGAAGTATTGCCCTCTTGATGTCAGGAATGTCATGATAATTGCACCAACTCTTATGAATTCTTGATGCAGTGATACTTCTCGCCATCATCATTCGCTCATCGGTTCCGTGTTGTTGCAACCGGAATACCGACAAGTGAACCGTGATGTGTGAAATCAATACTCCTATCAACTAGTTGCTTGGTAGTAAAGGGACAATATTCTCATTCTTAGCGTGTTGGTTATTGAATCATCATTCTAAGATAGATTGTGCTACCTAGTCCTTATTTCTGGTGCACTCTTCGATCAATGAGTTAGGATTATTCAATCCCTTGCTTATTTGATCATATTGTCTTGCTCTGAAAAGCAAGACTGTTCTCGAGCTTAGTAACATATCGGTGGTTCGTGATGTTCCGAATATCTTCTCGGAAGTATTACCAGGTTGTCACCTGACCGCTATGTTGAGTTCGTGATCATGTTGGTTTTCCTCCAAACCACCCATTCTCCAAGAACCTGTGTTGGATACCCCTGAGCTAGTTGGTTAAGCCAAACAACAACTTGGAGAGTTGGAAGATAAAAGCTTGTCTGACTTAGTTCATTCCAAAGGGATATCCTTGTATTTGTGTGTTAGTTGAAGAAAGATGATATCTTCATCGATTGGTCCCGGTGATTAGTTGTTGGACCTATTGTCTTATCAAAACTTTGATTTGAGTATGGGCTATCACCAAATCAAATCAGTACCAACGATGTTCGTAATGTTGTCTTACTCGTGGTTGACCCCTCGAGCATACACCATTACATCTTTTGGTCTGACCAATGCTATCACCTTGTTCACATAGTTGTGGAATTCCATTTATATGGAAACCTGGATGAATTGTTATTGAGCCCATCGACAACATCCCTACCCTCTCCATGGCTTGGTTGGACATTAAGCTAGTGTTGGAAACTTTGTAGGCAATGCTTTCGTGTTCCGTTCATGAAGCTTATGCTTGGATGGAAGAAGTGACTTCCTCGAATTCATGTGCATTCTATGCAAGTTGCCGCCGTGGATACGAGAAAGATTGTATTTGCTTCCTCTAGAATCATCCCAAGTCAGTCACGCATATGTGCGAAGTACTCTATGGTTTGATAGGTTGGCCGCCTCCACTCCATATGTGTTTCCTCGCACACCAAGCCACTGATTGATTTGCTCAAGGAAAAGGAGCGTGTTGTGCTAATTCTAGATCATGCACAAGATTCCGTTATCCTCGATGATGGTTCCCAACCAGAACTCAGTAGTATTTTTATTATAAGACTACTATGTCGTCATGCTTGTCTGGGACAGCGTGTTCACATGTTGTAGCAAAAACCCGCTCATGTTTTGGAGCTTCCTATCGTAGTTCATTTCCTGAGAATCTTGCAACGTCATCTCGTCTATTTGTGTTGCAATCCTTCCTTTCAGACATGATGAGTCTGGAATATCCTGACACCAACCAGATCTGAATCTCAGGCAGATATGATGGTTAGAACGTTTCCCAAGGACTATAATATTGGTCTCTCTGTAACCCGGTAAAGTGGATGTCCTGGCCAACACACCTAGCCAGAAGACCCATTATTGTAGTATCTTGATTGAAAAAGTTGGCCACCTCCCCATAAGGATTTCATAAGATTTACTCCAGTAGTTGTTCCTCATGGATTCTTGTGCTCCCGAAGTCTGACCTTTTACTTGATGTTCTAGATACCAAACCATATCTATAAATGGGGTACGCTAGCACATCAGGGAGAACATTAGAAGCGGAGTGCTAAATGTCTCTCAGTCGATCATCCAGATTTCGTCTATGTCCTCGCTAAGGTGAAATCTGAGAAAGTGTTGTCTTCCTTTGCATCAGCATTGTCCATCACTATTCATCATGGTAGTATGATGTGTTGCCAGGATCCTCGACACGGATGTTGGTAAGACCTTGATGAGTATGGAAATGCTCAAGTTCTTGAGAGCACGCGCAAGCAAAATCATCCCTTGCGTTGTCTTCAACAAGGTAGTCCACATCATCCATTCTAGTCTGGGTATGCCATCCCTTCTTACTCCGCCAAACGATTGTTGTGAATTTCCTTAGGCTGTTATAGAGAGTTTCAATGATCTCTGTATCAAAAGTAATTCTTTTTGCCACTTAGGGGAATAATTTTACGAGTCACACCTCCTCGAAGGTGCCCTAGTATGGGATCATGGCAATTATTTCCTCGCTACTTTGAAACCTCGCACCATCTTACTCAAGCGTGGAATTGTTGCCTACCAACTTGAATCTTTGCCATGTAACTTCCATCATCCTGATGTGAGTTCTGTGTCTCAGCTCAAGAGATGTTCAACGTCTCATTCCGTGAGTTGATCAATCTTTAAGAAGATCGATTCCTATAGAGTTTCTTTCCGTCATCATCGTGTTGGACAAAGATCTCGAAGGCAAAGACGTCAAGATCAATATGATGCAACGAATCACCATCTTCAAGAATGCAATGGATTTTGGAGTTTGTGCCAGTTCCATGTCCCATCTGTCTTCTTACCTGACGTCTTGAATCTCGGGGCGAGATTCTTGTTTAGTAGGGGTGAGTTGTCACAGCCCTAGATTCAGCCTTGTTGTGGACTAGTCTTGGTTGTTGCATCATGTTTAAATTTTCTTAAACCTGAAATGGGGATGTCCAAACCCTAGCACCAAATGAAATGCAACTAGGATCAAAATAAAAAATATTTTCAATGAATCCAAAATGCCCTTCAAAAATGTTCATTATTTATGGAAAGAGGTTAAAACCTTTACCACATGTCATGCACATTTTTGCAAGGCATTTATGGTCTTCGAATTAAATCATACTGTATTTGAAGTGGAGCTATAAATTCCTATAAAATATTTGGTAGCTCCAAATATTCTGAAACTTGGTGAGGGCCTCTGGTTTAAATCAGATAGTGGCCACAAAAGTTTTCAGGATTTTATAAAGTGATTTAGTATTTTTACTAAATCAGAAACAAGTTACAGAAAATAGAAAAAGAGAAATATTAGAAAGGGAGAGAGAACTTACCTGGTGCCCACCAACCGGCCCAGCACTATAGCTGTCTAGCCCAGCCCACCAGCGCCCCCCTTGTCATCTTCCTCCTCTGCCAGAAGGACTGGGCGCGTGGTCGCCCCGCGCGCGCACGCTCTCCGCCAGCTCCTGCTTGCCGCTTCCTCCGGGACACCCTGGAGACGCCACACACCCCCTAACCCCCTCGCTCACTCTCTTCCATCCTCATCCCCGCCTCTGCTGCTCTCTCTCTCTTCCGAAACCGAACGTCGCCGTCGCTGCTGTTCGCTGGCCACGCGCTCCCCGCCGTCCCCTCGCCACCCGTCATGTTTGAGAGCTCCGCCACGTCGTCTTCTTCGTCCTCAACGGGCCACGCAAGCCGGGAGGGCCTGGAACGTCGCCACCACCGTCGTCTTCATCGTCGGCTGCCCGAGAAAGCCGCCGTTGTTTCGTCGTCACCAAGCCGTCCCCAAGCCCACTGAGACTGCCGTCAACGCCACCGTGAGCTCCTCTTCGATTCCCCTCTCTCCCTGTGCGTTTTTGCTCGCTCTAGCCACACCAATCGCCGAAGCCGTGAGCTTTCGGCCGTCGCCCATGTCGCCGCCGCAGCCACAGTCGCTGGTGCTCGCATTCGAGCGTGTCACAGCACTCACCGCGCCCCCAGGAACCCACAGACACCACCAGCTCGCCCGAAGACGCCCCGTAGCGTCGTTTCCATCAAGGTCCGAACTCCGGCCGCCGCGGAACTCGACGCCGTCGACGTATCCCGCCACCCCGCGACTAACTAATGGCACCTTTGGTTGCGGCGCACTGCTAGCAACCCGTAGCCGCAAACCGCACTCGAAACCGTCCACTGTAGCGCCTTCCCGCAGCGTCTCCATCGTCGGTTTTGGTCGCCGCCGGCCGAACTCCGGCGATGTCGACATGGTCCATCATTAGCCACTAATGACCCTGCTAATTAACCCCCTGACCCACTTATATATGGGTCCCACACCCTTAATTAACCATAGTTTAGTTTCTGATTAGATTAATTAATCACAGTGGCCCCACAAGTCAGAGTTGACCGTGCTGACGTTGACGTTGACCAAACTCACCTGTCCGTGACACTGATGACGCCGGGCCACTGACCAGTGGACCCCACTGGTCAGGTTTGACCTGGGCTGACGCTGTTGACCTGATGACGCTGATGCAGTATTGATTTTCTCGATGTAAAATAATTCAGAAAATTTCAGAAAATATCCAAAACTTCAAAAATTCATAGTAATTCAACCGTAACTCCAAATCAAACAAATTATATATGAAAAATGATTAGAAAAATCAAATCTATCCATCTGTACTAGTTTCATGCATGTTTAAATAACTTAACCTTGCTATTTAGATCAAAACATGATAATGCACTTTATAAGTTCTTAGTTTGAATTTGAATTTGAACCTTTGGTTCAAATCAACTCAAACCCTTATGTTCTTAGCTGCATTAGCTCAAATCACAAAAAATTGACATGTCATGATCATGCATCATATTGTGCATTGCATTGATTGTGTTCTTTCTGTGTTTGCCGGTGGTTGTTCCCCCCTCGGTAGACGTATGTTCCCACGATGAGTTCGATGACACCGATGAAGAGCTATATCATCTTCAGAAGTGCCAGGCAAGCAGAACCCCCCTTGTTCATTCTGATACAATCCCACTCTCTCGCTCCTGCTCTCTTTTACTGCATCAGGACAACAACGATTCATCTGTTACATGCTGCGGTAGTTGAACCCCTTCCATCTGCATGACCTGTCATTGCCACAGTAAGTAGATGAAACCCACTAGCATGAGTAGGAGTTGTTTGAGCCCTGATGTGCCTACTCATTCATGCTTGTTGTCATGCCTGCTACTGCTTAGAGTTGAGTCAGGTCTGATTCATCGGGGATGAATTGGAATGTGGTGAACATGTCCTACTGTTGAGAGCGAAGTGCCTGAACACGATTTGGTAAAGGTAGCAGTGAGAGGCCATGTAGGAGTACATGGTGGGTTGTCCCACTGGAGCCATCTTCAGGAACTGAGTTCTGTGTTTGTGATCCATGAACAGCTACTACCACGCATTAGAATGCTTAAGTGCCCCTCTCGGCTTCTTAACCACCCTTGTCCTCTGTCCAGGAGTTGCAAGTAGTTTCTGGTGTTTGTAGTATGCTGGAGGCCGTGCGCAGCGCTGACCCGAGGGGTTGGCTGTGATGCAGTAGGCACGTGGCCGGGTATGTCGGGTGCCCGTTTGGTGTCGCGGAACCCTATACACATCGTTCGGGGCCGTATGTGGAAACCTCAGTCGGACTCCCTGCGGATGGAACCTGAATAGGCGATAAACCTGGACTAGAGACTTGAGTGTTTAGGTAGGCCGAGGCCGACACCCTCGTTGGGCTTCCGCTTGAAGGTTGCCGAGTACATGTCGTGTAAACAGCGGTAAGTGGTGAGAGCGTGTGTGAAGAAGTACACCCCTGCAGGGTTAATATCATCTATTCGAATAGTCGCGTCCGCGGTAAAGGACTTCTGGGTTGCCTATAACAGTTCATAGACAAGTGAAATTGGATACTCTAAAATGCGCAAGATAAGCGTGAGTGCTATGGATGGCGTTCTCGTAGGGAGACGGGAGCGGATCCATAGTGGTGTATTGATGTGGTAAATATGTGGACTCGTATGCGCCACCTCAAAAGAGTTACTTGAAGTTCGTAGTTCAGGATAGCCACTGAGTCAAAGCTGGCTTGCTGCAGTTAAACCCCACCATCCCTTTGTTGATACTGATGCATATGTAGTTAGTTCTGATGTAAGTCTTGCTGGGCACATTTGTACTCACGTTTGCCTATTTTATGTTTTTGCAGAGAGACTTCAGTCTCGCTAGTAGTACCGCATGGACTTCGACGTTTAGCTTGTTACCTCAACTACGATCTTGTGCCCTCGGCAGGGTCTTGTAGATAGTCAGGCTTCTCAGCTTTTTCTTTTGTAGTTGTCTATACTCAGACAAGTTAAGCTTTCGCATGTGCTTGTTGCTTGTATGACTTGAATGTTGGGTCATCAGACCCATGTTTGTAATATCTGGCTCTTCGGAGCCTAATGAATAAATACTTTGAGTTGTAGAGTTTTGTTGTGATGCCATGTTGTATTTACACATATCAGGCATATTGTGTGTATGATGTGTGGGATCCGACAATCTAGTTGTTTATCCTTGGTAGCCTCTCTTATGCGGAAATGTAGTCTAGTGCTTCCCCTGAGCCATGGTAGTCTGCTATAGCCCGGTTTACCGGAGTCCTGCTAGCCAGTTACTACTGCTCCGGAACACTTAGACTGGCCGGCATGTGATCCACTTCGTTCCTGTGTCTGTCCCTTCGGGGAAATGTCACGCGGTGACTTCCGGAGTCCTGCTAGCCTGCTATAGCCCGGGTTCCCGGAGTCCTGTTAGCCCAGTTGCTACAGCCCGGATTCACACACTGATGACCGACACGTTCGATGCTGGTTCATGTATGCCTGTCCCCGTAAGTTAGCGCCACTTTGGGTTCATGACTAGTCATGTCGGCCCGGGTTCTCTGTCATATGGATACTAGCGACACTATCATATACGTGAGCCAAAAGGCGCAAACGGTCCCGGGCCAGGTAAGGTGGCACCCATGGGAATACCGTGCGTGAGGGTGCAAAGTGATATGATGTGTTACATGCTAGATCGGTGTGACTTAGAATCGGGGTCCTGACAAGTTAGTTGAGTCAGCTTTACTTGGAGCTCAAGTAAAGATGTGCTACTTGTGAGTTGCGTTGGATTTTCCCCGAAGAGGAGAGGAGATGTAGTACAGCAGAGATAAGTATTTCCCTTAGTGAGAACCATGGTTTATCGAACGAGTAGGAGAATCACGCAAAGCCTTATGAACAGCACCTGCACACACAAAAGCAAATACTTGCACCCAACATGGCAAGAGGGTTGTTAATCCCCTTGAACTCGCTGCTTGCAAGGATCAAATATTATAGTGGTAGATAGATAAATTGCAAAAAAATTAAAATAAATAAATTGCAGCAAAGGAATTTTGGTTTTTGTAATATGATTAAAGTAGACCCGGGGGCCACAATTTTCACTAGAGGCTTCTCTCTCGAACACATAGCATACGGTGGGTAAACAAATTAATGTTGGGTAACTGATAGAAAAGCGCACAGTTATGATGATATTCACGGCAATGATCATGTATATAGGCATCACGTCCGAGAAAAGTAGACCGACTCTTGCCTGCATCTACTACTATTACTCCACCAATCGACCACTATCCAGCATGCATCTATGGTATTAAGTTCATAAAAATGGAGTAACGCCTTAAGCAAGATGACATGATGTAGACAAAGTAAACCCAATCAATATGAATAAACCCCATGGTTTATCCTTAATGGCAACAATACAAATATGTGTCTTGTCCCCTACTTTGTAACTGGGATATAGAGCACTACAAGATTGAACCCATTATAAAACACCTCTCCCACTAAATATAAATCTATCTAGTTGGCTTATCCAAACGGATAGATCGGAGAGAAATACAAAGCTATAACAATCATGCACAATAAAGTTAAGAAAAGACTCAATTACTTTCAATGAACATTCATATCATAAAGCCACAATTCATCGGATCCCAACAAACACACCGCAAAAGAAGATTACATCGAATAGAACTCCAAGAAGATCAAGGAGAACATTGTATTGAAGATCAAAGAGAGAGAGAGATGAAGCCATCTAGCTACTAGCTATGGACCCTTAGGTCTATGGTGAAATACTCACACATCATCGGAAGGCAGCAAGGATGATGTAGAAGCCCTCCTAATCGACACCCCCTCTAGTAGAGTACCGGAAAAGGCCTCCAGATGGGATCATGGAAGAACAGAAGCTTGCGGCGGCAGAAAAAGTGTTTCAATGGCCCTAGGGGTTTCCCAATATTTGAGAATTTATAGAAGTGGAATTAGGCCAGATGGAGCCTCTATGGGGCTCACAAGGTAACAGGGCACGCACTCCCTAGGTGTGCCCTGTTACCTTGTTGTCTCCTCGTTTGTCCTTTGGTCTCCTCTCGAAGCTTCTAGGGTCTCTAATGTCCAGAAAAAATCATCAAAAAGTTTCATAGCATTTGGACTCCATTTAGTACTGATTTTCTGGAAAACCAAGAATAAGCAGAAAACAACAACTGGAACCACTGGGTTAATAGGTTAATAGTATAAAAATGCATATTGTCAGGGATATTCCCCAAGATCAAGACCCGGCTCATGAGGGCAAGTCATCTCTGAGGATAAGTCACCTCTGAGGATAAGTCATCTTTGGACTTAAGTCATCTCATGAGGTTAAGTCATCTTTGGGGTTGAATCATCTCTGGAGTTAAGTTCATTCAGCGAGATGAGCGGGATATAATGACCGGGACATAATAAGCGGGACATAATGACCGGGACATAATGAGCGGGGCATAAGGAGCCCGCGATGAGTGGCCCGGAAGATGAGTCACCCGGAAGATGAGTCCCGGAGATGAGTTGCCCGGAAGATGAGTCCTGGAGATAAGTAGCCAAAGATAAGTGGCCAAAAGATAAGGAGCCAGAAATAAGTCACCCGCGGTAAGAAGCTTAAGATGAGAAGCCCGCAATAAGAAGCCCATGATAAGAAGCCCACGATAAGAAGCCAGGATAGACTAGTACTAATCCTACTAGAACTCTACATGTAAGCCGACCCCTTCAACTTATATAAGGAGGGCCAGGGCACCCCAAGAGGGACAAGTCAAGACAAGCAAACAAATTTTAGACAACATGAAAATATAAGCTCTCGAGATAGAGGTAGCGAAAGAGCACCCTTGTAACCGTGAGCATCGTCATCATCAATACAATCAAGCAGGATGTAGGTTTTTACCTCCATCGTGAGGGGCCAAACCTGGGTAAAAACTCATGTCTCTCAATTCCGACCAACCCCGTTCAAGCTACTACCTAGTTGCGATGGCCTCACCAGTAAGTCCTTTCACGAGGACACCTGTCGTGACAAAACCACGACAGTTGGCGCCCACCGTGGGGCCAGCGCATGATGGTATTGAGTTCTTGGAGGGAGCTTCAACAGGATCGAGAAGTTTGTGATTAACTGGATAAAGAAGAGCTGGTGCAGAAGGATTTACATCGGCTACAAGTTCATCGGTCAAAGATGAGAAAGAGTTTTCATGGCGCCATACATCAGTTCTGATCCGATCTCGAGATGAGGCTAAGAATTTCTTCGACGGCATTCCACCACACGAGATCTAATTATAAGTAGTTCAGCATACATCCGCACCATCCCGGACTCCAATCTACAATCGCACTGACTGCCTCCCATGCCAGCGCTGGAGTCGCCCCGGCAACCGCAGGCGCCTCGCCGAGCCACCCAGTGCACGCGTCCGCGGCTCACTAGCCCGCATGATCTTTCCCTTGCAGTCCAATCCTGAATCAGCCGCGCTGGCGGTTGGCCTGATGATTTTGACTGACCAAAGCTGGACTCCGTTTGCGTGCGTTTGACTTAGTCTGAGCCAGGTTTTGGAAACATGGACACATCTTTCCATCCACGGATCTGAGTCTCGAGGAGATTACAAGCTGCTTCTACCTTTTTGGAGATAAAATAAAAAGGCAGTCAACCGAGCGAGGCGGCTGTGGCATCTGGCAGGTTGCGAGGAAGAAAAAGCAAGGACGTCGATAACTGCCACACGTGTGGCATCTAGGGGGGATCTGCCGCACGCCTCGTGTGGCATCGACACAGGCCCGCCCGCACGAGCACGTCCGGGCGCACCCTGCCACAGCTCGCACGTTCGGTGTGCGGCGCGATCGCCCGCATGAGCACGTCCGGGCGAGCGACCACGCGGCCCGCACGACCCGTCTCGGTCGTCGCCCCTCCCCGCCTGCGAGCCACACGTGCCGCGTGGCAGTAACCACGCGTCCCGCCGCGATTGCTATGGTCCGGACCCTCTTCCATGTACGTGTAACTCCAGTTGCCATGTCGCTGAACTGCAGTTGCCATGTCGGACAACTGCAGTTGCCATGTCGCTGAACTACAGTTGCCATGTCGGACAACTACAGTTGCAATGGTTGCTCGTAACTCCAGTTGCCATGTCGCTGAACTGCAGTTGCCATGTCGCTAAACTGCAGTTGCCATGTCGGACAACTGCAGTTTCCATGGTTGCTCAACTGCAGTTGCCATCTCAGGTCAAGTGCCGGATGCCATTTTTGGGCAACTGCAGCTGTTGCCATGTATGGTCTGGTCTACTACAGTTGCCATGATTTGAAAACTTTAGGAGTTGCCACCTACTAACACTAGACAGTTGCCATGTAGCACTACAAAACATGGCAAAAAACATGTCCGGGGTGAAAGAGAGTTGCCATATGCTTACAAGCACACTAGGGCAGTTGCCATATACCCTAAAAAACACATGGCAACTGATAGCTTTTGGTGTGTGGGAGAGGAGACGGGCATGTGGACTACGGTGGTATCTTTAGGAGTTGCCACCTACTAACACTAGACAGTTGCCATGTAGCGCTACAAAAACAGACGTGGCAACAATAACATGTTCGGGGTAAAAGAGAGTTGCCATCTGCTTACAATCACGAATAGGGCGGTTGCCATGTAACCTGTAAAGAACATGGCAAATGACACTTGGGTGTGGGAGAGTGGGAAAATGGGCAGTCGTGGGAGATGGGGGACAGAAGTCGTGCAGGGCGTGCGGGCGCGAAGGCAGTTCCACCGCACGCCCCGAGTCGGAACCGCTGACCTCGGAGGGAAAACAGCATGCGGGCGAACTCCCTCATACGCCACACAGGCGAGTTGTCCTACGTGGCACACAAAATCAGCCCTCTCATGCCAAGATTCATGCAAAAGACACTATGTGGCGATCGAGGCGTGTGGGCGAGTTGGCTAATGCCCACACGTGTAGGCGTTAGTGTTTTTGAAAATCAAATATGAGATGCCATCAGCTGCACATCCCACATGAAGGTAAAAAAATTGGCCACGACCCGGAAGTGGATACGGCCATGACTCAGGAACGGATACAGCCATGGCTTCGCTTTGAGCCGCCTGCTGCCGTTGCACCACGAGTCGGGCGTCCCGCCACTGTCACGCCTCTCCACCTTCGCGCTCCACCTCTGCCTCCAAGTCGCCTTCGCCTCGCGTCGAGCCGCCGCCTTTGTCGCCACAGTCGCGCCAGGCCGGCCTCCGCCTCGAGCCGCCCGGCCACTTCCACCGCTCGGCCTCTGCCCAAAAGTCGCCTCCACTCCCGAGCCGTCCAGCTCCAGCTCCAACCTCACCGCCTCAAAGCCGCCTCTACGGCCTTGCCTCAGTCGCCGTCCCCACGGCCGTGCATTGAGCCGCTGCCCGTGAGCCGCCGCCTGCCTCACCTTGCTAGGCGCATGTCTGCCCCCATGGCGCCATCACGGCCCCACCTCGCCGGGCGCGCATCTGCCGCTGCGGGCTTGCCTTGCCAGGCACACATCCACAGCCGCGGGCTCGCGTCCGCCACCGTCGGATGTGGAGTTGAGCTTATGTTCACGCCCCTGCTTCGCCTCGCTGCTCCTACCGCCTCGGAGCCCGGCCTCGGGTCGCCTCTGAGTTGCCTCTGCTGCTCACCTCCACAGCCACGGCTTCACCTCTACTGTCGCTCCGCCATCGCCTGTCGAGCCGGCCCTGCCTCCTTCGCCGTCGCACAACAAGCCGCCCTGCCTCGCTTCACCGTCGCACCTGTGAGCCGCCCGCCTCGCCCTGCCACCAAAGCTTCTCCTCAACTGCGGCCGTGCTAGGCTAGCCTCCGCCGTGTGGCTTTGCCTCAAGTCGCCCACCGGCTCCAGCCCGGCCCCGCCTCCGAGCAGCCGTCGCTGGCTTGCCGTTGACTTGCCACCCCGCCTCTGCCTCGAGCCACCACTGCGGCCATGGCAATCCACCTCGCGCCGTCGCCTCCACCTCGCCGCCGCGGGATGACCGACGCGCAAAGTCGACACCGCCTAGCGCTGCGCTGAGCGTCATCTCCCCTGCGCCGCTCTAAACCGCTCGGCCTTGCCTCGCGCTGCCCTCGCACCTCCGCTCGCCGCCTTGCCCAGCCAGTTGCGCCGTGCCGGCTTCGCGCGCGCCCGCGCTGCCTAGGAGCTGTCTGTCGGTTTGCCGGTCCCCCGTGCCAGCTGTCACGTCGCCTCTGTCCGCACCTGCGAGCCAGCCCGCATCCGCTGCATGTGACCCGCCCTGTCCCGCCTACCCACTGGCCTCCCATGCTGCTGGCCCCGCTCGCCTGCTCCGGCCCCGGTCTCCTGAGCCGCCAACTCTTTGGCTCTGCCCCGCTTGGTCCACCCCGCCCGCCGTCGCCGCCCGCACCGAGTGCAGCCACGGACCGCCCATCTGCTGCTGCCGCGTGATACGTCTCTGTTGTATCTACTATTCCAAACTCTTTTGCCCTTGTTTTGGACTCTAAATTGCATGATTTGAATGGAACTAACCCAGAGTGACGCTGTTGTCAGCAGAATTGCCATGGTGTTATTTTTGTGCAGAATAAAAAGTTCTCGGAATGACCTAAAACTTCATGGAGATAAGTTTTGGAATTAATACAAAATATTGGCAAAAGAATCAAGCGAAGGGGGCCCACACCCTGGCCACAAGGGTGGGGGCGCGCCCTCCGACCTTGTGGGCCCCCTGGACCTCCACCGACCTCAACTCTAACTCCATATATTCATGTTCCGGGAGAAAAAAATCAAAGAGAAGGATTCATCGCGTTTTACGATACAGAGCCGCCGCCAAGCCTTGTTCTTCCTCGGGAGGGCAGATCTGGAGTCCGTTCGGGGCTCCGGAGAGGGGAATCCGTCGCCATCGTCATCATCAACCATCCTCCTTCACCAATTTCATGATGCTCACCGCCGTGCGTGAGTAATCCCATCGTAGGCTTGCTGGACGGTGATGGGTTGGATGAGATTTATCATGTAATCGAGTTAGTTTTGTTAGGGTTTGATCCCTAGTATCCACTATGTTCTAAGATTGATGTTGCTATGACTTTGCTATGCTTAATGCTTGTCACTAGGGCCCGGGTGCCATGATTTCAGATCTAAACCTATTATGTTTTCATGAATATATCTGTGTTCTTGATCCTATCTTGCAAGTCAATAGTCACCTACTATGTGTTATGATCCGGCAACCCCGGAGTGACAATAGTCGGGACACTTCCCGGTGATGACCGTAGTTTGAGGAGTTCATGTATTCACTAAGTTGCTAATGCTTTGGTCCGGTACTCTATTAAAAGGAGGTCTTAATATCCCTTAGTTTCCAATAGGACCCCACTGCCACGGGAGGGTAGGATAAAAGATGTCATGCAAGTTCTTTTCCATAAGCACGTATGACTATATATGGAATACATGCCTACATTATATTGATGAATTGGAGCTAGTTCTGTGTCACCCTATGTTATAACTGTTGCATGATGAATGCCATCCGACATAATTATCCATCATTGATCCATTGCCTACGAGCTCGTTTCATATTGATCTTTGCTAAGTTACTTTTCCGTTGTCACTGTTACGATTGCTACAAAACTGCTACTATTAGTTTTGCCATCGTTACCGCTACTTCCATATTACTTTACTAATAAATACTTTGCTGCAGATATTAAGTCTTTCAGGTGTGGTTGAAACTCAGCTGCTAAATGCTTGAGAATATTCTTAGGCTCTCTTTGTGTCAAATCAATAAATTTGGGTTGAATACTCTACCCTCAAAAACTGTTGCGATCCCCTATACTTGTGGGTCTTTTTCTGGCACCGTTGCCGGGGAGCATAGCTCTATTCTCTGAGTCACTTGGGATTTATATCTGTTGATCACTATGAGGAATTCAAAAGACGACAAAACCAAGATCTATCCCTCAACTACAAGGGGAGGTAAGGAACTGCCATCTAGCTCTGCACTTGATTCTCCTTCTGTTTTGAGTAAACTTGCGACACCTACACCTGCTATTGATTCTGATATGTCGCATGTTATTGATGATGCCACTTATGCTATGCATGATGCTTATGATGAAACTACTTCTCCGCTTGATAATACTGTGCCACTAGGTGAATTTCTTCATGAACAACTTGCTAGGGTTAGAGAGAATGAAATTATTAAAACTGATGATATTATTGAAACTGAAGATTATGATTCTCCCCCTAGATATGAATTGCCTGTTGTACCTAAGGGTTATGTTATGGATGAAGAATCTGCTAGAGACTTTCTTGCTTGCAATGATAGAGATGATCTTAAGAAACTGTTAGCTAAGCTAAAGGAAAAGTCTGTGAATGCTAGAATGAAATATGATCCCACTTTTGCTACTTCACCTATCTTTGTTACTGATAAGGATTATGAATTCTCTGTCGATCCTGATTTAATTACTTTGGTTGAATCTGATCCTTTTTATGGTTATGAATCTGAAACAGTTGTGGCACATCTTACTAAATTGAATGATATAGCCACCCTATTTGCTATGAGGAAAAAATTCGCTATTATTACATTCTTAAGTTGTTTCCTTTCTCGTTAAAGGGTGATGCTAAGTTATGGTTTAATTCTCTTGCTCCTGGTTGTGTGCGTAGTCCCCAGAATATGATTTATTACTTCTCTGCAAAATATTTTCCCGCTCATAAGAAACAAGCTGCTTTAAGGGAAATATTTAATTTTGTGCAAATTGAAGAAGAGAGTATCCCACAAGCTTGGGGAGGCTTCTCCAATTACTTAATGATTTGCCTAGTCATCCTCTCAAGAAAAATGAAATACTTGATATCTTTTATAATGGACTAACCAATGCTTCCAGAGACCACCTGGACAGTTGTGTTGGTTGTGTTTTCAGGGAAAGAACTGTTCAGCAAGCTGAATTGCTATTGAATAATATATTGACTAATGATAATGATTGGACACTTCCTGAACCGACTCTTAAGCCAACTCCGAAAAAGGGGGTATTCTATTTCTCAGTCCCGAAGATATGCAAGAGGCAAAGAAATCTATGAAAGAAAAGGTATTAAAGCTGAAGATGTTAAAAATTTACCGCCTATTGAAGAAATACATGGCCTTGATAACCCGACACATGTAGTAGAGGTAAAAACTCTCCGTAGATTTGATGAAGGTGATATTCCTCATAATAAGCCTTCTAGTCAATGTTTAGATGAGTTTGATAATTTTATTGTTAAACAAGAAAACTTCAATGCTTATGTTGGTAGACAATTGAAACGTAATGCTTACATGCTTGACCACTTGGGTGATTATATGAGTAGAACCGTTAGCGATCTTAAGCTTATTAGTAAACATGCTTCCATGGTTACCACTCAAGTTGAACAAGTACTTAAGGCGCAAGATGATTTGCTTAATGAGTTGAATAATAAGAATACTGATAATGTTGTTAGGGTTATGACTAGAGGTGGTAAAATGACCCAGGAACCTTTGTATCCTGAGGGCCATCCTAAGAGAGTTGAGCAAGATTCTCAGAGAACTAATACTGATGCACCTAGTCCTAGTAATAAAAAGAAGAAGAAACCTGATAGGACTTTGCATGCTAGTGAACCTACTATAGACACACCTGAGAATCCCAATGATATTTCTATTTCTGATGCTGAGACACAATCTGGTGATGAACATGAACCTATAATGTTAATAATGATGTTCATGTTGATGCTCAACCTAGTAATGATAATGATGTAGAGACTGCACCTGCTGTTGATCTTGATAACCCACAATCAAAGAATCAACGTTATGATAAGAGAGACTTTGTTGCTAGGAAACATGGTAAAGAGAGAGAACCATGGGTTCAGAAACCCATGCCCTTTCCTCCTAAGCCATCCAAGAAAAAGGATGATGAGGATTTTGAGTGTTTTGCTGAAATGATTAGACCTATCTTTTTGCATATGTGTTTGACTGATATGCTTCAAATGCCTCCTTATGCTAAGTATATGAAAGATATTGTTACGAATAAAAGAAAGATACCGAAAGCTGAAATTTCCACCATGCTTGCTAATTATACTTTTAAGGGTGGAATACCAAAGAAACTTGGAGATCCAGGGGTACCAACTATACCATGCTCCATTAAAAGAAACTATGTTAGAACTGCTTTATGTGATCTTGGAGCCGGTGTTAGTGTTATGCCTTTCTCTTTATATCGTAGACTTGAATTGAATAAGTTGACACCTACTGAAATCTCTTTGCAAATGGCTGATAAATCAACTGCTATACCCATCGGTATTTGTGAGGATGTGCCTGTTGTGGTTGCAAACATTAATATCCTAACGGACTTTGTTATTCTTGATATTCCCGAGGACGATAGTATGTCTATTATTCTTGGTAGAACCTTTTTGAATATTGTAGGGGCTGTTATTGATTGAAACAAAGGCAATGTCGCTTTTCATGTTAATGGTAATGAGCATACGATACACTTTCCGAAGAAACAACCTCAAGTTCATAGTATCAATTCTATTGGAAAAATTTCAACTATCACTATTGGAGGTTTTGAATTTCCTCTTCCTACTGTCAAAAAGAAATATGATATTCTTATTGTTGGGGAAATGCATATCCTAGTTGAGGTAACCTAGTGTTATTCGAAAATTCTCTGGTTTCATGTTATTCGAAAGAACTTTGTTAATAAGACTTGATCAACCTTGTTAATGGATTCCTTTTGATGAGCATGAGATGGATGAATTAGAAAGCACAACTCTTTGTATCCATATTTTACTTTCTGTTATTTAGTTTAAATAAAGCAAAAATAGTATTATCTCTCTATTTTCTGAATTATCCATGCAATAAAAAATGGCCCCAAAAAAAGGTCTCCAAATGCCCTAAAAATTTAGTATGATTTTTATAGAATATTTGAGAATTTATGGCACTAAACACACACCAGGGGCCTCACCAGCTGGCCACAAGGGTGGAGGGCGCACCCTAGCCCCCTGGGCGCGCCCCCTGTCCTTGTGGGCCCCACGTGGCCCCCCTCCACTTATTCCAGCACCCATCCACTCCTTCTTCCTCTAGAAAAAATCACTCCATAGCTCAAACTCGTGTTCTTGCTCATCTTGCTGCCATTTTCAATCTCCTTGCTCAAAGCTCCATTCACAAAACTGCTTTGAGGGATTGTTCTTCGGTATGTGACCCCTCCAATGGTCCAATTAGTTTTTGTTCTACTTCTTTATTCATTGCAAATTTTTGCTGCTGTGGTGACCTTGTTCTTGAGCTTGCATGTCAAATTTATATGGTCCAAAGTAGTTTTTATGCATGATTTGGCCTCTAGGCACTTGTGGGAGTAGTTGCTATCAATCTTATTGAGTTTGATTCACTTTTGTTTTAAGTCACTAAAAATTTCAGAAATGTTTCAGAGGAAGAAAAGTGTCCAGAAAAATGTACCAAGGTGGTTCTTCAAGAAAGCAAGCACCGAGGCTCGCGATACGTGAGTTGGACCTTGAACCACCAAGGGAAGATCAAGTGAATCCTTGTGAATGGTCATCAGATGAATTTATGGTTCGTGCAGGTTTCAAGGAGGAATTCTATGTGTACGTACAAAATGCCGACCTTGAGGATTTCTTATCAGACAAGTGCTTACAATATTATAATCTCACCGATTCCTTTGTGCGGAGGTTTGAGTTTTCATCTAAGCGTAATACTCATACTGTCCTGCTTGATCTCTATGATAAATCTTATACCATGGACCTAGAAGATTTTTGTGATGCATGCAAAATTCCACAAAGGGGCCTTCTTAGCGAGCCTCACAAATCTGAATATAATGATTTCCTTTCTAGCATCACCGTTGGCGAAACTAGAAATATCACACAAGCTACCATAGGGAGCATTCACTTCCCTACCATACATTATTTTGCTCTCTTTGTAGGTAGATGCACTGACGGTAAGCATGAGCATTGCCACCTTTGCGTTCCAGATCTTAGTGTCCTCAAGTGTGAAGTGTTAGGTGATAAGCGATATAACTTGGGGGATATTATTGCGAGGAGGTTACATCTTAATGCTAAAGAGGGAGATTTATTTGGTGGGATTTATGCAACTCGTTTAGCTAATTATCTTGGTGTACCCATTAGAGGGAATGACATAGAGTTGCCACCTGCTTTTCTTGATTATAATGCTATGGTGCATTATTAGTTTCTTGAGAGAAATGAACAGTTCCTTCAATACCGATTAATCTTTGACAGATGGCGTGTCGTCCATGTTACTCTTTCTGCTCCTACCTTCTTTAACTTTCAGGCAAATGGGAGATATTTTATAACTAGAGAGGAGGCGAACGAGTATGAGAGAACAGCAGAGGTTGCTCGCCTCCAGGAGGCAGCTCGCCAAGCGGTAGCTGCCGCAGCACAATACGACCCCAACTATGATTTCAGATACCATCTAGGCCAGTGGTGGCCCTAGACCAACTTAGGCCAAAAGCCTAAGCTTGGGGGAGTACGTATTTCTCACCGACATTACATTCATGTTCACACACTCATTCTAGTTGTCGGTGTTCATACTTTTTCATTGTATTATCCATGTTAGTTTATTTCCTTTTTCCCGCTTTCTTCTTGTGTGTTTGAAAAACCTTAAGAAAAACAAAAAAAATAGTTTCAGTTAATTTACTTTCTATGCATGCTTAGTAGTAGTATTAAAACAAAACCCAAAAATATTTCTTGTTCTTCTTTTGCTTGTTGGGAGCTTTCCCGTGTAAATAGTTTTTCTCGTTCTTGTTTTACTTTTTTCAGAAAAACAAAAACTCCAAAAATATTTCAGTGTGTTTCTTTGAAATTCTTTTCTTTTCTTTGGGGGTCAAGAGGAGAAGACCACGATGAAAATATTGAGTGGTTCTCATATGCATTATTGTTGATCTAACATAGAGCCCATATTACCTTGTCTTCACCTTTGAATAAATGTTTGCAGATTCCAGCTTAGTCCAATGCACGTGCACTATTATTATTATCCACACCGTTCGGTCGTGCGAGTGAAAGGCAATAATGACGATATATGATGAAATGATTGAGATGAGGAAAAGCTTGTATGAACTCGACCTATCTTGTTTTTGTAAATATGATTAGTTCATCGTTCTTGATTCAGCTCAATATGAATGAAACATGTTTGCAATGACAATTAGAGATTATAGTTATTCATGCCATGCTTAATTAGCTAGGAGTTTATAACTGTTTACCTTGCGTGCCAACATGAATTTAAAATGGTTGTGATGTAGTATGATAGGATGGTATCCTCCTTTGAATTATTCGAGTGGCTTGACTTGGCACATGTTCACGCATGTAGTTGAAACAAAATCAACATAGCCTCTATGATATTTATGTTCATGGTGATTTATATCCTACTCATGCTTGCACTCAATGTTGGTTAATCTCAATGCATGTTTATGACTGTTGTCGCTCTCAAGTTGGTCGCTCCCCAGTCTCTTTCTAGCCTTCACTTGTACTAAGCAGGAATACTACTTGTGCATCCACTTCCATAAACCCAAAGTTGTTCCATATGAGTCCACCATACCTTCCTATATGCGGTATTTACCTGCCGTTCCAAGTAAATTTGCATGTGACAAACTCTAAACCTTCAAATGATAATCTTTTTTGTATGCTCGAATCGCTCATGTACCAACTAGGGTTGTCAATATCTTCCATGCTAGGTGGGTTATTCTCACGATGAGTGGACTCTGCTCATCATTCACGAGAAAATGGCTGGTAACCGGGATGCCCAGTCCCATGCTCCAATCAAATCAAAATAATTGTAAACAAAACTCCCATAGGATGTTGTTAGTTGGACAGTACCCATTGTTTCGGACCAGCCATGGAGTCGGCTTGTTGTTGGTGGGGGAGTATAAACTTTACCATTCTATATGGGAACCGTCTGTCGGTGTACGAAAGTAGGGGTCCTATTCTGTACCCCTTTACTTGTGCACGGGCAGTTAGAGCCGCGCTTGCGGCCACACTTAGCGCGGCAGAGGAAGGAAGCAAAGACACAAGACAACTAGAGCAACGCTAAGCCACAGACACGAAGAGCAGAAGGGCGAGGTGAAATCCTCCGGCAAGACCCTTGCGGGGGCGGCCTCCATAGCCCCGGCAAGAACCTTGTCGGGGCGACTTGCCCAACACCAGCAGAGCCGCTACCCTTGAGCCTAAGAGTTCTGACGCCATCACCCACATTGGAACCAAGGCTCAGGAGGCGCCTCCATGGTGGGATGCGGATCTTTGTGAAGACCAAGAACATACAAGACTAGATGAGAATCAGAAGACGAAGATCCTCGACAAGATCCTTGCCGAAGATACCCACGAGACCCCCCCGGCAAGACCCTTGCCGGGGACGCCCATGACGCTGCGGCAAGACCCTTGCCGGGCCCCTGCAAGACTCTTGCCGAAGACATCCGCGGGGCCACAGCCAGGCCCCCACCCACCAAGACTCCACCGCCGTTCCCACACGGCTGCCAGCCCACCAACTAGGCGAGCACCTGCGTGGCAACGTGGGGCCTCCAGGCCAACTCAGCAAGCACCTGCGTGGTGGCATGCAGATCTTCATGAAGACTCTGCCACCGCACCAACTCAACAGCTAGCCAGCCAGCATGGCACTACACGCCTCATCAACTCGGACACGCATCGAAGCCAGGCAAAGCGGCGACAGCTGGGACGAGCTTCCTTGCCATCCCCGATAAAGCAAGAAGGGCACGTCGGCAGTGCATTAAATGCGTTTGTCCTATGGTGCCAGGATATAGACTCGACTACTGTACAAACTTTCCACCTCCTGTGTGCCACTGTGGCAGCCCCTTTATCTATAAAAGGAGGCCCGCGGCGTACTGGGAGAGTATTCGGACCTTTTGGACCCTTCACGCTGTGTAGCTAGTCCAAGAACACCAGATAAACATAAACCAGCAAGAGTAGGGTATTATGCATCACTTGCGGCCCGAACCTGGATAATCCCCCTGCGTCGGTTTTCTAATCCCGCTCTTTCCACAGTCCCGCGCCCGCCCACCGTAGAAAAAGGGATTCTACGTGATCCCGTAGGTGTCGTTTCCCCCTACATCTTTGGCGCGCCAGGTAGGGGGCGCAAGCTGTGAGAATCTGGTTTTGGAGCCGACGTGTTGACTCTTTCATGGGGATGGCTCGAAGGGAGAGGGCGAAGTCGATCAGCCGCCCTCTGGTGCCGTCCGCAGCTTCAACAGCCATCCGCATGGCCCCGAAAAGCTAAGTCATGCAAAATTTTGGCTAATTTCATTTATATAAGTCTATCTTCCTCGAAAGATCTTGTTCCTTGTACGGGAAACCTGCACGCAATGGGACCCTTCCGCTATTGGCAACACCCTTGTCTCTGTCTCGAGTCCGCTCGACAGTTCATGCGGCCGCGCTGAGAACGGAAAGGTGGCCTACCCGCTACTAGTAGCGCTCTTGTCTTGTTCCTAGTCCGCTCGACAGTTCAAGCGACCGTGCTGGGAGCGGCAAGGTGGCTTGCCCGGCAGGAAGCGCCCCCCGGCAGGCTGCTAAGGATCCGTCCTCACAGCACCCTGGCATGGGTTTACACGCCGGCAGCCTTATCCAACCGAGCGTAGGGTGCGAGCATACAAATAAAGATCTAACAGGAAGACAACATGCTCGACATTAAAGTACTGCAAAGTTATATTACATCAAGAAATCGTTGCGGTTCTAATTTAAGATAAAATTGTCTTGGTCTTGAACTCGCAGCGGCGACGAGAAACGGGGTGCCTAGTCCCAGCGCTAGCCCTCCACCCTCTCAACTCCATCGACGCAGTCGATGATGGGCTTGATACGCTCCTTGAGCACCGCGAGGTCCGCCTCCTCGGGCAAGCTTTCCAACGCGTTGGCAAAGTTGATGGCGGGGTTCCAGAACGCCACCTTGGTGAGAACTTTAGTCAGGGCACCCCGGCAGAGCCTCCGGGCCTTGTTGGCCAGATAAGCTGCCCGGTTGGAGCGGAGCTGCTCCAGGGCTCCAAGAACGCCCTCGAAGAACAGGGTCAGTTTGGCATTGGGACTCACGTTCGGCTTCGGGGAGTACCTGACATTCGGCATCCCCATGGCGGCCAGCTTCGTGGTGATCCTGCCGGCGACGTCAGCGAGGCGGCTAACCCAGCGGTTTATGCCCTCCACGTACTCCTTGTGTTCGGTGGTATCATTCCTCTGCAACTGCCTCTCCTCCTCCAGGTCCTTGGTCAGGGTCTCTTCCCGGGCCCTGACCTCCGAAAGCGTCCCCTCAAGGCCCTCCAGCTTCAGCTTCAGGTCATTGATGGAGTCGTTGGCCTTGGAGAGTAGCTCGACTTTGCCGAGGACTGTGGCATGCGCCTCCGCCAAAGCGCTGTTGACCGTGTCCTTCTCCTCCGTCAGCTCCAGGACCTATTTCTTCAACCCATCCCACTCCACCTCCAGCTCCTTCGCCTTGCTGGCATGGACCAGGGCTTGAGCATTGAGTGTCTCCTTGTGCCTCTGCTCCAGCTCCTGGGTCCGCTGCGCGATGAGCTTCTCGACCTCCTCATCCTTGCCGCGGAGTGTGGTGGCGAGCACCTCCTCACGAGCGGCAAGGTCCTCCTCCTGGGAGTTCAGCTCGGCCTGGTGCTGGTGCCGAGCGGCCTCATCCTTGGCGGCCTGCCTTCACCGCCTCCTCGGCCTTCTCGACGTCAGCCTATTTCAGGACAAGCTCCTGTTTGCGCTCAGCCAGCAAATCCTGGGCAACCTTCAGTTCATCATGGGCAAGGCAGAACCAGGCCTGCGTCTCGGCGACGCGCTCCTCGAGATCCACCTCCGCCTTGTCCACCGCCGCCATCCTAGATTTTGCCTTGTCCAGGCGGGCACGGTGAAGCGCCTGGAGCTTCTGGAAGTTGGCGCTCATGGCCCGAAGCAGCTGCTCCTCTTGGGAACCGCCGCCACCGGCGCTTGGTTCGTCAACAACCTCAAGCCCGGCGGCGGCGAGCGCCTCATCGTCGAACACCTCTCCCTCTGTTGGCGCCCTGGTGCTCGCCATTCCTGGGAGGTGGACGAACAGGTCGTCGCTCACCTTCAAGTACTTGCCCAAGCCAGAGGCAGCAGCGGAGGAAGGTTGGTCGTCAAGAACCCCCTCCTCGGCAGCGGCCTTGCCGGCCTCTCCGGCAGGCCCCTTGCCGGCCTCCCCGGCAGGCCCCTTGGCGGCATCCCCGGTAGGCCCCTTGGTGGCATCCTCAGCGGCAGTCTTGGTGGCCTCCTCGGCGGCGATCTTGTCGGCCTCAGCCTTGGCGTCCTTGGCGACCTCCTCGATGACGGTGTCAATGTCCTCCCGGTCCGCCGAGGAAGGGTCTGGATACCAAGAAGGGGAATAAGACAGGAGAAAGGTCAAGGTTCAAAAAGGAGAAGAAAGAATAGGGACAGAAAGCAAATAACTTACCACACCGGGCTGGGAAGGAGTGGTGCCCTCCCCGCCAGCATTCGTTGCCGGGGCAGAACCCCCGGCACCCAAGTTCGCCTCCTCCTCCTCCATGTGTGTGGGCTCAGTGGTGGACGCCCTTGCCGGGGACGCCCCTTGGGGCGGCGTGTTGGGAGTAGCCCTCGGCGGCTCCTCCTGCTGCCGTTCTCCTCCTGCAAACCCAGCAAGGTCAGCGTCAAGAATTCACACCCCAATGCTCATCGGTGAAGGAGTGAGTGGTGGACTCACGCTGGGGGCTGAAGCGGGGGCTGCATTGGGGGCTGTTGTCCGGGCTGCTCTCCACCAGCAACGGCGTACGCGAAGTACCCGCCGGGGGCTAGTCGCCCGTCGAGGCCTTGGCCCTCTTCGCCACCCTCTGGGCCAGCATCTCCACGTCCCTGTGAAGATAACGTCAAATCAAAGGAGGATAACAGAGGAGTAAGGTCAGGAGATGATGTGGGAGGCGAAATACTTACTCTTCCTCCACCTCCTCCTCCACTAAGTTCCTCTTCCTCGCCGGGCTAAAAGATCTGAGGTCGAACTCGGCCTTCAAGGTGCTGTCCGAAGGGGAAGGGGATGGGGTCCGGTGCCGCTTGGACAAGGAAGAAGCAGTCGCCGTCCTCTTTGCCACCGCGGCCTTCGCCGCCTTCTCCGCTGTCGTGGCCTTCATCGCCCTCGTCTCGCGCACGAGCTGCTCCTGGGGCGGCTGCCGCTGCATGAACCTGCCGGGCCGGACCGACTCACCAGAGCTGGCCCGTCGTAGGACGTGCTACCTCCCCGCGGCCGGGAGGTCGTTCACCTCGACATCGTCTTCGTACGACTCGTCGCGTGCGTCTTCAATAAGGGGGCATCGGCGCCAGCGCCGCTGGCCTCCCCGGCAGACTCCTCCCACTGGGCAAGCTCCTTCTCCTCCGCGGCCTTGTCGGCCTCGTCCTCTACGGCGCCAACGCTGCCGGCCTCCCTGGCGAGCGCCGTATCCGCCGCCCTGGCGGTGATATAGTCCAGCTCCGCCTTGGTGGTGTCTTGGATGAGCAACGGCTCATCACAGACATAGCTCTCCGACAAAGTTTCAAAGAACTCCTGCACCTTCTCCGCTGGCGGCTCAGCCCAGGCCAGGTCAAGGCCATGCGCATTGAAGTCTGGCATCATGCGATGATGGCGGATTGGCGAGAGTTGTTGCTCAGCGGGACCACTCCCGCCGGTAACCCAAACAGGGGCCTCTTGACGGCCTTGCAGGCCTTCACGGCCCTGCCGGTCCTCTCGGCCCTGCCATCACCGTCCACGTCGAGCTGAAAGAGCCTTTGGCAGAAGTGGGTGTGCCCCATCAGCATGAAATTGTGCTTCAGGCCGGCCTCCCCTAGTTGTGTAGCGGCAATTCGGCGTCGGATGAAGTCGGCCCCGATCATCTCGAGGGTGAGTCCGGCCATGGTGAGGCGATGGATCCTGGTGGTGGCGACCATGAGCTTTTCGTCGTTGGCGTCAAGGTCGCTCCAGTCCCTGCGGCGGGTCGGCGGGCTCTGACAAACCCGGCAAAACTCCTGCGGGTCCTTCTCCTCGATCCAGCACCACCGGCACCGCCACTCCTCCCACCTCTCCTTCTGGGCACCCTCCGGATATGTGCCCTTCTCCTGGGTCCTCGGAATCCAGGTGATGCAGCCAGAGATGGCGCCCCCTGGCTGGAGGCGAGGGGAGAAGTAGTGGCGGAAGAGCGCCGTGCTGGGGAGCACCCCGGCAAAGCCCTCGCAGAGGTGGGCAAAGAGAGCCATGCACGCCACGACATTTGGCGTGAGATCCAGAAGACGGAAGCCGTAGGTGTGCATGACGTCGTTGAAGAAGTCAGAGAAAGGGGGCAGAGCCCACAAGAGAAGAAATCGACGAAGAAGGGGTACCGCTGTGGGCCGGCCTTGGCGAAATCGGCGGGGACGATGATACGTCCATTTTGCATCATGCTTTCATATTTATATTTATGGCATTATGGGCTATTATTACACATTATGTCACAATACTTATGCCTATTCTCTCTTATTTTGCTAGGTTTACATAAAGAGGGAGAATGCCTGCAGCTGGAATTCTGGGCTGGAAAAGGAGCAAATATTAGAGACCTATTCTGCGCAACTCCAAAAGTCCTGAAACTCCACGAAAGTTATTTTTGGAAATAATAAAAAATATTGAGCGAAGAAAATACCAGAGGGGACCCCCACCCTGGGCACGAGGGTGGGGGCGCGCCCTACCCCCTGGGCGCGGCCCCTGCCTCGTGGGCCCCTGGTGCCCTCAGGTGCCTATCTTCTGCTATATGAAGTCTTTCGTCCAAGAAAAAATAAGAAGCAAGCTTTCGGGACGACACTCCGCCGCCATGAGGCGGAACCTTGGCGGAACCAATCTAGGGCTCTGGCGGAGCTGTTCTGCCGGGGAAACTTCCCTCCGGGAGGGGGAAATCATCGCCATCGTCATCACCAACGCTCCTCTCATCGGGAGGGGGCAATCTCCATCAACATCTTCACCAGCACCATCTCCTATCAAACCCGAGTTCATCTCTTGTATCCAATTCTTGTCTCTAAGTCTGAGATTGGTACCTGTAGGTTGCTAGTAGTGTTGAGTACTCCTTGTAGTTGATGCTAGTTGGTTTATTTGGTGGAAGATCATATGTTCAGATCCATTATGCATATTAATACCCCTCTGATTATGAACATGAATATGCTTTGTGAGTAGTTACGTTTGTTCATGAGGACATGGGAGAAGTCTTGCTATTAGTAGTCATGTGAATTTGGTATTCGTTCGATTTTTTGATGAGATGTATGTTGTTCTTGCCTCTAGTGGTGTCATGTGAACGTCGACTACATGACACTTCACCATTATTTGGGCCTAGAGGAAGGCACTGGGAAGTAATAAGTAGATGATGGGTTGCTAGAGTGACAGAAGCTTAAACCCTAGTTTATGCGTTGCTTCGTAAGGGGCTGATTTGGATCCATATGTTTCATGCTATGGTTAGGTTCACCTTAATACTTCTTTTGTAGTTGCGGATGCTTGCAATAGGAGTTAATCATAAGTGGGATGCTTGTCCAAGTAAGGACAGCACCCAAGCACCGGTCCACCCACATATCAAATTATCAAAGTACCGAACGTGAAGCATATGAACGTGATGAAAACTAGCTTGACGATAATTCCCATGTGTCCTCGGGAGCGCTTTTCTCTATATAAGAGTTTGTCCAGGCTTGTCCTTTGCTACAAAAAGGATTGGGACACCTTTCTGCACTTTATTTACTTTTGTTACTTGTTACTCGTTACAAATTACCTTATCACAAAACTATCTGTTACCGATAATTTCAGTGCTTGCAGAGAATACCTTGCTGAAAACCGCTTATCATTTCCCTCTGCCCCTCGTTGGGTTCGACACTCTTACTTATCGAAAGGACTATGATAGATCCCCTATACTTGCGGGTCATCAAGACTCTTTTCTGGCACCGTTGCCGGGGAGTGAAGCGCCTTTGGTAGGTGGAATTTGGTAAGGAAAAATTTATATAGTGTGCTGAAATTTACTGTCACTTGTTATACTATGGAAAGTAATTCTCTGAGGGGCTTGTTCGGGTTATCTTCACCTCGACCAGTAGAGCAAAGAGTTGTTCCTCAACCTACTGAACCTAATGAAAATGAAAATGTCTACTTTGAAATTCCTTCGGGTATGATGGAAAAACTGCTAGCTGATCCTTTTGCAGGAGATGGAACATTACATCCTGATGAGCACCTAATCTATGTGGATGAAGTTTGTGGATTATTTAAGCTTGCAGGTATGCCCGATGATGTTATCAAGAAGAAGGTCTTCCCTTTATCTTTGAAGGGATATGCATTGACATGGAATAGGCTATGTGATGATATGGGATCATGGGACTATAAGCGATTGAAATTGGAATTCCATCAGAAGTTTTATCCTATGCATCTTGTTCATCGTGATCGTAATTATGTATATAATTTTTGGCCTCGCGAAGGAGAAAGCATCGCTCAAGCTTGGGGGAGGCTAAAGTCAATGTTATATTCATTCCCCAATCATGAGCTCTCAAGAGAAATGATTATTCAAAAAATTTATGCTCGGCTTTCTGACAACAATCGCACCATGCTCGATACTTCTTGTACTGGTTCTTTTATGATGAAGACTATTGAATTCAAATGGGATTTATTAGAAAGAATTAAACGCAACTCTGAAGATTGGGATCTTGACGAAGGTAAAGAGTCGGCTATAACACCTAAGTTTGATTGTGTTAAATCTTTTATGGATACCGATGTTTTCCGTAAATTTAGCACTAAATATGGACTTGACTCTGAGATAGTAGCTTCTTTTTGTGAATCTTTTGCTGCTCACGTTGATCTCCCTAAGGATAAGTGGTTTAAATATCATCCTCCCATAGAAGTAAAAGTAGTTGAACCTATTAAAGTTGAAGAAAAGACTATCACTTATAACGATCCTGTTGTTCCTACTGCTTATGTTGAGAAACCACCTTTCCCTATTAGGATAAAGGATCATGCTAAAGCTTCAACTGTGGTTCGTAAAAGTAATATTAGAACTTATACACCTCCTGAGCAAGTCAAAGTTGAACCTAATATTGCTATTGTTAAAGATCTCTTGGCTGATAATATTGATGGGCATGTTATTTATTTCTGTGATGAGACTGCTAGAATTGCTAAACCTAGTGCTAAAGATAAACATAGACCTGTAGTAGGCATGCCTGTTATTTCTGTTAAAATAGGAGATCATTGCTATCATGGCTTGTGTGATATGGGTGCTAGTGCTAGTGCAATACCTATTGACTTATACAAAGAAATTATGCATGATATTGCACCTTCTGAGATAGAAGAAATTGATGTCACAATTAAGCTTGCCAATAGAGATACTATTTCACCAATGGGAATTGTTAGAGATGTTGAAGTCTTGTGTGGGAAAACTAAATATCCTGCTGATTTTCTTGTTCTTGGTTCCCCACAACATAGCTTTTGTCCTATTATATTTGGTAGACCCTTCTTAAACACTGTTAATGCTAAGATAGGCTGCGAAAAAGATGTTGTTACTATTGGTCTAGGTGATATGTCTCATGAGTTTAACTTTTCTAAATTTCGTAGACAACACCGTGAAGAGGTATTGCCCAGTAAGGATGAAATTATTGGTCTTGCTTCTATTGCTGTGCCTCCTAATGATCCTTTAGAATGATATTTGCTAAACCATGAAAATGATATGTTTATGAATGAAAGAAGGGAAATAGATGAAGTATTCTTTAAACAGGGACCTATTCTGAAACACAATTTGTCTGTCGAAATCCTAGGGGATCCTCCTCCACCGAAGGGTGACCCTGTGTTTGAGCTTAAACCATTGCCTGATACCCTTAAATATGCTTATCTTGATGAAAAGAAGATATATCCTGTTATTATTAGTGCAAACCTTTCAGAGAAGGAGGAAGAAAATTATTGAAAACTCTGAAGAAGCACCGTGCTGCTATTGGATATACTCTTGATGATCTTAAGGGCATTAGTCCCACTCTATGTCAACATAAAATAAATTTGGAGAAAGATGCCAAACCAGTTATTGATCACCAACGACGGCTGAATCCTAAGATGAAAGAAGTGGTAAGAAAGGAAATACTAAAGCTCCTTGAGGCAGGTATAATTTATCCCGTTGCTGATAGTCAGTGGGTAAGTCATGTCCATTGTGTCCCTAAGAAGGGAGGTATTACTGTCGTCCCTAATGATAAAGATGAATTGATTCCTCAAAGAATTATTACAGGTTATAGGATGGTAATTGATTTCCGCAAATTAAATAAGGCTACTAAAAAAGATCATTACCCCTTACCTTTTATTGATCAAATGCTAGAAAGATTATCCAAACATACACATTTTTGCTTTCTAGATGGTTACTCTGGTTTCTCTCAAATACCTGTGTCAGCTGATGATCAAGCTAAGACCACTTTCACTTGCCCTTTCGGTACTTTTGCTTATACACGTATGCCTTTTGGTTTATGTAATGCACCTGCTACCTTTCAAAGATGCATGATGGCTATATTCTCTGACTTCTGTGAAAAGATTTGTGAGGTTTTCATGGACGATTTCTCCGTTTATGGATCCTCTTTTGATGATTGCTTGAGCAACCTTGATCGAGTTTTGCAGAGATGTAAAGAAACTAACCTTGTCTTGAATTGGGAGAAGTGACACTTTATGGTTAATGAGGGTATTGTCTTGGGGCATAAAATTTCTGAAAGAGGTATTAAAGTTGATAAAGCTAAAGTTGATGCTATTGAAAAGATGCCATGTCCCAAGGACATCAAAGGTATAAGAAGTTTTCTTGGTCATGCCGGTTTTTATAGGAGGTTCATTAAGGACTTCTCAAAAATTTCTCGGCCTCTGACTAATTTATTACAAAAAGGTATACCCTTCGTTTTTGATGATGATTGTGTAGAAGCATTTGAAATACTTAAGAAAGCATTGATTTCTGCACCTATTGTTCAGCCACCTAACTGGAATTTACCTTTTGAAATTATGTGTGATGCTAGCGATTATGCAGTAGGTGTTGTTCTAGGACAAAGAGTTGATAAGAAATTAAATGTTATTCAATATGCTAGTAAAACTCTAGACAGTGCTCAGAGAAATTATGCTACTACTGAAAAGGAATTCTTAGCAGTTGTATTTGCTTGTGATAAGTTTAGACCTTATATTGTTGATTCTAAAGTAACTATTCACACTGATCATTCTGCTATTAAATATCTTATGGAAAAGAAAGATGCTAAACCTAGACTTATTAGATGGGTTCTCTTGCTACAAGAATTTGATTTGCATATTATTGATAGAAAGGGAGCTGAGAACCCCGTTGCAGACAACTTGTCTAGGTTAGAGAATGTTCTTGATGACCCACTACCTATTGATGATAGCTTTCTTGATGAACAATTAAATGTCGTAAATGCTTCTCGTACTGCTCCATGGTATGCTAATTATGCTAATTACATTGTTGCTAAATTTATACCACCTAGTTTCACATACCAACAAAAGAAAAAGGTTTTCTATGATTTGAGACATTACTTCTGGGATGACCCACATCTTTATAAAGAAGGAGTAGATGGTGTTATTAGACGTTGTGTACCTAAGCATGAACAGGAACAGATCCTACGCAAGTGTCACTCTGAGGCTTATGGAGGACACCACGCTGGAGATAGAACTGCACATAAGGTATTGCAATCCGATTTTTATTGGCCTACTCTCTTCAAGGATGCTCGTAAGTTTGTCTTATCTTGTGATGAATGTCAAAGAATTGGTAATATTAGTGGACGTCAAGAAATGCCTATGAATTATTCACTTGTTATTGAACCATTTGATGTTTGGGGCTTTGATTATATGGGACCGTTTCCTGCCTCTAATGGATATACACATATTTAGTTGATGTTGATTACGTTACTAAGTGGGTAGAAGCTATTCCAACTAGTAGTGATGATCATAACACCTCTATTAAGATGCTTAAAGAAGTTATTTTCCCGAGGTTTGGAGTCCCTAGATATTTAATGACTGATGGTGGTTCACATTTTATTCATGGTGCCTTTCGTAAAATGCTTGCTAAGTATGATGTTAATCATAGAATTGCATCTCCTTATCACCCACACTCTAGTGGTCAAGTAGAATTGAGTAATAGAGAACTCAAATTAATTTTGCAAAAGACTGTTAATAGATCTAGAAAGAATTGGTCCAAGAAACTTGATGATGCATTATGGGCCTATAGAACTGCATATAAAAATCCTATGGGTATGTCTCCGTATAAAATGGTTTATGGAAAAGCATGTCATTTACATCTCGAACTAGAACATAAGGCATATTGGGCTATTAAAGAACTCAATTATGATTTCAAACTTGCCAGTGAGAAGAGGCTATTTGACATAAGCTCACTTGATGAATGGAGAACCCAAGCCTATGAGAATGCCAAGTTGTTTAAAGAAAAAGTTAAAAGATGGCATGACAAAAGGATAAAAAACCGTGAGTTTAATGTAGGTGATTATGTATTGCTATACAACTCTCGTTTAAGATTTTTTGCAAGAAAACTTCTCTCTAAATGAGAAGGTCCTTACGTTATCGAGGAGGTCTATCGTTCCGGTGCCATAAAAATCAACAACTTCGAAGGCACAAATCCGAAGGTGGTGAACGGTCAAAGAATCAAACAATATATCTCAGGTAATCCTATAAATGTTGAAACTAATGTTATTGAAACCGTGACACCGGAGGAATACATAAGAGACACTTTCCAGAATGTTTCAGACTCCGAAAGGAATAGGTATGTGGTACGGTAAGTAAACGGCTCCAAAACAGTTCTAATGGCAACTTTTCTCCGTTTTGGAATATTTAGAAAAATAGGAAAATAAGAAGCAGTCCAGGAAGGACACGAGGCCTCCACGAGGGTGGAGGGCGCGCCCTACCCCCCTGGGCGCGCCCCCTGCCTCATGGGCACCTCGTGCGCTCTCCGGACTCTGTTTTCTTGCACGATACTTCTTTCGGCCGGTAAAAATTCATTATATAATCTCCCGAAGGTTTTGACTCCTGTATCACGCAATTATCCTCTATTCTTGTTTCGAGCTGTTTTCTGTCAGGGTTGTCAAGGCCAGGCATCATGTCGTCCCCCTCCTCCAACAATGGTGACAACGATGCTTGGCTAATGAAGATAGAGCTGAAGAGGGAAGAACCCATGGAGATCAACAAGGATGAAGGGATCAAGAAGGCCACGGAGGACCAAGCTCCGGCAGTAGAAGACATCCTTCAACTTGATCACAATCTTCTTACCCCAACTGAGATCGAAGCTTTCAAGATGATTGAGTTAGCTCGTATACAAAACAAGTATCTCACACGTGAAAATATTTTGTTGAAGGAGCATATCATCGCACTAAAGAGCATTATCCGCAAGTTGGAGGACCTCTTACGCTCGATGTGCGACTATCCATCATCACCTCCACCTTCTTCACCAGCAAGGGAGACATAATCACATGGGTATGGGCACTCCCCTTGGCAACTGCCAAGCTTGGGGGAGGTGCCCCAGTATCGTATCACCATCAGACTCTTATCTTTACCGTTTTTATTAGTTTGATCCTTTTAGTAATATCTTGATCTAGTAGAATAAAATTTTAGTATGATCTAGTTTTGAGTTTTGCTTTATGATCCCTCTATGTAATCGAGTCTGTGAGCTATATATAATAAAGATTAGTGTTGAGTCAAGGGCTTGATTATTTTGCCATGATCTTGAGGGAATAAAAGAAAAGAGAAAAGAATAAAAAGAAATAAAAACAGATCATATTGATCTTATGGAGAGTAATGACTTCACATATAAAGAGTATGATGATTAAAAGTTGTTGAGAGTTGACAAACATAGTTTTGGTCATCGTTGCAATTAATAGGAAGTAATAAAGAAAGAGAGGTTTCACATATAAATATACTATCTTGGACATCTTTTATGATTGTGAGCACTCATTAAAGTATGACATGACTAAAGAGTTGATGTTGGACAAGGAAGACAACGTAATGGGTTATGTTTTCTTATATCTGAGATAAAGTATATTGTCATGGATCATCCAACATGTTGAGTTTGCCTTTCCCCCTCATGCTAGCCAAATTCTTTGCACCAAGTACAGATACTACTTGTGCTTCCAAATATCCTTAAACCCAGTTTTGCCATGAGAGTCCACTATACCTACCTATGGATTGAGTAAGATCCTTCAAGTAAGTTGTCATCGGTGCAAGTTATAAAAATTGCTCTCTAAATATGTATGACTTATTAGTGTGGGAGAAAATAAGCTTTATACGATCTTGTGATGTGGAAGAAATAAAAGCGACGGACTGCATAATAAAGGTCCATATCACAAGTGGCAATATAAAGTGACGTTCTCTCGCATTAAGATTTTGTGCATCCAACCCTGAAAGCGCATGACAACCTCTGCTTCCCTCCGCGAAGGGCCTATCTTTTACTTTTATCTTCTACCTTATGCAAGAGTCATGGTGATCTTCACCTTTCCTTTTTTACATTTTATCCTTTGGCAAGCACATTGTGTTGGAAAGATCCTGATATATATATATATATATATATATATATATATATATATATATATATATATATATATATCTAATTGGATGTAAGTTAGCATGAGCTATTATTGTTGACATTACCCTTGAGGTAAGAGGTTGGGAGGGAAGCTATAAGCCCCTATCTTTATCTGTGTCCGATTAAAACTCCGTAACCACAAGTATTGCGTGAGTGTTAGCAATTGTGAAAGACTAAATGATAGTTGAGTATGTGAACTTGCTGAAAAGCTCTTACATAGACTCTTTCTGATGTTATGATAAATTGCAATTGCTTCAATGACTGAGATTATAGTTTGTTAGTTCTCAATAAAGTTTCTGATTCATACTTGACATTGTGAATAGATTATTACTTGAGCATAAGAAATCATATGACAATATCCTTATATGTTGCTGTTATAAGAATGATCATGATGCCCTCATGTCCGTATTTTATTTTATCGACACCTCTACCTCTAAACATGTGGACATATTTATCGTTATCGGCTTCCGCTTGCGGACAAGCGAGGTCTAAGCTTGGGGGAGTTGATACGTCCATTTTGCATCATGCTTTCATATTGATATTTATGGCATTATGGGATGTTATTACACATTATGTCACAATACTTATGCCTATTCTCTCTTATTTTGCAAGGTTTACATAAAGAGGGAGAATGCCGGCAGCTGGAATTCTGGGCTGGAAAAGGAGCAAATATTAGAGACCTATTCTGTGCAACTCCAAAAGTCCTGAAACTCCACGGAAGTTATTTTTGGAAATAATAAAAAATACTGAGTGAAGAAAATACCAAAGGGGACCCACACCCTGGGCACGAGGGTGGGGGCGCGCCCTACCCCCCTGGGCGCGCCCCCTGCCTCATGGGCCCCCTGGTGGCCTCAGGTGCCTATCTTCTACTATATGAAGTCTTTCGTCCGAGAAAAAATAAGAAGCAAGCTTTCGGGATGAGACTCCGCCGCCACAAGGTGGAACCTTGGCGGAACCAATCTAGGGCTCTGGCGGAGCTGTTCTGCCAGGGAAACTTCCCTCCGGGAGGGGGAAATCATCGCCATCGTCATCACCAACGCTCCTCTCATCGGGAGGGGGCCAATATCCATCAACATCTTCACCAGCACCATCTCCACTCAAACCCTAGTTCATCTCTTGTATCCAATTCTTGTCTCTAAGTCTGAGATTGGTACCTGTAGGTTGCTAGTAGTGTTGATTACTCCTTGTAGTTGATGCTAGTTGGTTTATTTGGTGGAAGATCATATGTTCATATCCATTATGCATATTAATATCCCTCTGATTATGAACATGAATATGCTTTGTGAGTAGTTACGTTTGTTCCTGAGGACATGGGAGAAGTCTTGCTATTAGTAGTCATGTGAATTTGGTATTCGTTCGATATTTTGATGAGATGTATGTTGTCTTGCCTCTAGTGGTGTCATGTGAACGTCGACTACATGACGCTTCACCATTATTTGGGCCTAGAGGAAGGCATTGGGAAGTAATAAGTAGATGATGGGTTGCTAGACTGACAGAAGCTTAAACCCTAGTTTATGCGTTGCTTCGTAAGGGGCTGATTTGGATCCATATGTTTCATGCTATGGTTAGGTTCACCTTAATACTTCTTTTATTGTTGCGGATGCTTGCAATAGGAGTTAATCATAAGTGGGATGCTTGTCCAAGTAAGGACAGCACCCAAGCACCGGTCCACCCACATATCAAATTATCAAAGTACCGAACGCGAATCATATGAACGTGATGAAAACTAGCTTGACGATAATTCCCATGTGTCCTCGGGAGCGCTTTTCTCTATATAAGAGTTTGTCCAGGCTTGTCCTTTGCTACAAAAAGGATTGGGCCACCTTGCTGCACTTTATTTACTTTTGTTACTTGTTACTCGTTACAAATTACCTTATCACAAAACTATCTGTTACCGATAATTTCAGTGCTTGCAGAGAATACCTTGCTGAAAACCGCTTATCATTTCCTTCTGCTCCTCGTTGGGTTCGACACTCTTACTTAACGAAAGGACTACGATAGATCCCCTATACTTGTGGGTCATCAGACGACGCGCGTGGCAGGGTGCCCCGTCGTCTTCCTCCCCCACAGGGGCAAGAAGAAGTTCTTGAGGTGGACCGCATCGACCGTCGAAGGGAAATAGGCGAGCTGCGTCCGCCGCACCGCCAACTCGCTCTCCGGTGCCTCCTTCTCCCCGGCGTCCTTGGCCGCTCCCTTGCCATTGCTGATTTTGGGTGCCATGACGGCTGGGAGAGGGGCGAAGGATCAAGAGCAATGGGGGCGCAACGGCAGCAGGTAGAGGCAAGAGCTTCAAATCTTTCGCCTGAGGAAGAAGAGGGGAACGGCGGTTTCGAGATTGGAAGAGGCGCAGAGGGTAAATGAGCAGCGCGCCTGCGGTTTTTCCTTTTTATGGGGAAGGCACGGGCCGCCTCTTTACCATTTACCGCGATGTGACGCATGAGGGCAGCAACCGCCCCATGCATGACCCCCACGTCATGCATGACCCCCACGTCGCGCATTCAACGCGGGTCATGGGGAAGCGCAACTGGCAAGGGAGTTACTGCAGTAAAACTCGGCCCCGCATGCCCGTGCACCGTTTTGGGCCTAGCCCAAAAACGCATCGCGCTTATGTGTGGCCTAGGCCTGGGGGCTCCTGTCGGTGTACAAAAGTAGGGGTCCTATTCTGTACCCCTTTACTTGTGCACGGGCAGTTCGAGCCGCGCCCGCTGCCACACTTAGCGAGGCAGAGGAAGGAAGCAAAGACACAAGACAACCCGAGCAACGCCAAGCCATAGACACGAAGAGCAGAAGGGCGAGGTGAACTCCTCTAGCAAGACCCTTGCCGGGGCGGCCTCCACAGCCCCGGCAAAAACCTTGTCAGGGCGACTTGCCCAACACCAGCAGAGCCGCCACCCTTGAGCCTAAGAGTTCCGACGCCATCACCCACATTGGAACCAAGGGTCGGCAGGCGCCTCCATGGTGGCATGCAGATCTTTGTGAAGACCAAGAACATACAAGACTAGATGAGAATCAGAATACGAAGATCCTCGGCAAGATCCTTGCCGAAGATACCCACAAGACCTCTTGCCGGGGACGCCCACGACGCCGCGGCAAGACCCTTGCCAGGGCCCCGGCAAGACTCTTGCCGAAGACATCCGCGGGGCCACAGCCAGGCCCCCACCCGCCAAGACTCCATCGCCGTTCCCACACGGCTGCCAGCCCACCAACTAGGCGAGCACCTGCGCGGCAACGTGCGGCCTCCAGGCCAACTCAGCAAGCACCTGCGTGGTGGCATGCAGATCTTCATGAAGACTCTGCCACCGCACCAACTCAGTATCCAGCCAGCCAGCGTGGCACTACACGCCTCGTCAACTCGGACGCGCGTCGAAGCCAGGCAAAGCGGTGACAGCTGGGACGAGCTTCCTTGCCATCCCCGATAAAGCAAGAAGGGCACGTCGGCAGCGCATTAAATGTGTTTGTCCTACGGTGCCAGGAGATAGACTCAACTACTGTACAAACTTTTCACCTCCTGTGTGCCACTGTGGCAGCCCGTTTATCTATAAAAGGAGGCCCGCGGCATACTGGGAGAGAATTCAGACTTTTTGGGCCCTGCACGCTTTGTAGCTAGTCCAAGAACACCAGATAAACATAAACCAGCAGGAGTAGGGTATTACGCATCACTTGCGGCCCGAACCTGGATAATCCCCCTGCGTCGATCTTCTAATCCCGCTCTTTCCACAGCCCCGCGCCCGCCAACCGTAGAAAAAGGGATTCTACGTGATCCCGTAGGTGTTGTTTCCCCCGACACCGCCTATAATGTATGTAGCATGGAAGATACCGAGATCTCTTGGTTGTTATGTTGACAATGAAAGCATACCGCTCAAAATATTATTTATCTCCATTTCAAAACTTGAGCTCTAGCACCTCTGCAAATTCCTGCTTCCCTCTGCGAAGGGCCTATTTATTTACTTTTATTGTTGAGTCATCATCCTCTTATAAAAATCACCAGTTAGAGAGCACCACTGTCATTTGTATGCATTGTTATTAATTTATATTGAGTATGAATGTGACTGGATCTCTTTTACCATGAATTACAATGTCTAGTCAGTCCTTGATCTTCAGGGGTGCTCTGCATTTATGTTTTGCGGTCTCAGAAAGGGCTAGCGAGATACCATCTTGTTATATCATATCATGATTGTTTTGAAAAAGTGTTGTCACCCGAGATTTATTATTATTGCTCGCTAGTTGATTATGCCATTGATATGAGTAAATGTGAGACCTAAAAGTTACTGTGAATATGGTTAATTCATAATCTGCACTGAAAACTTGAATGATGGCTTTACATATTTGCAAAAACAAGATCATATAGAGTTTGTAAAAAAATTTCTTTATCACTTTTAGTTTGTCAACTGAATTGCTTGAGGACAAGCAATGGGTTAAGCTTGGGGAGTTGATACGTCTCCGTCATATCTACTTTTCCATACTCTTTTGCCCTTGGTTTGGACTCTAACTTGCATGATTCGAATGGAACTAACCCAGACTGACACTGTTTTCAGCAGAATTGCCATGGTGTTATTTTTGTGCAGAATAAAAAGTTCTCAGAATGACCTGAAACATCACGGAGATAAGTTTTCGAATTAATAAAAATATTGGCGAAAGAATCAACCGAAGGGGGCCCACACCTTGGCCACAAGGGTGGGGGCATGTCCACCCCCCTAGGGCGCGCCCTCCGACCTTGTGGGCCCCCTGGACCTCCCCCGACCTCAACTCCAACTCCATATATTCACGTTCGGGGAGAAAAAATTTAGATAGAAGGATTCATCGTGTTTTACGAGACGGAGCCGCCGTCAAGCCCTGTTCTTACTCGAGAGGGCAGATCTGGAGTCTGTTCGGAGCTCCGGAGAGGGGAATCCGTCGCCATCGTCATCATCAACCATCCCCCATCACCAATTTCATGATGCTCACCGCCGTGCATGAGTAATCCCATCGTAGGCTTGCTGGACGATGATGGGTTGGATGAGATTTATCATGTAATCAAGTTAGTTTTGTTAGGGTTTGATCCCTAATATCCACTATGTTCTAAGATTGATGTTTCTATGACTTTGCTATGCTTAATGCTTGTCACTAGGGCCCGAGTGCCATGATTTTAGATTCGAACCTATTATGTTTTCATGAATATATTTGTGTTCTTGATACTATCTTGCAAGTCAATAGTCACCTACTGCGTGTTATGATCCGGCAACCCCGGAGTGACAATAGTCGGGGCACTTCCCGGTGATGACCGTAGTTTGAGGAGTTCATGTATTCACCAAGTGCTAATGCTTTGGTCTGGTACTCTATTAAAAGGAGGCCTTAATATCCCTTAGTTTCCAATAGGACCCCGCTGCCACGGGAGGGTAGGACAAAAGATGCCATGCAAGTTCTTTTCCATAAGCATGTATGACTATATACGGAATACATGCCTACATTAGATTGATGAATTGGAGCTCTGTGTCACCCTATGTTATAACTGTTGCATGATGAATGCCATCCGACATAATTATCCATCATTGATCAATTGCCTACGAGCTCGTTTCATATTGATCTTTGCTAAGTTACTTTTCCGTTGTCACTGTTACGATTGCTACAAAACTGCTACTGTTACTTTTGCCACCGTTATCGCTACTTCCATATTACTTTGCTACTAAATACTTTGCTGTAGATATTAAGTCTTTCAGGTATGGTTGAATTGACAACTCAGCTGCTAATACTTGAGAACATTCTTTGGCTCCCCTTGTGTCGAATCAATAAATTTGGGTTGAATACTCTACCCTCGAAAATTGTTGTGATCCCCTATAGTTGTGGGTTATCACCGCGCCCCGCTCCACGTCGCCTCTGCCTTGTGCACGCCCTGGCCTCTGCTCTCGCGCGTCGCCTCAGCCTTGTGCATGCCCTTGCGCATCCGCCCAGGGGCTGGCTGCCCAGCCCAGCTAGATAAAAAAGCTGAAAAAAGGGGGAGCTGCGGCAACATCTGAGACCGCTGATCATTAGAGTACTATGTTTACACTAGATCGTACCATTACCAGGTTATCTACGGATGCTACATACGGATCATCTATCATCCGAACATATCAGGTGAAATCCATCAAGTCGATTTCTATTGATACATTTTTATTATTTTCAGAACAATTACTCTGGCTTGCGATATTTGTTATATAGGACAATTATTCAATGAAAGGTCGATCATCGTGCCATGGATATAGAGCTCTCGCCAACATTATCATGCACCAACATCCGACCGTGTTGCATTGTTCGACGAACGTGTCTGCAAGCCGTCGCCTCTGCGGTTCAGTCTACACCAACGCGCGGCCGACTCACATGCCTACGCCGACTTATAATGTCACAGCCAGTTTATGCCACAAACAAGTATGAAGAATCTCAAGCCGACTCCTTGAGTTGTCTTAAGACTTGGGGGCTACACAGACATGATGAAAGAACATGTGGTGCCCCCATGTGTGGTTTTGGTAATTGATGGCATTCTCTATGGACTAATAGTTGCCTTGAGTTCTATTCGTAGGATTTGTCCATAGGCTTTTCTTGAAGTCCATTTGTTGGTTTCAAGGAGTTTATGTGTTGTCCAAGGTGCTCTTCAAGGAATTATCCAAAGATTAGTCATGTGAGAGTTGAGCTTATTGCGAGCATGTCTTAAAGAAGAAGATTGTGTGAACATTCATGTTTACCTTTAAGACATCATCCTAATGAAAAGAGAGTTGGAAAGATTCAAGGTTGATCAAGACTAAGTCAAAGAGTGATTCAAGTTGATCAACACACAAAGCATACAAGATGTATCGTGTGGGATCGAGTGATCTCATGGTATGGTAAGCATTGTCCATTACGCTTTGTGTACTAACCCATGGTCTACGTGAGAGTTCTATGTGGTGTTAGGTATGTTTCCATGGGCTTGCATCGAGAGGAAGATCTCATACAACCCATGGAGGATGAAATCAAGTGGTGATCGTCATCGAGTTTGCTGTGTGCAAGTTCAAGTGGAGCATCATGAAGAGATCATGCTTGAAGCTTGTCGTTCATTGTAGTGACAATGGACTGGTGAAGATATGCCGAAGAGTGCCTCGCCCATACTGGAGTATGGGGGAGCAATTAACTAGTCTTCATCAAGCTCATGCAATCAAGAAAGGTGGTCCAACTTGATGAAGTCGAGATCGTCATCATCTCGAGTGAGTAGCTTGATCGTATCGTTCGTAGAGAGCTCAAACCATTGCATCCTTGAGTGAGTAGCTTGATCGTATCATTCGTAAAGAGCTCAAACCATTGCATCCTTGCATCATCTTTCTTGGTTCTTGTTTGGTGTTTCTCTTTGTGAGTCTTAGAGCTTATGGTCATCTTCATGACAAGCTCGAGTTCATCAAAAACGGAGTTCATATATGCATCTTCTATGATGTTTTCAATGGGGAAGTTTTTTTCGGTTCTTCATTCATAGAGGTTTCACATCTCTATATCATAGGCATATCTCCCCTGCCACTTCTTACTATAACCCAGAGATGAGTCACTCGAAAGATGAGTCCCGGAGATGAAGTGCCCAGAAGATTATTCCCCCGTAAGATGAGTCGCCCGGAAGATGAGTCCCGGAGATAAGTAGCCAAAGATAAGTGGACAAAAGATAAGGAACCAGAAATAAGTCACCCGCGATAAGAAGCCCGAGATGAGAAGCCCGCAATAAGAAGGTCCATGATAAGAAGCCCGCGATAAGAAGCCGGAATAGACTAGTCCTAATCCTACTAGGACTCTACATGTAAGCCGACCCCTTCAACTTATATAAGGAGGGGCAAGGCACCCCAAGAGGGACAAGTCAATATAGACAGAGAAATTTTAGACAACATGAAAGTAGAAGCTCTCGAGATAGAGGTAGCGAAAGAGCACCCTTGTAACCGTGAGCATCATCATCATCAATACAGTCAAGCATGATGTAGGCTTTTACCACCACCATGAGGGGTCGAACCTGGGTAAAAACTCGCATCTCTCAATTCCGACCAACCTCGTTCAAGCTACTACCTAGTTGCGATGGCCTCACCACTAAGTCCTTTCATGAGGACATCTGCCGTGACAAAACCACGACACATATAAAGTATCCAAGATTGATAATATAATAGCATGGAACAATAAAAACTTAAAGATACGTTGGAGACGTATCAAGCTATCGCGTGTCTTGGAAATCCGACCATTGGTTAGGTGTCGTTTGGCCACTGACCCAGGGCCAGTTCGGTCATATCATGGCGGGTTTCCCCTGGCTATAAATAGCCACCCCCGTCCACCATATATTGGTGGCTGCTTCGTTTTGTCATTTGAGAGCAACCCACCTCCGAAGCCTTTGAGAGAGATTCCTTGACGAGGATAAACCCAAAACACCCAGAGGCCAAAGTGATTGAGCATCACTGAAGACATTCTGTTCTGTGTGAACTGAAGACTTGTTACACTTGAAGACTGTGATCTTCCAGCCGGTAGGCGCCACATTCTGAGCATCCAAGAGTCAGAGTGGATTGTCGGTGAACAAAATCTATGAAGGTTTGGAAGTCTACCTTGAAGATTTACCTTAGTGATTGGGCGAGGTCTACAGTGACCTTACCTCAAGTGGAATAAGGTGAAGACTAGGTCTTCTGAGTTCAGTCTCAGCCTCCTTAACCAGACGTATAGTTGTCACATCAACTGGAACTGGTCAAACAAATCACTTGTCTTCTCCGATCAACTGGTTCAATCGCTTCACTCCTTTACTTACCGTTTAGTTTCATGAAGCCGTTGATTATTCATTCTCTTTGAAGACATTGTGTGAATTCAATCCCCTGATTACATCTTTGTCTTCACATAAACTATTTGCTACCTAGTTTTCTGCTTATATTCACTTCTCACTTCATTGTGTTAATATGCCAGCATGCCTAGTGTAGTTTATCTTTCGATATATCATATTTAGTTACTGTTTTGCTTTCGTGTCTTCGAAGACATTCATAAAAATCGCCTATTCACCCTCCTCTAGTCGATAACTAGCACTTTCAATAACATTATCTGACAGTATGTCGAGAAGGATTTTGTGAAGGTTCACAAGGATTTGAATGTGTCAGATCCGATGATGAAGGTTCTAACATGAGCAAAGCATGAGCAACACCGGATAGCCATAGGTGTTAAAGAGACTATGTAAACTAGATTATTGACTCTAATGCAAGTGGTAGCCTGTTGGAAATATGCCCTAGAGGCAATAATATTATATTATTATATTTCTATTTTCATAATTAAGAGTTTATATTTCATGCTATAACTGCCATGATCCTGGAATATGTGATTCAGTGGAAAACGCATATGCATGTGTAGAATGATAAACGATAAAGAATAGGTTCCTAGTCTTTGCCTCTAAGACTGGCTCAGGTATTATTGGTGATCATGTTTTCCATAGGATATCATTAAGTGTAATGATAGTCCTAAAACAACATTGAGAGTATGACGTTAGAAGAACGATCATATATATTGAATCGACCCAAACTTGTTTGTTATACTTTGAGATAATATTGTTTGAAATCAATTGTTATAAAATAGAGTGTTAACATGTATTTTAGTTCCTTAGATCATGAGAGTATTGTTGTCTTACCATACAGTGGACTTTGGGCTTACTCAAACGTCATCTCTAACACGGTGATCATAACGACAACTTACAGTTTTGTCAAAAAAATTGATAAGGGACTAGATAGCTCAAGAGTAGGATTTTCTCCTCTGACAATGGAGAGATATTCTTAGGGCCCTCTCAGTGTGACTACATCAATCATTGTCTGGCTAGATGCTACTTCTTGAGCTTGCCTTGATTTTTACCTTGAAGAGGAAAGGGTGATGCAGCAAAGTACAGATAAGTATTTCCCTTAGTTAAGAACCAATGTATCAATCCAGTAGGAGGCAGAGGCAAGTCCCCAATATATGCGGCTGCACAAACTAACAGACACTTGCACACAGCGTGAAAAAGGGGTAGTCAATCCCTTCACGATCACGAACAAGAGTGAGATCTAATAGAGATAGGTATAAAAGATAAATAAAAGAATAAAATAAAGTAAATATAAATAAATTGAGCAAGGTATTTTTGTGTTTTTGGGTTTATAGATATGAAAATATATGATAAAAAATAGACCCGGGGGCCATAGGTTTCACTAGAGGCTTCTCTCTTGAAGAAAACATACGATGGGTAAACAAATTACTGTTGAGCAATTGATAGAAAAGCGCATAATTATGAAGACATCTAAGGCAATGATCATGAATATAGGCATCACGTCTGTGACAAGAAGACCGAAACAATTCTGCATCTACTACTATTACTCAACACATCGACCGACTCCTCCCTGCATCTAGAGTATTAAGTTCATAAGAACAAAGTAACACCTTAAGCAAGATGACATGATGTAAAGGGATAAACTCAAGCAATATGATATAAACCCCATCTTTTTATCCTTAATGGCAACAATACAATACATGCCTCGCTACCCCTTCTGTCACTGGGTGAGGACACCGCAAGATTGAACCCATCACAAAGCACCTCTCCCATTGCAAGAAAAACCAATCCAGTTGGCCAAACCAAATCGATAGATCAGAGAGAAATACAAAGCTATCTCAATCATGCATAAAAGAGTTCAGAAAAGACTCAAATAGTATTCATACATAATCTGATCATAAATCCACAATTCATCAGATCTCAACAGACGCACCGCAAAAGAAGATTACATCGAATAGATCTCCAAGAACATCGAGGAGAACATTGTATTGAAGATCAAAGAGAGAGAAGAAGCCATCTAGCTACAAGCAATGGACCCATAGGTCTGTGGTAAACTACTCACACATCATCGGAAAGGTAGCAAGGTTGGTGTAGAGGTCCTCCGTGATCGAATCCCCCTCCGGCGGAGTGCCGGAAAAGGCCCCAAGATGGGATCTCACGAGAACAGAGGCTTGCGGCGGTGGAAAAGTATTTTTGGTGTGCCCTCCGATATAGGGGGATATTTGAGAATATATAGTTGTGTAATTAGGGTTGCAAGGTCTCCGAGGGGCCCACAAGCCCTGGGGGTGCGCCCCTACGGCTTGTGGCCTCCCGTAGGGCTTCTAGCCTCATCTCCAAGTCTCGTGGGTTTCTTCTGGTCCAAGAAAAATCACCTAAAGTTTTATTACGTTTGGACTCCGTTTGATATTCCATTTCTGTAAAAGTACAAAAACAAGGAAAAAACAGAAAACTGGCACTCGGCTCTAGGTTAATAAGTTGGGATTTTTACATCTGTGCCCCTGGTTCCTTAGCCATACTCATTCATCCCCACGCTCTTAGTGTTTGCTCACTTTTCCCCACTCTCTTGTCCGAAACCCTCAGAAATGGACACGAACGGTGGATGTCGTCGGGTCAGTGCTTTGACCGTTAACTCTGATGAGTGGGGCCGCGTTGGACTTTGTCGCCCGTTGGACCTGACAATTGGGGCCGAGTCGAACGGTGCCGATGTTCGCCCGTTGGGCTGTGGTTTTTTTTACACTGTTGGGTCGTTGCATGTAAGGCATGTGCGCGCCGCCACAACAGAAGGCTACTATGCATGCACGAGATGTCCAGCTAGCTTGCTATGCATGCATGTAACTAGCCTGCCTGCATGCGCCGATGTCCGCCGGCATGATGCGCTGACCGAGCCTCTTTCCTACATGCGAGCCGCCACGGACGTAGGGATGGTCGCTGCCACTGGTTCGTCTCTTCTCGCACATGTGTCTCCTCGATGTAGAGCATCGTTTCAGCCTTTTCGATCCACTCATGGCAATTAAAGTGGCATATCGATCGACGCGACTCATTTGAACGTAGCAAATCCAGAGCGCGGTTGGTGCCACTCCCCTTCCCTATTTAAACCACCCATCCCTTGATACGTCTCCAACGTATCTATAATTTATGAAGTATTCATGCTATTATATTATCCATCTTGGATGTTTAATGGGCTTTACTATGCACTTTTATATTACTTTTGGGACTAACCTATTGACCCAGAGCCCAGTGCCAGTTTCTGTTTTTTCTCTTGTTTCTGTGTTCCGCGGAAAAGGAATATCAAACGGAGTCCAAACGGAATGAAACCTTCAAAAAAGTTATTTTTGGAAAGAAAGCAATACAGGAGACTTGGAGTGCACGTCAGGGAATCAACGAGGAAGGCACGAGCCAGGGGGGCGCGCCCTCTACCCTCGTGGGCCCCTCGTGGCTCCCCTGACGTATTTCTTCCTCTTATATATACCAATATACCCTAAAACCATCGGGGAACAGAATAGATCGGGAGTTTCGCCGCCGCAAGCCTCTGTAGACACCAAAAACCAATCGGGACTCTGTTCCGGCACCCTGCCGGAGGGGGGAACCCTCACCGGTGGCCATCTTCATCATCCCGACGCTCTCCATGACGAGAAGGGAGTAGTTCACCCTTGGGGCTAAGGGTATGTACCAGTAGCTATGTGTTTGATCTCTCTCTCTCTCGTGTTCTTGAGGTGATACGATCTTGATGTATCGCGAGCTTTGCTATTATAGTTGAATCTTATGATGTTTCTCCCCCTCTACTCTCTTGTAATGGATTGAGTTTTCCCTTTGAAGTTATCTTATCGGATTGAGTCTTTAAGGATTTGAGAACACTTGATGTATGTCTTGCCGTGCTTATCTGTGGTGACATTGGGATATCACGTGATCCACTTGATGTATGTTTTGGTGATCAACTTGCGGGTTCCGCCCATGAACCTATGCATAGGGGTTGGCACACGTTTTCGTCTTGACTCTCCGGTAGAAACTTTGGGGCACTCTTTGAAGTACTTTGTGTTGGTTTGAATAGATGAATCTGAGATTGTGTGATGCATATTGTATAATCATACCCACGGATACTTGAGGTGACATTGGAGTATCTAGGTGACATTAGGGTTTTGGTTGATTTGTGTCTTAAGGTGTTATTCTAGTACGAACTCTATGATAGATCGAACGGAAAGAATAGATTCGTGTTATTTTACTACGGCCTCTTGAATAGATTGAGCAGAAATAATAACTTTGAGGTGGTTTCGTACCCTACCATAATCTCTTCGTTTGTTCTCTGCTATTAGTGACTTTGGAGTGACTCTTTGTTGCATGTTGAGGGATAGTTATATGATCCAATTATGTTATTATTGTTGAGAGAACTTGCACTAGTGAAAGTATGAACCCTAGGCCTTGTTTCCTAGTATTGCAATACCGTTTACGCTCACTTTTACCACTTGCTACCTTGCTGTTTTTATAATTTCGGATTACAAAAACCTATATCTACCATCCATATTGCACTTGTATTACCATCTCTTCGCCGAACTAGTGCACCTATACAATTTACCATTGTATTGGGTGTGTTGGGGACACAAGAGACTCTTTGTTATTTGGTTGCAGGATTGTTTGAGAGAGACCATCTTCATCCTACGCCTCCCACGGATTGATAAACCTTAGGTCATCCACTTGAGGGAAATTTGCTACTCTCCTACAAACCTCTGCACTTGGAGGCCCAACAACGTCTACAAGAAGAAGGTTGCGTAGTAGACATCAAGCTCTTTTCTGGCGCCGTTGCCGGGGAGGTGAGTGCTTGAAGGTATATCTTTAGATCTTGCAGTCGAATCTTTTTGTTTCTTGTTTTAGCACTAGTTTAGTTTATAAAAGAAAACTACAAAAAATGGAATTGAGTTTGCCTCATATGCTTCATCTTTTTAATATCTTTCGTGAGTATGATGGAAAGGAAAATTGTGCCAAAGTGTTAGAAGAAGAATGCATTAAAATGTTTGGCACTAAATCTTTGAATGATGAGCATGATTGCAATGTTGTTAGTATGAACTCTTTGAATATCCATAGTACTAATGACGATTGCACTAGTTATGATGAAAATATCTCCTATAAACATGTTAATTTTTGTGGAGTGCATTGGGTTTGCAAGTACACACCAAATAGGGAAGATAGATATTGCAAGAGGCATAAGCATTTAGAAACTAAATGGTTGCAAGAGAGGCTGGATGTTTGTGCTGAAAATTTAAACTTTCTTAGCCATACTTGTGAACTTTGCAATGAACGTGATCATTTCAGTACCCAATGCAAATTGTTTCATGATTGTATCGTGTCCAAAAATTGTGATGACTTGATTTCCCTTGCACATCATAATGAACTTAGTTTGCTCTTGGGTTATGAAGAAATGAAACGTATAACTAAAGTTATTCCAGAATTTGCCCTTGATAGATTTCTTCATTTTGATCTACAAGAAATTTATATGTATTGTGCGGTGAATTGCATTGAAAATACTTATATTGACAATTACATAAAGAAAAGAAAACAAATAGAAGATGAAGAGAATACTAACGAAAGGGAAGAGACTTCCAAATATTCTCCTATTATTTCTTATGATGAATCAGGTAACGAGGAGGAGCCTTCTATTCAACCAATCTCATTAATAAGGAGCTCCAAAAATAGGATTGAACCCACACATGATGTGGTGAAGAAGAAGAAAAGAAAAAGGAAGAGAGGTAAAAAGATATCTCTCCCAAATAAAGTTGCTCCTATTATTGTTGTGCCTCATGAAAATGAATCAAAAATAATTGTGGAAGATGATGCACTTGATGATGATCTCGTTATGCCTATTGATTGTTGTGATGATTATGATTGGGAAGATAATAATACTTCTTATGATCTTGAAAATCTTTTTGGCACTTGCTTGGAAGAATATGATAATTGCTATACTATTGGTGCTATCCATACTATTAATGATGAGAGTGATTATGCTTATGATATGAAAAGGCCCAAGCTTGGGGATGCTATGTTTGAAGAAGATGATGTTTTTGAGAATATATTTGCTGCAATTAATGTTTGTCCCAAGCTTGGGTATGCTATGTCTAATGAAGATGATATTTTCAGCCTCTCAAGTTTAGATATGCAAATTTATAATGATGATAGCATGCCTTCTACCTATGACGATTATATTTATGAAAGTGGGTTTGGAAGAATGTCAACTTTAGGAAGTAATGATCCCACTATTTTGGAGGATTTTGAATCTTATAATATTTATGAAAGTGGATTTGGAGAGGTCATGACTTTATTTAGTGATGAATCCACTATTTCGGAAGAGGTTTCAATTGATTATGATGAGAACAAAGTTGCTACTTATGATGATTATTGTGACGAAACTTATGCTATAAAAAGTAGTGATGATTATATTTATAAAACTTGTCATGATTATGATTACCCTTTTTCTGAACATTAATCTTTTAATGTGGAAACAATTTATAGTATTCAAGTCTCTTATGATACTCCCACTATTCCGAATGAGAAGAATTTTGCTTATGTGGAGAGTAGTAAAATTTCTATGCAAGTAGATCATGAAAAGAATGCTTTAGGTGCTGGTTATATTGTTGAATTCATTCATGATGCTACTGAAAATTATTATGAGGGATGAATATATGCTTGTAGGAATTGCAATAATATCAAGTTTCCTCTCTATGTGCTTAAAGTTTTGAAGTTATGCTTGTTTTGCCTTCCTATGCTAGTTGATTATTGTTCCCATAAGTTGTTTGCTCACAAAATCCCTATGCATAGGAAGTGGGTTAGACTTAAATGTGCTAGTCATATTCTTCATGATGCTCTCTTTATGTTTCAATTCTTATCTTTTATGTCAGCATCATTGAAATCATCATGCCTAGCTAGGGGCGTTAAACGTTAGCGCTTGTTGGGAGGCAACCCAATTTTATTTTAGTTTCTTGCTTTTTGGTTCTGTTTAGTAATAAATAATCCATCGAGCCTCTGGTTATATGTGGTTTTATGTTTTAGTTAGTGTTTGTGCCAAGTAGAACCTTTGGGAAGACTTGGGTGAAGTCTTTATGATCATGCTGTAAAAAACAGAAACTTTAGCGCTCACGAGATTAGCTAAAACTTTTCACTGGAGAGTGCTATTTAGTTGATTCTTTTTGAAGATGATTACTAGACAAATTCCACAGGTCCACCAATTTAGTTTAGAATTTTTGGAGTTCCAGAAGTTTGCGTTAGTTACAGATTACTACAGACTGTTCTGTTTTTGACAGATTCTGTTTTTCATGTGTTGTTTGCTTATTTTGATGACTCTATGGCTAGTAAAATAGTTTATAAACCATAGAGAAGTTGGAATACAGTAGGTTTAACACCAATATAAATAAATAATGAGTTCATTACAGTACCATGAAGTGGTGTTTTGTTTTCTTTCGCTAACGGAGCTCACGAGATTTTCTGTTAAGTTTTGTGTTGTGAAGTTTTCAAGTTTTGGGTAAAGATTCGATGGACTATGTAATAAGGAGTGGCAAGATCCTAAGCTTGGGGATGCCCAAGTCACCCCAAGGTAATATTCAAGGACAACCAAGAGCCTAAGCTTGGGGATGCCCCGGAAGGCATCCCCTCTTTCGTCTTCGTTCATCGGTAACTTTACTTGGAGCTATATTTTTATTCACCACATGATATGTGTTTTGCTTGGAGCGTCATTTTATTTTGTTATTTTTGCTTGCTGTTACTTAGAATAATGTTTTGCATCTCTAGTTTCAATAAAAATGTCAAGGGTAGCTTTTACCATGCTTATTTTGCAAGTATACATGTTGCTGTTTCACAACAGAAAGTTTACCGCTGTTGCAAAAATTCCCTAGAAAAGTAAGAATGTGATAAAATGTTGAAACCTTTTGCATAATAAGCTCTGATAAATTTCCTACAGTGGGAATTTTCTTTCATAATTTTTGGAGTTAGGTAAGTATGATGAATCTTGCATTCTTTACAGACTGTACTGTTTTGGCAGATTGCTGTTATGTTTGCATTGTTTGCATATGTTTGCTTGTTTAATGATTCTATTTGATGACATGAGTATTAAATATGCAGAGGCATTTAGTATGAAATGTTGAATAATAATTTTAGTGATTTGTTACAGTAGAAAATTATAAGGTTTTTGCACTGGTTTATACTAACTTATCTCACAAGTCCTTGTTGAGTTTTGTGTGGATGAAGCTTTTGAGATTTAGGGAGACCGTTATATGAGAGGAATTAAGGAGACACAAAATCTCAAGCTTGGGGATGCCCAAGGCACCCCAAGATAATATTTCAAGAAGTCTCAAGCGTCTAAGCTTGGGGATGCCCCGGTTGGCATCCCACCTTTCTTCTTCGACAACTATCGGTTAGTATCGGTTGAGCCTAAGTTATTGCTTCTTCACATGATGAGTGCTATCCTTGAAATGTCGTTTTATTTTGTTTTGCTTGATGTGTGAATAAAATACCAAGATCTTAAATTCTTAAATGAGAGAGAGAGTCTTCACATAGCTACATAGTTATTTAACTACTCATTGATCTTCACTTATATCTTTTTGGAGTAGTTTGTCATTTACTCGTGTGCTTCACTTTTATCCTATGAGTAAATGGTTGAATGATTTGAATGTCATAAATCTGATATTATATATGTTTCATATGCCTTTCCCATGGGGAGTAATGCCTTCACATATAAGAAGTAGAGGTGGTAAATTTATTGAAGGTTAGCAAACATTGTATTGGTCACTTGAACAATTCATGAAAGAATACTGAAGGAAGAGAGATTTCACATATAAATATGCTATCTTGGACATCTTCTATGATTGTGAACCCCATTAATTATTTTCAAACCTGAGCAAATTAGTTGAAGTTGGACAAGGAAGACAACATAATGAGTTATGCTTGGGTATATTTGTATAGAAGTTATATTGTTATGGATCCTCTAACATGTGGTGCTTGCTATTTAGAATCCTTTGCTAGGCAAAATATCTGTACCAAGCGGGAATACTGCTTGTGCATCCAAAATCCTTGAACCAAGTTTCTTCCATGAGTGTCCACCATATCTACCTATATGCGGTATTTACCTGTCGTTCCAAGTAAATTTGCATGTGCCAAACTCTAAACTTTCAAATAATAATCTGTTTTGTATGCCCAAATCGCTCATGTAGCGACTAGGGGCTAGCAGTATCTTCCATGCTAGGTGGGTTATTCTCACGATGAGTGGACTCCGCTCATCATTCACGAGAAAATGGCTGGTAACTGGGATGCCCAGTCCCATGATCAAAAGATCGAAATCAAATCAAAAATAATTGCAAACAAAACTCCCCCAGGATTGATGTTAGTTGGAGGTACCCGTTGTTTCTGGCAAGCCATAGATTGATGATTGTTGGTGGAGGGGGAGTAAAAATCTTTACCTTTCTGTTTGGGAACCGCCTATAATGTATGTCGTATGGAAGATATTGGGAACTCTTGGTCGTTCTATTAACAATGAAAGCATACCTCTCAAAATTATTTTCATCTCTGTTTTTGCTTCGAGCTCTGGCACCTCTACGAATCCCTGCTTCCCTCTGCGAAGGGCCTATCTTCTACTTTTATACAAGAGTCAGTAGTATTCCTTCTCATTCCAACCTACTCTTTAGTTGGCAAGCATCATATGATGGAAAGATCTAAGCATATATGTCCATTCAAATATATTCGATCATGATTTATTACTGTTGACATTACCCTTGAGGTAAAAGGTTGGGAGGCGAAACATTAAGCCCCTATCTTTCTCTATGTTCGATGGATGCTATTTGTTCCAAAAATATGCTTTGAGTGCTAGCAATCATGGAAGACTAAATGATAGTTGAGTATGTGGAGTTTGCTAAATCAAAGCTCTGACATAGACTCTTCCTGAAAATAAGATGAATTGTAATTGTTTGCTGACTAATAACATAGTTTGTTAGTTTTCAAGAAAGTTTATGATCTATACTTTAACATGTGAATAGTTTGTTACTTGATCATGCAAAGTTTTATGATATGAGCTATTGTTATGACATATAATGATGCTAGAAAAGGTGATTGAAATTATCATTGATCAAACTTATGCACCTGCTAGCATTCACACTTCATAAATTATTTCTTTTATCATTTACCTACTCGAGGACGAGCATGAATTAAGCTTGGGGATGCTGATACGTCTCCAACGTATCTATAATTTATGAAGTATTCATGCTATTATATTATCCATCTTGGATGTTTAATGGGCTTTACTATGCACTTTTATATTACTTTTGGGACAAACTATTGACCCAGAGCCCAGTGCCAGTTTCTGTTTTTTTTCCTTGTTTCAGTATTTCGCGGAAAAGGAATATCAAACGGAGTCCAAACGGAATGAAACCTTCGGAAAAGTTATTTTTGGAAAGAAAGCAATACAGGAGACTTGGAGTGCACGTCAGGGAATCAACGGGGAAGGCAAGGGGCAGGGGGGCGCGCCCACCCCCTGGGCGTGCCCTCCACCCTTGTGGGCCCCTCGTGGCTCCCCTGACGTATTTCTTCCTCCTATATATACCAATATACCCTAAAACCATCGGGGAACATAATACATCGGGAGTTCCGCCTCCGCAAGCCTCTGTAGCCACCAAAAACCAATCGGGACCCTGTTCTGGCACCCTGCCGGAGGGGGGAACCCTCACCGGTGGCCATCTTCATCATCCCGGCGCTCTCCATGACGAGAAGGGAGTAGTTCACCCTCGGGGCTAAGGGTATGTACCAGTAGCTATGTGTTTGATCTCTCTCTCTCTCGTGTTCTTGAGGTGATACGATCTTGATGTATCGCGAGCTTTGCTATTATAGTTGGATCTTATGATGTTTCTCCCCCTCTACTCTCTTGTAATGGATTGAGTTTTCCCTTTGAAGTCATCTTATCGGATTGAGTCTTTAAGGATTTGAGAACACTTGATGTATGTCTTGCCGTGCTTATCTGTGGTGACATTGGGATATCACGTGATCCACTTGATGTATGTTTTGGTGATCAACTTGTGGGTTCCGCCCATGAACCTATGCATAGGGGTTGGCACACATTTTCGTCTTGACTCTCCGGTAGAAACTTTGGGGCACTCTTTGAAGTACTTTGTGTTGGTTTGAATAGATGAATCTGAGATTGTGTGATGCATATCGTATAATCATACCCACGAATACTTGAGGTGACATTGGAGTATCTAGGTGACATTAGGGTTTTGGTTGATTTGTGTCTTAAGGTGTTATTCTAGTACGAACTCTATGATAGATCGAACGGAAAGAATAGCTTCGTGTTATTTTACTACGGGCTCTTGAATAGATTGAGTAGAAATAATAACTTTGAGGTGGTTTCGTACCCTACCATAATCTCTTCGTTTGTTCTCCGCTATTAGTGACTTTGGAGTGACTCTTTGTTGCATGTTGAGGGATAGTTATATGATCCAATTATGTTATTATTGTTGAGAGAACTTGCACTAGTGAAAGTATGAACCCTAGGCCTTGTTTCCTAGCATTGCAATACCGTTTACGCTCACTTTTACCACTTGCTACCTTGCTGTTTTTATAATTTCGGATTACAAAAACCTATATCTACCATCCATATTGCACTTGTATTACCATCTCTTCGCCGAACTAGTGCACCTATACAATTTACCATTGTATTGGGTGTGTTGGGGACACAAGAGACTCTTTGTTATTTGGTTGCAGGGTTGTTTGAGAGAGACCATCTTCAACCTACGCCTCCCACGGATTGATAAACCTTAGGTCATCCACTTGAGGGAAATTTGCTACTGTCCTACAAACCTCTGCACTTGGAGGCCCAACAACGTCTACAAGAAGAAGGTTGCGTAGTAGACATCATCCCTCCACCTATTCTCCACACATCCATTTGTGCCGCCCCCTTCTCTTCTTCACCCAAACCTAGAGCACTCTCAAAGCGAGCGAGGATTGAGTACAACGGCCCCACCTTCGAGCCCCCACCAACCATGCTGGATAGGCGGTATCCCGCCGGCGTTGTCGTGGAGATGAGGCTCCGTGTGTGGGTGTTCTCATGCTGGAGGGGTGCAAAGGAGTTTGCCCAGTGGTTCCTCGGTGCGGGCTCACTGGTGATGTTCTGACTGGAAGAAGTGCGTCCAAACTCTAGCACTCCACCGATAGGGCTCATTGCCAACTTCACCAATAGATTTGATGCGTACTACCTCCTCAGCAAGGTGTTTTGGTGTGGGTGCGAGTTCATCGCATTCACCACCTACAACATGTTCACGGACTTCAATAGCATCTTCCCCACCCGCAGCGGTATGCACAGCCTCCCCTACTACCTTGATGAGGACGGCATGGAGGAGGAGCGGTGAAGAGGAGGTGCAGTGAAGATGGTGGTGAAGGCCCGGTCTCGTGAAGCTTGTCTTACCCTAGGGTGTTAGGGCTTTTTACATATTTATATCTTAATTATGTCATTTGTTGTACCATGAAATTTTTATCTCTGTCGTGTTATATCATGTTGGGAACCCTATCCCCTAAGAACTATATTATGCTTGCTACTTTTATTTGATATGTCGTTGGTTATGTGTGTTTTGCTTGCTACCTTTATCTGTGTTTTGCTTGCTAAATCAATGAAAGTGTATCCCTCAATGAAAACCAGCAAGTTTTGGGGTTAGCCTTGTAAAAGTGGTTGGAGGGTAGCCCATTTGTCTTGTTATATTCATGTTGTGTAATATTTGTATTTTAATTAGCCCTTATATTTTAGGGTCAAGTTTTGGCACACGCGGGTAATGGACTAGTTGAAGTGTCAAAAAGGAAAGCAAAGCTAGAAAAATGAGCCATATTGATGTTGAAAAGAAGGAGAAAAGCTTTTTTTTTTTGAAATGTTGGTGGCCCTATTCCCTATATTGTATGAAAAAAACAAGCTAAGTTTTGAATAGTTTGTGGCCATTTGGCATGATGAAAATAATTTTGGCCCTTATATTATAGGTTTTATTGGTTCTAAGTTTTGGCACGGGCGGCTAGTGGACTAGTTGAGGTGTCAAAAAGGAAATTAAAGCTAGAAAAATGAGCCATGTTGATGTTGAAAAGAAGAAGAAAAAGAAGCTAAAGTTTTTGAATTGTTGGTGCCCATATATATTGTAGGATACCTATATTTTATGAACAAAAAGAAGCTAATTTTTGAATAGTTTGTGGCCATTTTGCAGGATGAAAATATTTTTTGAAGGGTATCCCATTGTTTACTTGTTGGTGGCAATATCAATTGTTGTGGCCATATTGCATGAAACAAAATGGTAATTGTTGATTTGTTGGTGGCAATATCAATTGTTGTGTAATTTCAAACGATGTAACCAACATGCACTCAATCTTTGTAGGTGCAATCAAAACAATCAAGCAAAAAACAGGGGGAAATATAGCCAGCGCATGCACTATTTTCTAGGCCTCTTTAATCTTTGTGGGCAACCTTCTTCTTGTAGACGTTGTTGGGCCTCCAAGTGCAGAGGTTTGTAGGATAGTAGCAAATTTCCCTCAAGTGGATGACCTAAGGTTTATCAATCCATGGGAGGCGTAGGATGAAGATGGTCTCTCTCAAGCAACCTTGCAACCAAATAACAAAGAGTCTCTTGTGTCCCCAACACACCCAATACAATGGTAAATTGTATAGGTGCACTAGTTCGGCGAAGAGATGGTGATACAAGTGCAATATGGATGGTAGATATGGGTATTTATAATCTGAAAATATAAAAACATCAAGGTAGCAAGCGATAAAAGTGAGCAGAAACGGTATTGCAGTGCTTCGAAACAAGGCCTAGGGTTCATACTTTCACTAGTGCAAGTTCTCTCAACAATGATAACATAATTAGATCATATAACAATCCCTAAACATGCAACAAAGAGTCACTCCAAAGTCACTAATAGCGGAGAACAAACGAAGAGATTATTGTAGGGTACGAAACCACCTCAAAGTTATTCTTTCCGATCAATCCATTGGGTTATTCCTATAAGTGTCACAAACAGCCCTAGAGTTCAAAATAACACCTTAAGACACATATCAACCAAAACCCTAATGTCACCTAGATACTCCAATGTCACCTCAAGTATCCGTGGGTATGATTATACGATATGCATCACACAATCTCAGATTCATCTATTCAACCAACTCAAAGAACTTCAAAGAGTGCCCCAAAGTTTCTACCGGAGAGTCAAGATGAAAATGTGTGCCAACCCCTATGCATAGATTCCCAAGGTCACGGAACCCGCAAGTTGATCACCAAAACATACATCAAGTGAATCAATAGAATACCCCATTGTCACCACAGGTATCCCACGCAAGACATACATCAAGGGTTCTCAAATCCTTAAAGACTCAATCCGATAAGATAACTTCAAAGGGAAAACTCAATCCATTACAAGAGAGTAGAGGGGGAGAAACATTATAAGATCCAACTATACTAGCAAAGCTCGCGATATATCAAGATCGTGCCAAATCAAGAACGAGAGAGAGAGAGAGAGATCAAACACATAGCTACTAGTACATACCCTCAGCCCCGAGGGTGAACTACTCCCTCCTCGTCATGGAGAGCGCCGGGATGACGAAGATGGCCACCGGTGATGGATCCCCCCTCCGGCAGGGTGCCGGAACAGGGTCCCGATTGGTTTTTGGTGGCTACAGAGGCTTGCGGCGGCGGAACTCCCGATTTAGGTTTCTTTCTGGGGGTTTATCTATTTATAGGAATTTTTGGCGTCGGTCTCACGTCAGGGGGGTCTCCGAGTCATCCATGAGATAGGGGGTGCGCCTAAGGGGGTAGGGCGCTCCCTCCACCCTCGTGGACGGCTCGGGACTCTTCTAGCCCAACTCTTTTACTCCCGGGGCTTCTTTTGGTCCATAAAAAATCATCAAAAATTGGCACGTCAATTGGACTCTGTTTGGTATTCCTTTTCTGTAAAACTCAGAAACAAGGAAAAAAACATAAAATGGCACTGGCACTGGGCTCTAGGTTAATAGGTTAGTCCCAAAAATCATATAAGACAGTATATAAATGCATATAAAACATCCAAGATGGATAATATAATAGCATGGAAAAATCAAAAAATATAGATACGTTGAAGACGTGTCAAACACAATGCGACAGCCCAAGCAGAGCTTGGTTTCATTTTGGTCCCAATAACTATGTTTTTCCCTCTTGCCCTCGGTGTTGTCTGACGAAACTGAAAGTGTCAAAAACTAACACCTACAGAGATTCAGAGATGGAGATAGAGACATAGTTTAAGCAACACATAGAGCACATGATTCAGAAATTAAGCAACACAGAGAGCACATGATCCATAAACCCTAAAGCAAATCGTAGAGCACATGACATGACATAAATAACATCTCTAACGAGTGATGACCAACAAGTAAGCAAATCCTAGAGCAACTATACAAAAATAAAATCCTAAAGCTATCAGATTTGCCTGCTTGTTCAACTGAATCATCTGCCTCAAGTTCTTGTTCATCTTCTTTAATTCCCTCTTCAGATCTGCATCCCCAACTGTCAAAGTAGCACTTTCAGATACCAAATTCCGAGAGTGGCTAACAGCAAATTGACCTCCCGAGTTGCGGCCCCATTGAATTGAAGCAAGCCCTCCCCTTGATGCCTCCAAATGTAGTCATCCATCCATTCAAAATGTGTGCATTTCTTCATGATCTGAAACAAAATCATGAACCCTAAATCTCAGATCCAATGAAAAACAATTAGAAGCAAAGAGAAAAAGAGAAGGTTAGAGAAAAATCATGAGATCTAGCCTGCCCCTCTAGCTTGCTCTCGCATTTCACGAACTCGCGCGCAAAGTTGCCATTCTTGTCCTCCCTCGAAGTCAACCTTTTTAGTGGTGCGGTGCGTTGGCAGTCAGGACATCGCTCCATGGGCACTAGACCATACTAGGGCCACGAGGGGCGGGAGGCTGAAGTAGAGCTCCACATATCTTGTCGCCGGAGAAGAAGAAGCAGACGAGTGGCTCCTCTGGTCGCTGCAGAAGAAGAAGAAGACAGGGGAGGCAATGGTGGGCGAGCACAACCAACATCTCGTGGATCGCCCAAGGATCCAACGATGCGGAGCCGTTCTTGTGATCCAACGGTGCGGAGCCTGCACGCAGCCTGGCCTCAGAATTCCTTCTAGAAGACCATATCTGAGGGCTGTCGCTTGGCGCTAGAGTATGATCGGACGGCTGATGTTTGGAGCTAGGGTTAGGCGAAACCCCGTGGGGTTTAGAGGGGTTTAGAGTTGGTCAACGGGGTTATCTAGTGTTTGACCAATATTCAACTGAGCATAACTAATTTAAAAAAATCCAAAAAATATGAAACCTTCGCGAACCATCGCTTTATAAAACACACTAATGAGGAAAAATTACTAAACTTGGTCTACGGTCATTAAAAAAACTAGTTGGCACGATCGTGGTTAAATGAGCACCATTAATTTAAAAAAAATCAAAAAATTATAAAACTTGCGCACAATGTTGTCTTATGTGACATGTTACCAACAAAAAAATCATAAACTTGTTCTATGGACATTTTCAAGAAAAAACCTTCACACACATGAGCTATCATGTACAACGTTACACAGAGTTCAAGGAAAGGAGGTAGGTTTTTTGAAAAATAAAAAAATCAAAAAAATCACCAAAGCTTCATTTCAAAGTGAATAATAAGGATCTGAACTTAGTTTTCCTTTTTCATATTTTAAACATATTTTAAATGGTTTTCTATTAAATCACATTATTTTCAAAAAAATGTATAAATATGAAGATTAATTCAATAAATAGTGAGACATCGAATCTACACTATATAAATTGAATAGGTGTTAATAAAAAATATTTGGCTCATTTAGAGTAGGTCCAAAAAATACTTGATTATAGATGGGGCAGTTTACCCTAGCTTCGAAGCACATTTGGGGCACATTTCCCATGACTATAAGTTTTACCGCGCAATAGAGATCGGATTTATCAACTAACGTTTACAATAGTTCAGCAAACATTGCAACATCACACCACATATCGGAGTTCAAGTGTTGGTTCAAATTCAAATTCTGCCTAAAATTCAAATTCTGCCTACAATTCAAATTTTGCCTCAAATTTCACATCAAAGTACGAATAGCATTATTAAACCTTATAAGTTTTCAAAGTTGTTCAAATTGATGATAGAAACCAGTGTACAAATCCTTAAAGTCCAAAGTTTACAACTTGCATTCAATGTTCGAAGTTCACATCTTTGCCTTACTCCTTGTGTTCCGCGACGGCTTAACAACCTTGCTTTTGGTTTCCCTAGGTGGACTATCCACCTTTTTCTTCTTCCTTTTGATCTTCACTTCAGGTGGTGGTTGTCAAGGTGCTAACGGAGAACTTGCACTGGCCAGTTGACGGGGTTCAAAACCTTCATAACCCATGGCTTCATATTCTAATTCTTTCTCTCTTGGCATTTTCTCTCCTTTTCCTCTAATTTTCCTAGAGCTAGATCAAAAAGAAAAAAAATTATAAGCCATCAATAAAAATAGAAGAAATGCACAAAAAACGGAAGGTTGTTGCACACATACCAAGCTGCTGGCAGTGCTAATTCAGTAGCTTCATTCTCCTCTGAATTAGTTGCAATCTGCTTTGCTGCTTCATTCCCTATGTATTAGCTTCAGTCTGCTATAATGCAGCATTCTCCTCTGCATTTGTTGTTGCCCATTGTTCCTCTTCTCCAAATGAAGCATCCACTAGATTGGTACATAGCCTAGCAATGTGCCCTAGGGTTCCACATTTTTTGCACTTATGCTATCTTTTTACACGACCCTCTTCACCTCTTCTGATCATGTTCTTCCTTGGTCTTCCTGGTGGTCTAGTCAGTACAGGAGAATGTAATTTGAACCTTGGATCTACTATATTCCATTGGTCTTTTCCCAAGAGTACAGGCACATTGGAATCATAAGCAGCCCTGAATTTGGCAACAGAAAAATATTCAGAGATGTATTGATCAACTTCACCATCTTCACCACCTATAATAGTCATCAGATGTAGGGCATGTATGCATGGCTTCCCACGGAGCTGCCATTGCCTACAATTGCATTCCCTAGTTGCTAGGTTAACTGGATATCTCCATTCCCTATTTTTACTGTTAGTATATGTTACCTCAGCCTTGTGTGTTGCCGCTCGAATGCATTTCATGTTCAGTCCTCTTGCCTTGGCATGCAATGACTTAATAAGAGATGGGAGCATAAGATGGCTACCATATTCTATTTCTGCAATTCTTTTGCGAAGAGCCATCTTTATCATGATCATCTGCTGAATCTTATCAAATATTTGCCATATCAGAAGGCCTTTCAATGACTTGATCTTTGCATTGAAACACTCTTCCAGGTTACTGGTCACATAGTCTACTTTGTAGATTTCATTGAATTTGCTTCTTGACCACAACTTTCCATGATGTGATCCTAGGTACTCCTTCACCAGAGGATTGTGAGCATACAACACTCTCAAATGATGCTCATGCTTCCTTTCACTGCATGTGTATGATGCTGGCCATAAGTTCTCATCATAAACTTTACCTTTGAATTTGTTTCTGAAATTTGCGCTAGGTGTTGTATACATTCCCTGTGCTCCACTCCAAGGAATATAATTTCCACTGCAATCTCCAAACCCTTGCAAGCATCTGTGTGTATAGCTAAACCTGGGGGTGTACCTATAAGGTTGCACAACTGCTGCAGAATCCAGACCCACTTTCCTTAGACTCTACCTACACCACACTAAATGCATCTGGGAATAGCCAG